>NW_017618050.1:5000-720308 GCF_001879475.1 Ipomoea nil | reverse complement strand
GGCAAGTATTTTGGGGTGAGCAATCTTCTGTATGTTATGCTGGGCCTGGTATTGACTATTTTTTAAATTTCTTTTTATTGCATACCATAAACCTTTAGGTTCCTGTATTATCTCATTATGAAGGTGATAGTTTTTGAATATATACTTTTTGGTGCAAAAATTTCAACCTCTGGAGGAGGTACAGTTACTCAGAATGGAAGCAGGAGCAAAATGATAAAGAGCATCTGGAATAACTCAAAGATAATGTACACTAGAGAGTAGAGGGGAAAATCTCTTGTACTTGAGGAACTCTATGAAATTGCATTTAGGGACCCATTTAGCAATCCTACAACTTTTCTAGAAGTGATTTATTACTGATGGTAGAAAGAGTGGTTTATATAAATCTTGTAGGTATTAATAACTGAGTAAAAAATGAGCTTTCTCATGAAACAAACAGTAAGTGGATGATGTAAGTGACAAGAAATGCCATTTGACTTCTGAATTATTTTCATTCATAAGCTCCTTGTTGATGTTGAAACTCTCCAAAAAGTGCTGTATTTTCATCCAGAAATGGAAGTTCCATTTTTGTGGAGCTTGCATAGGGGGCCCTAATTAGTGATTTCAGATAGCTTGTTTACCTCTCTTTTTCCTCTTGTTGATTCATTCACTGCAGTTTTGGGGACTATGTTTCTGATCAAGTTGTTGCACCTGTTCGAGAAACATGTGCTCAAGCATTAGGTGCTGTGCTTAAGTACATGCATCCTAGTTTAGTGTACGAGACACTAAGTATCTTGCTGCAAATGCAGGTAAATATGAAATGAGCTTTGTTTTATTATATAAAAGGAATACGGATTGTAAATTTGCTTAGACTATGGTATGAATTGATAAGTAAAGAATGATATGATTACTCAGAATATGGTTGTGTTCTCACATTTATTTTAATAAGCTCTTTTGCGTTCTTTTCAGCATAGACCGGAGTGGGAGATTCGTCATGGTAGCCTCTTGGGGATCAAGTATCTAGTTGCCGTGCGTAAGGTATCTTTACCCTGTCACATATTGTTCTTCTGATAGAAATATGTCTGAGTATCAACTGCCACTGTGCCTCATTATGCTCCCTGGCTTATTGGATTATAGCTGTTGCTTGTTATTTGAGTATGTCAATTGTTGATTTGAAATTTAAAATGTTGCATGCCTAGATTCAATTTTCATTCTTTTTTACCTACTACAGTTTTCTATTGATATTTGGCTGTTGTCTGTACTGACTTTCTGACAAGGGCCTTAATAAGATGTACTTGTCTTTGGATAGATTCTTAGGGAGAATGGATTTACATATTTCTACAACATGGATTGGCTCTTAGAACTCTTGTGCCCTGCATTTTCTAGGAGCCTTCAAATAATTACTTAATAGTGTATTAGTGTGGAAAGAGTGGACTATTAGCAAAACGATGATTCATACATATTCCTTTTGTGATTTCCATTTTTTAGCTTCTTATTTGATGTAATATTTCAAATTTTAATCTTTGAATTCCACTTAATTGATTGTCTGATTCTTCCCTTGACACCAGGAAATGCTTCATGATTTGCTTTGCTATGTTCTCCCAGCATGTAAAAGTGGGCTTGAGGATGCTGACGATGATGTTCGAGCAGTGTCTGCAGATGCTCTAATACCAACTGCAGCTGATATTGTTTCATTAAAAAGTGAAATATTGCATTCTATTGTTATGCTACTCGGATATTTTACTTGACCTAGATGATTTAAGCCCATCTACTAGCAGGTGTGTGTATGTCTTTAAGCGAGCCATTTCTCATTTATTATAAAATTAAATTGTCATGAATCTTGTGGTATTATTTATTTTCAATCTAATTGCTCAGACAAATATTTTAGCTTTATGGCATTTGGTGATGAACTGATAATTTTCTCTTATAGCTCTTCAGTATACAGTTTTCAACCACAAATTCACTCCATAGTTGTTGATGTTGTTTTCTTCGGTGCCCTTTGTTTGCGTGGGTGTGCCTTTTTAATATTACTTCGACTTATTGTTGAAACTAGCATGCCTTCATAGAAGGTGGACCTATCCGAAAACTGAATAATAATACAATCTGGAATGCCTTCAGAGAGACTATTTTTGTTCTATTGTGTTGCCATCCTTAAAACCTAACATTTATTAGCCTTACTTGTAACATACTATTAAAATTGTTGTAAATTAGTTCCTTTACTATTTCCTACAGTTCTGATACTTCTGATTTTTTTGTCATTTGATTTTGTTCTCCTTACCCGGCAAATTTTGACTCAGCTTGAATAAATGGATTTTATCCTTGTTGCAAAAAGTTGGCTTTGAAGGTTGAATTGTCAAAAGCTTTATTGCTCTAGGTTGAAAAGTGGCGAATTGATGGTAAAAAAATGGACTTTATCTAGCATAGCTTGAGTGAAGCATTCAATCAATTGCAATGTCCTCAGTTTTCTCTTTTACTTATTTCTGAGATCTAAAATTTTTGCTAAGCATAACATTTGGTGAAATGTTATTTTTATGTTCTCTATGGAGTATTTTATCTTCTTGAGTACCATTTTGCCCTTTTTGCTGTTCTACTTCAATAAGAGCTGTGGGCTAATACAAATTTCTGATGTGATATTTATAACAGTTTAATCTGAATGAGTGGAACTCATTTTTCTAATCCCTCTGTGGAATTGCAGTGTAATGAATTTATTGGCGGAAATTTATTCTCAAGAGCGGATGCTTCCAAATGGCTATGGGAACCTGCCATCATTGGAGAAACAAGATCTCAATCTGAATGAAGTTGTTTATCAAAATGACATTGGAGAAGGGTTAAGCTCTTTAGAGAATCCCCATATGCTGTCAACTCTGGCACCAAGATTGTGGCCATTCATGAGACATAGTATCACATCTGTCCGTTATGCAGCCATCCGCACTTTGGTAGACCCTTTCTCAATTGAAGTGTCTTTTATGATGTGCATATACTAGTTCCTTTCATATCTCTCTCACGCACACATATTCTGTTGATTTTTAAAACCATCTTTATTTACCAATATTTACAATATATGTTCTTTTAGTTCAATTGCTCTATATGCTTGGCCAAAATTGAATATTAGTTGTAAAAATCTATATTTTTGGGCAGGAGCGTTTGCTAGAAGCGGGGCGCAAGAGGAGCTTAGGTGAAGCTTCTGGCTCTTTCTGGCCTTCATTTATTCTGGGTGATACCCTCCGGATTGTTTTTCAGAACTTACTGCTTGAATCAAATGAAGAGATTTTGCAGTGCTCGGGTAGAGTTTGGAGGCTTCTTCTCCAGGTTGCTATTCGATGAATGCATATAATACTAGATATTCTAATCACATCTTGCCATAATATGCATTTAGTGTTCTTCTTTAACAAAAGCTTACTATTCATGTGTTTTCTTTATGCACTCTATACCTCATTTTATCTCTGGTGAGCATATTACTTGTATGGAAAGTCTCATCAAATTTTCATGTCAAGCCATGCCTTTCCGCTAGTTCTGACTATTTCTTAGATTTACTTTCTAGTGTTCATGAATTTCTCAATTCCAAACCATTTCAGTGCCCAGTGGATGACTTGACGGATGCTGCAAAGGCATATTTTTCTTTTTGGATAGAATTAGCAACTACTCCTTATGGCTCACCTCTGGATACTACAAAAATGTTTTGGCCAGTGGCTCTTCCTCGTAAAAGTCACTTTAAAGCAGCTGCTAAGATGAGAGCTGTGAAGCCTGAAAGTGACCCCTACAAAAACATTAGCTTTGGTTCAGCAGAAGGTACTAGTTTACAGGAGAAAATGGGGACACTTCCGCCCACATTGGAAAGATAATTGTTGGTGGTGATGTGGACATATCAGTTACCCAAACACGTGTTGTTACTGCCACGGCATTGGGTGTTTTGGCTTCTAAGTTGGATGATTCTTCTCTTCAGTATGTTGTTGACCCATTATGGAATGCACTTGCCTCTTTTTCTGGCGTTCAAAGACAGGTATAGGTCATATATTCTTATTGTAGTGCTTTCTATAAAAATGTCTATGACTATCAATCTGTTTTGTCCTAATTACAGGTATCTTCAATGCTGTTAATTTCATGGTTCAAAGAGTTGAAATTCAAGGACATATCAAAGTCTGAGGGAGTTATTACCGTCATTTCAAGTAATTTTGGGGAAAGGTTGTTAGATTTGTTAGCTTGCACAAACCCTGCATTTCCATCAAAAGATTCAGCTCTTCCATATGCTGAACTTTCTAGGACATATGAGAAAATGCGCAATGAGGCTCGTCAGCTGTACCATGGTACCGAGGCATCTGGAATGTTTAAAGATATATTGTCATCCACTAATCTTGACCTGGAAAGTTTGAGTGCAGATGATGCAGTGAATTTTGCATCTAAACTTTCCTTCTTAAATAATATTACCACTGGGAAGAGTCTGCAGGACGGAGTATTTTGATGAATTAGAGTCTCTGAAACAAAGAGTTTTGACAACTGCTGGATATTTGAAGTGTGTTCAGGTATGATTTAGGTTTCATCTGCCAATGTTCGTTATGTGAATGAATAAGCGAAGTGTTTAACCCCTTTATAAAATGTTTTTTGATTAGTTTAGGAAGTTATTCCTTTACTGCTAGAATGTCCATTTTGGTAGTTTAGACCTTGTTCTGATAAACTAATGGTTTACAATTATGATCTCTAATTTTGTATATCTTGTCCTTCCCTTCCTTCGCCTGACTTGGGGGTTTGGGGGAGGTGGCGGGATTTTTAACAATTGCAGAATAATTTGCATGTTACTGTCTCAGCTTTGCTAGCTGCTGCTGTTGTTTGGATGTCTAACCTTCCGGCTAAACTCAACCCAATTATTTTACCGTTAATGGCATCTATCAAAAGAGAACAGGTAATATTTTCAAGTAAAACCATTCTATTGAGAAACAGTTCGATTTAATGTGGATTTGTATTTTATTAATATTATAGGAGGAAATACTACAAAGTAAGGCAGCTGAAGCTCTGGCAGAGCTAATCTATTGTTGTATGGGCCGTAAACCTGGACCTAATGATAAGTTAATCAAGAACCTTTGTAGTTTGACATGCATGGATCCTTGTGAGACCCCTCAAGCTGGAGTTCTGAATTCTATTGAAAAAATTGAAGAGCAAGGTCTTCTGTCCTTCAGAAGCAGTAATAACAGGCAGAAATCAAAAGTTCATATGCTTTCCCCTGGTGATGATCGATCAAAGGTTGAGGGCTTCATTAGCAGACGAGGAGCTGAGCTTGCTTTGAAATGTTTATGTGAGAAATTTGGTGGTTCGTTGTTTGACAAGCTTCCTAAGCTTTGGGATTGCCTGGTAGAAGTCTTAAAGCCTGGAAATGTTGAGGGTTTGAACCCAGAAGATGAGAAACTTATATCTGAAGCTATAGATTCTGTAACTGATCCTCAAATTTTGATAAATAATATTCAGGTAAATGGACTTCACCTTAATTATTTACTACATGTTTCTTCTGATAAAATTGAAATTACTGAAGTACTATATTTTCAATCCTTGAATCAATTAGCGACCTCATATAATTATGTAGATCTAATATTATACATACATGATTTATTTATATTCAACATTTCCCCAATGTTATGAATTTTTCTGCTCCACGACCATTGAAACTATAACCAGAAATGGAAAAGATGGTGTCTGAAACCTATGCTCTAGTTTGTAGTATGGAGCCAGAAGGGCCCCCCAGTAATATTCGGATACCAAAAGAACTGAAGAATTGTCATGCGAGATATACTTCAAGGGAATCGAAAACCCCTTAGTAACATTTCTCTTAGATGCCAAAATATATAAAGAATTTTCATGTGCACTTAGTTTCTGTGTAGGCAATAGAAGTATCATGCATATATGCATACTTAGGTATAAAGCAGAAAAAACCGTACCATATGCAGATTGAATTGGAGATTGGTATTGCAGTTAGCATTTTACTGTTACCTACAGGTTTATAAAATTATGCTATTTGGATCTTTGATAAATTATATCCATTTCTTGTGCCTCTACTACAAACAAATTCTTGTAATTTCTTCTACATTTCATCTCTTTTTTTAGCTTGGCCTTTCTTTTTATTGGCAGGTGGTCCGTTCCATTGCTCCTTTATTGGATGAGACATTGAGATCGAAACTTCTCACACTCCTTCCATGTATCTTTAGATGTGTTTGCCATCCCTCATGTGGCTGTGAGATTAGCCTGCGTCTAGATGTATCACAACGTTGGCCAAATCTATGGCAGTGAATGTGATGAGTGCAGTAGTTGAAAATGTGGTCCCTATGTTAGGAGATATGACCTCTGTTCATTCTAGACAAGGGGCTGGCATGCTTGTCAACTTGCTAGTTCAGGGACTTGGTGTGGAGCTGGTTCCTTATGCTCCTCTTTTAGTAGTTCCTCTTTTGAGATGCATGAGTGATTCTGATCATTCTGTGAGACAGAGTGTAACACATAGTTTTGCCACACTTGTACCTTTGCTTCCATTAGCACGTGGTGTTGCTCCCCCTGCTGGTCTCAGTGACCGTTTATCCAGGAATCAAGAAGATGTAAAATTTTTGGAGCAACTGGTTGACAACTCACACATTGATGATTACAAGCTCTCAACCGAACTAAAAGTGACTCTTAGAAGGTAGTTTTGTTGTAAATTCTCATTTTAGAAGCTTGCTTCCATTTACTACTCTTATGTTCTGACTAATGATTGCTTCTTATCATTTCAGGTATCAACAGGAAGGTATTAACTGGTTAGCATTTTTGAAGAGATTTAATCTCCATGGCATCTTATGTGATGACATGGGGCTGGGCAAGACCCTTCAGTCATCAGCCATTGTGGCATCTGATATTGCAGAGCATATTGCTGCAAATACTGCTGAGAATCTCCCACCATCTCTTATAATATGTCCATCGACTCTTGTGGTCACTGGGAATATGAGATAGAGAAGTTTATTGATGGTTCTTTAGTAACTACCCTCCAATATGTTGGTTCTGCTCAAGAGCGCACATCTCTTCGGTCTCAATTTAATAGATATAATGTTATTGTTACATCATATGATGTTGTCCGTAAAGATGTTGACTCTCTTAGACAAGTCTTTTGGAACTATTGTATTCTAGATGAGGGACATATCATAAAGAATGCAAAGTCAAAAGTCACTCTTGCTGTGAAACAATTGAAGGCGCAGCACCGTCTCATATTGAGTGGTACTCCTATCCAGGTTTGTTGTCAATGTGAATTTCAGTTGGCATTTAAAATGAATTCTAAGTTTCCATGAGAAATACTTCTGAATATTGCAGAACAATGTACTGGATTTGTGGTCTCTTTTTGACTTCCTCATGCCAGGATTCCTGGGAACAGAGAGACAAGTAAGAATCTTATATTTGCTTACCACTTGTACTCCCTGACTATCAATTGTTATTTGCAAAATTTTTGTTTAATTGTGTTTTCTTCTTCCTGCTCTTCTCGTGTTTGTATATACATCATGAGTAGATGTTGGTGATGAAGAAGTTGGAGAAGTTTGAAAAATGAACGTTAATTAATTCTGTTCCATATTAATTATTTGACTCGTGTGGCTTGACTTTTGCTGACTTGTTTTTACTATAATTCTATCCTGTAACATTCCTCCCCCCTCTTCCCCCTTGTTTGGTAAGCTTGTCTCTGTCATTTCTGACACCAAGTTTATTGATATAACAGTTCCATGCTTCCTATGGAAAACCACTGGTAGCTGCCAGGGATCCCAAATGTTCAGCCAAGGATGCTGAAGCAGGAGCACTTGCAATGGAAGCATTGCATAAGCAGGTGAGTTTAATTCACTTGTGTCTGGATTAATTTCATGGCTATAGAGGTTCTCTCTAAAAGATCTCTTTACAGGTGATGCCTTTCCTTCTTCGCCGAACAAAGGAAGAAGTTTTATCTGATTTGCCAGAGAAGATTATCCAAGACAGATTCTGTGACCTGAGTCCTGTTCAGCTAAAACTTTATGAACAGTTTTCCGGTTCAGATGTTAAGCAAGAAATCTCCAGCATGGTGAAGGTCAATGAATCTGATACTGGACAAGGAAGTGATGCACCCAAAGCATCTACTCATGTTTTCCAGGTAAGGCCATAATGGAGAGTAGTCTTCTGTACCTCAATTACCTCAATTTTTCAGTTGCCTGATACGTGTCGTGTTGATGTTTCAGGCACTCCAGTATTTGTTAAAACTTTGTAGTCATCCTCTTTTAGTGCTTGGCGAAAAAATTTCAGAATCTGTCTCATCAGTTCTATCAGCGTTTCTTCCTAATGGTTCCAATATTGTCTCCGAACTCCATAAACCCCATCACTCTCCTAAACTGGTTGCCCTCCAGGAGATTCTTGAAGAGTGTGGAATTGGGATTGATGCTTCAGGTTCAGACAGCCCTGTTAATGTTGGGCAGCATAGAGTATTGATATTTGCACAGCATAAAGTAACTCTTGCCACTTTCTAATCAGATTTAATGGAATAAAAGTTTCCCTCAATCTTGGTATTTGACTGTGCTCTGCAATGCAGGCTTTTCTGGATATCATTGAGAAGGATTTGTTTCATTCTCAGATGAAGAAGTAAGATTTCTGCTTTTATTTATTTATTTATTTTATTATTATTTTTAATTTTATGAACTAAAATTCTTGAATTCTCCATCTTTTTCAAACCACTGAGAACCAAGAAAGTTTCCATGCAAATACATGACTAATGATTTTCTATGAATTCCACTTTTAAGATCTGTTGTCAGTTTCTAGGTGCAATAGTAAGATCTAATTCTTGTTGAAGTATTTTACCTTTTTTTTGGATAAGTAAATGTATCATTTAAAGACATGGAGGAAGTACCACCCATAATACACAGAAATACTGAAGAGATTAGAGAAACAAAAACAAAGATATGTACTTTCAATTCGTCTCTACATTTTCTAAATGTGCCTTTTATTTTTGGAGCAGTGTCACATATTTGCGGTTGGATGGATCGGTTGAACCAGACAAACGCTTTGAAATTGTGAAAGCCTTTAATTCTGACCCTACAATTGATGTCTTACTCCTTACAACACATGGTAAGTGCATATATTACATTACATGTTTGCCATGAAGTATAGCAGCGTGTGATTCTTTGAAACTTATTAGTGTGAAACTTATTGCAGTTGGTGGGCTTGGTTTGAACCTGACATCGGCTGATACTCTTGTATTTATGGAGCATGACTGGAATCCAATGCGTGATCATCAGGTATAAAAAAAATGACCTGTATGTATATCTTTTAGGCTTTTATCTGAACATGATCCAGTACCTAGGCAGTGAAGGGCAAAGTCTGAACTACCACTACCTTTGTCAAGAAACAAATAAGTTTCTATTCCTGAAAGAGAGGCGCTTATGTGAAATTCATAGATGTCTATGCACTGGCATTGCTTTGCCGACTGATTTTGATGATTGTGTTGTCTCTTTTCCAGGCAATGGACAGAGCTCACAGGTTGGGCCAGAAAAAAGTCGTCCATGTCCATCGACTCATAATGCGAGGAACCTTGGAAGAGAAAGTAATGAGCCTCCAGAGGTTCAAAGTGTCTGTTGCTAATGCTGTGATTAATTCAGAGAATGCTAGTTTGAAGACCATGAATACAGACCAGCTGCTTGATCTCTTTACACCAGCAGATGGCAAAAAGGTTTGCACTTCGTTGAAATTTCAGTTGTATCTGGTCGGTCAGTCAGTCTCATATTTCTTCACCATTCACACTAGTGTTCTATCTGTTTTCAGGCTCCAAATGTATCCCAGAGTAGTGATGACAAATTTGAAGGGGATCCGAAATTGACACGAGGTGGGAAGGGATTAAAAGCCATTCTTGGAGGATTGGAAGAACTTTGGGATCAATCACAGTACAGTGAAGAGTATAATCTGAGCCACTTTTTAGCCAAGCTAAATGGTTGAATCCGACTAGCCCCGCTCTGCGTTTATGTTTTTTATTGGCAGTATGCGAGAGCCAGCCAACAAGGTACACTACTGTCTTCTGTGGCTAATTTGGAGATGAGCACTGTTTTTATCTTCATTCATGCCCCTTGTACAAAGTGTATATTCCTCAGAGTCGTGGCCAAAAATTTTGAAGATTAGTTCTAGTAGTTTGTTTCTTTAAATTTTTTTTCCTTCTCGACATGCAATCAATCAGTCAATCAAATTTTGAGGCTGCTAACGTAGAAATGTCCATGATTTGGAGAGAGCACATTGTGGTTTAGTTGGAGCAGGCAGACACATAGGGGAGGGAATTTTGTAAATTTTTTGAATTCTATCTTGTATATACATTGAGGAGTTTAATTTTATCTTTTTTAAAAAAGGGAAAAAAAAAAAAAAAGCAAAATTGTCTTGATATGAAGCTTGCTGAAACGATTTGTTTTTGTTGCCACTCTTTAATGGTCCTTTTTTCCCCTCTCTCTAAGCATTGAATTTTAGTTAAGTTTAGTTTAGTTTTTATTTTTATTTTTTTATAAATAAAATTTAAGCGTAAGACTGTAAGAGCATAAAATGAGAAGGATGGTCAAAGTAAGATGTATACTTGAAAAAAATATAAACTCTTAAACTTAAATGTTCATATAAAACATATAAGAAAAATGGTCAAAGTAGTATTTACCGTAAATAGAGAATGACTTTTGCTATTGCTTATCCAAGCATAGAGAATGACTTTTGCTATTGCGCATAGAAAAATACTAATGTCTTCTCAAGTCTCCATTATATTATTGAAGGTGCCAATATAATGCTTTCCAATTTACTACAGTAATAATATATTTTGATGGAAATGTATAATGCTTTCCAATCTACTTAGGGGGTGTATTCAATCATGACTTTTGTAGAGTTTTAAAAACTTTTATGAACTTTAAAAGTTTAGAGGTATTCAATTTAAACTTTTGGAGAGTCTTTAAAAGTTAGGCGGTATTCAATCAAGATTTTTGAAGAGTCTTTAAAAGTCATGTGGTATTCGATTAAGACTTTTAAAGAGTCTTTAAAAGTCATGTGGTATTCAAAAAGATGAACTTTTGTAGACTTTTTAATTTTAGGACTTTTGTAGACTTTTCCTTCTCAAATATACATAGTTGAAATTCAACCATCAACCCCAAGATTTTAAAATTGTTCTTTCTAGCAACTCTGAATGTTTTCTCTCTCTATTTAAACTCTATTTTTTCTCCATATTTAAACTTTATAAACCTATCTAAATTTACCTTTCAAAAAAAAAAAAATCTAAATTTAATAAAATTATTTTTTCTTCATTATCCTATATTTTCCTCATACCTAAACTCTACCATTTTTTTTTCTCTCTCCTGAACTTTACAATCTTTCTCTAAAAATTTGAAATAATATTGTTTTTAGTTCATTATTGCTTGTTTATATTGATTTTTATTTTTCTATGAATTTTTCATCCCTAACTTTCTCTAATTCTCCCTAAATACATGAACAAAGTAAATTTTTCATCGTCAAATTTTAGTATATGTTTCATAATATTCATATAAATACTATATATTTTGATTTTGATTTTTTTTAATGTTTATATTCGTAATATATATATATATATATATATATATACTTTAAACAACAGGTTACTACGAACAATGAACTACTGTTCGCAACAACAATTTGGGGTTGCAAACAGTAGCACCTTGTTGTTCGCAGTCTCAAATTGCTATTGCAAATAATAGTTCTTTGCGTGATGCCTAACAATATATGAAGTATAATATATATATATATATATATATATATATATATATATATATATATATATATATATTATTAATATTAGATTTTAATTTTTTTATTTTATGGAACTTGTAATTATATTTTTAAATATTTTATTTGATCAATTCTTTTATTATAAATTTTATTGTTCAATATTGTAATAAATTTATAATGAAATAGTTTTTTTTTTTTTTTTTTTTTTTTTTTGTTGATGTTTATTGATGATATATATAAGTAATTAGCATATAAGTCTCAGCATACTATCGATAAAAATAATAATGTTGAGAATGTTGTTGTGAGTGAAGAACTATATAATAAGAAGAATTTTATGATATATTATAAATGTTTTGTAAGAAAATTATAAATGATAAAGAATCAAAATTATTGAAAATTTGTAAGGATGTATTCAATTTAGAATTTCAATGACTTTTGTAGACTTTTTAATATAAAAAGTTGATAAAAGTCTATGAATGTTTTTTATATAGACTTTTATAGAGTCTTATAAAGTTTTAAAAAAGTTTTGAACGACTCTATGAAAGTCAATCAAAGTTTATTAATATCTATCATTTTAAAAGTCTTTAAAACTCTACAAAAGTCATGATTGAATACACCCCCTTTAATATTACTACAATTATTGCTTCTACAATTTCATCCCTTTAAGAAATTACTTATATAGTACTCTAATATATAATATCTATATATTATTGCCATTGTAGAAGATAAGAAAATATATGATGGATGCATGTGTATGGCAACAATTAGTTGAAAAAGATAATGGAGGTTATATATATATATATATATATATATATATATATATATATATATATATATATATATATATATATATATATATATATATATATATAAAGTTCCTGTGCGGTTGTGCGGTTAAATTTGAGCCATTGATCTTGCTTAAATCAACGTATAAGATTACTAAAATTTAAAAAAAAAATGCAGTGACAATTTAATAATTTTTGCATCTAGGTCAAATTTAAGGTGTGTGATTTTTGTGCTTAAGATGTGTGGTTTGTGTGTTTAAGGTGAATAGTTGTTGAAATTTAAGGTGCGTGGTTTTTCTTCTTAAGGTGCATTATTTTTCTTCTTAAGGAGCGTGATTTGTATGCTTAAGGTGTGTGAGTTGTTGAAACTTAAGGTGCGTCACTTTAAAACCTTAGGTGCGTGGTTTGTGTTCTTATGGTGCATGGGTTGTGTACTTAAGATGCGTCGGTTTAAAGCTTTAGGTACGCGTGGTTTGTATTCTTAAGATGCTTTGTTTGTGTTTTTAAGGTGCGTGATTTATGTACTTAAGGTGTGCCATTTTAATGAACGGTAAAGTAGCTTACTTGGTTAATATACTCTCAAAGCCCTAAAAGCCCTCAAAGGCCAATTAGAAGAGAATCAAGAGTATCATTGATTTCCTCAAGATAAGATTTTTCCCCAAGGTGTTTATTGTAATCAAATTTATTCTCAAAGAAATTTCGCATGCCAACATCTATGCTCAATTGCAAAGTATTTCGCGGAAAATTAATCTAAGATTTATCCATGTATATACATCTAGGATTAAAAAAAAGAAAAGGAAAATGACTTAACACTTAGAAATGAATAGACCAAAATGTCTTTGTATTTAATGTTATTTAAATAGTTTTATTTATCATCTTCGAATAGAGGACAATCTGAATGGTCACGAAGAGTAATGGTTCCGAAGAGTTCAAAGCCTGTGTTACAATTGCTTGAGACTAATCAATTTCAACGTCACTTGGGAGTTTAGCGTGGATCCGAGGTTCCATTATCTTCCGGTTTCACTTCTGTGTCGAGGACCTATTCGGTTGTCTTCTCGAGTTGTTGCCATTCGAGTACCTCAACTTTACCCGTCAGGAAGTTACTTCTCGATCCCATTCTGAATCGGCTTGCAACTAGCAAAAAACTCCTTTCGCACCGCTAGGATTAGTTGGCTCGCATGCACGACATCCAACTTCTATTCAACAACTTCTAGGATCCATTCTTTCATTAGTTTCATCAGCTTGACCACCAAGAAAGTTCTATTTTTTCTCCACTGTGCCCATCTATTTTACGAGGGATTCAATCACTTTCGGTTAAACGTTCTCATCTGATCATGTATGTATATATATAAATATAAATGTAAAAATGGTGGAATAAAAATAAGATATATAACAAAAGTTAGATTGGATCTCTTGTGCGCACATGAAGACTAAGATATGACCGGTGGGCTAATATCACGACTCTCGATTTACCTCTGCAGTGACTCTAAGGGCGGGGAAAAAGAGAGTCATGGAAAGTTGAGTAATGGCTTCAGATGAAACTATACTAACAATCCTATTGCAATTCACAAAGAATCTCACATCAATTATAAGTTGCAAGAAAGCCACAACAAAATGAAGTTGCTAAAAGAAGAAATAGAACTCTTGAGGTAGTCGAGCTCTTTTAGCAAACAAGAGTTATTGGCTAATTATTGATGATTCTTAGCCTTTAAGGATTCATGCTCTTTCTACAACCGCATTCAACAATCTTCTTGATTGCACTTCGGGAAACATCTTTTATAAGAGGAATTAAGTGTTTTTTGAGCTCAGCTGAACACTTCATAATTTTGTATAAAGTGTTGGCTGAATATCGTTTTGAGAAACGAATAAAGAGATTTCATAACGAGAAGAAAATAAGAATTTTGAGCCTTGAGAATGGGATGACCGAGCTGATTGGGGTGGTTGGTGGCTGGTCTGTCTGGGCTGACCTGGAACTGCTGACAGGTTGGACAGCTTTGCGCGTAGTCAGCACATTCCTTGGTTGTGATTGGCCATGGTGACATTAGGGCCTTGTTTAACATCCCTTATTACTCTTAAAACTCTTAAAACCCTCAAAACCCTTTGGATGGCGTTTGGTTGGAGAGGGGGAATTACGTGGGAAAGGAATTGCAATTCCATGGGAGATGAACTACTGAGAATAAAGTGGGAACTTAAATTCCAGTGTTTGGTTTACATGAAGAGAATTACTGGGAATTTCAATTCCAATGCTTGGTATACATGGGAATTGAAAGGGAATAAGTAGTATAAAGTCAAAAATGTTCATTGTTGTTGTTAGGCATTAATTTTAGGTTAAAAAATGAAGGGGTAATTTTGACTTATCACTATCTTTTTTTCTTCCTAAAATCCCAGGAATTAAAATCTCAGGGGGGACATGAGATTTTAATTCCATGAAAATGGGGGAATTGCAATTCCTTTCAACCAAACAAGGGAATTTTGTGGCCTTTGGAATTAGGTGGGAATTAAGTGGTAAGGGAATTTAAATTCCCTTCAACCAAACGCCCTGTAAAACTCTCAAAAGCCCTCATAACCATCGTGTCTCATCCACTGCCTTTTGGGTTTCTCATATTCTGTTGTCTTTATTGATGATTTCTCTAAGTGAACTTGGGTCTTTTTAATGAAGAACCGTTTTGAATTATTGATCCATAAGGGAATTTTAGTTTTTGTATTCTGTGATATCCTTGGTTGAATTTAAGTGCGATAACAACATGATTTTTGAGCGAAACGCGCTTTCTTTCTCCTGGAACTTCTTCTTCCTTGAAACACTCTCCCCGGCCATTTTGATGGCTACTGCAAAGGAAAGAAACCAGCCTTCGTTGGACAAGCATATGGAGTCCATCTTGTTTGTTGAAATGAATTATTCATATTACTTTGATTTTACTCTCTCAGTCCCGAAATGAATGTCCTATTTACTTTTTACACGCATTTTTGGGAATCAACAAAAGAGATACAAGTTTTCCAATTTTAACCTTGGGTAAGAGGTGCTGCCCAATGAACTATTTACTTTTTAGTTTTTACACGCATTAAGAATGAGATGAGGGGATGAGTTTGCATTTACTCCGTAAAAAAAATGCTGCAGTGATGCGATTGAAGAAGAAGAAGTACCGAATGGATGGGATTGACACATTTCTCTATAAAATTATAAAGTATTATTATATTATAATTTTTTTAATCCACAAGGTTAGTTTAGAAAAAAAAAAAAAAGTTAGTAGTGTTTATTTTAATAAAGTAGACAATATTTTGGAACATACTAAAAAAAAAAAAATAAGACAAGTAAAATGTGACGAAGAAAATAATATTTTTATTATTATTATTTGTCCCATTTTACCCTCTATTATATCATTTACTTTTCTTAAATAATCAAAGCTCACTGTTCTGTGCTTGTGTATTAGGCAATGGATAGAGCATAGAAGCATGAAGACGTCATAAAAAGCTAAAGGCAGTTAGGCCATGCTATGCACTCCACTAGCTGAGCTGTTGCCGTAAACTTGGAAGGAATTTGTGAGTTTTTATTGTAAAAAAACAATGAGGATCAGTCATCAGACCTTGTTTGATAATTACATTTATTCCAATTATTTTATAGCTTCTGGTAACATTTTAAGTAGTGCAACTCGTGTACAGGCGCGTCAAAGACTCAAACATCCTATTCCTAGCAGAGGAATTCTTAGTATTGCCCTAAAAAGAAGCTGTCTAAATTTCAAAATGGCGTCGCCCGGACTTGAACCGGAGACCTTCAGTGTGTTAGACTGACGTGATAACCAACTACACCACGACACCATTGTTGTTAACATTCTTCGTATATTATATTCATTCTATAATATTTTCAAACCAATAGTAATACACATCATTAAAGTAGTAGGCATGTTATCTTTGAAAATTTTTAGGGTTCAAAACTTCTGAAGTACCAACAATTGTTTGAATTGGCTAAGAGCAATCTAACTTGGTTTACCTCCATATAATCTTTTATCAATTAAGAGTGTTTGTGTTAGTTAATTATGAACAATTAATAAAAAAAAAATATGATAATTTAATTTTAAATGTTACTTGTAATACACTAAATGAAAGACCTGAAAAAAAAATTTTGATTTAACATACAACAAACACTTAGATATATGTTTATAGTTAACTTAAAACATTCAATGGAAGATTTGAATGAAGGTGTATGAAATTCAAAATTTTAATATACTCCTACTGCTGCATATTAAGGCAAATATAGATAAATATTAAGCTTCTTTGATATCCTAGTTTAGGAGGGGCCAACACAAGCAATACAACACATACTATCATTACATATATCTATCTTTATATATATATATATAGCTAAATACAGAGCAGCATTGCTTACAACGTTGTGGAATTGTCTGGTGCAGTATCTCCTCCAATGTTTCCACAAAGTTGAGGAAGACCCCAAGACAGATTCTCTAATGACCTCTCTTCATCAGACATAGACAAGTACTCCTTCCACACATCAAGCACTAGCCTAAGGTCATGAATCTTGTTTTCCAAACCAACACAGCAATTCGCGTGGACTGTGATAACGGCATCAACGTCGTCACTAAGCTGGCAGAATCCACTATAGAACTTTGTGTCCAAGAACTTTATTTGCAGCCCAAGTGCGGTGCTGATGTAGGGGTGAAACTTTATTCTGTTAAGTACATCTTGGTCGTGGCTGCCTGGGAAGAAATCTTTTGCGTTGTACCAGAATTTATAGAACTGGATCGTGCGCCTGCTTGACTTTACGTAATTAAATCCTCCGTTGGGCAGGTTGTTCAGGTCCGATGAGTTGGAGTAGAAATGGTCACAGGCAATTTGGAACTCAGCATCTTTGTGGAAATGCAAAAATGGATTCCGAAGCCACATTATATCAGCGTCCTACACGAGAGGAGAAAAGCAATATGTTAAAACTTGAAATCAGAGTAGATGGTTAGCTAGTTAGTATGCGCTTCCTACAAATGATCATAGTCATAAGATCCTACTGATTACATGAAATATATCTATAGTTTCAAATCTCGAAAATTCCACTTCAAAAATACCCAACAAAAAAGAAGAACTGCTAGGTTGTGTTAAAACTATCCTAATATCGATTACATAACAGAAAAGTCTATTCAGGTGCATCCAAGTAAAGAGGCATGATAAAATGACTTGGCATACCGTAAAAACAAAGTTGTATCCCTTCTCCAAAACCGTTCTAAGAAAATCAATCCTTGCCCACATCATTTCCAAATACCGTGAACTCATAAAATAAGCTTCACCAGTAAAATTCATGCCATTTGTATGAAGAGCATAGCAGTATGGGTGTACTTCCAAACAACGAGAATAGGCTTTTTGGTCTAGAGCCACCACAAGTAGGTGATTCAAAAGATTGCGTGTTTGATTCCCAATTCCAAAGCTCTCTAGAAAGAGATCAAAAACAGAGTTTGGAGATGTCCATGCTGCATTTAAAGTTGTAATGATAACAGTTCTATCACCAAAAGCTGTCTTTTTCAATAATTTCTCCAAGTCATTGCCTTCCCCTGCCTTGCATGCGCAAAAATAAGGCCCATAATTAGACTGATAGAAGAGCAAGCATGCCACTATTGAACTTTCGTTAAGCTACTATAAAGGACTAATATACTTAAACTTTATTCAGAACACATTTCATTCTCACTTTTGGAAGTGTTTTACAATGGCAAGTTCATCTGTTCATGATGAATCTAATGTAAAAGTGGTAATACCAAACTCCTTTTGTAAAAGATTCCTATTTTAGATCAATTAATGAGCTAAAGAGTTGAACAATTCCAATTTTTCTTAAAGAGTATACACCATCAACGGGTAAAAGCGCTCATATATGTAATACAATCTGAAAAGGGGGAAAATTCCATAGAAGTAAGGACCCCAGAGAAAATCCTAATGAAATGATCCTAGAAACTAAAGACAGTACTTAAAATGTTCATAATTCCAGGGCCGGTGAAACTTTTTGCTTTTCTAGTTGCTACCATAATAAAATGCCTCATCCATCAAAGTTTACCAGTTAGCCTTTGACACTAAAACAGTGAAGAATGGAAACCTCCACATGCTTTGCACTTCAAATGCATATCTAGAACACAATTACACAAGATCGTAATTCAAACAAATTCAAGTTCTGAGGCCAGGAATTTGTGGAAGTACACCTAGCAGGCTAGCATTCTGTATAAACCACAAAATAGAAAGCTATAATTAAAGAAGGATACATTACTTACCATTGAGTATAGATCGCCGTGAGCCTCATTTGGCGAATATACATGACCAAGAGAACTTGGAGACAAATGTATATAGTATGACCAGTGATAAAGTACAAGAGTGGAAAGGCTAACAGCACAGAATATGAGCACAAGCAAAAGAACTTCATAAGGTAAGTGATGAAAATGGTGAGTCTTATGGTGGTGGTGGTGGTGAGTTTGGTACCCATCAGACTCACCCAAAGTCTCAAAAGCCTTTCTACCATAGCTTCCACTCCCCAAGTTCATCATCTCCAAACGCTGAATTTTGGGCATAACCCAGACCTCTCAGTAAGGCGCATTAACCAGTTTAAACTATATCATCATAAGAACATGACTGAAGAGAGCAGGGGAGAGCACACCAGCCGAATACTCAGCTCGGTTTCAGACGACAATGCTGGACCTCAGCTCCGTACCTGGAATTTTACACTCTAGCAAGCTCAGACTGAGCAGTTTAACGCCTATAAATTCTACCATGAGCAAAAAAATTCACCAAGAAGATCAAACTTCAGACCACACTAACACGTGGGAAGTTCAAACTAGTCGACAAGCATAGCAGTCCCCACTGGGCCATTTCGTCGAACAGGTGGCATGCATAATTTCACACACAGAAAAAAAAACTCAACAGCCGAAAAAGTAGAAATCTACATAGAATACCGGAGAGAATAGGGGCAGAGCAAGAAGGAGAATCTCCGATCCAGTGTCGGTGGCGGTCGGCGAGGCGTTTCTTCTGCAGTTGATTACGGTTCACAGCACGAGAATGGCGCCTAAAAAGGACCGTTCCGGGGCCTTTTGTCTTGGATACTTTGAATCCTTACATTGTGATTTGTGAAGGGGGGGAATCATCAATCCCAATCGTACTTTTAATCACCCGTACGTAAATCACGCTGTAAATGATTATGTTCTCGATTGTTCATATTTTTAGGCACCGTCCTCTTTTTGACTGAGGATTAATAAAGGGAAGTTTTATTTGCACCACCCTATTTACTATTTGCACCCACCTATTTAATAGGTCAAATAAATGGTGCAAATACCAAAGTAGGTGGTGCAAATAAATGTAGTCAAAGTAGGTGGTAACATTTATTATTTATTATTTTTTAACAATAAACATTAAAAAAAAAAATGATCGCCTTTTTTTTTTTTAATTATTTGTGTAATTATTTTTAAAATTTTTATTTTCAATACATATGTTTTTAAATTTTATTTTCAATACTTGTTTTTTTTGTTCAATATAATTTTTTTAACTTTCTATTTTCAATACTTGTTTTTGTTTATGGTTTAATTTTTAAATTCAAAATAATGATTAATTTTGTTATTTTAATATTTTTTATAACTTAAATTTGTTGTATTCATTATTTTATCTTTTTTTATAGAGATATAATAAATAAAATTTGAATCGCTAAAAATTGTAAAAATATATTAACTTCACAATAAAAATAAAATAAAAAATAAATTCATTCAATTTCAATCTAATATAACATTTTCCCGAGTACAATTAGAGCGTACATGCTCATTGTAACTTTCAATCCTATTCATATATGGAGTCATCCATGCATTTGCACAATCATATCTAAAATAAGCCCATTGTGGAGCAATTGTAGGCATTGGGTACCCTCCTGTCAATGTTACCTTGACATAATGGTTATTATTAACATAACCAAGGGTTATTGCTACATGCTCGTACCAAGGTGGTGGGCTAGATCGAAGTGGTAAATATGTTGTACTGCCGGCCATACTCAAAACATGTAGTATCACATTGTATCGGGAAGCAATTAGTACACCCATCTCCGGCATAGTCATCCAGTGCTCAACTGGTGCACACCGATCTTGTGCAAAAAAATTCAACATGTTATAGGCATTATACCATCCTTGAGTTCCACACATATCGGTATATTCCATTGTGTGAGACTCTAGTTCTTCGATTAAATTGGATCGAATTTTGAACCATTCGTCCTCCTTAAAACCGAGACAGAGAGCTACGGCTCGAAATCCACAGTTTCCGTCAGATTTCACATCTTGCACTTGCATGATAAAAGGATGGAATATAACCGGAAGTTGAAGCATATATGGATGGTAAAAGTGTCTATCACCTGAAGTTGGTGCAGCTGAACAACTATTCCGAGCTTGTTCTTGAAATTGAATATTATTTGGCTCGGCTTTAGTTTTTCTGAGAGATAGAGTTCTTATGAGAGATTTGTTTTTTGAAGTGGGACGCCCACGAACATTTATTTGCACGGGTGGCTCACGGATCGAAGTTGTAGATGGCGCGATCAACTCCCTCAACTTTCTCAATATGTTGAATTTACCGGTTCTTGATTGTTTCTTGAACTGATCCTTAAACATATGAAGCTCATGCTCAACACCAAAATCTTCATTGGTTAGAGAGATGGAAGATGATAAGTCGAGCTTCCTCCAAAAGATATCAATCGAATCAAGTGGGATAGGCTTACCACAGTTAAAATATGTTACCTGCTCGTGTGCACATGGAAGCCCGCAACTTGTTCGCAATCGACATCCACAATTTTCAAAAGTAATCCCGCCAGCCCGTGACCTCTCAAACTCATTAAAAATGAGATTCAGTGCATGAATAGACACAAATCCTCGCAATTCTTGAAAATGTGACGTGTTGAACCGATGTCGAATCAAAATTTTGCTTTGTTCAAGACTTGCTTTGATGGATGTGTCCTGTGACTGAATGACTCTGTCGATATAAACCAATGATGTCTCCAAATCTGACTGCGATGACTCCAAGTATTTTTTTAACTTGGCATGCTGACTCTCAACTCTGTTCGTGGTGTGATTTCCAAAATTGAGATATCGATCAGTCCAAACAGATACAAACATTTCTTTATAGGGTTGCAGCCAATTATCATCAATATAACCAAAAACACCTGAAAATGTGAATAATTGAAGAAATAATTACAGTAGTTGAACAAATATGCCTTGTTAAAAAAAATATTAAAATATACATCGAATAATACCTGGAAAGTCAACCAAAACTGCTTGTATTTGAGCTAAATGGAACATATATGATTCATGAGTCTGAGACTCAACTAATGCGTTCCATGATTTGTAGAATAAATCCCAATGATGGTTTGAGGGGATCGATGCCCTGCACTTTCTCAAAATACTTCTATAGATGTGCCATCTACAAAGTAATCCTTTAGCATCCGGATACACATTTTTACATGCTTTCATCAATGCCAACTCTCGATCCGTGACGATAACACGCGGGGTAATGCATCCCTCAATTGTGGCTTTGAGACAATTTAATGCCCAAGTATAATTGGACTCATTCTCTTTGTGCATGAAGGCGAACGCTATGCAAAATGTCATGTTGGTCGAAGTTACACCAACCATTTCGACGAGAGGCATCGAGTACCTATTTGTCTTATAGGTTGCATCTATCAACAGGACATGTGGAAATGCACGCCACTTCTCCATAGATTTAGGATGAACGAAGAATAAATCTTCTAACTCATCTGTTGCATTATTAGTTCGACTCTCATGCACATAACCATTGTTATGTAAAAAAGACATAACAACTTGCATTTGAGTTTTACCTGCATTATCCATCATCCGGAATTTTTGGCGTGCATTGTATATGGTTTTTGTGATGGAAACATTATCCGGATTTTGCATCTTCACCGACGTTAAAATATCTCGTGGTTTCACATGCATCGCTGACAAATTTTCCACCAATTCGACTTCATTTCCTGATAATCGCCTTGCATAAGGGTGACCTTCAAGGTGCAATGCAGGCTCATGATTATGGACTCCGCATATTACCCTAACCCTCCAGCAACCATCAACACGTATGTATTTCCCCTCCAATTGGAATGGACAATCAATTTTTCTTGTACCCGTGTTTTTAGATGAGATTTTTTTTTGCACGTAAGTACCACCACGGTCACACTGAAATATAACTGTAGGACTTTTATTCCGGGACCTTTTAATCACAATAACATAACCGAGATCCCGACCTCTACTTTGAACCCATTCAATTAAATCTTCGCGAGACATGAATGCCTAATAAAAAAATTATTTGTATCAATAATAAAAATACCTAATTAATTAATTATAATCATAAGTATACGTACTAATTAATAATCATAATAATAATTACATGCATGTATACCAACAAATTAAAAAAAACAAACAAACAAAAACAAAAACAGAAATTAAGTATACGTACTAATTAATAATAATAATAATAATAATAATAATAATAATAATAATAATATTAATAATTACATGCTTACAATAATAATAAGTATGCGTATGAATTTTGTTTACCGTTTCTGTAGACAATTCGCATGCAACCTCGAGATTTAGGTTCACTTGATCATCATCTTTAGTTCTATTGTCATCATAAATTTCGATTGCATTTTCGTCCTAAACAAACAAACAAATAACAACTCTTAATATATAAAGACAAAATAATATATTCAATATTGATATATTAAAGCAATGAATTTCTAATCAAAAATAAATATACATATCTAAATTTCTAAATAATATATAAAAGCAATGAATATATAAATAATACGTAATATTCAATTTACTAAGTTCACACACACACACATATATATCTATATATATATATATATATATGAAATTAATGAACATATATGAAAGCAATGAACTTAAATTTCTAAATAATATATGAAAGCAATGAACTTAAATTTTTAAATAATATATAAAAGCAATGAACAAATATACATAAGTTCAATTGTAACATTTCAGTAACAATTCAAATAAAAAAAAAATTAAAATACCTCGTAATGTTGTTGATTTTGATTTGGACCATTGTAACTAAGAAATTGGCTTTGATTTTGATCGTTGTAGCTAAACAAATTATCTATCCAACCGTCCATCACACACACACGAATTTTGATTTTGATTTTGATTGTATGACATGTACATCACACACACACACCACATATATATAGAGCCATTTAAGTCTTTTGGATTCCTTGCCATTCATTCTACACGTAATTTCATTTCACTAACAACAATATTAACTAAAAAATATGAATTGAAATTGTAAATTTACAAAATATATGTATTAAAATTATCAAGTTCAAAAAACTATCTATTGAAATCATAAATTTAAAATAAACATATATCGAAAAACAAAAAAAATGGACCAGGAAGGCAAGGAGGCAGAAAAAAAAAAAAATGGCTGCTGGCTGCTCCGTGTTTTTTTTTTTTTTTTTTTTTTTTTTTTTTTTAAATTACATTTTGACCTCATAATTGTAAATTTAATAGGGTGGTGCAAATAGCATTTTGACCACCCATTAGGCTATTTGCACCACCCATATTTACTACCTTTTTACATTTTCAAAGTGCTTTATACCTCATTTTAGTCAATGGATGGTGCAAATAGCAACACCCTTAATAAAATGTAAGACACAAGAATAATTGTATGAGTTGGTTCTCGGAGGGATACTTTGTGAAGAGATAAATCTTACTCTATATAATAACAAAATGTTTTTTGCCAATTAATTTCCCGCCTAAATGAAATTGCATCATTTTAAGGTATTAAATACTAATTAAATGAAATTGTATCATTTTAAGGTATATAATGCAGCATACTTATCTATTTTCAATACATGTTAATCTACAATTATTGTTATTTAATGATGAAGCAGGTAATACATTCCAGTATTTTTAAGTTAACATTTTATTATATAAATTAATTTATTGTTAAGTAGGTTTTATTTTTTCTTTCATGTCATTGAAATATTTCATATTTAGTTTAGATTTATATATGTTGTACGTATATAATTATTATTATTAAGCAATGTTTAAGAAAAGATTTTCGTAGTTAATTTCAATGTATGATGATGATACTGTATTTTTTATTTATATATTGTCAAGTATATGTACTATAGGCTTTAGTTGAAAATCATATTAATAAATGTTTTTATATATAAGAAAATTTAATTTCATAATTTTTTATTGTATATTGTTTGATTTCCTAATTTTTTAATTTTTTTTTATAAAAATGTGTGTGTGTGTGTGTGTGTGTGTGTGTGTGTGTGTGTATATATATATATATATATATATATATATATATATATATATATATATATATATATATAATTATTTTAATGTACACTTTTTAAATCTCATGTGGTATGTTATAACACAATTCTTTATAATATATGCTAACAGTATGTGATGTTCGATATAACAATCAATTTAGTATTGTTAAAGAAAAATACATTTCAGAATAAGTTTTAATTTCATGATTAATATTTTATTTTATTATTTTTAAAATATTATCAATAATAAAGTTACTTAAATTTTATGCCGTGCATCGCACGGGACAAAAACTAGTTAAAATAAGATCAAAAAAGATTGGTGTTACTGTCATTAGTGAGACTTGATTATTGATCTCGGGAATATCTCATTCCCGAAAACAATATTCTCAAAATAAAAAAACACTATTATCTAGAAATGTTATTACATTTCAGACATATTCCGTGAACCAACAATGTTAGTAATGTTGAATAACACCATTGCAATATTACAAATTTTAATAATTTGTAATATTAATTTTAATAGTTTGTAATTTACGCTCAGATTATATTAAGTTTTTTTTTTTTTTTTTCTGGAAGAAGAGTATATTATGTTTTATGATGCATTGATGCCTTACTGTTTATAATAATTAATTAATGGTACATATATTCCTAATTAACTACTCCTTTTTTTCATAAAAAAATGTGAATAAAAAATACTAACTAAAGAACATTTAATAAACTTCAACAATGAATATTTATACATACATTGTTACATTAATATTTTATGTATATGTAATTTGCATAATTATGTTTATATTGTAATTAGATTTGAATTATTTAAATTCAAAATTTTCTAATTCAGTGTGGTATTCAATAATACAATGTTTAATAATATTTTTTGTAAAATAATGTGACTATCAATAGAAAATAAACAGTTTAATATTGTAAGAAAAAAAAATATTTCGCAATGAATTTTGAGACTTAATACTTTATTATATCACTTTTTTTTTTTTTTTTAAACCTTATCAGCAAAATATCAAATTTACATTGAATGACATACTCACATACACCATATGTTAAATATCATATACACTGAATTAATAGATTTATACTATATATACTTATACAATTGATTGTATTCATACCATGCATCACACATGTGACATACACTTGGTTATGACACCATCAGATTCAAGATTGTCATTTAATTTTTAAAGAAGACAATTAAAGGTCAATAACAAACACTATCACATGTTGTTTACAACGATATTTTTAATAATTTGTAGATTTTAGTTTCTTTTTGTTTATTGAACTCTGGATGCATTTGTATATTTAAAAAACATATAATTTTTATGCAGTGTTAAGATATTATAGTTGAAAACAATACATTTCATTGTATATTTACTTTTGCATGACTATCAATAAAAATTTATGGCAAACATTATCTCATGTTTGATTGTTATTGAGGAAACCGGTTTTTGTCCATGATCAAATATATATTGTTGCATCTAGAGTTAGAAATTTCAAAGGTCTCAAAATTTTGATTTGTAGTGACTCTGAAAATTATAATTCAACTACTAACGTAGTTTACTAAGTCCTTAAGATTTTGTAATTTTAAATACTTTGTGTTAAACTTATAACATAATTTATTATTTTTAGTAATTAATAACCTTAAATATCAACTCTTAATTTAATTACAAAGTATTATGTTCATAACTTTATTGTAGCAAATCAACATAATTATTAAATAATAACTTTACAAGTGAATAAACTTCATATTTCCTTTTTTATAATTTTATATATGAAATTTAGTATTTAGTAATATTATAATAATTTTAATAACATAGCATAATTATAATATTTTAAATCTTTAATTCGTGCATCGCACGGGTACCATACTAGTTGAATATAATAATTTTGAACATTATGTTTATTTTCTTTAATTCTTTACAATTTTTTATTTTTCATTTCTTTCTTTGTTCATAATGTATTTAAAAATTTTATTGTCGTATTTTCTCATTACTTTTAATTTTTTTCATTGAACATTTATTCAATCATACAATATACCAAAGTAATAGATATTTATTTTCAAACATGATTAATGATTAATTTAGGGTGTGTTTGGTTCGCACATGGGGATCGAAGTCGGAATGAGAATCAAATATTTGATAATGGTAATGAGTTTTGGTGAAAGTATTTTTCATGTTTGGTAATATGGTGGAATTGGGATGATTACTGATATTGCTATTTGGTTATGTATGATCCTATAATGGGAGTAAATGTTTTAAAAATTCAAGAACAAAAGAATGGGGACAATTTATTATAATATAAAGACATCCAAAGCACTAATATGAACAAAAAAAAAAAAAAATCTAAAAGCAATAATCCAAACTTAAAAATCAAATTACGAGTTAGAAGGGAAATAATGGAATGAAACCTTTATTTTTATTAGGGAATATGTTTTCTAATTAAGGGGGTAATCAAATCCTATAATAATATTCTAAAAACCAATCGTTATGCTGTGCAACCGTGTGCACCATGCATGGTGCACACGGTTGCAAAACAACGCCGTTTCATTCAAAAAAAATTCCGTTCGGATTGTCGTTAACGGCATTAGGTGGTTCCCTTTCGTATTCAAACAGTAGGATATATCAATAATTTCATACCTATATATCCACAATTACATAACTATATATCCAGAATTACATAACTATATATTCATAATTTGACAACAGTACATTCAGAAATAATAATTACAAATTCATAATTTCATATCCATATATTCATAATTTCACAACTAGACATTCATAATTACATAACTCCATATTTAGAATTCTTAAAGTGCCTGTTCACAGAGAACTATATCCATAATTGCATAACTACACATCCATAATTTCAAAACTATATATCCATAACTTCATAACTATATATCCATAACTTCATAACTAATATTCAGACTTGCAAAACTATATATATTCATAATTACATGTCGATTGGAGTTTTTGTAAACAAATAAAAATAATAAATAAATAAATAAATAAATTATTTGACTGGTGGAGTTACATGGTGCCGCTAATGGCACCGTTACTCCATCACAGTAAACAGTGTTGTTTTGCAACCGTGTGCACCATGCATGGTGCATGGTACACACGGTTACACAACATAATTTGCGTTTAAAAACTTATCAACCAAACAATAACAATGACTTTAATTCTCATTTCTGATAGCTAAACTTATGAACTAAACACACCCTTAAAAAGATTAAATATTAACCTAGTAACTTGATGCAATTGGTAATTAAACGAATGATTAATGTAGCAATAAGATTACAGGTTTGAATTTTAGAATACTAATAAAAGTTAACTATTCTTCTTAAATAATTATAACATTTTACTCCGTATTATTTATTTATCACTGTACAACTATAAACTTTTCATAATTTCAATGGTGTCCAAAATGAAAATCCAAGTTATATATATTTCAACAACAATTTTTTTTTTTTTTAAATTAATACTTATATTCAAAACTTGAGTATGATCAATTGACCTCACTCATCATTAGAATTGGTAATTATCGATACGACCCGTTAACACGACACAAAATTGAAAACAAAAAATAACGGATTAGTGATTAGCCTTAACATGTTCTGGGTCAACCCGTTAAACCTATTAAGAACATATTTAACCTGTTAATATTATCATATTAACCCGTTTATAATATAAAGGAAAGTTAAAAACTAAAAAACCTAAAGACTTTAATTTGAAAAGTTTTGTTCTTATTTTTACTGGCTAAGAATTTCTCTCATAGCTAGTCACTAAAAATATATTGATAGGTTATTGAATTTTAAAAAGTGCAATTAAACATTTGAATTTGTCAAAATAAATCAAATAAGTTTAATTTATCAATAATTAATAGGTTACTGGTAAAATTATCGACATGACCGACCATTAAAAATATTGAACCTTTTTCACGCCAAGCCTTAATTCTTGTTGTAGTATCCTTTTCAATTCCCTTACATCTCCATCTTGACTTGAGAAGTAAACTCACGATAAAGGTGTTAGCAGTACGTAACGTATGCAATAAATATGGTGACAGCATAGTATTATTAATTAGTATATGGTTGTTTGTCATCTACTCACACCATTCAATATAAATGTCGTCCCATAACATAATGTCCCTACTATGCTTTGGTAGTTGAACACGTGCTTCTTCCAGATTTGTAGTTGTATTACAAGCAATCGTTATGATGTGGAACCGTATCCAAAGTGGACACAGTTTTATGTTCATAATTATTTTATTTTTTTTAAATACTCATAATTCTTTATAAGGTAATATTTGTTCTATACTTTCTCAAACATTTTCAGCACAAAGAATCTAAGTCCCACCACCGGAGTTCGAACCTATGACCATCCATTTGGATGGGTAACCGGGATGCCATCACACTATATGTTCATAATTATAAAATTATATATTCATAATTTTTGAACTTCATAATCAGAATTATTGAACTCTATATTCACAATTACAGAACTGTACTCTATGTTCATAATTATTGAACTATATGTTCATAATTATAAAGTTATATATTCATACTTTTTAAACTTCATATTCACTATTATTGAATCTCTATATTCATAATTACAGAATTATATGTTTATAATTATATTCACAACTCTATGCTCATAATTATAGAACTATATGTTCATAATTTTTAAACTATATATTCATAATTATGAACAATTTTGAAACCGTGTCTACCTGATTCCACAGTTGCCTATTTGCAAGCTTGCCTTAGCTTAGGAGTTACGTTAGGTCACTGCTGCCTATTTCGATATGATCTTATTATTAGCATTAGAGTCCCACTAGCACGATATGTCTACAATTTTTTATATATTTTTTTTTAAAAAAAAACTTTTTATAACTCAAGTTAATTTTTCAAATTCTCTATATCATGAAACCTATAAAAGTAAATTGAGTCTATATAATTTTAAGACTCAACATCAAATTGTATATTATGCGCCCAATGAGTCAATCTCAAACCAAAACTCTCAATGTTCGTAACATGAAACATATTTATAGTTTAATGCTTGTATGTTAATTGGCAATTAATTATTTTTATAAAAATAAATATATTAACCTGCCAAATTATATCATGCACTCGAAGTTCACTTTGTATAGTAAATCTAGATGCTTATTTATATGTTCTTGTATACTGTAAGTTATTATTATTATTATTGTTGAATTTAACTACATGTTTTTCTATTCACTGTATTTTGATAATGTTCATTTTAAATTTACTGTAAATTAATTTTTAGTGTATTATAAATTAAAATGAATCTATAATCTATAATTCTATAAAACACTAACAATAACTATGTAATATACTAAAACTTTACATGCATCAAGTGTCTATATTATTACTAGATCGGATGGGAAGGAGACAAACTATGTTTCAACGTATGGGACACGAGATTATGAGAACAAAAAAATTGACTTATATTGATGCAAAGACTATTAATTTTAGGAAAAAAGACAAAGTTGAAAAAGCAGAAGGGGGCATGGAGGGACCGCAAAAGAAAAAAAAAAATTGAAATCCTAAGATCGACAATAATGGAGTTTATTTTATTTTATTTTTAAAAAATATTTAAGTTAGGAATTTTATTTTCGAAAAAGAAATATCGAAAACACTTAACTATTTGTGTTCAATTTAGTCAATGACTATTAGTTTTACTGATACTACATTGACGTTATTACTGTCACATTTTTTTAATTGATGAAGTGACACGTCATTTTATATATTATTTTATTAATATTTAATAATAATTAATTATATTCGAACATATTTTACTTTTGGACTTGCAATTACAATGCTATTGACAGATTTGGACTCAATATTTTATTTTTTCATAGTGATAGGGTCATGGGTTTATTGGGTAGGTATTTGGCAATAGTTATGACATGGAACCACCTTGCAAGATGGACCCATATTCAAAATGATGTAGTTTACGCGTGTGAAAATAACGGTATCATTAGTGGCACAGTTTCCGCAGTCAATGATTTTTTTTATTTTTTTCTTAAAATATAAATTATTGAAAACAACTCAGCGAGTAAATATTTAATTATGTAATTGTGAATATAGAGTTCTTTAGTTGTGAATATAGAGTTCTGTAATTGTGAATATAGTGTTCAAAAATTGTGAATATTGAGTTCAAAAATTGTGAATATTGAGTTCTTCAATTTTGTATATTGAGATCTAAAATTGTGAATATTGAGTACTAAAATTGTAAATATAGAGTTATATAATTGTGAATATTGAGTTCTAAAATTGTGAATATAGAATTCAAAAATTATGAATATAAAGTTAAAAAATTGTAAATATAGGTGGACCCGGGTCCAGATCATAATTTGCCCGTATTAGGTGTATAAATGTGGTAAATTAACAAAATGGGGACTATATATGGAATTGGGCTTAGGGGGAGTTGGGCCAATTGGCTTGGTGAAAGGGGAGGGGTAGGGATGGCAATGGGTCGAGGGTGGGACGGAGAGGACTATATCTATCACTCGACTCATCTTATATTTTTTTCACTCACCTAGTCACCTCCATCTCTAACCCACATCGGGTGACTTTTTTTAAAACACACCCCTGCCACTATAAGAAAAATCGTGAATCACAACTATGCAAAATCCTATCGCCTTTCCCTGCGATGGAATCTGTTCCGTCGTCCATCGAATTGTCATATTTTTGTACACGGCTTTTCGTCGTCTATAGCATATGGTTTAATAATTTACGAGTAATTTATTAAACTTTCAATTATTTACCAAACATCTCCACTGCCTGTTCAATGTGTGATATAAACAACAACAATAATAACAACAACACAAAATAGTAAAAGGACAGGAAACAAAATTTATGTGAAATTAAAGATGAGATTATTTAGTATAGTAATACAAAATCTCGATAAAGTGGAAAATTTGTGTGTGGCAGATAAATAATAATGTTTTGCAATTGTTTATCTTCAGTTCTCATGAAATCTTATTTAAAAAAAATTCTAATTTACCCAGTACAAATTCTTAATCCTCAGATAATAACTACATATTTTCCTTGTTATAAAAAAAATTTTAAAAAATTCTAAAGTATCATCCAAATATTAAATCCATCTCTTTTGACGCCTCGATCCGTTGGCTCCTTGGAACCACCTATCCCAGCCAACCTCTTTTGGACCTTTGGTCCTGCATCATCATTTCCATTCAAAAATTGTTACTATCTCAATTGATATTAGTGTCATGTTGTATCTAATAAAATTATATATTGTTGTATATTTTGTTACAATTTTAGGAGAGCAACAATTATGCCGCTTGACCACAAGTTCTTTGATTTAGAATAATATTTTTATTTTCATTATTTACAAAAATATCACTACTCTTTAAATTTTTACTATAAATTTTGAGAGTTTCAAACTTGATGTTACAATTTATTCAAGTTAATTACTAAATGAGAAATAAGACAATTAAAATGAGATGAGGAGATATTTCTGAAATTGATAATTACTTAAACAATAAGTCTTATGTAAGACCATATCACCATGAGATGTCAAATGTAGAATATTTTTTAGTTGAAGTATAATATTTTTTTTTTTTATAAATGCTTAAAAAGGTATTACACATTTTATATGAGAGTCTTTTTAGAAGACTTACTCAAGCATAAGTTATTATATTTGGAGTAGTAATAGTAATTCATAATTTCTTACACTGGTAGAAGAGCATCTGGAACGGATTCAACACTGGAGACCAGCCTACAGGTATAAGGAAGAGTTAGCAAAGGGAAAATTATATAGGATTATGATGGAGTAAAATTTTTGTTACGTGTCGTGATTTTATTGATAGAATAGAAAAAGAATAATAAAAATTGTAAGTCACTTTTTTTTTTTTTTTTTTTTATGAGTGAATCAAAATATGTTATGTAAGAAAAGAAGAAAAAAATAAAGTAAGATTTAGAAATACATATATATGGAAAATACTATGTGTATTCTCATTTTTTACTCCCACACACCAAATCTTGATGTAGACATTTGTATTAGAACTCACGTGAAAAAAGTAGTTTATCAATGTACGCCACTCCAAAAAGTAAAATTTAGAAAGTAAGATTTGGGAGTGCATGTACAACTCTATATATAATATTACACTTAGCAAATGTAACAAAAATGTTATGACCTTGTTGCCTGTCTTAGACCACATTAAAGTTGGTCAAACATAAATATTTTTGGTACTAGAGAATTGACTAGTTGAGACAACATTGTTGAATATTCACAATGAATTTTGATTTTTCATTAAATCATAGTTGAAATAAAATAAAATTTTAAACTAAGAAAAAACACGTTTGTTGCCCTTTTACTTAGGGTTCCACAGAAGTACAGAACATTTGAGATGATGTAAATGAGTAAATCACCGTGATTTAATGATGCAATAAATAAGGTTAAATGTTGATACATATAAAAAATTTATTCATTTTAGACACAATTTTCACAGTAAATTAAAACTTTAATTTTTTTTAATATTATCTACTAAACCAGTAAATTAAGCTAGTGTAGGCTAAAGTCAGATACAAATACTTTGATTAACATGGTATGTACTTACTCTTTGCAGACAATTGAAGATTCCCCGAGTGTTTCCAGTCGCTGCAGCTCTTCCTGTATCAATATATATAGATTCTTTAGAATACAATACAATTGCATGATGATATATTTAATTGTACAGAGCATCGACAAAACATATGTTAACCATATTCGACACAATTTAAAAATATATATACTTATATATATTGATAAAAAAAAACACAATAAAGTTGATTGAAACTTTAGAAATTCCCTAAAACTAATATTATTTGGATTAAATTTGAAGTAAAAAATTCATTCTAAAGAGTAAGGAAGAAGCGAAATATGTATGAGTGAGAGACCTGGATCAATTGAATTTGGTGATCGAGGGAGGCGACGGCGGCGGCCATCCGGTGCTTGCCCATGAACCCAACCGGAGACTGCGCCGGCGGTCCGGCAGCCGACGGCGTCCTGGAACGTGATCCCTCGCCGGAAGATGACGCAAGGTCGGAGGTTCGGGGCTGATCGTCAGATGGCTCCATAAATATGTATATATATGCTCCAAAATTGTAAGTATGAAAAGCTAGATAGGAAAATGAAGAGAGTATATATGGTGATTTGTGAGAGGAAGAGGGGGAATTGAAGAAAAGAATGGGAGTATTATTATTGATGGGGGAAGAGAGGTTGGGTGAGGTGACAGCTGCAAAAAAGCAGATCAAACACACAAGATACAAAAGAATGGTCAACTTTTTGATAAATTACATGGAAAATATAATATAATCTTCTCTAGTCCCCCCTTTTAGTCGCGGATCGGAGTGCATAATTTTGTTACACGTCTTTCATCACATTTCTTTTCAACACCATTAGAGCATCCATAAGAATACTTTTTTGGAGGTTTTTGAAACATTACAAAAACAATGACATGATTTTTACAGATATTTGGGATGAAGTTTTTGAGAAAATTTTATTCTTGCAAATTGTGAGTTTTTGTCAAACAGTATGTCTCATTGCCCACCCAGTGAACGCGTATGATACAATCAAAACTAATGAATTTGTTAGGCAAATACTTGTTAGCAGTTAACAATTAGTGGTTACTGGTTAGCGAATGATAGATTGTTTTAGCAATCTAACAAATAGTAGTTAGCAGTTAACAATTAGTGGTTACTGGTTAGCGTATGATAGATTGTGTTAGAAATTTTAATTGACATATTGTATTAGCCATTTGTAAAGAGATACTTAGTGAAATTAGTTTTTTACTATTAGTGATTAATATATAAAGAAAATCTATAATATTCAAGTAACAACAACAACAACAACAATAATAAACACTAAGCGGGAGCTTGCACCGAGATCAAGGATTGCACATAAAAAAGCAAAGAGTGGCATTGAGCTCCATTATACGATGAGCTTAACGCCCCTACTTCATTTTGAGCATTTGATTCACAAAAGATGAGTACGTCTTAAGTCTCTAAATAATTATAATTCATTTAAAAATATATTTCTAAGAGGGTGTTCTGAAAAAAAGAAAATTATTTCACCAAAACACTAATCTCAAATGCGGCTAAAAGTAACGTTTTAAATTTTAGTGGTTTACATTAAAAATGATGCTTTAAATTGTTGATTACCAAATATTATTTTTAGCGTTTTTTGACTTGGTCAAAATGCTAAAATAGTTAAATTCGTCAAAACTTTTACAGTTCCATCAATAACAAAATAAGTCTAAAACATAATGTTAAAATTAACAAAAATATTACTTGAAGTCCAAAAACTTACTTCCAATTTTTACTTTTATAAGTGCTCAAATTTTCTTGGAGAAAAAAAATAGATAAAAGTTATAATTTCTTTTATAATAAGCAATCAAAACATGTCATATGATAGACTGTAGAAAATAAGAGTAGAGTAAAATTGTTCTAAAATTAAATGAGATGCAATAGTTAATTTTTAAAGCTCTAAAACAGTAAAAAGTTAAAAAAAAAGTTTGTCTTTTTGGTAATCAGCTCTGACCGTACTAAACTCGGTCAAAAAGTTAGGTCTGGCTTATGAAGTGTGAAATGCAGAAAGTATGGTCTAAACAATGGACCATCATGTATTTGGAATATGAAAATACGATTGAGAATCTCTTTGTTTGGCCCACTCATATGGATGCAAGTGGGGAGAGCCTAACCCCAAATTCTTTCATATTTAACAAATAAAAAGTCATAACTTTAATCATTTCGATGTGCTTGACGTATTAATGTTTTATTTAGACATTAATAGTGTTTATAATTGATTTCTTAATTTTCTTTTGTGTAATATTAATCCATAGGAACTCATTGATAAATGTTATAAAATTTCATGGATTGGGCTCCATGGTTATGGATCCAAATATGTTAATATGGAATGTTTTATTTTCTAAGTGAAATCCCAGCCTCTATTATATGAAAGAATGAAAATATGTTCGTTGTTGTAGATTAAGAAACTTTTGTAACTTAGGTCTCTCCAATGCAAGGAGAAAGAAGGGGAGAAAGGAGGAGAGAAGCATTAGAGGAGAGGGAAATAAGTTGCTCTAGATAGAAAGATTATTCTCTTCGGAGTAACTCTGACATCGTGCATGGTGCGTGGCCTGGTTAACACACGCTAATGAGGTAACGCGTGCTAGCTTCACGCGCAGCGTCTTGAGTCCACTTCATTGGGCTATGATATATATATATATATATATATATATATATATATATATATATATATATATATGTGTGTGTGTGTGTGTGTGTGTGTGTGTGTGTGTGTGTGTGTGTGTGTGTAGAAGTTTGCTTAAATGCGATCGTGCCGTCCCGTGCAGCCGTTTGAAGAATACACCAATAGTGTTAACAAAAGGCACCAAGAAAAATACACAACAATGAAATGCAAAAATACATCAAAAAATACACAATACACCCAAAAATACACCATATAACTCCCCACCCTTAATGCTGCATTTCTGAATATTGTGTGGTACTTTTATTCCTACCTCATGATGCGTTTTTGGTGATGCGTACCTAATTTGTGCATTTTGTTGTTGTGCATTTCCTAACGTTGATGGTGTATATTTGCATAACTATTGGTGCGGCCGCTTTGATCGCATGAGAAGGCGCGACCGCCCCTGAACTCATCTCTCTCTCTCTCTCTCTCTCTTGATGGGGATATGGGACCCCGGGGGTCCATTTTTTGGCAAAATATTGACCCAAGTGGGGGTGGTGAAGAAATGAGATCGGCCCAAGTCCTATTGGGCTAAGAGGACAAGGGGTATGGTGGCCCATAAAGTCACAAAGGAGGAGAGAGAAGGGGTTTCCGGGGGAGAACCGCCGCCGGCCGGTGCGTGCGCCTCTGTCGCGGTGCCGCTAATAAAGACAGCAGTTGGGGATGAGGCTATGTAAAAGGGAAATTGAGTGCTGCCACTGAAGGTCAAACTGAGGACCTCCGATATAGCAAGGACACATCAAACCACTAGCCCACACCAACACTTGTTTACCAAAGCACGTGACCTTATATATGTTCCGATATTCTCAGGCGGGCAGCCTTGACCGCCGGCCATGATCGGCCGGCCACCTTAGGCCACGGTGCGGCCAGCGGAGGTGGTGCGCCCCCAGGAATGTCAACGGCACCCCCCTTTCTCGAGGCGGTGCGTTGCGGTGTTCGGACTGGTGCAGTAGGTTGTGGAGGGGTACGGTACGATATGTGGGTTGGTAATCGACCCTTTAGGCTAGTGCATGGCTAGTAATGTGAGCCCGTCGGACTTCCTGGCGTGGCGTGATTAGCGGGGACCATGCGCCCCCCAGCTCACCATCTGCGCCCCCGGCTGGGGTGGTAGCGAGAGGCAGGGAGGTGTGGTAGAGAAGGTGCGTGGGAAGTTGGAGACGTGGGTGAAGACGTGAGACATGTGGCGTTGTTGGAAGGGTGTTGATCCGATGGCGTACACGTGGACGGTGCAAGGTGTGGGGGTCATGCTATAAATAGATAGGGGTGTTAGCGAACAGAGCTTTCGGCAAACTACTCGTGTTCGTGTTCGGTAAGCGTTCGTTTATGTTCGTTTGTTAAGGTAAACGAACCATTAACAAACAAAAATTAGAGCTCGGTTAATAAACGAACAGAGTTTGAACAGTTGTATACTCGTTTGCTAAGAGATCGTGAACAAGCTCGTTTGTATTTGTTTAATAATGTTCGTGAACAAGCTCGTTTGTGTTCATTTAATAATGTTCGTGAACAAACTCGTTTATGTTCGTTTAATAATGTTCGTGAACAAGCTCGTTTAGTGTTCGTTAACAATGTTTGCGAACATGAACGTAGATTATTTCTTGTTCACGAACGAATTTTGATCATGAACATATGCAGGTGTTTGATTATTAAAAGTTCACGTACGTGCTCATGAACGTAAACCAACATGTTCGTGAACGTGTTTGTTAACGAACATGTTTGTTACGAACACGTTCACGACGTTAACGAACACGTTCGTGAACGTGTTCGCAAACGTTGACAAACACGTTCGCGAACATGTTCATTAACGTAAACGAACACGTTCGTGAACGTGTTCGTGAACGTTAACAAACACTAATGAACGCTTAACAAATGAACACGAACAAGATTTTCAAAAACCTTAACAAACGAACACGAACATGAACACCCCAAAATTTTTAACAAACGAACACGAACAACCTTCGTTCGTTTATGTTCGGTTCGTTAACAACCCTATAAATAGGGGTCCTGGATCCTTAGCAAGGGGCAACCAAGACACAACAGACACCTTGGCCTAGTGGTCTCTGGTTTATACTTTCAACCCAGTCACTTGGGTTCGATTCATCTCAGTAGCATATCTAGCTATAGTGCGCCCATTACTTGGGCCGCGTTCTTTGTATTTGGGCCTCCATTCTGGGCATGTACCTCGGGCTTTGTATGTACTATTTTGGGCCTAGCGCCCCGGGTATTAAAGTTATTACTTTCCTACTCCCGTCCTATGTTCCTATACCCGGTTTATGGTGGATCCGGTCCCAATAAAATCACTACTCAAGTGAGTACAGAAGGAAAAATGAGACCAAGGACACAATTAGTTGTCTTAAACCAAAATAATATTACCAACAACCTTGTGGTCTAATGGTATCCGGTTGCTCCCCTAAGTGGGAGCTTTAGTGGAGGCGATTAGTAGTTTGGGTATTCCCTTCCCTTGTAATAAAATCGAAGGTCTATTGAATCACTTAAGACTTGTGTCATGAGGCTGACTCTATCAAGTTGCTTAGAGAATTAACAATCAAAATTTTCCGCTTTTCATTAAATAAGAGAGTATTTATTCAAGTGTAATTACACTTTTCTTTTTCAGTAATACTCGTACTCTATTATATTGTAGTATCTGTTCATCGTCTATATTTTCTCATAACCTCCAATATGAAATAGTCATTACATACCATCTGGATACAATGTGATTATTACACTTTTCTAAGAGTCGATTTTAAAATCATTATACTCATAATACATCATTATAACATGCATGTAAGCATGCTCTAGGGCTTAATCATCTTCGGGACTATATGTCCCCTTATTGACTAGTGAGGTCACTTATTCATAATTCGTGTGTGTATATATATATATATATATATATATATATATATATAGAGAGAGAGAGAGAGAGAGAGAGAGAGACTTTAATCCGATTTTATGGACGGGTGCACATGGACATTCCTTCACCATGAGTTTTTTCTTTATATTTGCCCTCCTTCCTTTGGTTGGCTAGGCAGCCTAGCCTATATTATATTGGGACACAAATTATGCTGTGAAAACATGTTCACCATGTGTATAGTGAACACAATGGTAGATTCATAATTTCTATACTATAAATTTTTTTTTTTTTTTTTTGAAAACGTAGATTCATAATTTTGTTTTTCATTTGTTGTTACAGATATTATGAATTTATAGTACAAAAATTATGAATCTACAGTACATAAATTATGAATTTACAGTATAGAAATTATGAATCTACAACTTAGAAATTATGGATCTATCCCGTTAACAACAAATGAAAAACAAAATTATGAATTTACGTTTTCAAAAAATAAAATAAAATTATGAATCAGTATAGAAATTATGAATATGTCCATGTATTCACCATGAGCATGATGAACACCTTTCCACATCATAACTATCCATATTGGGATGAGTACATACATTTACATACATTTTCAATATTCTATTAATAACGTTTTTAATGTATTTTAAGTTTTCGCACCCATCTAATAATATTTCTTACTCTACCTCTGTTAGTAGTAAAAAAAAAGTAAAAATGTAAGTAATTGAACCTCATTACATTTGATGAAAAATAAACTTTTTTTGAATGCCACTAGCTCTATTACATTGTAGTACCTGTTCATATACTTTCTCAACCTACTGAAACACAAAGAGCTAATAACTAAATCACTAATGTGTGAAAAAAAAAAAGTCTTTCTGATCACTAAATCATGCAATTTATGGGCAAAAGAAGAGTATGAGGTGAAATTTTATTTATTAACCCAAATTAATTAAGATTTTTGAAAAGTACCATTTTTTTTTTTTTTGACAAAAGTATTAATAAAGAGGTTGAGATGTCATTTTGCTAAAAACTCAATGACTAAATTTGGTAATGTCTAAAGCACGGGAATTGAGTATGCTATTAACAATAACTCGGACAAAAAAAAAATGTAATATTCCATATGTTAATTCTATTTTAGGTCATAGATTTATAGGTGACAGTCCATTTTTAGTCGTTTTTTTATCAGAACATTCTTATTTGGTTCTAGTATTATTGTGACATTATAATTTGTATCTTTCGTTAACAAAATCGTTAAAATGTCGTAAAATACAAGTATATTTAGATCTTTTTTTTTTTTAAATACAAAGTAGGGGTTGACCCACTATATTTATTATGTTTAGTTTTTTTAAAAAAATTCATAATTGAAGACTGAAATGTCATTGTATTTAACAATATTTAAACTATTTTGTTAATAGATGATCAAAAATGGTTATGTCACAATAATACTATGATCAAAAGTGAATGTTCTAATAAAAAATTCTAAAAATGGGTTGTCGTCACCTATAAATTTAGGACCATATATAAATAGAATTAACTCTGATTTTTTTTTTTTTTTTTTTTGTGGTAATAAAATCTTTGAAAATTTTTTACCGTATTTTAAAAAATTAGATAAATATATTTATAATGTTTTATAAATTGTGTAAGTGGTTGAAAATGTAATATTTTTTATATTTAAATTATTACATTTTTAGTTGAGACGTGATACTATAAAATATTTTATTACATGATTTTCTTTAGAGTCGAAATTCTTGCATGCCCTAGGGCATGAGTCTAGTGAATGAAATTAAAAATCTCATTTAAAACTTGCTTCTAGCGATACAGTAATGCGCATAGGGGCCTATATGATGTGTTTTGATACACATAGCTAAAAGCTAGATGAAAGTTTGAAAGACGAGAACGAAGTTAATAGTTAATAAGTTACCTAATTGAAATTAAAGTGTTTAATAAAATTAGTTGTTGAATGAGTTGATAAGTATAAAAATACATAAAAAGATAGACTAAGATATTACTGTTCGTTTGGTTGGAGGGAATTGCAATTCCACTTCCCTCATTTGCACTAAATCAGAGTTTCATGCCCCCCCCCCCTACCCCCTACCCCCTAGAAGTTTCAAATCCGCAATTTTTAATATGAAAAAAAAAACCCTTGAAACAAAATTACTCTTTCTATTTGCTAACCTAAAATTGATGTTTCATTTGTTTGCTATAATAAGTATGTGCATTTTGGTATTTATATTACTTATTTTCTTTCTATTCTCATGGATACCAAATACTAAAATTGAAATTCTTAGTAACGTTTATTCCTACAAACCAAATGGTAGAATTTAAATTTTTATTTTATTCACACATTGTTCCTCTTCCATGGAATTACAATCTATTCCTAATCACTTCATTGCAAACAAACTCCATTAGTGTTTTGATTAATAAAGAGTATATGGTGTATCTTTTGTAAATTAATAAGGGCATAAAAAGATCAAGATTATGTTGTCTAATGGTACTAGGGTTGGACTTCTTATTTGGAAGGTTGTGAGTTTGAGGTTCAGTGGAGGCATTATTGACTCTTTGTGTTTAGTAGGTGGGAGAAAGTATATGAACAAATATTACATTGTGATAGAGCCAATTACATTCAAAAAAGAAATAAGTTATTATTTTAAATTCTCATTATTTACCAAACAAATTATGTAGTTTATTTACCTTCTAAAATAAGTTATAAGTTTTACCTATGATAGAAAATGCGAGTTTTTTTTTTACTAAATTCTTGTAAAATACATATTGTGGTTTATAGTAGTTAAATTAATCTTTCGCGGTTGCGACTTTATTGAAAAAAAATCATGCAAGAAATCTGAAACTTTTTCTTTTTATTTTTGGAAAATTATTTTAGGAACCAAAATGCCACCTAAAAAGGGAAATTTAGTAATTTACAGTCACAAATTAAAATAGAGAGAGAGAAGTCAATGGTCCGGCCTTGCTTTATCTTCTTCCTCTCGTCGCAAGCAGATGTAAAGTGGCTGGCACGGCACGACCAACCCATTAAAGAGTCCGCACAACCTTCATCATCTCCATCCCCTTCTTCATCTCTAACAGGTATGCTTACAAAAACCACATTTTTTTTTATTATCTTCTATCATTTCCAGCTTTGATTTTGAGATTATTCAACTTCTGTTTAGTTATTCATTCCATGTTTGCTTAAATTGAGAGTACCCATATGTCAAATTGTTGTTATCTAGGCTCTTCATTGTTAGATTTGACTTTCTAGTTTCTATACAATTGCAATTTGCAAAGACATACTTTTGTGTTCATATATTGTTGCTCTCACTCATTTCCAAGTTCTTGGTTCTATTTAACTTCATTTTTATCATCCATGACATGTTTTTTGCTTAAATTGAGAAATACCCATATGTCATATTGTTCTTATCTACGCTCTTCATTGTTGGATTTGAGTTTCTATAGGATTGCAAGACATAATTTTGTGTTGATATATTGTTGCTCTTACTCATTTCCAAGTTCTTGGTTCTTTTTAACTTAATTTTGATCATCCATGCCATGTTTGCTTCATTTGAGAGTGCCTATATGTCCAATTGTTGTTATCTAAGCTCCTTATTGTTGGATTTGAGTTTCTATAGAATTGTACGACATACTTTTGTGTTGATATATTGTTGCTCTTACTCATCATTTCCAAGTTCTTGGTTCTTTTTAACTTAATTTTTATCATCCATTTCATGTTTGCTTAAATTGAGAGTAGCCCTAACCAGCTTGGTTGGCGTGAGTGGCCGTGCACTCTTGTCCCTTAAGAGAAGTTGGGAGTTCGATCCCCCTCTTGTATGGAAAAACCAATCTGGCCAGCACCTTGCCCCTTATTTGGACCGGTCCGATGCAAATGAGGATTAGTCTTAGTATGGTACGGGTTTAAAGGTGTTTCCTACAGTTAGGGTCTGCTCAGGATACCTCGTGGGCTAACCCAAAAAAAAAATTGAAATTAGCCGTATGTCAAATTGTTGTTATCTAGGCTCTTCATTGTTGGATTTGAGTTTCTATAGAATTGCAAGACATACTTTTGTGTTGATATATTCTTTGCTCTTAATCGTTTCTATGATCTTGGCTCTATTTTAACTTAATTTTCATTATTCATGGCACGGTTACTTGATCAGAGTTTGCAGATTGCAGATTGTTGTTACCTAGGCTCTTCAATTCTTCATTGTTGTCTTTTAAACCCTAATAAATTATAAGACATAATTTTGTGTTGATATATTATTTTTCATTATACATTTCAGGATCTTGGGTCTGTTTAACATACTTTTTGTACTTTAGGCCATAGTTTCTTTAATTCAAAATAAATTGTTGGGATCTTGGGGCTTCTTATGGATGAATTTAGACTCTATCCAATTATGAGAATCTATTCATATCATTTTGTCATTCATTTTCAAGATTCTTGGTTGATTGATATTCCTACATTCTTAGTAGAAGTGTGCTCGTAACTTGAAGGCAAGATGGCAATGGGCATGAAGGAGATGTCTATCATAATAGCAACATTAGGTTTGGTATCCTTTATTTTTGGAGTTGTCGCCGAAAACAAAAAGGTTTGTTCATTTCTATGCCGTTACGTTTTTGTTTTAACTTTTACATTTTGTTTGAAAGCTTCCGTTCTGGAATACCTTGACCTATAGGATATAAAATAAATAACTAAAAGTGTGATGTTTTTACTATTGTCCTCTCGAACTGCAGCCTGCATATGGTACTGCAATCCCGGGGAAAGGCATAGTCATTTGCAAGTATCCGTCCGATCCAACTCCCGTTCTCGGATATTTGTCTGTCGCCTTTCTGTTGGCCTCCACTGCAGTTGGATACTTTTCGCTATTCTATCCATACAAGGGGAAGTCTATTCCACAGTCTGCGTTCTTCAAAAACACCAGTTTCCTCGTGTTCTTCAATATTGCTATGTGAGTATACATAACTAGTACATATTATTTCAGAAATGGTCAATTGATCAAATATTAGCTGGGTTTATATATATATACAACATAGAGGAACTAAAAGGGCACCTTGCTACAATTTTGGGTTCTATGGTATAGTTGCTTTTTTGCATTAAGCTAGGCTTAAATGACGATTTACTTGCCAAGGACCTTGTGGTCTAGTGGCACCAAGTTGCTCCGGTATTGACTCTTTGTGCTTCAGTGGTTGAGAAAGTAGTTATGAACAGATACTGCATTGAGGCGCGGTATTGACTCTTTGTGCTTCAGTGGTTGAGAAAGTAGTTATGAACAGATACTGCATTGAGGCGCGGTATTGACTCTTTGTGCTTCAGTGGTCGAGAAAGTAGTTATGAACAGATACTGCATTGAGGCGCGGTATTGACTCTTTGTGCTTCAGTGGTTGAGAAAGTAGTTATGAACAGATACTGCATTGTAACAGAGTCAGTAGTACTAAAAAAAAATGACGATTTACTTACAAGTGCAATGAACATTACGCCTTATCTTTTTGTGTGTTGGATTACTTATGGTGTTCTTTTTCCTCATCGTGATGTGAAGAGGGACGACTGGATTAGCTGCAGCGTTTCTGTTATGGCCAACAATCACCGAGCAACTTCACATTACGAACAACGTTCATCAAGACTTGCAAACAGGCGGGTGCCCCACGGCTAAGACGGGCCTTCTTGGTGGTGGTGCGTTTTTGTCTCTCGACTCGTCCCTCTTCTGGTTGGTCTTGATGATGCTAGCGCACAATGCTCGGGAAGACTACCTGGAGGACGAGGGCATCAAAGGTGGGGAAGGGTACGCGGTTTCTGCCGATTATGAGGCAGATGTGCCAATTTCATCAAAGGCTTCTCACTGAACTTTGCTATTAATCTGTAAATATTATTGCTATTAATAGAAAGGCAATATGTATTATGAACTTATTGTTCTTTGATGTTGTGCTGCATTGTACCATACTATTGCAAATAAGAATGTTGGCCCTGTTTGGTAAAATGTTTGGTAAAATGGCTGATAGCTGTTAGCTGATTGTGTTAATTAGAGGGTATAAAGAGTTGATAACATTAGCTGATTGTAGAAAAGTGTTTGGTAAATTAACTGTTACCTGATAGCTGTTTGGTATAATTTCTTTTCTCAAAAAGCTAGTTAAAAAAGTTGCTTGGAGTAGCTTTTTGAATTTTAGCCTTTTGGAGTTGCGAAAAATCTAATTAATCAAACATTTTTATTGATATTTTAATTAAATCAAACAATTAATAGTGATCAAATAAGTCAAAATTGATCTATAGGCCAATTTTTTACCAACAGGGCCGTTGTAAACTTTTAGAAGCGTTTAGTGCAGTTTTCTGATTTCCTATTCTCTTTTTCCACAGTTTTTCCATTTTTCTTTTTCTATTTGAAGTGCAAAAATACATAAAGTACATTATTCTAACTCGTAAAATACATCATTCTAACAAGAAATTTCATTATTCTAACACATAAAATACATTTTACATTAATCTAACAGATAAAATACATTATTCTAACTCATAAAATACATGATCTTACCCATAAATTTTATTAAATTAACACATATAAAGTACATTATTCTACCCTTAGAATGCTCATTATTTTAACACGCACGCAGAACAAATTTTTTTTTTTTACTTCAAAACAACATCGTTTGGACCGTGGTCCACACAGCTGTGTGGACCACGATTCACATATAATTTGCCTATATTATCTTCTCCCAAAAGAAAGACAACAGTTATGCTATAGACTCCGGTCCACCTTACTATAAAATTCACAATTTATTATTGAATGTTCACAATTTACATACTGAATATTCACAATGTAAATTATAAACATTCAATATGTAAATTGTATATTTTTAAATTGAGTTCATCTTACAAGATGACCCAGGTCCATAGAATAATTTGCCAAAGAAACCCATATGGGGCAAAGAAACACATGGGCTTTTTTCAACATTTCTCTGGTGTCTCGGGCCATTTCCAAACCAAAAATCAAACAAAAGGTATAACCATTGTTGTTAGTGACAATTAGTAGTGATATAGTTTATTATGCATATTGTGTACCTGGTCCATGTACGTGCACCTAACATTTTATGTACTATGTATCTTTAGTTAATTGATTATGTATCTGTAACAATATGTACATAATCTATTAATTAGAAGTACGAAATATATTAACTATAGGTACATAATCTAGATATAATATATCTAGAATGAGCATAGTAAACCTCAATCCATGATATTATGATTGGACAAGTAGATGCTACATATTCAACACCAATATGTTATTACTTTGATTTAATTAGCTTGCAATCGCTATCCGATGATTCGTTCTCGGTGAAACATGTTGTGGTATATGTGTTGATCCCCACTGATATGTGTAAGTTCAAAGGTCGGATCGATCGACAATCATTCTCTAGTCTTCTTGTTGATTTAAGGCTTATATTCGGTGGAATGGGACAACGTCAAAGGGTTCCGAGCATGTCTGTGGTAGGTGAGCCTCCAGAAATCCCCTCCGCAAGCATTGATATTTATAGAGGAGGGGTGGAGACACATGACAAGCCGTCGGCATGTCCAACACGTGTCGCACATGCAATACACTCGCTCAGGAACGGGGCATCGACGACCACATGGATGAAGATTCATATATGAATGCCCACTAAGAAAAGGTGGGGGGTGGGGCGGGGGGGGACTATCACTCGTCAATGATTTCTAGGGTGTCCGTCCCGACCTTACCTGGTCGGAGTCAACACCTAGGCTACGTTCAACAACCGTAATATTCCTACAACTCGGGTGTAGTTTTAGGTCGAGCAACCTGGGGTTATGGTCGGTGAAGATTGGGAACGACCTCTCCCATAAATTCGGTCGCATACCAACCGTATCTACTACTCGAGGGAAGATATACTCGGGGTATATTTCTCTTCACATGTCTTGTGACCCTAACCAACAAAAGACTACCACAACAAGGTAAATCAATTTAGGTTACTCATAGTTGATCGGTTCAAATGAAAAAAGCTAATAGACAGCTCTTACGAGGAGTCAAATTCAAAACTTTATGATTAATTACTATACTAATTTGACTGGGATTGCCCCATCCACGATAGTATTAACGTTGTTCATCATCTATACGCCCACTTTCTGCAGCAGCAAACACAAAGTGCTGAAGCACGTACAAGCAAACATGAAATCATGCTAACGCAATAACCTTAAAATTTGTTTTGGTCTCAATCATCGCGTTATATACAACGACGAGGCCACATTAAACAATTGGTTATAATACCTTAACCGTCGCTATAAGTGCTTAAGTGTCGGACAAGTAGTCTACCCAGCGTGACTCAATCTCCTCAGCCCACCACGTACTGTTACTCTTTCGGCAACAATAATGGCCTGCCAACAACCTCTCGGCAATTTATATCCTACCCCACGGCGCGCGTTGCACTATGCATCCAGATACAAAATGACGTCGTTTTAATTATTTTTTTTTTTGAAATTTCCCGCCCCTGACAGTAGTTTTTTCTTTAAAAAAAAACCCGATGTTCAAGAATGTACATAATGTTATACTAGAATACACATAATGTTATACATGAATGTACATAATTATATAACAAAATATACATACTCTTTTTAAAAGATAATACACATAATCTAACATAATACATAATAAACATAAACTTTTAACATAATACACATCAACTTTTAACATAATACACACAAATTTTCTGATTCGGATGTACATAATTGTATAAAAAGAATATACATAATTGTATAAAAAATACACATAACTGTATGAACCAATACACATAACGTTGTGAACAAATACACATAATCTCAGCAACTTCCTACCGCGCCTCCCAACACTACCCAAAACGATGTCGTTTTGGGAGGCGCGCGGCGCACAGTGCTATGTGCGCCGTGGTGTAGGATATAACGATTGCAACCTCTCCATATGATCCACTCACAAAACTTTAGCTCCATAATTTTTATTACTTTTTATCACGATTAGTGTCGATCTACGTATTTAATTGATTTGTGATAAGTGGGGATGCCAATCTTTGGTTACAACTGACGGATAAGATAAAAAATTTGTAAGATTTGGATTAAACAATTTTGATCCTAATCGATGAAAATGATGACCAGTTTAGTCGCCTTTTCTGGCGACTTGCTGGTCGCGCCATCGCCGATTATTTCTAGAAGGTTGTTGAAACTTCACCAGTATATTAATGACCGATTATTGTAGGTCACTAATCAGTTTTTTGAACTTTGATGCACTAAATTAATATGTTAACGTGTTTAAATGCAACTTTCAAAAGTTTGACAACTTTATTGACTTCTCATATAAAGTTTGGGAGTGTATTTGACAATTTTCTCTTAAATATATTAATTATTTTTAGCTGGATTTTGAAAATGGAAGTTTAGATTAATTGATTGGGTTTAAGTTTATATTTATTAGGGTAAATGCAACTAGTTTATTAAAATTGAAAGTTTAGAATGATAATTTGAAAATATAAAAAATTTTATTTGAGGTCGTCGATAAGCTCGACATTTTGAGATTTTAAGGTTAAAACCAAGAATTTTAAACTTGACAAAAAAAAAAAAAAAGAACATAAATCTGAATGGACTTATCCAATTAATATCTCTAGTTATACGTTTAGCAAGTTAGTAAAGAACATAAAAAGTAAGATCAAACATCAAAGATCCTTAATTTTAGATATGAAACATACTTATATCTTTAGTACAATCCAGCTATTTCACCTTTAGTACTTGTGCCTACAATCAGCAAGGTCGGGGATTAGTCCCTACCTCCGATGGTCGAAACCCTTCGTTAATCAAAAAAACAAAAAAAAAAAAAAAAAGTAAGACGTTTATTTGTAGTGAATTTAGGTAACTAAGAAATAGATAATTAGTTTATTTGTAGTGAATTTAGGTAACTAAGAAATAGATAATTATTTTATAGCTGTAAAATTATATTATTATAAAATTAGTGAACGTGTAGGTGTACGTGCGAGTGAACAGATTGAAGTTGTCGTTATATAACTGCAACTAGGTAGCTAGGATATATAAATATGATTTAGTGAAGGGAAAATGCAGCTTCATGTGGGACCCAGTTTGATTTTTATGTTTATGATTATGGCCTTATTGGTAGAGTGTTTTACTAGATGAAAACGAAACCCTAATTTAGTACTATGAATTAAGAGGTGATGTTTTGAACATGATTTACGACATGTCTTTTTAGGAATGCAAATATATGCATGATTGCATGATATATATGGTACGTTTTCATTACGTATAGCATATATTCAACAATCACATCCCTCGTTTGAGTTTTTTTTTTTTTTTTTTTTTTTTTTTTTTTTTTTTTTTTTTGGTGTAAACCACACAATGTGGTCCGGGTCTTTCCCTATCGTCCATTTAACGGTCCAGGTCCACCCGGTTCGCTCCGAGAGGCATAGAAGCTGGTTCAAAGGGAATCGTCACTTGTGAGAATTGAACCTGGGTTATCCCGAAATTCTCCCCCACAAAGAGAGCTTATTTGCCCGATTTTTTTTTTTTGGATGACAAAGAAAATACACGGTCACTATTTAAAGGTATGCTTGTGTAACGGACTTGACTAAAAAAGTGTTAATAAAAATCAAATTTCGACCTTCATAGCTTTGTGTGACAGGCGTAACTGAAAAGGTATTAATAAGAATGATCAAATTCGTAACCTTCAAGTTTAAGGCTCTGTTTGGCAACGCTAAGCTAGGAGCTTATAGCTTATTTTAAGCTACTAATAAGCTATAAGCTCTGTTTGGTAATGTTCCTAAAATAAGCTCCTAGCTTAAAATAAGAGCTTATTTTGGAACGCTACTTTAGGTAGCGTTTCAAAATAAGCTACTAGCTTCCTAACTTTTTTTCCATCTTTACCCTTATTATTTTAAAGTAATGACATATTTTAACCTTATGAATTAAAACCCTTTCTCTTCCCCTATCCCAACTTTCACGTCAATCCCTTCCTTAGTTTTATTTCCTGCTAAACAATTATGTTGAAACTTTAGCTTATTATTATTATTATTATTATTATTATTCTTCTTCTTCTTCTTCTTCTTCTTCTTCTTCTTCTTCTTCTTCTTCTTCTTCTTCTTCTTCTTCTTCTTCTTCTTCTTCTTCTTCTTCTTCTTATTATTATTATTATTATTATTATTATTATTATTATTATTATTATTATTATTATTGAACAAGAGCCGCCAACTAATGCTCAAGAAGCATTCAATCGTGCACATTCTTCTCTTCGAAGTTGTATTGAGAGGTCGTTTGGAGTATTGAATAAGAGATGGAAGATACTTATTAAAATGCCGCAGTTTAGTGAGGAGACCCAAATTGATGTTATTATGGCCACATTTGCACTACATAATTATATTCGGAAGAATTCACAAGATGACATGATATTTAATGTGCTTGAGCAGCATCCAGATTACATACCGCCCGATGAACTTCAAGATTCAAGTAGTAATATCTCCATCAACGAAAATTTAAGTCACACCTCTATGGAGATGAAGGAGATTCGCAACAATATTGCTACTTCATTATGGGATGCTAGATCATGATCATGCTAATAGTTTTATTTTAAAAAGTGTTTACTTTTTTTGGAAGACGAAATGTTAAATTTTAATATGTAAACAAACTAATTTAAATTTTATGAAGATGTCCTTTTTAGTCTTTTTACACTTATCAGCTTATCAAAAAGTTAATTTTACCAAACACTTTCAATCATAACAGCTCTTCAATTTTCAACTCCGAGCTTATAGCTTTTCAGCTTTCAGCTCCTTTTCAGCTATCAGCTCCTAGCTTATAGCTTTTCAGCTAGGTTTGCCAAACAGAGCCTAAGACTCTTGTAGTCAATCCAAAGGATCTATACCATCAAGGTTCAATCTTATGACCTTCCCTTAAGGAGAGCCACAAAGATACTATCTGAACACAAAGTGCTTAACTGCTCCACCCATTTGACTACTCCTTTTGGAGTTTTGGGTCTTCTAATTTGGAGTTTTACATTAGCTGGTGTGAGTGTTATTGTGAAAATTTTCTATAAATTTATCTAAGTAATAAACATGGGTGATGTTACTTGATATGATACTATATATTTTATGGATTTTTTTGTGGTGTTATTAGCACTAGTGCCGATATTATTAGGTATAATTAAAATTTTAGACCTAGCTATATTAGATATATATTGATATAAGAGAGGATAATATCCAATACAATCAAATAGGATACATCTAAATACAAAATATTATCGAAGATGCATCATAAATATTTCTATGCTTTATATTAATAAAAAAAATGACTCAATATAATCAACTATATATCTACATTGATTATTATTCAAAATTTTCTTCCAAAATTTTACCTAAAGAATTGAAACCTTTTCAATTTAATGTCTATCAAAGTACACAAAAATTTATGTGAGATATATCTCAAATATGGAAATATTTTTTAACAAAAATGTAACATTTTTCTATATGAACTAACAAGTATTAGTATTTAACAAAAGGATCTATATTTTTCATATTTGTATTTTCACGGAAAAGAATTAATGAAAAAGGTTATACTTTCCAATGAAAATAATGTAACACTTGAATTACTGATAGAAAAGTATTATATCTTCGTAAAAAAAAGTTATTTTTTATCATATGAAAATATTATATTTTCATTAAAAAGTATTACATGTTTCATGTGAAATGATTTCATACTAGACCAACTGATCAAAGAAATCTATTTGGAATGGAAGGCCAACAATAGCATTCATTGCACAATATTATGTACAAGTATTGGATTTCAGCGCTGCATTATGCTTACTTTCCATCACAGGGGATCACTCATTCTGTGACGGTTGTCATATCCTATTTAAAATCAATTGGTAACAAGTAGGCTGGCATTAACCATTTAACCACGCCCCTCCATGATAAGTTACAACACCACGTCATTACGTCTCGAATGGAGTAGGGGTTGAATTCGACCAACTCGACCGTCTTCCAACAACAGGTAAGCTAATAAGGCGGCATATCTAAGACACATGCAAAACTGCAAGTTTTCTCGCCATCTAAAATTTATGGTGTCCTAAATGTTAAATGGATTATTATAAGAAATGTTGTGTTTGATCTCAAAAAAAATAAAAATAAATTGTGTATGTCTCATATGTACATTATTAATAAAAGACGACAAGTGCTGAAGTATAATGGAGCGGAGCGAGAACAATTTCTGAACGAGCAGACACAAATCTTGTACTTTTAATGTATGATCATCACAATTAATTAAAGAACTCATTTAATCTAATTTCACTCCTGTAGATAAACTACCAAACAATAATCTTCTTCTCCTTTTTTTAGATTTTGTACATTGCTCTCGTTTTTCTTCAACAAAAGAGTTAACTATAAATTAAACTAGATCGATTTATAAATATTGATTAAATTATTAAAATGTTGAGCAGGTAAAAGCTATGCAACACCTAGCTATATGTCTGTAGGAGCGCAGCCGACAACATACGGGAGTAGTGGATCAAACAAAAAAGTCGCCGATCTGAGCACAATTGAGTACGTTTTATTAGAATTGAAGTTTCTGGGTTGAAGAGGCTGTCTCCCATCCCATAGAATTCAACATTATTCAATTCATTCAAATTCAACTATTAATTAACTAATAATTCCAACATACACACGTGTATTGACGTCTCAGCATTTACGTTTGTAAGTTATCATGGTACATTGACTTGGTATATGCATACATGGATGGACAAACCAGGTGGCTACGTACGTTGTCAATGCCCACGTATAGTACGCCAGTCAACAAGTCGTGTCGTTAAGTAGATGTAAATACAGGAGCAACCCAACTAAATTGGTCTGTTATAATTATAAAATTATAAGTTCGATTTTGTCATTTTGATCTTAGTGGAAACGACCTACTAGTCTTCTTAATTTGAGCCGGTCAGCTATATATGTACAACCTATACTGGTTTACCTCCTTAATTATGATCATTTATCGGTTAATGTTACAAAGTGGGATTTACCATCCCTTGTTACTCAAAAAAAGCAGATACAAATATAGGAGCAACCCCAATTCTAAGTTGGTTGAGATGTTGATTTGGTAACATCCACAAGATTTAAAGTTTGGTATCCAGTAGCAACGGCCTATTGATCTCCTGGTTTGAGCTGATCAGTTTTGGATAACCTATGTTGATTTACCTTCTTGTGATATTTTATTAATTAGGGTTACAATGTGTGATTAACTCATCACACACTTTTTAAGTAATAACGGCGGGCTTTTTCAAAAGTCAGACTGTTATATTTATATACGGTTATAAGTTCGACTCTGTCACTCTGATCTTAGCGGGAACGACCTATTGACCTTATTGGTTTGAGCCGGTCAGCTGTGTACAATCTATGCTGGTTAACTAATTTACCTCATTATGGTCATTTAATTTGTCGATTAAGGTTACAAGGTGGGGTTTACCTTCCCTTGTTACTCAAAATATAAAAAAAAAAAAAAAAAAAAAAAAGTAAGTAGATACAAATATAGTAACATCCCCAATTCGAAATTGGTTGAGATGTTTATTTGGTAACCACAAGATTTAAAGTTTGATATTCAGTAACAATGGCCTATTAGTCTCCTGATTTAAGTTGATAAGCTTTGGATAACAAATGTTGGTTTACCTTATTGTGATATTTTACTGATTAGAATTATAAGGTGTGATTAATTCATAACACATTTTTAAGTAATAACTGTTGGCTTTTTCAAAAGTCAAAGTAGATGCAAATACAGCTACGTCGCCACCATTCTTAACTCTCAAGATTATTTCTCATAATCTTAGTTTAATGTTTCTTGTATGACTTAACATACGTGAAAGCACCCACAACGTTAATCAATACAATGAACTCATTACCACCATCTTCGCAGTCTTTATCGTACGTACTACGAATTGAAACTTTCCATCTTGGTCATATTTGTTACGTTCAAGATTTACTACTTGACTATATAAATCTTAACAGCATATTTACATGCATGACATCATAAGTGATACTCAATATAATGTTTTTTTTTTTTTTGGTGCTTCTACAGTTCTACAATATAATTCTATGGGTGTCAAGAAAAACTCACAACGTAATAATTATTCGATGGTATACATATACTTTAAAAGACTATGTATGTCCAACAGAGTGTTGGGAACAATCAAATTCAATAGAATTTCAAGTACGCGCGAGAATTATGCTCTATTCACTCCGTCATTCTTTTTCATGCCCCCACTATCCGAGTGTGTGTACCTTAGAATGAAGACCATATGCGATTATGATGGTGTTGCCAAGAATCAAATTCAAAAAACCTTTAGGTACGTATGCGAATTATGTTCCACCCAAATTGCCCACTCTTTTCCATGCCTCGATGTGTTTGTTTGATTTTTAACCTATTGCTGGCAGTTGCTACTGGAAGGTGTGCTCTGAATGAATTCTTCCAAGACCTATAGGTATTAAAATCATGCTCCTCCCACTCAACGACTCTTTTCCACGCCTCAATGGAGTCGCTACCAAAAGTGCATGTTTGTTTGATTTTTAATCTAGCCTGGCTACCCGAAGGTGTATGAGATGAAGCTCGCCCAGACATTTAAATACGAGAATCATTTTCCACGTATCCACTCGACTACTCTTTTTCCACACCTCAATAGAGTACGTCGCTACTTGAAAGTGTGTGTCTGTTTGATTTTTAATCTATAGCCCGTAACAGCTACCGGAAAGTGTGGCCGGTTTAGGTCCTCTCAACCACTATTCTCCAAGCCTCACTGCGTTTGTTTGATTTATAATCTATAGTCTACCGTCGCTATTTGAAAATGCGGACCTCAAGGAGATAAATCAATCTGTGTTGCTCATAATTGATTGAGTCAAACTTGAAACATTGTGATTACTAAGACAACCGTCTGACCAACTCGACTAGGTTGCTCATAATAATCTCAAGAATTAGATTAAATAATTTATTTTACCAGAACTAAGGACACATAATTAATGTTGTTAATCTGATCTGATCACATACACGAAATGACGAAATCCGCTTTAATTATATTATATTATTATGGAGCATTAATTAAATTGTTTACTCTTGACTTTATGTCGTTTTTAAAATATTAAAAAAACATAACAATCAAAATCTCATTGCTACAACAATATTAAAACATTGACAGGTATTACATTGCAATCTTTTTAGTTGAAAGAGTGACTGAAGAAGAAGCTTCTTCCATGTTTCAGTGGAAAGTACAACCTAATTATTACAGAGATAATAGCTAAAAGACATGAGTTAAAGGACCACCGAAATAGGCCTAAATTTTGAGAAATTTAGGCTATGACTAGGAAAAAGAAGAGAAAAAAAAAAGTAAAACAAAAATGCTTCAGATTAATGCGGGCGCATGGAGTGTACGCACTTAGCTAGGCGCTAGTTTTGTCTCTCAGGCAACCAAGGTATAGTTTTGTTTTTGTTTTTTTTTTTTTTTTTAGTGATCCCACTATGGAGACAAAAATCAGTTTCTTATGTAATGAAAAACCACTAAAAAGTCACTTTCCCCATTTGTTAAAAAAACCATCTCCAAGTTTTTAAGCATGCAAAAACTCTCTAAAAATCACTATTGTAGTTACCCTTATAGTTGTGTACTTCTGGTATCCCATTGGCTCTATCACTTGGAGACCGAGTTAAATGGATGGGAAATTAAAGTTTCACAGTTAAATAGCATTTTAAATTATTAATTGCGAAACAATAAGTTATTAAATTATAAAAAAATTATAAACACACATCCAAACTTTAGTAAGAATCAATCTCAGCCTTACATTTAGAAAAAATCAAACGGGTCAGATCAAATTTTAAAAAATATGGTTATATTTTTATAATTATCACTAACTTTACTATGCAAATTATAATTAACTTGAACACTAATTATCACCAACTCTCATACTTTTTAGATTTGCACATTTAATATTAACATTTTGCATATTTAATATTAAAATATTGCACTTGCAAAAATGCGAAAGTGCATTGCACTTATGGTTTTTATTTTAGAGTGTATAATTGAGTTTTTTATTTTATTTGATTTAGTGATTCACTTTTTACTGTTTAAGGTCTAATATTCACGGTTTAGATTTAAAATATAACTTTTTTGTTGATTTTATAAAATTTATCAGGTTTACATATTTAGTTGTTAAAGATTGCATATTTAAGTGTTCAAGTTTGTATAGTGAAATTGATGATAATTGCGAAATTGTCATCGTCAAATTTTTACAGAAATAAGGTTGATCGAGATTGATTCTTATTTCTCTTCGGCCTATATATATATATATATATATATATATATATATATATATATATATATATATATATATATATATACTCATATGTAGCGGGGACTTACGGTGCGGCAGGGTTCCAAAAATACACCAACAGTGTTAACAATATTTACCAACAGTGTAAGAAAAACACACCACAATGAAATGCAATAAAAAAACACCAAAAAATATACAATACACCTAAAAAAAAAATACACCATATAACTCACCACCCCTAATGGTGTATTTCCGAACTCTGTATGGTGCTTTTACTCACACCTAATGGTGTGTTTTTGGTGATACGTACCTAATTTGTGTATGTTTTTTGTGGTGTATTTCCTAACGTTGATGGTGTATATAGTTCTATCAAAACTATTAGAGTAGAGACGCTTACTCAATCTAATTCTTAACAGTACTAAATATCTATATTTATAGACCACTCACTAATCAAATACAGAGTAAGATATTGTAATTACATTACTCTGAATATTTCATATGACGTCGGACATATGACATACGTAGTATGCATTATACTTTTAATATAATTTTTACATTATTTCACCCTATATATGTTGTTAATGTGAAATATAATGTCACATTGCTTATTGTGTGATACATACATTTATTTTAAAGTTAGGAATATTTTTGTATAAGAACATATATAGATGAATAGTCAAAACAATCATAGTGAATATTTATATACCAGTTGCAAATTGGCAATGAATATTCAATGTTTCCCCTGCGAGCTGTCGGCTAATTGCATAATTTGCTATACTTAATTACCTCTAATCCCGGATAATTATTAGTCCATATCCTCATCCAAACATATATATTATTTGGATCTAATAAAAATTTAAGCTGAAGAGAAAATCTAAGAACCAATAATCAGAGCATTCAATCTAAAAAATTTTAACAGCTTCAAAGTAAGAGGGATGGAAAAATTGTAGGACATTTTCGTAATAAATCAAACTTTATGTGTACTTAATAATACTATAGAGTGCACTTATCACTACTACAGAATGCTATATGTTATTATATGTACGTAAAAGTTCAGTAAAAGGCTTTACCTTATAGAGTTTATTGTTTAGTTTAGTTTAGTTTATTTATTTATTTATTTTTTTAAGTTCATTTTTGAGTTTAGTATATGTTAATCTTTAGAATGCAACTAACAATATTATAAAATACACCTAACAATAGTATAAAGTATACACAATGATATTATGAAGTGTGCATCCAGTGTGAAAGTGCAATATAATGCACTTATGGTTCGTCATTTAAATTTTATGGTTTTTTTTTTTAAATAAAAAAAATGGTTTATAAGTTTACTTTTTATTGTTTAGAGGCCAGGTAGTTTAGTATTTATGGTTTAATTTTGGTTTAGTTTTCAAGATTTATGAACAGATGCACTTTATGGTATGTCTAAAGTGCAAGTTATACTGTTGTTAATTGTACATTAAAATTTGAGTTATTTAAAATTGTACTCTAAGAATTTTGAGTTTTCAATTTTCTTTTTCTCTTATTACTTTAGGTCCGTTAGATCTTTCTAGATTGACGTCTCTCATTGTCTCTGATTAGTTCATAGTTTTCTCGAGCGTCAATTTTTACAAGAATGATGTGACCCTATATATATATATATATATATATATATATATATATATATATATATATATATATATATATATATATATATATATATATATATATATATATATATATATATATATATATATATATATGACATTTATTTGTGATATTATTTATCTATTTGTGTTGTGTGAATGGAACTGTTAGGGTGTGTTTGGAAACCCGGAAAATGACTTCTGGAAGTCATTTTCCGGGATTTTGGTGTTTGGTTACATTGGAAAATGACTGGTCAAAGGAAAATGGGGTGGAAGTCAATGGAAAATGAAGGCAATTTTATGGAAAATGACTTCCCTTTTTTTTTGGGGGAAGTCATTTTCCAACTTTTACACCAATATCATCAACACCATACCACCACCACCACCACTACCAACATACCACCGTCGCCGCCATCTCCACCATACCACCGCCACCACCACCACCATACCACCACCATACCACCGTTGTCACACCACCACCATCACACCACCGCCGCCGCCACCACTACCACCATACCACCGCAACCACCGTCGCCACCACTACCGTCGCCGCCACTACCACCATACCACCGCAACCACCGTCGCCACCACTACCGTCGCCGCCACTACCACCATACCACCGCAACCACCGTCGCCGCCATCACCACCATACCACCGCCCCCACCACCACCATACCATCGCACCACCGCCGCCGCCACCACCACCATACCACCGCAACCACCGTCGCCGCCACCACTACCGTCATACCACCGCCGCCGCCACCACCACCATACCACCGCCGCCACCACCACACCACCGCCACCGCCACCACCACTACCATACCACCGCAACCACCGCAACTACCGCCGCCGCCACCACCACCATACCACCGCAACCACCGTCGCCGCCACCACTACCGTCATACCACCGCCGCCGCCACCACCACCATACCACCGCCACCACTACCACACCACCGCCGCCACCGCCACCACCACCATACCACCGCCACCACCACCACACCACCGCCGCCACCGCCACCACCACCACCATACCACCGCAACCACCACCACCACTACCACCACCATACCACCGCAACCACCGTCGCCGCCACCACTACCACCATACCACCGCCGCCGCCGCCACCACCATACCACCGTCGCCGCCACCACCACCACCACCACACCATCGTCATACTACCACCACCATCACACCACCACCAATTATTATTATTATTATTATTATTATTATTATTATTATTATTATTATTATTATTATTATTATTATATAACGAATAACACCACTACCACTACACCACCACCACCACCATAATATTTTTGATATATTATTAGTTTTTTTTTTTGTTGAAAAACTTAGCTATTTTTTATTATATTTAAAATTAATATTATATTATTATATATTATTATACATGTTGTAATATTCTAAATAAAATAATTAAAATGTTTAATTATACAATTCTACTCATTTTCCAGAAAATGAACCAAACACACAAAAACAGTTTTCCAGAATGCAACCAAACACCGGAAAGGAAAATGTTTTCCGGAAAATGACTCATTTTCCAGAAAACATTTTCCAGAAGTCATTTTCCTGGTTTCCAAACGGACCTTTAATCTCTGCTCAATGTTTTCACAGCCATATATGAAGAAGGTAAGATTTGATTAAGACACAAAATAATTTTGATAAATGAAGTGTTAGAGAAGTAAATTGAAAAGTATTAGTCTAGTCATCATCTGCAGTAATTGTGATCAATTATTTAAACCATTTTTAATAATATCTTCTGCGACTTAATTATTTAAACTTCTTTTTAAAGAAAAAAGTTAGTTCACATATTATAATTTGTCGTTTATGATGAGTTTCTTATATGAATTCTCATTGTCGTCTCATATTATGTATAGTATGTATTTGCATGGTTTGATTCATGAAAATTGTATTAAACTTACGAAGTTAAAATGTTTAAAAAAAATAGTGAACCAATATAAGTTTATTTGATGACCAGCATTTAAATCTAGTATTCTACTATATTAATAAGAGCCAAACGAAGTTAAGCCTATAATGGGTAGAAAAAATATAATCCGTCAAATTATTAAATCAAATATGATTCAGATTGTTTATGATTTTGATAAGAAATGTCTTAGGTTCAAACCCCATCACAATTAAAATTCCCTTAAAAATTTTATTATTCTCCGTTAACTTACTCATTGATTTCAATAAGAAAGGTCTTATGTTCGAATCACATCCCAATCAAAATTGACATAATTAGTACTCTATTTTACTCTTACCAAATTAAATAATTTAGTAATTACAACAAAAAATAATACATATGCATTTCTTTAATTTAGAATTATGTGTCTACAATATAATGCCTTTATTCAAAAATAATTATTCATTATCAATAAATTAAATAAGAGAAATAATTTCATTAGTTATATTGTCTTTATTTTTCTCCAATGTAAACATTCAAATTCATTAATTGATTATATTCGCTACATTGTCCCTACAATGTCTTTATTCAAAAAAAATTATTCATTATCAATAAATTAATTTAGAAAAATAATTTCATTAGTTATATTGTCTTTATTTTTCTCAAATGTAAAAATTCTTTATATTCAAATTCATCAATTGATTATAATTTAATGGAATTGTTATGTGTGTGTGGGGGTTTGCGTGCACGAAATCCTGTAAAAACTACTTATCAAGAGAGAACTATGAATCAATAAAATTTACTCCGTGTATCTCTGGAAATTAAAGATGTAACAAACTTGGAGCAATTAAAGCAAAAAAAAAAAAAAATGCGGTGACATTTTAAAATAATTTTGAACTTTAAAGTGCAATTAACAACACTATATGATGCAATTTTCATCACTATATAAGCTATGTTTGGCAAACCTTGCTGAAAGGGTAGCTGAAAGCTGAAAAGCTAAAAACTGAAGAGTTGTTAACTAGCTGATTATGCTTAAAAGTGTTTGGTAAAATTAACTTTTGATAAGCTTATAAATGTAGAAAGACAAAAAAGGATAGTTTTATACAATTTAAATGATATGATTATTATATTGTTTTTATATTATAAAATATATGAGATATATATATATATATATATATATATATATATATATATATATATATATATATATATATATATATATATATATCTCACGATATTTGCAGAAGACGATGAATAAAAATATAGGAGAAGAGAAAAAAGCAAAAGGGTTTTCACTAAGCTAGGAATAGTAAAAGATGTCATTTATTTAAAATAATAAGGATAAATATGAAAAAAAGTTAGAAACTCCTAGCTTATTTTTGAAACGCTATCTAAGGTAGCTTTTCAAAGTAAACTTTTATTTTAAGCTACTAGCTTATTTTGAAAACATTATCAAACAGAGTTTATAGCTTATTAGTAGCTTAAAATAAGTTATAAGCTCCTAAATAAGCTCTGCCAAACAGAGCTTATTAGTGAGTATAGAGTATAATTAAGCAAAAATTATAGAGTGCATCTATTGATATTTGATAAATCCTAAAAACTAAACACAAAGGGTAATCCATAAATATTAAACTCATAAACAGTAAAGAGTGAATTCCTAAACCAAAATAAAAAAAAAATTAAACTGCAAATTTTAAAAGGTGAACCTGAAATGCAATGAACTTTCACTTTTGATGCAATTAATTAGTGAGATTGTTTGGTACAATTTATATTATTGTTGGGTGTACTTTATTATTATTATTAGTTTTGGTGAAAAGGCCCCTGCCCAAGGCCGGCATTAACGGACTCTTCTAAACCTTTCCCATTGGCATAGGTCGAAAGGAGCCCCAAGATGTCTACGTGATGAGCCTCTAAGGTAGTTGTACTCATATCTTTTGTCTGACTAAGATTTACCAAGAAATCAGCACATTTATTGTCTTCTCTCATCACATGGTGTTGCTACTTGCACTTAAAGTGTGAGTTACATACGAAAATGTCACTGCATTTTTTTCCTCTCCTTACTTTTATATATATATATATATATATATATATATATATATATATATATATATATATATATATATATATATCAGGTGCTGGATTCGCTTTTCGTGAGGTTGTGTGGTTGCACGCACATTAATTAAGCATTAACCTGACACATTTTAAGTATACAACACACGTACATTAAGTACACAAACAAAACACCTCAAGGACACAAACTCACGCACATTAAGCACAAAACACACGCACCTTAAGTTTCAACAACTACTCACATTAAGCACAAACTCACACACCTTAAGCACAAGACTCAAGCACCTTAAGCACAATACTCACGCACCTTAAGCACAATACTCACGCACCTTAAGTATAAACTCACGCACCTTAAGCACACAACCCATGCACTTTAAGTTTCAACAACTATTCACATTAAATACATACCCACGCACCTTAAGAACAAAACTCACGCACCTTAAGCACAATACTCACCCACCTTAAGTACAAAATTCACGCACATTACTCACCACACAACCGCACGGGAAACATTCACCCACACTGGAACTTAATTATATATATATATATATATATATATATATATATATATATATATATATATATATATATATATATATAATTAGGTTCTGGTGCGGTTGTGCGGTTTAATTTGGGTTATTCATCTCGCTTAAATCAACGTCCAGCCGTCCAGGATTACCAAAATTTTTTAAAAAAAATGCGATGGCAATTTTGTAATTTTTGCATCTAGGTCAAAATTAAGGTGAACGGTCCTGTGATTAATGTGCGTGAGTTTTGTATATAAGATGCGTGAGTTTTGTGCGTGAGTTCTGTGCTTAATGTGCGTGGGGTTGAGCTTAATGTGAGTAGTTGTTAAAACTTAAAGTGTGGGCTTTTGTGCGTGAGATTTGTTCTTAATGTGAGTGGAGTTTGTGCTTAATGTGCGTAGGCTTTGTGCTTTATGTGTGTGAGGTTAGTGATTAATGTCAGTAGTTGTTGAAACTTAAGATCTGTGAGTTAATACTTAAAGTGCGTGAGTTTTGTGCTTAATGTGCGTGGGTTTTGTACTTAATATGCGTAAGTTTGTGCTTAATGTCAGTAGTTGTTAAAACTTAAGGTCTGTGAGTTAATACTTAAAGTGCGTGGGTTTTGTACTTAATGTGCGTGAGCTTGTGCTTAATGTGCGTGGAGTTTGTACTTAATGTGCGTGAGTTTGTGCTTAAGATCTACACTTAACGTGCATGTTTCTATCACTTAAGGTGCGCCATTTTTAGCTTATGCTTCTTATTCCAGACAGGCGTTTTTTTTATTTTTTTTTATTATTTTTTTATTTTTTAATTTTCATTGATTTGAGCCGTTGATCTAGATTTGATCAACGGCTCAGATCTAACCGCACAACTGCACGGGAAGCTATATCCGCACCTGAACCCTTCCCTATATATATATATATATATATATATATATATATATATATATATATATATATATATATATATATATATATAATTGATTTTAAATCAAATGAAATTCTATTTGAAATGAAATTTAATTTTTTTTTTTTTGAAAACTGAAATTTAATTTGATATTTGAACTTGTTAACATTTCAGTGTACGTAAAATATAAGAATAGGTAACTACAGATTGCAGCGTGAATGACAATGTGAGTACAATGAAAGTGATGGGTAGATTTCTTATATGATATTGGTGCAACAGAGATGACGTTCTTACTTCACAACATTCAAACCACTTATATGTATTATTTCAATTTTATGGGCTTTTAAGGGCTATATATTATATGGGATATCCTATGAATGTATACAAGTAGAGGGGGGCGCAATTCGGATTATCTGAATCAAATTTAAATTTTGGTAAACCCAAATAATTATCAGTTCGGATATTTTAAATTTTGATATATCCAAATATAAATTCAATTTGAATATCGGGTGTTAAAAATTTATCCACACCCGACTCGAAGCCCAATTAACTGAAATTTTATTGTAATATAATTTATATATTTAGTTTTAAATGTATTTCATAATTAATAATACATTAATTTGTAAAAGTCTATTAGTTAATTATTAATGTTTGTTTTATTTTTAGTTTGATATATAGTATATGAAAAAAAATATAAATAATAAAATAATTTTTAAAAAAACTCAAAAATTGTTTAAACAATATTTTGGGTATATGGAAATTAACCCGAAATAATTTCACTTGAATCGAACATATCCGAATTAAATTTGCTTCGAATATCAGGTGTCAAAAATATCACTCGAAATTTTCGAATATCTGAAATAAACTTCAGGTATCACCTGAACCGAACCGACATCCACCCCTACATACAACCACGTAGGACAAGAGTAAAATAGGATTAGGATGTAGTTTGAATAAAGTGAGTAAAATAGGATTAGGATGTAGTTTGAATAAATGTTAGAGTTTTATTATTATTATTATTATTATTATTATTATTATTATTATTATTATTATTATTATTATTATTATTATTATTATTATTGTTGTTGTTGTTGTTGTTGTTGTTGTTGTTGTTGTGGTTGTTGTTGTTGTTGTTATTGTTGTTGTTGGGTGATCATAACTTCGCCAGACCAGACCACTATAGAGGTAAATCGCGAGTCGTAAAATTAGCCTACCGATTAGACCCTAGTCTTCATGTGCACACAAGGTATCCAAACCACACCTTCCATCATCTTGGGCCACTGCAGAGGTAAATCATATCGCGAGTCGTGCAATCAATCCAACAGTCAGACCCTATCTAGAGTTAATGCACGTAGACCTTAAAGATGCATCCTTAGTCCATCAATATGATTAATTACATACCTCAAAGGTATCTTTTCAAGGTTTAAATCTTTAAAACCACCAAAATGTGCCTACACAACATTCCAACCATCTCAAACATTTTGCACTACATGCAGCCTCTTTTCAATACATTGTGCACCACATTAAAAATTCTATTTCCTGCGTCCTTAATATCAAAATGCAATATCCCAGCATCTTCCCTAACATTCAACACCCTACAAGTGAAACTTGGCACATATCTCAGCCTGAATATCATAGAAAATAGTAAGTGTATACACACTTAAAGCATGTTTTTCAAATGGTAAAGGTGTCTTGAATGTTATTTTTTGCATTATTGTGTCATTGTGAGACCAAAGCACTATCAAAGTTCATTAAAAACCCAACTAGGCTAAACTGTGGGCTGGTAAAACCACTGAAAAAGTGATTCTCACTTTCGTGATGTAGTCTTAAGTAAACCACCATAAAAACATCTCTAAAAGAGGTAGGGATCCAAAATTTTCATAACTCAAACATATATAGACACCAATTATGATTAACCAATTAAGTCAAACTCTTCCATGAGCAACTTCCACGACCACTCGAAATCAACAGGTTTCAAATAAGAGCTCCACACAATGAAGTTTAGTTTGTTCCTAAAATAAACCTCATTCTTAATTTGCTCAATGTAGAACCAACCTTTTCACCAACTTTGCAAATAATGTGTCACATGCAATACAAATGTCTAATTTAATTTGCTTAAAAACTCTTGAAATTATCACTTTATTGCTAGATCCTAATCAGTAACAATTATTTTTGGCTTAGAACCTATTGCCTTCTTAAAGTTTTCAAATAAGCAAACATATGAATCTGTCATTTTTCAACAACAACCAACAACAAATGTAATACATTTCTTGTACGTGGTTATCAACTCCTATGAAGGGTGATATGTTGTGATACCATACCCTAAAAATAAAAACTATCTACATTTTTTTTTGAAAAGGATAAATTAATTCATTAAATCGGAATGAAGAATGTTGACAAGAAAGGCAGGTGGTTCATCAAACCACTCACCGCAACCTGACACAGAAAAGGCCTCCCTAGCAACAGTGTGGGCAGCACAATTCGCAGATCGATTAACATGACAGAATTTCACATCATCAATCTCAGATGCCAAATTCTTTACATCATCAACTAAATAACCAAAAACTGAAATAAAAGAAGCTGAAGAAATTGCATTAAAAACAACCTGACAATCTGTTTCCACATCCACCGCACCCAGTCCTATACCCCTTAGCCAACTCAATGCCTCCCGAATAAATAGCACCTCTGCTTCCCTAACCGCACATAACCCGGGCATTCTTATATTCTTGGCAGCCAGAAAATTTCCAACATCATCACGTAAGACCCATCCAAAACCCATAGCATTATCCTCAACATTTAGCGCAGCATCCGTTTTAAGTTTTAGCCTCCCATGTGATGGCCTTGCCCAACCTTCCACAACATGCAAATCTGAGTGGGCAACACCAGCTGGCAGCTTCTCATTCGCATTTCTCCAACAATTCAGAAACAGCAACGCCCTATGCAACATAGTACACAAATCAAAATCAATACCCTTCCACACACTCTCATTCTTGCTGGTCCACACACCCCAACAAGCCATAACAAACTTTGGTTTTGAACATAAATCTAAGGTGCTCAAAGCCCAAAAAAAAACAGTCTCCAAGATTATTACCATCGTAGGCACTGACATGCGACATCTCCAGCTTATTCCAAAGCCGAACTGCCTCCCCACACTGGACAAAAAGGTGCATGGCCGACTCCTGAACTTGTCTGCACATATGACAATTCAATAAACAAGCTACATTCTTAGTCATTAAAATATCACATGTTGGAAGGAAGTGGGATGCTAACTGCCAACAAAAACTCTTCACCTTTGGAGGGACATGCAAACTCCAAATACTTGCCCAAGGGCGATCACTTACAGGCACCAAAGTGAGCTTCTTATAACAAGATTTAACCGAATACGCACCTTTCTGCTCCCATTGCCAAAACCACCGATCACAAGGCTTTCGAATACTGACAGGAATATTCAAAATCAAATTAGCATCACATGTATTAAATATATCCTTAACACACTCCACATCCCAACCATTACCATGTAAATTCATTAAGGAGGACACCGGGGCCTGATAAACTGTCTGATGCAGCTCCGTTTCTACAAATGGATTATCATCCACTGGTAGCCAAGGATCCCTGCCAATTAAAGTCCCATTACCATCGCCAATCACCCTTCTACAACCCTCCTTCAAGCACTCTTTAACTGCTAACATACCCCGCCATATGTAGGACGGATTGTTCCCCTCCCTGGCATCAAAAAAGTCACAGTCAGTGTAATAACGTGATTTAAACACACGTGCCACTAAACTCGTGGGGTTGGAAATCAACCTCTAAGCTTGCTTTCCTAGAAGAGCTTTATTCATCTCATGAAGGCGTCTGAACCCCATTCCACCACACGCTTTTGGCCTCGACAAACCCTCCCAAGAACGCCATCGTATTCCACGGCCATTACTCACATCACCAGACCACCAGTACTGATTCAATACTACCTCAATTTCCTGGCAAAGGCCCAAGGGGAGTAGAAACACCATCATAGCATATGTTGGCATTGCCTGCAAAACATTGTTCAATAGAACCTCCCTCCCAGCTCTTGACAGGAACTTGGCATTCCAAGAACGAACCCTGGTGAGTATACAATCCTTCAGAAACCCCAGAATGGCTTTTTTTTTCCTTCCCACTAGAGAAGGCAAACCCAAGTACTTTCCACTAGTCTCTCCCTCCTCCACGCCCAGAACATCAACCACTTCATTCCTTATATTCTGTGGCACATTAGCACTAAAACATGCAGCAGATTTATCATAATTAACATGCTGGCCAGAAGCCCTAGCATAAGTGTCCAGCACATACCTCATTTGAACGCTTTCTTCCTCGTTACCCCGAAGGAACAGGAAGGAGTCATCTGCAAAGAGAAGATGAGAGACAGAAGGCGCACCCCTTGCAACCGAAACACCATGCAATCGGCCCGCAGCCATACTTCTTTCAATCATGGCACTCAACCCTTCTGCGACAAAGAGGAATAAATATGGGGACAACGGGTCCCCCTGACGAAGACCCTACCAGGTATAATCGGTCCCAATCGCCGCTGGTCATGTAAGATTTGTTACCGTACAGAAGTTACCGTTTCAAGCAGAATATTGACCCATCGATCACCAAACCCCGACTTAAGCATCACTGCCCGAAGAAAATCCCACTCCACCCGATCATAGGCTTTGGACATGTCAAGTTTCAAAGCCACCACCCCCTCACGGCCCTGGGTCTTCCATTTCAAATAATGGTGAACCTCGTAGACAAGCATGATATTGTCAGTAATTAGGCGGCCCGGAACAAAGGCACTCTGCGCATTCGAAATCAGCTTCTGCAACAAAGGTTTTAAACGATTAACACACACCTTAGCCACAATCTTATAGATGACATTACACAATGCTATCGGGCGCAGATCCTTCATAGACTCCGGCCTAGCCTTCTTCGGAATCAGAACAACAAGGGTATCATTAGCACCACCTGGGAGCTTAGCCAAATCCAAGAAGCCCCTGCAGAAAGCCGTAACCTCCCCCCCCCCCCCCCCCCCCCCCCCCCCCCCCCCCCCCACAATGTCCCAGAAATACTGAAAAAACCCCAACCCAAAACCATCAGGACCCGGGGACTTGTCAGGATGCATCTGAAACACCGCTACCCTAACCTCCTCCATACTCGGTGGGCGCAATAACATTGCATTATCATGCTCAGTCACCTTCCCCGATATAGCATCAATTACCTCCTCCATCTCACCATAGTCCGGGGCGAAAAGACCATTATAATAATTCAGCATAACATTGTCCAACCCCTCCTCATCCTCTACCCAAGTTCCGTTCTCATCCCAGAGCCTTCTAATAGTGTTCTTACGGCGTCTAGTTTTCACAGAATTGTGAAAAAACTTGCTATTTACGTCCTCGCCTTGATACAGAATTCCTTGGCCCGCTGTTTCCAAAAATAATGTTGTTGCTCCAACAAATAAAGCAACTCCCTTTCTACCTCATCATACTCACGCATACCTGGCACATCACGACGCCCTCTTAGCCAAGCTAAGCGACGCTTATTATACTCAATCTTTCTCTGGAACTCCCTGTTATAATTCCGCCCCCACCTCCATATGTCATGAGCACACGCCTCCACCCTTGCCAACGTGTTTTGGCCCACCGTTCTGTCCCAGTTGTGGGAAATAATTTCCCTGCACGTTTCCTCCCGCAGCCACATATTATCAAAACAAAACCTGGCTCGCTTCCGAACCCGAGGGAGTGAAACCGGAGTTAAAATTAGGGGCAAATGATCACTATATGGAACAACCAGTGAATGCGCCTGAGCTCCCTAAAACAAATTCAATCAATCCTCGCATGCCAGAATACGATCCAATTTCTCCTCAATCATATGACCCGTTCCCCGCAACTTCACCCAAGTGAACTGAGGCCCCTCAAAAGGGACATCCTGCAAACCACAGTCAGCAATAGCCGCCCTAAAACCATTAATTAACCAAGGCGGATGTGGGACCCGACCTACCTTCTCAGACTGATCAAGTAGATCGTTAAAATCCCCCATCAGCAGCCACGGAAGAGAAGACCGAGATGACAAGGTGCGCAACAACTGCCATGCCTCTCGCCTTCGGTGCCTCTCCAGGAACCCGTAAAAACCAGTAAAACGCCAGAAAGGGCTTCCAACATCCAACCGCAGGTCACAATCAATATGATTCGCAGAATAACCCGAAACCCTCAAGTCCACACTATTCATCCACAACAGAGCTAAGCCACCCCTATGCCCATCCGCCTCCACCGTAAATACACAATCGAACCCCAACTGCACACGGACGTCCTCCATACGTTGCTTATCCGCGAAAGTCTCAATCAAATACACCACAGTCGGCCTCTTTGTGCGAACTAGGTCCGCTAAAACACGAACTGCCGTCAGGTTGCCAAGCCCCCGGCAATTCCAGGAGATGAAACTCATAATTCCCGGAGCAAGTCCCGCCCCCAATCCGTTTTTTGACACCATTGCTCCACAATCCATCTCACCACCACCCTCACCACCTTCACCCCCCTCGGCATCCCCCTCCTCTACCCTCCTTCTTTTTTGCTCCCCAACAACAACCCCACGAACAACACTGTACACACCCCCATACTTTTCCCGAACAACACTGCCAACACCCCCATGCATTTCCCCAACAACACTGCCCGTACCCCCCTGACCCAAATCAGTCCCAACTACACTGTTTTTCTCCCCCCCCCCCCCTCACTGTTACGGGATTCCTCAACAAAACCCATAGCAGGTGACCTCCAAAACTTACGCTCGGCAACAGTTTCAGGGGGAATCCAGCCTTGGTTCGTCGTTGGCAGTCCCCGGCGAGTAGTGGCACGTAACCAGGCTCCGTACGGTTTCTCCACTTTAGGATCAGTGCGCTGCAATGCGAGCCTGCAATATCTATCCCCATGCCCTATCAACCCACATAAGAAACAAAAGGTCGGCAACCGTTCATAACGAAAATCTATGATAAACCAACTCCCAACACCCTTCTTGAGCTTCATTTGTTTCTTGAGCGGTTTGGTAATATCCAGAGACACCCGAACACGATAAAACACCCTCATGGAGCCATCGAAATTCCTACCATCAGACTGTACTACAGTTCCCAGAAACGAACCCACAGCCTTGATCACCGACTCAGAGCGAAAACCGACCGGCAGAGCATGTATCTGAACCCAAAAGTCCACAAAATCCAACGGCACTGTTTCCGGATCCTCCCCAGGTTCTAGCTTCTTCATAATTAACAAGCTTTGTTCATACGCCCAAGGTCCTTCGGATAGGATACGTTGGAAATCAGCTTCGTGGTAAAAACGAAAGAGAAACCTCCGAGGCTGAAACTCCCGCATATTCACTCCCATGGCCGCCTGCCACACTCTTGCCATGGTGTCCTGAAAATATGCAAACCGGACCGCACGATTTGTTAGCAGCCATCCAACCGCATGGAACATCTCCTCCTCCTCTTCACACTCTCCCGGCTCAAAAGGAACCTGTACCGCGACCTCTTCATCATCCACATCTGCTAACGTCAGGCTTGCACACTGATCAGTAACCTCCTGAGCATCCATCTGCACAGACGTAACTAGCGTAGGAGTTCGTTGTCGACGCCTGTCGCACGGCGAAAAACAAGCAGAAACCCTAGAAAACGCTCGCGAATACGGCGAGAGAAAAAACGAAAAAATTCCTTATTCAAAAAATAATTGTTTTTTATTCTTTCAACTTTAATTTACCACAACTATCTACATTTTTCTTCTTTAATTTCTTTGTTTTATGTTTTTCACCTCGATTTATTTCATACAAATTCCACCTTTATTTTTAAACTATGGTGCTTTAATTTCAATAATTTCGAATTACCGATGTAAGTAAATCTTATAAAAATGTACATTATTATACGTAAGAAAAATAAATAGTGCTTTTAGTACGAAACTGGAAAAATAAAAACGGAACGGTAGAAGAATCACATCATTGCAAATAATTCGACTCCAGGACTAATGAGAGCTATCTATTGGTATTCTTGGTTAGTTTGAGAGCTATCTATTGGCATTCTTGGTTAGTTTGAGCTAGTCAGTAATGGACAACCTGAGATGATTTACTTTCTTCTGATTTTTTATTGACTAAGGTCACAAAGTGAGCTTAATCCGTGAGTATATATATTTTCAGGCAGCAGCTATAGACTTTCTCGCAAATCAAAGGAACGGTAAAAAATCATATATATCATTACAAATAGTTCAATTCCCCATGGGAGCTGCCTATTAACTATCTTGTCAATTTAAGCTGATTAGCTATATATGAGTAACATAAACTAGTTTACTTTCTTATTGTTCTTTACTAACTACGGTCGCAAAGTTGAGTTCACCTAAAGCGTATTTTTTTCGTAAATCAATGAAACCATAGAAAAATCATATCATTTCAAACAGGTATTTTATATTAAAAAAAAAATGGATAATACGGTCAAGAGGGCAACCGTGTGAGTGAAGGGCCATAGTAGGTGAGGGCTTGAGATTCACACTTCCATCCCTTGTATACTCCACAGCTTTAAATTTCCCAGTTTCTTGCTCATATGATCAACCAAGAAAAAATAATAATAATGATAATAATTATACTTTGATGCAAGCTTTCTCCAGGCAAGCTAAGTGATGTGAGAAAACCACAAGAAAGGTAGCTAGCAGTAGACAGTAATGGTTTCTTCTGCTACTTAGACAACAACTAAAATTAGTTTTTCCATATTTCTTGAGGGAAACCCTTTAACTTAATTGTTTTCTTCTTCTTCTTCTTGTTGTTGTTCATGGATTGTAGGGTTTGACCAGAGAGAGAGATTGATCTGTTTGTTGGAGTGTTGAGATTAGCAAAGTGGTTGTGAGGAGGGAGCATTAAGAAAGAATTTAATACAAGTAAGGTGAGAATTGAAGAAATGGAAGGAGAGTTGAAGGAGGAAAGCTTGCCACCAGGTTTCAGGTTTCATCCCACAGATGAAGAGCTTATAACTTTTTATCTTGTGAACAAGATCTCAGATGCTGGATTCACTGCTAGGGCTATTGGAGATGTTGATCTAAACAAGTGTGAGCCATGGGATCTTCCAGGTAGCTTAGCTTGCTAGCTTTTTTTTTTTTTTTTTTTTTTTTTGGTTTATCCAGGATTTCCACCGTTGGATACAGTGACAGCTTGCTAGCTTTTTTGTCTCTACAAATCTATCATCAAAAAGCTAAGATCAGATCAAAGGGAAAAGAATTAGGGTTTTTGGTTTTGTTTAGATGTATGTGTAATCATTAAAAAAGTGCAAAAACAACTAGGGTTTTGCTTCATGTTCACAGGATTGTTGTATTGGTATTAATTTTTTTTTTTTTTTTAGATGACTAATCTTAGCATTAAAAGAGTGCAAAAACATCTAGGGTTTTGGTTCATATTCATAGGATTGTTTATGGGTATTGATGTTTTGTTCTTTTTTTTTTTTTTTTTTTTGATGACTAATCTTAGCATTAAAAGGGTGTGGAAACATCTAGGGTTTTGGTTCATATTCATAGGATTGTTGTATTGTGACTAATCATATTAAAATGGTGTTGAAATCAAGGGTTTTGGTTCATATTCATAAGATTTGTAGCTTCTTGTTCTATTCTTTTTTTTTTTTTTTTAAATATATCTAATGAGCATACAAGCTAAACATGAAACTTTTTGATCTAGTCTTGAAACTATATATCTTTGATTTATGAAAACTTTCGCAGTTATTTTCCGAAAGTGAGCTATAAGTGAAGTCCGCCTTTATGATCTATTGAATCTATTATATATATCTTTAATATGCATTGAATTTCTAGCTTCAGCATACAAAGAAAATCTTTAAAAATTTTGAATTTCTTATCATTTATGGTACTCGAGATCAATTATATTCCTATAACACTAGATCAATATATAAACAATTGAAATCTCAACTTTTTTTTTTATTATTATTATTTATGATTTGTTATTTTTGTTTTCAATATTCTTAGGGTTTGCACGAAGGAACTCTAGATTGAAATGATATAATAATTTTCTACTCGATCACTTATGGTACCAGCTAGGAACTAACACCTATAACACTAGATTGATATGAATGAATAAAATCTCTTTAAAAAAAAATAATTAAAGTGTTACTTTTATTTTTGAGTTTTCATTATTAGGTTTCAACAAAGAAACTCTAGAAATGATATAATTTTCTTGTAACTTTATGTTTGTATGTTTTTTTTTACTAGCTAGCTAGCTAGGGGTTTTATTTTTATGTAATATCTGGATTAATTATATATGATTTAAATAATTGATTTAATAATTTGTTCTTATTAGGGAAAGCTAAGATGGGAGAAAAGGAATGGTATTTCTTCAGCCTCCGGGACCGGAAATATCCAACAGGAGTGAGAACTAATCGGGCAACGAACACCGGATATTGGAAAACAACCGGCAAAGACAAAGAGATCTTCAACAGCTCAACCTCGGAGTTGGTTGGCATGAAAAAAACGTTGGTGTTTTACCGAGGAAGAGCTCCTAGAGGAGAGAAGACCAACTGGGTCATGCATGAATATCGGATCCACTCTAAATCCTCTTATAGAACAAACAAGGTACGTACTATATCACTTCATTAATTATATTTGTTGTTCCTAAGAATAGAAAAAGGGAGGTGGTTACCTTGTTGAGAAGAAAATAATGTTGTCTTGCTCCTCATCTTAGGTTTAACTTGTGGTCTTCACCATCTTAAGATGAATGGTAGAATAGAAAAGAAAAGAAAAGTCCCTTTTTTTTTTTTTTTTTTTTTTTTTTTTGAGTGAGGCTCACCGTCACTACTTGAGGACATGTACAGAGTAAATCTCGCCTCGTGGTCTTAGTTGGTAAAGGAGACAAATTATACTATGAATTATGGTTCACATTACAATGTGAACCATTGATAAATGTTACTCCGTAACTTTTAGCATATATATTGAATGTTCATTTTTAATATGTTGAAAGTTCATTTTTAAGTAATATATACCAAAAAATAAACTTTTTACAGAATAAAAATAAACACTCAATATACTGAAAATGAACTTTTAATATACTAAAAGTGAATATTATGCAATTAAGGTGGACCATGATCCATAGTATAATGTTGATTGGGCAAAGCGGGACCACAACAATGAGGTAAATTAGTAATCATTATATATAGTATGGACCACTGTTCACTACTTTTAATTGACATAAGGTTATTTTGAAGGTTCACTTTTAGTGTAATGGAGGTTCATTACTTGGTATATTGTCTAAAAATGAATTTTTAGTACATTAATAATGAACTTTCAATATATTAAAAACAGTGTTGCAAAAATTCCATCTAGGCGCCGATTAGGCGCTAGGCGCTAGCTAGACGTTGGCCGGCAGCCTAGCCTATCACCATAATCAGTAGTCGGCCACCTAAGCGCTGTCTAGGCCTCCTAGGCACCGACTAGGTTGCCTAGCCGGCCGATTAGCTATTGTTCCTTTCTTTTTTAAATGGGTTATTTTATTCAAAATCACATCGTTTTAAATAATCCTAAACTGTTCAAAGTCTAATATTTTTAAGGTTAATATTTAATATTTTAGTATTAATTATTAAAGTATTAAATAGTGCCTATTGATTTTTTCAACCATGATTAACAATGAACATACATTTTATTAATGGTCCACATTTCAATGTGAAATATAGTACATAGTATAATTTATCGTAAATCAGCTACTCCAAATTAAGAAAGTGAATAAATTTGCTCTCATGTTAGACCAACTTGGGTGGGTTATTGCATAAACAATAAATAAATAAATAACCTTTTTGTACGTATATAATAAGATGTTGGGTTTGTTTGCATGTTTGATATATGCAGCAAGATGAGTGGGTGGTCTGCCGTGTTTTCCAGAAGAGCGCCGGAGCTAAGAAGTATCCGTCCAACCACTCCAGGGCGGTGAATCCGTACACGCTGGAGATCGGGCCTAGTATGATGTCGTCGCAGATGATCCCGCCGGACCACGGCTTCCACTTCGCCATGGGACCGCCGCCTGGAAGAAACGCCGCCGCCGCCGCCTACATAACCCCTGCGGAAATGCAGGAGTTCAATAGGGTTTTCAGAGGGGCCGGCGGCGGCGCAACCTCCGCCGCCATCAACTTCCCCATCCACCAACCCCATCAGATGAACTACCCAATGGGACCCACCGGAGCCGGCGGAACAGGCTGCTTCACTATCTCCGGTCTGAACCTAAACCTGGGCGGCGGCAGTGGCGGCGGCTCGGCCTCGTCTCAGGCCGTTCTCCGACCAATGCCGCCGCCGCCGACGGCGATGACTCAGCCGGATGTGCTGATCACAAGTGAAGCCGCCGGGTACGTGGCGGCTGACATGGGCAATCCGGCAAATAGATATATGGGCATGGATCAATGTGCTGATTTGGATAACTATTGGCCGACATATTGATCGATCATATGATCATCAAGGAAACAGATGAGTATAAAAACATAAGACAAATCAAAAACTCTGCAAGTGTATTATTCAAATTAATGTAGGACAGTAAGAACATATATATATATATAGTATTAGGCTACTACTGCTACTGGATAGTGTTTTCAGTTCGTTGTACGTGCAGTGTTAAACAATCAAGTTGTTAGGATTATATATGGCTTTAATTTGTGGGAGATGCATGACTTAATAAGTATACAAAGAGTAGCTTAAATTTGCTTGTTTATTGCCATCAATATTTCTTTGTAAGGAAAATACTATATGTACTATCATTCTACTCCCACATTTAGATGTAGACACTTTTACAGAGGCCTACATGAAAAAAAAAATAGTCTATCAACGCTCACCACATAAGGGGTAAGATTTGGTCGGAAGTACATGTAGTAGAAGAAGTCACTCAAATAACCCCAAAGTTTTCACATCCTGACTTTACTGCTGAATTGTAGAAAGATAAATTAAGATGATTCAATGACTTTTTAGGTAGGAGCTTGGACCAGTATATGTGCTCATAGGTGAAGTATGTATGCATAGCTCCAATTCTCATATAAAATAATTAGGGTTTCTTGTTTGGACATTTCATTTTCCAGCTGATTTAACAATTTTCCATGTGTTGATATGATCATTCACTAAGAAAGCATATATGTTCATTAATTTCAATCTACTCATTCAATATTATAAATTTAGAGAAATTAAAGTCTATAGTGTTGATCGGCATCCGTACATCTTGTACCGAGAATAAGTCAAAAAGTTTGAAAAGGCTTTAGTTTGTTCACATAATAGTGATAGTACCCCGTAGGGGCAAATTATGCTATGCGCACGTGCGCACCTTGCAAGGTGTGCACGGCGCTAAAACAGCGTCGTTTTCACTGAAAACGACGCCGTTTTAACTAAAAAACAAAAATTGTTCGAAACGCCGTTAACGGCGTTAACGACATATTCGTTATGAAATTATGAATATACAGTTATGACATTATGAATGTACAGTTATAGAATTATGAATGTACATTTATTGAAATTATGAACTTACAATTATGAACATAGAGCTTCGAAAATTATGAATGTTCGGTATGGAATTATGAATATATAATATGAAATTATGAATGTACAGTTATGGAATTATGAACGTACAGTTATGAAATTATGAATGTACAGTTATGAAATTATGAACATAGAACTCTGACATTATGAACTTACAATTATGAACATAGAGCTTCGAAAATTATGAATTTACAGTTATTGAATTATGAATGTACAATTACGAAATTATGAATGTACAGTTATGGAATTATGAATATACATTTATAAAATTATGAATGTACAGTTATGAAATTATGAACACAAAGCTGTGAATATATACTCCTATAACGAAGCGGTCTGAAAATAAATTTAAAAAAAAAAAAAAGAAAAAGGAAGATAACGGTGCCTGACGGCACCATTACCGTGCCCATGATGCACGCTGGGCACGATTCCACAGCATAACGTCTCCCCCGTAGGGTCATTTCAAACTCAAAACTTTTTTCATCCATTTTGGGTTGTACACGGTAGAAGATGCACATGTATCGATCTCGACAAATTAGAACTTTCATTTATATAAGGTGCTCTAAGTTAGGCCGGGCCAGGTTAATGGTCTTGATAATATACTGTTCTTTTAGAAAAAAAAAATTATTTTAAAATTTTCATTTGCTATATGAGTTTCGCGTACTATACAGTATAAAAGAGTTAATACCATTTGAGGTCCTCCGAGTATAGTGACTTTGCCACGTTTAGTCTTAAACTTTCAAATCGACTATTTGCGGTCCTTCGACTTTCAAATTTAACCATTTTTGGTCCAAGTTAACCACCAATGGTCCTTCAACTATTAAATTTTAACCAACCATGGTCCTTTCAAGAGGACTACCACTGGTTAAATTTCGAAACTTGAAGGACCATGGGTGGTTAACTTGGACCACGAATGGTTAAATTTGAAACTCGAAGGACGACAAATGGTCAATTTGAAAGTTTAGGACTAAACGTGGCAAACCCACTATACTCGGAGGACCTCAGATGGTATTAACTCCAGTATAAAAATATCTCAAATGTATTTGACAAATGTGTTTGAAGTATTTTCAATGAAAAAACAAAATTCACCAAAAGTAAATATGCATTTGAAAAATGCGAGCGTTTAATGTACGATCAAAGACTCAAAACACATTTTCTAAATGATACACTAGTACAAAAAAACATATCAGTTACGCCTGTCAAGTGTTTCCGCTACACTTGTATAGGTGTAGCGGATGAGGGTGATTGAAAAAGTGTAGACTTTCCGCGACACCTTGATACAAATTTTTTTAATAAACACTTTCCGCGACACCCGCTACAGAGTAACATTGTCATTATCTTCATCTTCACTATTTATTCTCTTCATTTTTGTTGATAGTGTGTTATGACTGGGATCTTAGTTCTACTATGAACTCTTGATCTTGCAAGCGCATGTTGATATTTTGCAGTGATAGTTTGTTTCCCTACATATTTCATGTGCAGTATTGAATAAAGTATTAATATTTATTATATTTGTATAAGGTTCATGAGTAGTCCTCTTGTTCTATTTTCATAACTTGTTTACTTGATAGTAACAACAATAACTCTGCAGGTAGTTCGAATATTGATACTGCAACATGTCTAGTTTCATCAATAATTTTCACATCTATTTTGTACATGTTCATTTTCAAGTTCATATTTTTATAATTAGTATGAATGATTGTAGTGCTTGATTGTTTGTGTGTGTGTGTGTGTTTTTTTTAATTTTTTTTTATTAAATTGATATTAACCTTTGAATAAATTGTTTTTCCACTTTGTGCATAAGTTTTTTTTTTTTTAATAGTGACTACATCCTATATACCATTATTTTTGTTATGAAGGTTGATGTTGATTTTACCCGTAATCTAAACAGGTAGAGTCAAGAAGATGAAAAGAATTGTAAATTTATATTAGTTCTAATATATTTAATTAATGCACAATAAGTATATATTTTACATACAGGATAAATGAATGAATCAACGGTGGCTATTTTAAAATTTTTTCATTTTCTAGGTTTGCCAAATTGATTGCAGCATTGTTGTAGTCTCAGTAACTTTTCAGTGCATCAAGTGTGTTACGATGTTCTATTGCCCTACATTAACAATTTTAATTTAATAATGAGTTTTAAATGTAGCTACGTAAGATAATGATATAATTAACATTTACATATTATTATCAACATAAAAGCATACTAGTCTTTTAGGTGTTCTGCTTGGGGTTCATTTGGTTCAATCATTATTGTGTGAATGAGTTATTGTAGATAAAGAAATCCCTAGTTTAAGGAATAAGATTAGATAAAGTAGTTAAAATAACATTTTAAATATGATGTAGTCCAAAGATATTGCGAGGTAGTTTCCCTCTTCAATTTGTTGGGTTACTTGAATACTTTCTTTGTTAGCAAATTCCCCAAGTAGTTAATATGATTAGCTTCAAACTATTATTTTTTATTTTGTTTCATGGTATTAATAAAATACTTGGTAAATAAATATATAACATTATTTTGTATTATAACTTTGATATTTAATTACAAGATACTGTAAAAAGAAGATATTAGACAATGTAATGAATATCAATTGATGAATTTGAAAGTAAAGAATCTTTGCATTGAAAAAATAAAAGACAATATAACTAATGAAATTATTTCTCATATTTAATTTATTGATAATTGATAATGAATAATTTGTTTTTTTAAATAAAGGCATTGTAGACACATAATTCTAAATTAAAGAAATGCATAGGTATCATTTTTTTTGTAGCTACTAATTTATTTAATTTAACAAGAGTAAAATAGAGTGAAAACTTAATTATGTCAATTTTGATTGGGATGTGGTTCGAACCTGATCAATGAGTAAGTTAATAATTAAGGATAAATTTCAAAATCTCAATAACAAATTAAAATATGAATAATCTAAACCATTCATTTCATTTAATAATTTGAAGGACATTTTTTTCTACCCATTACTTAATTTTATTGGCTCTTATTAGTATAGTACATTTTAACATCTTTTTATTTTTCTATTTTTTATAAATTGATGATAACATGACTTTTTTGCGATGGAAGAAGTAAATGGAGTGGATACAAACATGAGCATTGAAGATTAGGAAAGGGTTCCGGCGAATCCGCAAGCCACTGGAACTAATGCAAACATCTCGTATAGGGCCACACTGATTGGTGTGCTCGATAGTGAGAAGATGGTGGAAAAGGAAGAAGAAATCGTGTCGGATAACGAAGATGAGGATAAGAGACATGACACAGACCCTGAGTGTCCGGTGATCTAATCTCAATCAGCAAGAAGGAGAAAGCAAGATTGAGAGCGCCAGGGAAACAATAACTAGAAATTTGGAATTTATAATAACTATAATAAAGCCACAACTTTTGGTAAATAAAAATAATTTTCAGACCACGAGCTTAAAATTGAAGCTGGAGTTAAAGTTGGTGAAGCAATTGAAGAAGTAAGTTGGTAAAGAAGTTGATGAAGCAGTATTTGAAGAAGGTGAAGCAATTGAAGACGTTGGTGAATAAGTTGATGAAGCAATCTCTGAAGAAGGTGAAGCAATTGAAGAAGTTGGTGAAGCAAATGGTGAAGCAAGCAGTACAAGATGTGACTGAAGAAGTTGAAGCTGCATTGGAAGCCCGTGAAGATGGATGACACTTTTTATGTCCCTTCTCCGGCTGCTGCAATTAGTGTTAGTACGTTTTGCTTTTTATGCCCCTTCTCCGGCTGTAGCAATTAGTGTTTGTATGTTTTGTTTTTTATGTCTCTTCTCCGGCTGCTGCAATTATTGTTAGTACGTTTTGCTTTTTATGCCCCTTCTCGGGTTGCTATAATTAGTATTAGTATGTTTTGACAAACACTAATTAGAGGGGGTGGTATAGTCCGCATGGTAATAGAGATGATGAAGAATCAATGTAATGATCATTTTGGCATCTTACAAATTGGTATCAGAGCTTAGGTCGTATATATTGGCATAGAAAATTGAATTGATAAGACTCTGATACAAAGTGGTATCAGAGCGATAAAGGGTATAAGAAATAGAGTTATAAATTGGTTTTAAAACCTAGGATAGAAACTTTGGTTATTCAGTGGATCGAATTTGATTTCATAGGCTTTATACTATAAAAAAAACTCTCTCTAAACTTTCTCCCAATTCAAAACTCTCTCCCTATCGATTCACTATGGCTTCCTTACTCGATAAACTTTCCAGCAAATTCAACGCCCAGGAAATTAAAAGGCTCAAAGATGTCCTGCGAAAGACGGAGGAGAATGCTGAAGACGACTCTGATAGCCTGCTAGTTCACCTGAAGGATACTCACAAAAAGTTCGGTGAGGCAACTAACAGGATAACAGAGTTGGTGAAGGAAAACAATGATCTGAAGAGCCAACTCCAATACACCACCATGGAGGAAAATGAGATTGATGAGACAAGCGAACAATAGAAAATAGAGCTAGGCCAGATGGAAGTAGTTGTTGGGATTACCCAGGAAAAGGAAGCCAAGCGTTTGGAATCGAATCGTGAGTATATCTATGAGTTGATCAGCAAAGTGGAGGAACAAAGGAAAGACACGGTGAAATTAGAGAAAAAGATTGAGGCATTACAGAAAGAAAAAGATGATCGTGATTTTGATTTTTTTGACTTTTTGGCTTTAATGGATGCATGGTTATTATCAGTCTGCAAGTTCCATATTCCAAACACGTGCTTGAGTGTTACCTTAACCACTTTCACGTCGGGTGTTTTCTCCATTGCTACATTTAATGTTGTGCACTAAGGATATCATTAGGTTGAAGGCAGTTCAGTCAATGACTGTAATGCTGGGCGCGCCGTCGCCGGCTGGGGCCAGCGCCCCATTTGGCCGCCGAAATCCATCCAATGGCGGAGAAGATGTCTTTCTAGAATAAATTCTATTTGTAATAAGCAATGTCGAGCAAGAACCAAGTGGTCGTAGTTCCCAGCAAGTGAAGCCCATGGCGGCAAAGAAATTTCTTCGAGAATAAACCGAACGCCTCCGCCCTCGACGACAGCGACGCCGCCGCCGCCTCTCTTTCCTTGGGAACGTCCACTTCAATATCAACCTGCATAACCTTAGACATATCCGTCGTCGCTTGCTTAACACTATTAGCCACCTGCGCCGTGTAGCGGGCGGTTTCCAGCATCCTGATCCTCCAGTACCACGTCAGCAGCGCTGGAAGCGCGCCGGCCATTAGGATTATCCTCCACACGAAATCCCCCTGCTGGATGGTGGACCTCACGGGATCAACCTCGTACGGCGGCGCTTAAAACCTAGCTTCAAAAGTGAACGAAACGGCAATCGCGAATATTTCGGCCGCCAAAATCCTGAAACCCTACATGGCGAAAACCGCCGCGATAAACGCGACACGAGTCTTCTTGTTGACGTACTCCGACATAATGGTGGTGGAGAGCGGGTAGTCGCCGCCAATGCCGAACCCCAACCAGAACCGGAAAAAGCAGAGCGTCGTCATCACCGACGTCGGCATGTGGCCAAACGACAGCCCGGAAGCGATTGAGCAGCCGAACATGAGCATGAGAGTAAGACCGTACACCTTCTTCCTCCCCAACTTATCCCCCAGCCAGCCAAAGAAGAGTTTCCCCGCCAACGTCCCGCAGAATGCCACGCCGTTCACCGCCGACACCACATTCGGCGGCAAACTCCCCGGCTTCCCCGCCCCATCGACATGATAATAAACCCTACCCAGCAGCTTCGTCACCAGCGATATACAAAACAGATCATACGCGTCGGTAAAAAACCCCACTCCGGCAATGATAATCGCCGTGAAGTGATACAACTATGTCTTCGCCCGATCCAACGCACTCAACACCCTTATCTCCCCATTCGCCGGCATTTTCACAACACCCTTACTATCCGATCAGTTAGTTCCTGAGTAACAGATTATAAACAAACAGAAATCCCAGAAACTATTAATAACAAAACACATAAACATATCAAAAATCTTATAAACTATTATAAGAAAACACATGAATTAAAATCTCAAAGCCTTGTCGAACCGTTGGAATATAGACTCTAGTATTAATTCAGCTCTGATACCAACTGTTACACCCCCAAATTCTAATACCAAAAATTCAAAAGAAATGCGAAAGCGAATTCCAAATACAAACTCAATTGAGGTGTTGCAGTTGGTATCAGACCCTTGTAGTTTGTGAATCAGTCTTTGAAAAAGGTGTTGAAGAAGAAGCTCAAGATGTAGGTGCTCCAAAAAAGCTAGTAGACGGTGGAAGGAACACCGTTATAACGCCAAAAGAGCAAGTCAAATTTGTTGATAAATTTCTTGAAAGAATATGCAAAAGCGAGAAAAAACATGGATCAGATGTCTTCTACGCGTAAGTTAAAGTTAACTACTGACTGCTCAAGTTGCTTGTTTTGAACATTGATATTCCTGATTTGCATTTTTAATTTTATTTTTTAGTTCACGAGTTGCATCTGGATATTATGAACATGAGAGCTAGTAATAGGAGAGCTATACTTGAAATTAAAGAAGCTGGATTTGGTGAAGCAGTCTTTGAAAAAGGTGTTGAAACAGTAGTTCAAAATGTTGGTGCCCCAAAAAGGATGGCAGACGGTGGAAGCAGCACTGTTATAACGCCAGAAGAGCAAGTCAAATTTGCTAACAAACGTTTTAGAAAAGAGTTAATTACCAAAATGGTCCCTTGACTATAGTGAAATTACCAATTTGGTCCATGACTATTTTTTTTAACCAATTAAGTCCCTCAACTTTAAAATTTTTAACCAATTTGATCCTCCGTTTGTTTGACCGTTAGTCAACCGTTAACTTGGGACCAAATTGGTAATTTCGCTATAGTCAAGGGACAATTTTGGTAATTAACTTTAGGGGTGGACAATTCTGTTTAGTTTTCTCGAATCGAACCGAACCGAACTAGTTTGGTTCGGTAATATACCGAACAACCGAATGGTATTGGATTCTTGTATACCGAACGGTTCGATAAAAAATCGATCTGAACCGATTCGAATTGTTCGGTAAAAAATTGAACTGAACTGAATACCGTTTGATTTTTTTAAAAAAAAATATATAATAATAATAATAAATAAATAAATAAATAAATAAATAAAAATTAAATCCAAGTCCTTAAATAAATAAATAAATAAATAAAAATTAAATCAACGTCCTTTGCTGCTTGCTCTGTCGTTCAGCTCATATTCTCACGGGTATCTCTCGTAAATGTTTTATTTGATTTCTTTATGGTTTGTTATCAAAAGTTCTATATTATGTGTTATGGTGTTTACATAGTCCATATCCAAAGTCTTATATATAACAAATAGCAATCCAAAGTTCAAACGGTATTCGGTTCGGTTCAGTTTTTACTGAACAATTCACTTCGGTTCGAGTTTTTACCGAACCGTTCGGTATAAAAGAATCTATTACCGTTTGGTTGTTCGGTATATTACCGAATCTAACTAGTTTGGTACGGTTCGGTTTGAGAAAACTTAACCGTCGAACCGCCGAACCGGCCGGTTAGGTGGTCTAGGCGGCCGGCCAGCTGCGGAGGAGGCCGCCGAGGCCATTCCTCGCGGCGGCCTCCTACCGCCTAGCGCCTAGGCGCGATTTTTGCAACCTTGCTTATAATGTTTTATTTTGAAAATTTGTAGATTCAGGACAAACCGATTTGAACGAGATTACAGAAGATATCATGAATATGATTGTGGAAGAATTTATTACATCAGGATGAATTATTGATGTTCAACAATATGCAATTTAAATTTTATTGTGTTTAATTTTGTTTTAAAATATTATTATGGACTTCTTTAATTGTGATTTTTGGATGTTATTTCATCATTTTATGAAAGTTATGAGTTGAATATTTTGTTAGTTTGTTTGATGTATTGAATTGTAGGTTCTATTTCTTTTTTTTTTAATATATATATATATATATATTGAATAATTGAATATGTTTAGTGGGTTTAAACGGGTTTCGTGTCATATCGTGTCGACACGACCCGAAACCTATTAACAGAACGTGTCTATCGTGTCAACCCGTTTACAAATCGTGTTCGTGTTCGTGTTCAGAATTTTAACCCGTTAACCTTAACGTGTCGTGTCCGTGTTTAGTCTTATTGTGTTCGTGTCGTTATCGTGTTGACCCGTTAACGAACCCGTATACACGAATTGCCAGGTCTAAGTGAAGCAGTCTTTGAAAAAGGTGTTGAAAAAGAAGTTGAAGATGTGGTGCAAGAAGTTCAATATATGATCTTTTATATATATATATATATATATATATATATATATATATATTAAAGAATGCTCTGTGACCATATTACCATAATTTAGATTTCACTTATAAGGTCAATCTTTGTAGGGTCAAGTTTTCGTGTAGATATTGCTTCTCGTGCATTTGTACGATTATTTACCATTAAGTTTAGGTACATATAAATGCACCACAAAAGTGTTTGGAAATGCATCATCAGGTGTGGTGAATTACAAATATGACGAAATATATGATAGTATTGCCTATTTTTGAAAGTAGAGATAATGATTAAATAGGCTTTCTAACTATATATCAAAATACAATTAGGCCCTAGAATTAAAAAAATATTCAATTTTTAAAGTTATGTAATTATCATATTTAACATTTTACGAAAAGATAACTTGGTAATTTTGCTTTCCAAATTTTTAAAAACTAAAAACTAAAAAAAGGTTGACGACGGTGGAAGAAACCCAAAAGCTTCTTCGTCCTCCATCCAGATTGACATGGACGAAGAAGTCATGGTAGCCAAGCTGCCATGCAGATTTTGTTGTATTTTTTTAATCTATTATTTTATGAATTAATTTTTAAAAATAAGATTAAAAATTACTAATCAGTATGACATCTTACATGAGAGGTCACTTGGGAGTAATATATTATTACTCAAATGAGTTAATTCCAGCAATGGTCCTCCGACTATTGCGATTTTCCAAAATTGGTCCTTGATTTTTAATTTGGACAAAAAAAGATACTTGACTTTTAGATTTGTTCCAGTATTGGTCCTTTTGTCAAAGTTCAGTTAAGTTGGTGTTAATTAGAGGGGTATTGTAGTCATTCCATCTTGGTGAATAACTTATTAGCATAGTTCAATTGACTCCCGTCCATGGCCACGCCTCCAAGTGATACAGCACATCGACTCTACATGCCTCCAAGCGATTCAGCACAGCGACTCCACGCCTCCACAAACCTCCGGCGACGACCTGTGAATCGACCCTCCGGCCACAAGATTGATGAAAGCTATAGTTTTCACATTTTTCTTCTCTCTCTGACTCTTTCTGGTCTTCAATCACAGATATAGATTCAGAGTTTGACAAATCAGAATTTACTTGAACAGATTAGAGGGCTGAACCTCTTGACTGTTATTGAGCAAGTTAGTTACAAAATCCTTGGCTCCATCTTGGGTATTTGATCCATCAAATGAAAATCTTTCACGACTTTCATCCTTTGAGTTATAGTCATCATACAGCCTTCCTTCTCAGCCCAATCCAAAGTCTAAAGACCTACTCTTTTTAATATTTGCAGTCATTTGATCAACACTTGCATTGCAATCACTTTTGTAGTCATCCTTGGTTCTCTTCAGATTTACTGTCATGATCATTAGAAGATGAATCTATAACATGGCCAGCATAACCATCCACAACATCACTCTCCTCATTCAAGTGCGGAAGATTTATTAGGGAGTGATTTGATTTGATTTTTGTTATTAAGAAATCTGCAGTTGCGGCTACTGGTAGGCGGGTGGTGTTACAATCTTCAGATAGTAATTTTGCAGACTAGGCTATGGCTTCTTCTTCTACTACTCATTCTTCCGTTGCTGCAGCCTTTGGGGACCTATCTTTAGATTTTAATGCAACCCCAAACTCCGTCGGAGCGGCCTTAGACGGTAGTGGCGCCTCCGCTGCTGCAGGCCATGTTGGGGTGTAGAGCTCCTCTTCCGCTAGGCAGATGCAGCAGCAGATCAACCATGGAGTTCCCCCGGATATGGGAATGTTCATGGTGGCGCCGACGGCCTCTTATCTCCACCACCACCACCAAAACCAGCACGTCTGCATCAGCTTTGATGGATCCAGCCTCGCCGCCACCAATCTCGGCGTTGGAGTGGGTGTCATCCCTTTGCTTGCCGACGATTTGGTGGTGAATAGCAGCCACCGAGGTCGTGGCGGCGAAGGATTGCGGCTGTGGCAGAGCCAAGATGCAGCGGCTGCGGCTAGGCACAACTATTCCAGTTCTAACGCGGCGGATAATAATTATACCAAGAAGCCGGGCGAGCACCAAGATGGAATGACTGCCATACCCCTCTAATTAACCCCAACTTAACTGATTTTTGACGGAAGGACCATTGTTGGAACAAATCTAAAAGTCAAGTGTCTTTTTTGTCCAAATTAAAAGTCAAGGACTAATTTTGGAAAAACGCAATAGTCGGAGGATCATTGCTGGAAGTAACTCTTACTCAAATGGTCGGGTTAGTTGCACAATTTTAATAAGTTTAAGAGTTCAATTTAAAGTTTTTTTTTTTTTTTTTTAGTTCGATAGTCTAATTGCATTTTCGTATATAGTTTGAAGGTATATTTGACCTTTATCCCTTTGAAAGTGATAGCATATCATAGATGCAATAGCTTTACATTTTGTTTTTTGCACTTTTAGTTCTCAATTTTATTTTATTTTTAAATAACCACATTTGATATTTAGTATTAAAAATATGTCAATTTTAATTGTTCTCACACCATTATAAATACGGTTAATTTAACTAGAAGAAGCAAAACCCACCCCCTATCCAACGGCAATTTATATCGTGGATCATGGTTTAATACATAGAATTTGACTTTATATTATACAAAAATTATGAATATAGAAGAACGAATTCTGAAAACAAACGGCAATGAAGGAAGCAATCTTTTTTAAAATTCAGATGGCGTCGTTTTGCCGACGCCGTTTTGAACCCAGGCCCACCTTGCAAGGTGGACACGCGTCTATGACATAACTATTGCTTCTAGTGTTGACGCAGTCTCATAATGATTTGACATGTAAATTCCTTCTTTTGATTTTGTTAAGGTGACATTTATAGTCCACCATAATTAAATTCCGTTAGTTCTTTATGAATAATCTGGTAATCTGGTCATAACTCATACTACTGGCTCTATTAGAATGTAGTATCTGTTCATATACTTTCTCAACCTACTGAAACATAAAGAAAATCCAACCCGAGTACCATTAGATCACATAATCTTGGTCAAAATATTAATAATTTAATCAAATTATTTCACGAATCACGATTGTCCTAAATCTGTTAACTTGTATAAGCTAGTAACAACGATACTATATGCTAGATTGCTAGTATAGCTTGTAACAAACTCTTGCGCCAACCAATGTTCAATGTCAAAGGTAATAAGGGAAATAAATGCTTTAAAATTAATGTGTATTCATTTGGTTGACTAGGTATAGGTGTTGAACAAATGGTATACGTTAATTGAGATTTGTCGAACTAAAAATAGATATAGCCTTGTTTGATAATACAATTAGCTTATCAATTAATTTTGACTTGTTTAATCATTATTAACTTTTTGATTTGGTTAAACTGTCAATATGAGTATTTGATTAATTAGCTTTTTATAACAGTTTATTGCTCCAAAACGTTAAAATTCAAAAAGATGTTCAAAGCAGCTTTTTCAATTAGCTTTTTGAGAAAGTCATTTTGTATGTAATCAGTTAACAACTAATTTACCAAACATCTTTAATTTCTACAATCAGTTAATACTATCAACTAGTAAAACTCATTAACCCAATCATCTAACATCTATTTACCAAACACCACCATAGTAATTTATTCTCGACCCCCACTATAAGCGGGGAGTTTGGGGACCAAATTCAGAGAACGAATGCATAGATAAATATATATCCAATTTCTTGGACAAGGATACCCTTCCCCGCATATCACATCCCTCGTATGTTAAGTTATATATATATATATATATATATATATATATATATATATATATATATATATATATACACACGCGCGCGCACACACTGAGTAGCATTTTGTATGCGCGATGTATAAAAATTCATGCCAAATATTAAAATATTGTTGAATAAAAATTAAAAAAAAATTAGTTCAAATTGTATATCTCAATTTCTTAAAGTGATAAATTTTATTTATCATATTTGAATAATACATAAGAAAAAGATAAGAAAGGGGTTATATTTCTCTCGCCGTTTTCCCGAGTTTTTTAGGGTTTTTACAACTTTCCGCCGTGGCTCGGCATCGACGACGTGCGATATCTCTGCGACTGTTTACGAACTTGGCGAATGGCTGCTCAGGAGGTTATTGATCAGTGTGCTAGTTTGACTTTGGCGGATGTGGACGATGAAGAGCTTGCTGTACAAGTCCCCTATGAACCTGGCGAACATGAGGCGGAGGAGGAGGGGTACCATGCGGTTGGCAGGTTGCTCACGAACCGCCGGTTTGCCTACTTTCAAGACACCATGGCAGGTGTGTGGCAGGCGGCCATGGGTGTAAACATGCGAGAGCTTCAACCACGAAGGTTTCTATTTCGGTTCTATCATGAAGCCGATCTCCTGCGTATTCTAGGTGAGGGCCCCTGGGCGTATGAACAAAGTTTGTTAGTGTTAAAGAGGCTGGGACCAGGGGAGGATCCGGAAACTGTTCAGTTAGATCATGCGGAGTTCTGGGTTCAAATACATGCATTGCCGGTCGGGTTTCGATCGGAGTCAGTGGTCAAAGCTATCGGCTCGTTCCTGGGGGTGGTGGTACAGTCTGATGAAAGGAATTTTGATGGGTCCATGAGGACGTATTATCGTGTTCGGGTGTCGCTGGACATCACCAAGCCTCTCAAGAAGCAGATGAAGCTTAAGCGGGATGCCGGGAATTGGGCTATCATTGAAGGTTTGCCGACTTTTTGTTTTTTATGTGGGTTGGTTGGGCATGGGGATAGGCATTGCAGGCTCGCGTTGGAACGTACTGATCCGAAGGCTGAGAAGCCATATGGGGCCTGGTTACGAGCTTCGTCTCGCCGGGGTCCGCCGATGACGAACAAAAGTTGGATTCCCCCAGAAACTGCTGCTGAGCGAAAGTTGTGGAGATCACCTGCTATGGGGGGTGATGTAGTTTCCAGTGGTTTTGACGGGAAGGTGATGGGCAGTGGGGGTGATTCGGGGCTGGGCAGTGGGGGTGATTCGGGACTGGGCAGTGGGGGTGGTTCGGATTTGGGCAGTGAGCGGCCGAACGGTGTTGCTGGGGTTGCATGTGCTGTGTCGGGGGTTGTTGTGGGGGAGCAGAAGAGACGGAGGGTGGAGGAGGTGGAGGCCGAGGTGAGTGTGGGTAGAGGGGAAATGGATTGTGAAGTGGCTATGTCAAAAAATGGATTTGGGGCGGGACTTGCGGAGCAAGCCCGCCGAGAATTATGAGTCTGATTTCCTGGAATTGCCGGGGGCTTGGCAACCTGACGGCAGTTCGTGTTTTAGCGGACCTTGTTCGCACTAAGAGGCCGAGTGTGGTTTACTTGATCGAGACCTTTGTTGATAAGCAGCATATGGAGGATGTTAGAGTACAGCTGGGGTTTGATTGTGTCTTTACTGTGGAGGCGGATGGTCGGAGGGGGGGTTTAGCGTTGTTATGGATGAATAATGTGGATTTGAGAGTTACGGGTTATTCTGCAAATCATATTGATAGTGAGTTACGGTTGGATGTTGGTAGTCCCTCCTGGCGTTTTATTGGATTTTATGGGTTCCCGGAGAGGAACCGTAGGCGGGAGGCGTGGCAGCTGATGCGTACCTTGTCATCTCGGTCAACTCTACCGTGGTTGGTGATGGGGGATTTTAATGATCTCCTAGATCAGTCTGAGAAGATTGGACGGGCCCCGCATCCGCCTTGGTTGATAAATGGTTTTAGAGAGGCTATTGCTGACTGTGATTGCAGGATGTTCCGTTTGAGGGACCACAATTTACTTGGGTCAAGTCGCGGGGTACGAGTGGAATAATTGAGGAGAAGTTGGACCGTATATTGGCAAGTGAGGATTGGTTAAATCTGTTTCAAGGCGCTCAGGCACATTCTCTGGTCGTCCCATACAGTGATCATTTACCCCTGTTCCTTTCACCGGTTACTCTCCCACGAGTTCGGAAGCGGGCCAGGTTTTGTTTTGATAATATGTGGCTACGGGAAGAAACATGTAGAGAAATTGTTGCTCAGAGTTGGGACAGAATGGTGGGCCTGGATACGTTAGTAAGGGTGGAGGCGTGTGCACTTGACATAAAGAGGTGGGGGCGGAATTATAACAAAGATTTTCAGCGGAAGATAGAGCATAATAAGCAACGCTTGATTTGGTTAAGAGGGCGTCGTGATGAGCCTGGGATGCAAGAGTATGTTGCGGTGGAGAGGGAGTTGCTCTTTCTGTTAGAGCAACAACATTATTTCTGGAAACAGCGGGCTAAGGAGTTTTGGTATCAAGGAGGGGATGTCAATAGCAAGTTTTTTCACAATTCTGTGAAAGCTAGACGCTGACGAAATACTATTAGACGACTCCAGGATAAAAATGGGAACTGTGTGGAGGATGCGAAAGGGTTAGATAATGTTATGCTAAATTATTATACTGGACTGTTTACCGCGGATTATGGAGCGATACAGGAGGTAATTGATGCAATAACTGAGAAGGTAACTGAGCATGATAATGCTATGCTGCTACGGTCGTTGAGTATGGAGGAGGTTCGTGCTGCGGTGTTTCAGATGCATCCTGACAAGTCCCCGGGTCCAGATGGTTTCGGACCGGGGTTTTTCCAGTATTTCTGGGACATTGGGGGGGGGGGGGTAACGGCTTTTTGCAGGGGTTTCCTGGAAACGGCCAAGCTCCCGCCAAGGGCTAATGATACTCTCGTTGTTTTGATTCCAAAAAAGACCAGGCCGGAAACTATGAAGGATCTTCGCCCGATAGCTTTGTGTAACTGATGAGCATATTTTATACCTTAATTTAAATAAGTTTTATTGGTTAATTTTATTATTTATATTTTATATTTCATTATTTTTAGTATATTTTATTATATTAGGATTAGATAAGTTAGTTAATAAATTTTAAGTATAATTAGTCTTAATAGTTAATAAAATAAATAAATGAACTAGGGTCCACTTGTTTAAGTAATCCTAATCACCCATTACTTCCTCTTCTTTTTCCCTGTACGTAAATTTAGTAATTTATATTTTGTTTCTTTTTTGTTTTGTTTACGAACATCAAGCAGCGGAGCAAAAGGGGAGCGCAGCAAGGCTTTGGACCAGACGACTTTGAGCGATTCATTCGCGAAAGATTTCTGGAGGAAGTTAAACAAAACTTTTTGAAGATGAAATTGAAGAGAAAGATGCGGTAAGAGCATAAATTTTAGGGAAGATTGTTGATTTGGAATCCTATAAAAGGAGAGCCATTCTGATGTATTTTGGGTAGATTGTTCTTTTCAAATTCTTATATTTTAGAATAGTTTTCTCTATGTCTAGCTAGATTTTCTTAATCTGATTCAAGGATTTGAAGTTTGAGTTGTGAATTTAGGGAGGTTCTATTTCAATTAATTTGTTAGATTCATGTACTTCCTGCTCTTTCAGAGTTAATTTTACAGGAAGATTGATAGTAAATTAAATTGACAACTTACTTTATTATTGTTTTCCTATTGCTATCTTATGAGTTTATGATCCGTAATTGTCATAGATGATTAGACTGAGTAGTTTGTATTAATTATTTTGCTTTAATTAGCATATAAAGGCTAGGAAGACTAAGTTGCATATGTAGCTATCTCAATATGTAATTTAGGCTTAGTTATTTCCCATTTAAGTGTAATGATGTTATTGGGTGAATATGGAACGCTATCGTCCCCAGTTCATTCAATAGCAGTTGTTGGTTCGAATGCTTAGTTTGAATCAATTAAATCAGGGAGATCAAATACTAGTTATGGCTATCCTAATTAGTCTTTGGCTAAGTACTTGATTCTGAATTTTACTTGTAAGAGCCAATGATCTAAGTCACATCTTTAACGTTCATTTTCCCTTGAATCAGAATTCAACATCTCTGAACTCGTTATTAATTATTGTTTATTTTATTTATTCTTCTCAAATCCCCCAATTTTCCCTACTTTGAGTCATTTTATTTTAATTAAAGAAACGAAATTCATTAGTTCTCTTGGGATTCGACCTGGTCTTGCCACTACTACAAATTAGTGGAGTGAGCCAGTATTAAATTTGTAGGGCTTCGACAACCCTGCCAGTAACGTCATTTATAAGATAGCGGCTAAGGTATGTGCAAACCGGATAAAACCCTTATTGCAGAAGTTAATTTCGTGTGCTCAAAGTGCCTTTGTCCCGGGGCGCTTAATAATTGACAATATCATGCTTGCCTACGAGGTCCACCACTTTTTGAAACGAAAGACCTAGGGACGTGAGGGGGTCGTTGCGTTGAAGCTTGACATGTCCAAAGCCTATGATCGGGTGGAGTGGGAGTTTCTTCGGGCAGTGTTGCTCAAGATGGGGTTTGGTATTCGTTGGGTTGATATTCTGCTAGAAACGGTAACCTCAGTTTAGTACCATATCTTACATGATCAGCGGCATTTGGGACCAATTAATCCAGGAAGGGGGCTTCGTCAGGGGGACCCGCTTTCCCCGTATTTGTTCCTCTTTGTAGCCGAGGGGTTGAGTGCTATGATTGAAAGAAGCATGACGACGGGCCGATTGCATGGGGTTTCGGTGGCTAGGGGTGCACCTTCTATCTCTCATCTCCTCTTTGCAGATGACTCCTTCCTGTTTCTACGGGCTAATGAGGAGGAAAACGTCCAAATGAGGTATGTGCTTGACACTTATGCCAGGGCTTCTGGCCAGCATATTAATTATGATAAATCTGCTGCATGTTTTAGTACAAATGTGCCACATAGTAGAAGAAATGAGGTTGTTGATATTCTGGGTGTGGAGGAGGGTGAAACGAGTGGGAAGTACTTGGATTTGCCATCACTGGTGGGGAGGAGGAAAAAGGCTATTCTGGGGTTTCTGAAGGATCGTATACTCACCAGGGTCCGTTCTTGGAATGCCAAGTTCTTGTCAAGAGCTGGGAGGGAGGTTCTTTTGAAAAATATTTTGCAGGCAATGCCAGCATATGCTATGATGGTGTTCTTGCTTCCCTTGGGGCTTTGTCGGGAAATAGAGGTGATTATGAATCAATACTGGTGGACTGGTAGTGTGGGAAATGGCCGTGGGATAAGGTGGCGTTCATGGGAGGGTCTGTCAAGGCCTAAAGCATATGGTGGAATGGGCTTTCGTCGTGTACATGAGATGAACAAAGCGTTACTAGGGAAGCAGGCATGGAGGTTAATTTCCAATCCCACAAGCCTAGTGACCTGTGTGTTTAAGGCTCGCTATTACTCTGATTGTGACTTTTTTTATGCCAGGGAAGGGAGCAACCCATCCTACATTTGGCGGGGTATGCTGGAAGTTAAAGGCTGTTTGAAGGAGGATTGTAGAAGGGTCATAGGCGATGGCAATGGGACTATTATTGGCAGGGATCCTTGGCTACCTGTGGATGATAATCCGTTTGTGAAAACGGAGTTGCACTAGACAGTTTATGAGGCACCGGTGGCCTCCCTGATGGATTTGCATGGTACAGGTTGGGATGTGGATTGTGTAAAGGATATTTTTAATGCCTGTGATGCTAACTTAATTTTGAATATTCCTGTCAGTATTCAGAAGCCTCGTGATCAGTGGTTTTGGCAATGGGAGCAGAAGGGTGCGTATTCGGTCAAGTCATGCTATAAGCAGCTTACAAGGGTGGCTGCGAGTGACCGCCCATGGGCAAGTATTTGGAGCCTGCATGTCCCGCCTAAGGTGAAGAATTTTTGTTGGCAGTTAGCGTCTCTCTATCTTCCTACATGTGATATTTTGTTGACTAAGAATGTTGCATGCTTGGTGGATTGCCATATGTGCAGGCAGGAGCAGGAGTCGGCCATACATCTTTTTTTTTTTCAGTGTGGGGAGGCAATTCGGCTTTGGAACATGTTGGGGATGCCGCATGTGAGTAACTATGATGGTAATCATCTGGGAGACTGGTTCTTTTGGGCTTTGGGCACATTAGATTTAATTGCAAAGTCTAAGTTTGTTATGGCTTGTTGGGGTGTGTGGTGCAGTAGGAATAAGAGTGTGTGGAAGGGCATTGGTTTTGATTTATCTACTATGATGCATAGGGCTTTGGCGTTTCTGGAATGTTGGGGAGATGCAAACGAAAAGCTGCTTGTTGGTGCTGGCCGCATAGACACACATGCCGTGGCTACTTGGACAAGACCAGTGCATGGGAGGCTCAAGCTCAATACTGATGCTGCGTTAAGAGAAGAGGATAATGCTATGGGGTTCGGGTGGGTCTTGCGGGATGATGGCGGTAATTTCCTAGCTGCAAAGAATGTCAGAGTGCCCGGGTTGTGTACGGTTAGGGAAGCAGAGGTGCTTTCTATTCGGGAGGCGTTGAGTTGGCTTAAGGGCACTGGTTTGGGTGTTGTGGATGTGGAAACAGATTGTCAGATTGTTTTTAATGCTATTACTTCGGATTCTTTTATTTCTATTTTTGGCTATTTAGTAGATGATGTAAAGAACTTGGCATCTGAGATTGAAGATGTGCAGTTCTGTCATGTTAAGATATCTGTGAATTGTGCTACCCACACTGTTGCTAGGGAGGCCTTTTCTGTGTTAGGTTGCGGTGAGTGGTTGGATGAACCACCTGCCTTCCTTGTTAACATTCTTGATTCCGATTTAATGAATTAAACTTTCTCTTTCAAAAAAAAAAAAAAACGATAAAGAATTTATATATTTTTGTTTAATAATAATGTAGACAATTTTCTTAAAACATATCTTAACTATAATAAAGCTATATGGTTTGGGAATTAATTAATGTTACAATTATTATTTTGGTGAGTAATTATTGTTATAATTATTGTCTCTATCCTTATTAATATAAAATAGTCACAACATCCTTTACTATAAAAATAAAAAATAAAAAAAAAGCACAACATCTGAAAAATAAAATAGTTATTTTCGTATTGTGAAAATTATAATATAGATGAAATACAATTAAGAATAAATCAATGTAATTATGTAAATTCTCTCTATAAGTTTATTTGAATATGTACATAATTAGAGATTATATTAACCATACAAAATTTTAATTTTAATTTTAATTGTAATTTTGTATTTTATAAAAATAATAAATACTTGACCAATGGAAGCTCAAAAATATGATTATATTAAAAAATTTAAAATATTTTTATTTTTTCTATTTTTTATTTATATTTATAATAACATAATTTTTTCCCGTGCATCGCGCGGGTGAATTACTAGTATTTACAAAATAATAGTACAAACACGTGCGCCCATGCACAACATATGTGTGTGTGCGCGTGTGCACGTGTAATACTAAGATAACATCCACATGTATTGGTATATGTATGCAAATAATATATGTATATTATATTATATATACACATATGATTTAATATTCATAGATAATTAAATTAAAATATAAGCTACAATTAAATTAATTGTCATAGAATATGTATTGCTCAGTGGAGGCGTTATTAGCTCTTTGTGTTTCAGTAGGTTGAGAAAGTATATGAACAGATACTACAATGTAATAGAGCTAGTAGCATTCAAAAAATTAATTGTCATATGATATTTTTAATAAATGATAATTAAAAAATATGAAAGATGCAGGTGTATAGTAATAATAATGAAGTTATTAAATAATAATGGAGTTATACTGTTGAAAGGGTAGTTTTGTCTTACAAAGATTCGGTAAAGATAATTTTATCAAATTAAACAAAATGTACAATGCCGCCTTAAGCACAAAGATGAGCAACTTGGTGCCATTAGACCACAAGGTCATCCTTTATATACTAAAGCTATATGATTTGGGAAATAATTAATGTTACAATTAATGCCACAACATCCTTTATTATTAAAAAAAAAAAAAAAGCACAACATTTAAAAAATAAAATAGTTATATATTATATAATCATATAAAAAATATACTTTTGAAAAATAAAATAGCTATATATTATATAATCATATAAAAAATATGTTCAATTAGAGTTTAAATTTACACATACAAAATTTAAAATTTGCTTTCCAAATGTAATTATCTTAGTTATTATTTGTATTGTGAAAATTATAATATAGATGAAATACAGTTAAGAATAAATCAATGTAATTATGTCAGTTATCTCTATAAGTTTATTTGAATATGCACATAATTAGAGATTATATTAACCATACAAAATTATAATTTTAATTTTAATTGTAATTTTGTATTCTATAAAAATAATAAACATTTGACCAATGGAAGCTCAAAAATATTATTATATTAAATGATTTAAAATATTTTAGTTTTTCTATTTTTTATTTATATTTATAAGAACATAATTTTTTTCCGTGCATCGCGCGGGTGAATTACTAGTTGACAGATATAAAATATATAAAATTTATGAAAAAAAAAACGTAATACTATACTAATATTTGAATTTGATAGTTTAAATCAATAATTTAATATTTAATTTTTTACTTAAATATTAAAAATTGCATTAAACTATTAGTTTGACCGAGAATGATGATTCTCCATCCCAACAAATTTCCCGATGTATAAGGTTGCAGGAGCGGGGCCACAAAGACGGAGAATATACTCCCTACCTCACTCTGTCCCCTTGTCATCTCTAACTAAAAATATACTCTATCGTCTTTCAAAACTAAAAACGGTGCAAGAATGCACATCTCCAACATTATCCTTCCACAAAAGGTCTATCAGAAACATAACACCAGTTCGTCATCATACCATCTCATCCTCTTTTATACAATAAAGACATCTTATTAGTGTATCAGGTTTTAAAATATTGTAAAATTTCTGAAAATAAAATCAACAACATCTTAAACGAAAAAATACCACAAAAATCATCCATCAAAATGTTGCTAAGAAACAAAAGGATACTCTAAGCATCTCATCCGACCAACAGTCCAACATGGCAATGGGCAACTAGTAAACGTATTTGTTATTTTTATTTTTATTTTTCAAAATCTCAAAAAAAAAAAAAAAAAAAAAAAAAAGAGTAAGACTTTTAGTAGCATTCTAAATATCTTTACTTTGTGGTGGTTTTGTAAGGTTTGACGCATACAGCCACAATTATAGTTGAAAATCGCCGTCCGACCCGTTACGATCAAAGGCGATGCAAAAGGCAAAGTTATTCTTCAGAACGGCACCGTATTTCCATAAGCGCACCGTCTCCGGCCTTCTTACGCGTCTGCGCCTCCACTATTTTCATTGTGCTTCATCATTCCCTGCAGTCAATTTCAACGAAATTCTAAGAGATTTTGATCAGGCTTGAATTCCTCTTCCTCATTTTCCCAACTTGATTACAGTTTGTTGCATATTCTTTGCGTTCTTTGATTGCATGATCTGTGAAAATAGACGAGATAATTTTAATCAGTTTTTCATGCAATTCATACGTTCCTTTTATATTTTGTTGTATATTTTTACATGATCAGTGGAATTAATAGTGTTTGTGTACTTGAGTTCTTGAAATGCAAAACCGATATTTTGCTAAGAAATGATGATCAAGCTTGTGTTATGATGTTACTGATCATTTATGTGAAAGAGAAAGTGAATTTAAAATAAAAATAAAAATCACATAGTAAATCCTGTCAGCTAATGGGCACTGTACAGTATATGTAAATTTCTAATAGAGATTTTCAATTTCTACTGCTTGGAGTTTATGGGTTGGAGAAAACAGAGTTTGATACTGTGATACCAAGAAAAAATTACCATAAGATTAATGGTATTGTCAGGGAAACCTTGGATGCCACTATGTGCCAATGCCAGCAAGTCTTTACTACTTGTAAATGATTTGGTTGTCTGTAATTTTAGTTCAAAACACACATTCATGAAATCTTGAATAGTGAGCCTCCACCTTTGGTTTGAGTTTTCATTTCATGCCATCTATGGAAGCAGTGAATCTGTCAGTTATAATTCAATGAAGCTTGTCAATTCAATTTCAAATGCTTTTGTAATGTTATTACTTTAGGTCTGCAGACTGCATAGATAGTTAGATACAGTGTCCCATATCTTCAACAATACTCTTCACTTGACTAGTTTCTAAGATGTTTTCTTTTTGAGCTTTTTCATGATCACTAAAAACAACTGTCTTATTTTCTTTTTCTTTAATAAAGAAAATAATTTAATTGAGAGTTCACCAAGTGGTAAATAGTAACATTATTAAACCTTTTTTCTTAGATATAATTTTGATAGTTCTGTAGAAAACATGCCTCATATGGTAGTAACTTGGCATATCCTTTTGTGTGATGTGTTTCTCCATTTTGTACCAGAAATAGGTTTTGCCACCTGCCTTTGACACATGGGGTGGGGAAGCATCTACAAGAGACGATTTAAAGTTTTTGCTTTAACTATTTTTATCTACCTGGATTACAAGGTAAAATTTTGTCATTGGAGATTGGTGGATTGATGATGATAGATTCAGTTTTTGAGGGAGAACCCATGCACATGCATACACACACAGATTTAATATTTCTGCCTTTCATAACCAAAATTGAGGAAATGTTTCTTCTTTTTTATGTATTTGTTTTACTGAAGGCATTACAGAAGAGAGAAAAGTGGATAAGCAAGTTGAAGATAGATGCTCTATGGCAAAAAGCTCATGAGCGGAATGCAAAACGTATCCTCAATTTGATGATAGAGTTAGAAGGTCTATGGGTGAAATTTGGACAATACCTATCCACTCGCGCCGATGTGCTTCCAGAAGCCTATATATACCTGTTGAAACAGTTACAGGACTCTCTTCCTCCCCGCCCTTTAGAAGAGGTTATAGTTCCCTCATATCTGATCTTTGAACCATGCCTGCACGTGAAAAGAAAGAAAAAAAAATGACTATACAAATTAGAGACCAGAAAATATTTTTCATCTGTAACCTTTAGATAGTGACAATATATGCTTCATAATGAGTGTACTTAATAGTTTACTGATTTTCCACTGCTTGTGTGGGCCCTTGTCTATTCATGCCTTGGGTAGGCGTGAATTTATTTGAATATGCAGGTTGACTAAATGTGTTTGAGCAGAGTAGTGCTTTGGCAACTTAATACGGCTCTTTGCTTTGCTGCTAATACTGCATACCTTTTTCACAGTCATGCACCTTTGAAAGCCCAATTAATTGTCTGTGTAAATTGTTTAACCAATTTTTGAACAAATGATGACTACATGACCATTAATTTGATGATGTTTGTTTTTGCACAGGTTTGCCAAACTATACAGAATGAGTTGGGAAAATCCATGGATGATCTATTCATGAATTTTGATGGAGTTCCTCTGGCAACAGCTTCGGTAAGTTCCTAGGTTATATCCACGCATAAAACAATAAACAAAGAACTAGGAATCTGTTGGATCTGGGTCATATATAGATGCATTGTTGCCTCTGATGCCCGAAATGTTGTGAGCTCTTGAAGTACTTCCTCCAATGCATGTTGCTTAACCATTTCAGATTATGAATATTCCAAAACCAACATTTTGGTTGAACCACAGCCATCTATTTTTCAATACATTTTTCTACACATGGATTGAAGGTTAGGAATTACTGTTTCAATAATTTGAGGCTGTTGTTGCCATAATGGAAAGACTGGTGATGTTGTATTTAGTTGAAAAAATGTTTTCTTTATTGAGGATTTCGCTGTTGCAGTGCAATTTTGATGAAAACAATTATTGTTTCTTATAAAATGGTTTGAATTGTAGAGCAGGATCTTCCATAGGGATAGAGTCCATAGTTTGCTTGATATTAGCTTTTTATATTAATCTCTAGTAAACAAAGGAAAAGATTAGGTCCACTGTGTGGAAAGTTCCATCATGTTCTGTTATCCTCACTGCTTATTCCACCTCCATGCAGATAGCGCAAGTTCATCGTGCAACTTTGAGTGATGGACAGGAAGTTGTTGTCAAGGTTCAGCATGATGGTGTAGACAAAATAATATTGGAGGTTCTTATTGTTTGCTTATTATTGGTTTTTATTTTATACTTTTGTGTTAAAATGCTTTGTTGTAGAAGTGATAGTACTTGGATCCTGTATGGTCATTAGTAGTGTTGCTTCTTCTGCAGGATCTGAAGAATGCGAAGTCAATAGTTGATTGGATAGCATGGGCAGAACCACAGTATAACTTCAATCCTATGATTGATGAGTGGTGCAAAGAAGCACCAAAGGAACTAGACTTTAATCATGAGGCAGGTGTGCTATAAATTACAGCATTGTTCTGAAATTGGTTATCTGATATCTAATGCCTTTTGTGTTTTTTTCTAGAAAATACTCGCAAGGTCTCAAGGAACCTAGGCTGCAGAAAGAGATCTAATCATGATGAGCCTTCTAATCTTGTTGATGTATTAATTCCTGAAGTTATTCAGGTACCTTATTATAAGCTTCCAATGAAAGCTGAGTGATTCTGCAATTCTTTTTCGAGAACTTAAGTAGTTCTTTACTATTTTAATGCCGGCATGAGGATGGTGGAGAGAAACATGGCATGAATAGCAATATCAGTTCATGACTCATATGCAGTGATTGCATTGTTGAAACATAGCTGTCACTTATGGCATTAGAATGGCTATTTTTAAATTTGATTTTAGGAAGGTTGGCTAACTTCCTAAACCCAAATATAGGAATCACAGAAATCGGTATTAGGAGTTTGCTTGCCAATACTTATGTACACACTCCCCTATCAATGATGTATACGTCAATACAAAGCTAATTTTTAGGTGTTTGGATGTTGATAAGAGTAAAGAGACAGGATGAATTTGAATCAAGAAATCTAGGAGATTATGATATTATAAAGTAAAACCAAAGGAAAGAAAACAAGGGAATTCTAAGAATATCCCTCCAACAAGAATAAATTCTTGCCCACAGCTACTTAGAGCTAATTGTTCCAATCCTACCGGATGCCCTCTCTTCTAATAGATGGTCCCTATTTATAATCTATTACCATATGTAAAATAAGGTAGGAGCATCAATTACTGATTACATAATTAGTCAATCCCTAATTATACGCTCCACAAAATAAGCAAGGATTTACCTAATCAGTCAATCCCTTATTCTATGCTTCCACTAGAATGATTATTTGATTACTTTCCTTTCCTGCCTGATTTGTATCAGATGTTCAGGTGGCAATACACTAATATTTAGGTGTTAAGAATTTTGAATCTATGGTGTTTTCAAGTATTATCTGAACATACTTGATAGGGGTTCACACAGCTTTATGCACCATCATCTAGTAGTTGCTTTCTTAATTCAGTTTCCTTGTCTTTTATGAATCCCAAAGATTGTAGGCTTTCAGTTTTACTCTGACGTCTCCTGTAATCTAATTTAATATAAATGATAAATGCCTCTCAAAATTGTAACTTTTATACATGCAATTGTATTTGTATCAGAATCTGTAGTTTAGTATACTCCATAACCCCAAGTGTATGCCACTTTTGCTGTTTAGGCAGAGTTTTAGAGCAATTTTTCGTAAAGACAAGTGAGGTTAAATGTAGCTTCTTTTTTTCCTCTTTTTTTTTTTTCAAAATTTGAAAATTTTTAAGTATATAAGTGGGCCCCATTATACTTGTGTAAGAAAAAATTTTCTATTTTTGGAAAGTGGAGCTGTGGAGAACATTTTGGGAGTAATTGGGATCGACTAAAAAGGAAAGTAAGATATGTAAAATGGAGCATAAAGAGTAATATTTAATTTTCCATATGCCGGTGGCTGGTGGGGTTTTTAAGGATTGTTGACTTTGCTGGGTTTGCTCAAAATTACTTACGTTTGATTCTTGCTACCAGTAGTCCCCCTTGGTGGGCAATTTGTAAATTTTATTACAAGTCCTCTTTGCGGCTAGTGGTATGTCCTAACCCTAGACCAAGGTAGCCTCCCCTTTCCTAAATTTTATGTACCAAAAAGAATAATAAATAAACTTGCCAACCCACTGCCTCATGATTTCTAATAAATGGATTAGAGTAATTTATGGACTTCATTTATCCTCAAAAGACCACAAAATATGTCATTTCATGGGCCATGTGAAGAGATTTGACCAGAGATTGGTATGAAAAATTATTTGATATATTATTACTAGACTAGATATGAAAGCAGAAGCTTGTCTGGCCAGATATTCAGTCAAAGCGGGGTGTTATTTGCTTGTGATTTTACTTTACTGCTACTCTCCTCTTCTATTATCATTTTATTTGATCAAGTAATGAACACTCAACCCAACTCTTGCATGATTTCATCTTTTACACTGCATATAACTTCTTTTCTTTTAATTTGTTGTTTGTTTGCTCACCATTCCACAAAGGCAGTCAACTGAAAAGGTTCTCATACTAGAGTACATGGATGGTGTTCGTTTAAATGATTCTGAAGCACTCCAGGCTTTAGGTGTTGATAAACAAAAACTCGTTGAAGGAATCACACGTGCATATGCACACCAAATTTATGTGGACGGCTTATTCAATGGTGACCCACATCCTGGTGTGTTTCCTTCTCTCTCTTCTTCTGTCCTCTCTTTAACTCTATGCAAATGTATATGTACCACTATTGATTCATAAGACACAAAATGAGTATCTTTTACTTTAACATCTGATTCTTTTATTATTTTTATTTGACTATTAAAATTAGGTAATTTTCTTGTAAGCAAGGAACCTCCACATCGTCCAATTTTGCTTGATTTTGGGCTCACAAAGTTACTGTCAAACTCTACAAAACAAGCTCTTGCAAAAATGTTTTTGGCTTCAGCTGAGGTTTGTCATTCTTTAAACATAATCCTGACTGCATTAATGCCTACAATTAATGATCTTCAAATTGAAATTTCCCTTAGATAGACTCTAATGTGATAACTACTCACTCTGTGATCATATGCCAAGTTCATATACAAAACCTTTCTATTAGAATCTAAGATTGGGCTAAGGTTATTCAACCGGGCTGTAATGCACATGGGCCAAACCACACTAAAGGATTGAATCTAATCAATTAACTAGTTTAATCCAAACCTTATAAACCCAAATGTTTTTCAACGTGGGATTCTTAACACTCCCCCTCAAATGGACAACTGGGCTATTTTGAATATAACTATTTGACCACTTACAATTGGATTGGACCCTTCCCCTAAAACGGAAGCTTTGGATGCCACCAATACCATGGACAAACAATCGGGTGAACTCTGGAGTCTGGACCAAGCAAGCTTGCTACAAAAACTTGGTGTCATAAAGTGGACTGAACAAGCTCTGATACTATGTTATAATCTAAGATTGGGCTGAGGTTGCTGAACTAGGCTTCCGTACTAAAAGATTGAATCGATTAGCTAGTTTAACCTATGGCCTTATAAACCTTTTCTCTATTTTTTCAATGTGGGACTTAATACTTTCAAATGAATGCTTATGCAGCTGTACTCACAGTTGAGTCCATTTAGCAATGGAAGAACAGGGTGATAATTCCCATGCATTTTTGAGTGATGGATTGGTTGTCATGAACTTTATGGACAGAAATGATTTTGATGGAATAACTTTATCACAAATGTGTATCTTCTTTCTTTTGTTTCATCATCTCTATATGCCTCATTCTCTATTGCTTGTCCAATTAATAAAATTGTTCTTTCCTACCCTAAGAATAAATTATAGGATATAATGAGCTTCAAGATAAATTTTCGTGAGGATCTGCTATGCTCATGCAATACTTTCATATCAATTAATTGATGATCAAATGAGATGTTAGGAACCAGTCATGCAACCACTACCATAATTGCACCCTTGTGATAGCATCAAGAAATATGATATCACTTGCCACAAACTGGGAACTGCTAGCCTGATGTATACTCATCACATTGTTATGCTCTGTATTTTTTGTGAACTTTAACCTCAACAAAATGTCAGTATCCCAAGTAACCAAGTTCGTATATGTTTTTAGTTGTCAAATATTATCTTAATTACTTGTTGCACACACTTTGTCAGTCAATAATTTCTAACAGTTTCTAGTTTGCTAGATAGGCACTGAATCTACTTCCATCTTTCAGGGCGATCATGTGGCCCTGCTGTCTGCCTTCGCAGAAATGGGACTTAAGTTCCGCCTTGACATTCCAGAGCAGGCTATGGAGATAACAACTGTTTTCTTTCGCTCTTCAACACCTGCAGCTGAAGCTTTCGTGAGTATTATATCCTTTTAATAATGTCCAACTATTTATAGTTTACTGATTGACCCATCTGAATACTGATGAAGGATAACATGAAAACATTGACTGAGCAAAGGGAAAAAAATATCAAGGTCATACAAGAAAAGATGAAATTAAACCAAAAAGAAGTGAAACGTTTTAATCCGGTAAGTGAAATCATTTTGCTCTTAGTGGCCTTAAACTGGTAATATCTATCAGAAAATAAACTTAGACTCGAGCAATATTTTTTATCCCCAGGTTGATGCATTTCCTGGTGATATAGTGATATTTGGCAGGGTCCTTAATCTGCTTCGCGGTATGTAATATACCTTCCTGGAAGATTCTGTCTTTAGACAAATTCTTGATTTGTAATGCTCATTTAGTATTTGTCTTGGTTTCAGGACTTTCGGCAACAATGAATGTCCGTATAGTTTATATTGACATCATGAGACCATTTGCTGAATCTGCATTGAAATGGTAAGTCTGTTGTGTGCTTGTGCTTTTGGCTTTTCATTTGGTGCGTCTCTCATTTTTAGCTGTAAACAAATTTGTATCAGCAACTTAAATAAAGGGCCAATGGTCAATTCACAGTGGATTTATGATACCCCTATCCATTCTGATGTTGAGGCTAAACTGAGGCAGCTCTTAGTCGAGCTTGGAACTGCTGACAAAGTACTTGGGATTCAGGTATGTAGTAGTGGTTGCCTTATATACAGTCTGATAATGTGGTATTTCTCAAAGTTTCATGATGATGTAGATCTCTCTATATTTTCTTTCAAACAATATATGGAGTATATTTAAAAGCAGAGGATACACAATGGTGAAGATACTTTTCTAAATAGAGGGCAGAACTGAAGATGATTTTATTCTTTGTTATTGCTAATGAATATATTCTTGTTTTTGTGATGTCTCTGAAGGTTTGTGCCTACAAAGATGGAAATGTGATCATCGATACTGCTGCTGGCATGCTTGGAAGATATGATCCAAGGCCAGTTCAACCTGATAGCTTATTTTCTGTATTTTCAGTAACAAAGGGAATCACAGCAGGAATGCTACATTGGCTGGTTGATAACGGGTAAGTTTTAAATGGGTTTTAATTAACACGTGTTGATAGAATATTCAACAGTAGGGCAATTTATATCGTGGACCAGGATCCACAGTGCAATGTGGACCCTGGTCCAATACACAGAATTTGACTTCATAAGGTACATAATTCATGTTCATAATACACATACACATAAACACGATATAATGAACATGAATTATGTGCATTATAAACATGAATTCTATGTATTATGTTAAGTGTTTATGTGTCCTCAGCTATATAATACACATAATTCATGTTCATAATACACAGAATTCATGTTCATTATATCGTGTTTATGTGTACGTGTATTATGAACATGAATTCTGTGTATTGGGCCAGGGTCCACAGTGCCCACAGTGTACTGTGGATCCTGGTCCACAATATAACGATTGCAACAGTAGGCTGTAGGCCCTTTGTACTCCAGAAAATATAAATCGTACATATGAGGGTATCTATTTGAAATGAGTTACGTAACAATTTTGTATTTGCCTTAATTAGGTGAACATTTTTTGTTGTCTAATATGTCCATATTCCCACCTTACCTCTAAACCTCATGTTGCAAAGCCATCAGATCCGAAATTTTTATCACAACACCTCTAAACCTCATGTTGCAAAGCCATCAGATCCGAAGTTTTTATCACAACATTTTTTTCTTGAAAGCCTGTTTTATCAGGTTAAAGTTTTTGGGTTCTTGAATGCCTTTTCTGGTCCAATTCAACAGAAGAGTGTTACTAGGTCAATTTTTAAAAACAGTAGGGAGTCCTTTTATTTTTTTGTTATCAGCTATCAGAGTATGCGCCAACAGTAAGTCCCTATGTGTTACCATTACTTCTAATAAGAAATTGCATCTGTTCTCCTGGCAGCAAACACCATTTATTTCTATCCAAAATTGAATATTCAATTTTCTTCTCTGGCCCATACCTATAATAATTTCCCAAATACCTAAAATTTATTCAATGTTTACTGATTTCTAAACTTTGTGAGAGTCCACTTTCAAACATCAAAACAAATAAAATAAAATAAAAAAAACTAAAACTAAAACTTCCATCTTATTTCTTGGCCACCTAATGCTAAACTTTACTCAATATATTTATTTGAATTTCAATCTAAACAACTAGAATAAGTTATTTTAATTTAGTAGTTGTGTAAATCAAAATAGTACATTCAATTTAAAACATATTCTCTAACTTACAACTATTTCATCTCATTTTCTAAAAGGATTTCAATCTCTTAGTGTAGAAATTTTATTGAGAAATGGGCTAAAGGGAAGGGATCTGCATACAAGAAACAAAAATTTAACAGAAAATTGTTAGTTATCTAACCAATACAAAGACCCAAGTCCAATGCATTGTATCCAACACAATCTATGCATGCCATGTCCAATTCATCTCCACATGAGAAATTCTTCCTACATATCCAGCGTTCTCCTTGATGTTCTCTAGCTACAATTTGGAGTAAGTAGTATCCATGGCACATAAAAACTAGATTTCCCTTTACCTCTTGGGCTAACAGCAATAAACGATGTAAAGCAGAATAGATATTTTACTATTCAAATGGTTTTTGTAGACAAAAATCTGTAGCTTAAATGTGCATGAGTGCAAGGTTCTAAGTACTGGTGCACCCTACAGTCCAGGACTTAAACATGCAGCTCTAAGTTTTTTTTTTTTTTTTTTTTTTTTTATGGTGTCCTTAGCTCTTACATGATCTAACTTGTGTTAAATTGTTGTGCAATCAAAGGATGGTAATTATCTAATAAAGGTACCATCTTTTGAATGTTGAATAGCCTAACCCTAGATCTAGTCATAGTAGGCTTGTCTGATGCTTGTATATAAATATATAAGGACTTTGTACAGTGTTTGATACCAATCGTTATATCCTACACCACGGCGCACATAGCACTGTGTACCGCGCGCCTCCCAAAACGACGTCGTTTTGGGGTAGTGTTGGGAGGCGCGGTAGGAAGTTGCTGAGATTATGTGTATTTGTTCATAACGTTGTGTGTATTGGTTCATACAGTTATGTGTATTTTTTATACAATTATGTACATTCTTTTTATACAATTATGTACATCCGAATCAGAAAATTTGTGTGTATTATGTTAAGAGTTGATGTGTATTATGTTAAAAGTTTATGTTTATTATGTATTATGTTAGATTATGTGTATTATCTTTTAAAAAGAGTATGTATATTTTGTTATATAATTATGTACATTCATGTATAACATTATGTGTATTCTAGTATAACATTATGTACATTCTTGAACAGCGGGTTTTTTTTTAAAGAAAAAACTACTGCCATTCACTGGGGCGGGAAATTTCAAAAAAAAATAATAATTCTGGGCGCATAGTGCAACGCGCGCCGTGGTGTAGGATATAAATTGCCGTTTGATACATAACTGTAAAAACCTTTGTTGTTGCACACCATCAACAAGAAGCTCAATTGCTAGCTAGTAGCTGGAAGACCTCCTTTTTCTTACGCAACATGAAGAGTTTGACCTACCTGTTACTATAATTCTATAATATCCTTGCTCTTTCTTCGGTGGTAACCTATCATAAGCATTTCATAAAAATTGAATACCACATGTTACTTCTCTTCATTAGCTTTGATTTCTGTTAAGAGTCCCACATGAAAAAAAAAAAAAAAATAAGATGGAGTATATGGGTTTATAAGGTCATGGGTTAGACTAGCTAATTGATTGTATTCAATCTTTTAGTGTGATTTTGCCCATGTGCATTATACCCCAGTTGAGTGACCTTGGCCCAATATTGGATTATAACATGGTATCATAGCCTTGTTATAACATGGTATCAGAGGTATCAGAGTAACATGGTATTAGGGCTTTGTTATAACAAGGTATCAGAGCCTTGTTCGGTCCACTTCGTGTTTACCCGGTTGTCTACCTGTAGTATTGGTGGCGTCCAAGCTTTCGTTTCAAGGGAGGGTCCAATCCTAAACCCGCTTGTTCGGTCTACTTTAGTGGCGTCTAAAGCTGTTAAGAGTTCCTTATTGAAAAAAATAAGAGAGGCCATAGGTTAGACTAGCTAATTGATTATTCAATCTTTTAGTGTGGCCCAGGTGTATTATAGCCCAGTTGAGTGACCTTAGCCCAATCTTAGATTATAACAATTTTCAAGGTTTGCTATCTTGTTTCTCTTTGCCTATGTTCCTTTAAATGCCTTAGTGAGGAACCAATAATCAAGATGTAATAAACTCTTACGCATAGACATAAATCCGGTTATTGTCAACTTTGCAATAATATATGATGATACAATACATAACAGTAAGGAACTGTTTTTTTCTTGAAGTTTCAAAATATTAAATAGAAACTTGTGACAGACAAAAAGCCAACTGGCAAGAGGTCTTTGGTACTGAAAATACAAACCTAAGTTGGAGGCAGCATTTAACTTTTGCCTCACACTAGCATACCCTTTGGAGTATTAGCATTTGGAATTAACCCAATATCTTAATCAATTGTCGTCATCTATCTTCTGTAATAACCATTCAAAATATGTCATCTAGCAGAAAACTAAGGCTTGATGAGAATGTTGCAAACATTTGGCCGGAATTTCGATCAAATGGGAAAGATCAAATAAAGGTTGACATTTGTCTCTCTTAAGTTTCTTTTTTTCCTTTATGTTGTTCATATCCTCTTTACTTAGTCTCTTTGGTTGGCTAGATATAAATTTGCAATTTAATTCTGTTGAGAAATATAATCATGATATCAGAGTAAATAACTGCATAGTCAGTAGAGTTCCTACATGTTTTCTCTTAACGACTAAATCAGTTGCTCATGGATGTTATGTCTCTCTGTGCCAGGTTCACCATGTGCTTAACCATACATCTGGTCTGCATAATGCCCTTGCTGACCTGACTCGAGAAAACCCTTTATTAATGACTGATTGGGATGAATGTTTGAACTGCATTGCCACGGCTACCCCAGAGACTGAGCCTGGTCACAAGCAACTATACCATTATTTGTCTTTTGGCTGGTTATGTGGTGGCATAATCGAGGTATTAGCACATAGTTTTGTACCATTACTTCATCCTTTTATTTCATTATAATAATTGTTTTTTCTGCTTACATTATTTGTTTTTGAGAGAACCAGAAGAATTATTTGTCAATGTTCCTTAACACAGTTTGGCATGAGAAATAAGAGGGGTTGATGAAAGGGAAGTAAATGATAAGGTTTCAAGCTAACTCCCTCTTTGGTTAGGAAGTCAAACATGATTGGAACGTAATGTAAACAACCATTTTAAATCTGATGAGAACTTGATGGGTGGTTCCTTCATTTCATGTTGTTCACTTGTTTTTGGCTTCTCTACTAAACAAGTGAACAACAATCTTTGTATCAAAGATAGCCTTGGTTTGAAGCTCAAAGCGTCAATGTACTATTTCAAGTGCCTTGGCTACATAAGAATCAAGATCTCCGTTCTCGTCTCTCTACAGAAATAGTTGAAGTTCTGATTTTAGTTTCAAAATCATAATCCTAGCAATGTACAAAGCTCAAATTGTCCAGCTCACTTGCAAATTTTGTTACCATTGTTCAATTCCAAGTTTAATTTTGAAAAGGAGAAACTTTTAAGTAATTCACAAATGGCTTATCTTTTAGATGTGATTTCAAAAGTATGAAATTTTGCAGTCTACATTCTTGTCTCAACATTTATAATTATCTCAGTCATCAATCCTATTGAACAGCGTGCATCTGGAAAAAGATTTCAAGACTTTCTTGAAGAAGCATTTATCCATCCTCTTAAGATTGAAGGGGAGCTGTATGTTGGAATTCCTCCAGGCATGGTTCAAACTTTCTAATACTTCTTTACTTAGTTTGAATGTGTTGATGGACATGCATGCCAGATTTCATTACAACTGATCACTTCCATTAAATAATATTATTATCTTTAAGCATATACTAATGATAATGAATATCGAATGTGTTCTAGTTAGTAACTTCTCAGAGACAAATGTTGCTCTGTCAATAAAAGTATAGCTTTTGAGAATGCAAACTTCTATGTGGAGAGTACTTATTCTAGCTTTGATATGGCAGTAGTGAAATATGACTAATTTCCTAAATCTATTCAGAATATTCTTATTGTCTTTAATTTTAATGAAACAAGGATGCATTGCTGCTGCAAAGTATTCCACTGTAATTTCCAGAAATTCAACTATACCTTCTGTTTTGAATCTTTTGGGAGAATAGAATTGGCATTAATTGACGGGTTCTGGTGTCTTATGTGCCCTTGGCATACCATGATGAATTTTAAGTTCTAAAGTAAAATGTAAATAACTAAGATGTGTTTGGTTCATGGGTTTAGCTATCAGGAATGGGAATCAAAGTCATTGTTATTGTTTGGTTGACAGATTTTCAGAGCAATTTTATGGGATTTGATTACCCCCTTAATTAGAAAACACATTCCTTAATAAAATAAGGGTTTCATTCCATTATTCCCCTCCTAATTGGTAATTTGATTTTTAAGTTTGGATTACTGCTTTTAGGTTTTTTTTTTTTTTTGTTTATATTGGTACTTTGGATGTCTTTATATTAGAATAAATTATCTTGATTTTTTGTTCTTGTATTTTTAAAACCTTTATTCCCATTATAGGATCATACATAACCAAACAGCAATATTGGTAATCATTCCAATTCCACCCTACTACCAAACATGCAAAATACTTTCACCAAAATCCATTACAATTACCAAGTATTTGATTCTCATTCTGATTCCGATTCCCATGTGCGAACCGCCGAACCAAACACAAAATATTACATTTACATATTTAGAAGTGCTGCTTGTGAGAACTCTTGAAGCTACAGTAAATTATCTTTGAAATTATATTAAACATGCTTGAAGTTGTTGACCTTGCCAACTGTTAATTGTTTTGATTAGCTTTCTGCAATTCTTTCTTTCTCAAATGTAAAGGTAACAATAACCTTATCGCACTCTCATCCCTTAAGAGAGGTCGGGAGTTCGAACCCCCTCTCGTATGGAAAAACCAATCTGGCCAGCACTTTGCCCCTTAATTGGGTCCGCCCGGTGTGAATGGAGATTAGTCTGAGTATGGTACGGGCTTAAAGGCCCCTTCTACAGTTACGACCTGCTCAGGACACCTCATGGTCTTACCCCAAAAAAAACAACCTTATCGCACGATTTACTTGTTTTTCCATCTCACAGGTTTAATTTTGTTGCTTTAACAATATCTGAATGTTATCAACAAATTCTCTACTGTAGGTGTTGAATCTCGAGTTGCATCACTTACGGTAGATATGGATGATCTCACCCAGCTTTCAGCAATGAGCGCCCGTTCAGACCTGCCCTCGAGCTTCCAGCCACAGAACATTGCCCAGTCTGCAGTTACCCTTCCTATCATGTTTAATGCACTCACTACTCGCCGTGCCATTATACCTGCTGCCAATGGACATTGCTCAGCTCGTGCACTTGCTCGCTACTATGCAGCGCTTGTTGATGGTGGTAAAATTCCCCCACTGTCGTCTTCTTCCATGCCACCACTGGGAAGCCACCGACACGTTCCTAAATTCCCTTCTCCGAAGACCCCCAAAAAAAAGCTATTAGCTAGATGGAGGAAGGCTGATTCAGAAAGCGGTGATAGCTCTGATAGCGATGATGGTTCTAGCAGAAATGCTAGTGGTAACGAGTACGTATTGGTTGTCAATGATGACGACACTCCAACTGACAGCCACAATGCCAAACTTTTCAAAAACCCAAAAATCCACGAAGCATTTTTGGGCGTTGGAGAATATGAGAAGCTGACCTATCCGGATGGGCAGTTTGGGCTCGGTTTCAAAAGGATACACTCAAAGGACTCCGGCCTTATAGGGTTTGGTCATTCCGGCATGGGTGGATCCACAGGCTTTTGCGACATGAAGAATAGGTTTGCTATTGCAATAACACTAAACAAGTTGTCGTTTGGGGGCGTGACTGCAAAAATAATTCAGCTGGTTTGCTCGGAACTTAATATACCAGTGCCTGAGGAGATTTCCATGAAATTGGAGAGTGAATCTAGTAATTTAGCTCAGCCCATTATAAACTGATATAAGCTCCCATCTCATTTTTGTTATTGTCAGATAGTAACATTATTATTACTTAGTTGTAGTAATATAGGTAAATCTCAAGTACTGACAACGATTTTGAGGTGTAAAATGGTATTTACATATGAAGGTTCTTATATTTACAAAAAAAAAAAAAAAAAAAATGGTATTTACACATGAAGGGTCTTATGTTCATACCTTCATCACACTTTTACCACTCCAGTGGCTGTTGTAGAATATTGTATTATTGATGAATTCTTCTTTTGACTGTAATAAGTAGTGATCGCAGTTGTGATGAACATTCCTTTCTGTGCAATAGTAAAAAAAATAAAGTCTGATATTTGGAGATTAGATTATTGCAATGACAAATTCCTGTGAATATTTTTACCTTGCGCAAAACCGTGCGCTCAAGATTTGTAAAAAATGTACGAGTTGATTGTATTTAACATGTCAGCTCGAAGTTTGCAACAATTATCTTGTTTTTTCCTTAATTTAAAATTGTTGATCATCCAGGCTGATGAATGAGATTATTATTATTATTATTATTATTATTATTATTATTATTATTATTATTATTATTAATATTAAGCATAATGAAGTATTTTGATTAATTGTTGACCCATGTGCATTATAGCCCAATTGAGTGACATAAGAGTATAACAGTTATACAAGAACATTGACAAAAATGTACTCCGTATCATTCTTTTTTCTTTTATTATACAAAGACTAGACTAGTAATATCTGTAATACTTGAACACTCTGAATCAGAAACTATTGTTAACTAGACTGTAGATTGCTATGGTTGAAACCATTTAACAAATTAGAGTACCTTTCTTGATATCTCTGTGCATTACTAAATAAATGTTCACATAGTACAAAGCAAATATTCATATCATATGAATCTCTGACAAACCTGATGAAAGATTGTGCATACAAGATGTCATTCCCATTCAAAACTTCCTTCCCTTCCATCTGTTCTTGTCCTGTGTATGATTGGACTTTGCGGTGTAGCCTCCATGCTTGAGAGGGACCAGTGGCTTAATGTACGACAGCCCAGGGGAATGTCGTTTCTCTTTTGGCAGTGGTTGTAGCTCCGGCAACCAGTAAGCTACAAACTCCCCTTCTGGGTCATAGTTTTGTGCCTAAAAAACACCACTCATCAATTATGAATAACAACACATGATGACCAAATTATACAATTAGACTGTATTTATAGCCTCTGACTCAAGCTCTAGTTGTAATCTTTTCATTTTTCTTTTGACTAAATGAAAATGAGTACTAAGCTTTATGCAGTAGATTTTTGACTCGCATCAAATTACTCTTCCACAGATTACGGGGATACTCACAAATCTTATTATATTCATACGCGTGGTCACATTGGAGAGTGTAATTAACATGATTGGTGCATAGTATGCAACAATTCTAGTATTGATATGTATATAATATAAAACACACAATATCGGGTAATCTATGAGCAAAAACTGACATTTCCACACCCATAATATATATATATATATATATATATATATATATATATATATATATATATATATATAGATGCTAAGACTTTTTAAGCACACTTACTTGCTTAGGAATACTAAAATAACGGTCCTCTCTTGGGTCATTGCCAACACCTGAATGGAGAAGAACAAATACAACACTGAATTGAATTACAAATACTTTATCATAGAAAACAATGTTGTCTGGAGCAAGCTTAATGTTATTAAGTACTTGACTAATTTAAACCCCTTTTTCAACAGGTTGTAATTTTTGAACAAATGAATCAATAATATCAAATAAGGAAAATTTAAAAATATATATATACAATATTCTCAACTGTCAAATGATGATCCTAATATTATATTTCTGATGGCAACAAAAGGTATCTACAAGCTAAGGGATTCTCACAATGTCATGTTTGTCAATGAGTAAAATTCTTTGAAAGAATCATCTCTACTGAAGAAGGTTAAGGATTACCACTCAAGATTCAAGAACATCATTCGTAAAAGAACTATGTCCCATGTAGGGAAAAAAGGATTAATCACCTGCCCCATAAGTCCAATTACCATAATTGGAGCATGGATCATAATCCAAGAGGCATGTCTCAAACCACTCAGCTCCCATCCGCCAGTCAATGCCCATATCTCGAACGAGAAAAGAACAAATAATCTGTCAAAATAAAATGATATGTCAGAGTTCCAAAGCGTTTGGCTATTTTCTTTTCTGCATTTCTTTAGGGAGGGGGTGGAGAAGTAAAATGATACTTTCTTTAATCTTCAAAGAAGAATTGTTTTCTAAAGGTTGTTCCAGCTAATACCCTTTCAGATCATACTAAATAAAATGCAAAGTACCTGACGCCCTCGATTTGACATGAATCCAGTAGTCAAAAGTTCTTTCATATTGGCATCTATCAGCGGGTACCTAAAATTTTGGTTATGCAAATGTAATGAGACTAACACAATGAGAAACAACCTTTTACAGATCACTTTCTTGGTGCATTTATCTGGGTGACTAAGGAGAAAAGGGGGGATGATGAAGCAAAGAGAAGTGAGAATAAAAGTTGAATAATGGACTAAACAATTCTACTGCTTGATAGCTGCAAAAGTTTTCTGTGCAGCATCTCAAATTCTGGATAGAGGATTTACCCGGTCTGACCATTTCTCCAAGCATCAAACAATCTCTGGTCTTTGCTCCAATTAGAGTTTAACTTTCGAGGTCCACCTAATTCAGATACAAGTGGAACTAAGAATAAGACGGCAGTAGTTAAGTAGACAACAAAGAAACCCATCATGAATGTTTGTTTAACAGAGACAGATGGGCAGAAACAAGAAAAGGAAGAATTTTGCAGCTTTGCTCCATAAGTGTTATAACAAAGTTATTGTTGAAGTGTTTGCAGAAGTTTCCCCGCAATTTCTGAGTTTACACTGAAGTATTTGCATATACATCCAGAAAACAAACAAACAAACAAACAGAACTCTGTGTTACCTGGATGGAAAAGCGAATTTCCCACTTTTATTGAGAGAAATCTGAAGTAATCCCTCCATATCAGTTCAAATAAAACCCTGGAATGGGAATATTTTTCAGCAGTAGTGAACTAGAATGTATTTGCCAAATATTGATCATACTTCCTAAAGTCTCAGTATCATTCTCTTCACAAGAAAGAGTCATCATGAAGGGAGGTATTACATACCAATATGTTGAAGCGTTTGACAGTCTTTCCTTCTCGTATCTCTTCACCTAACAAGTCAAATCGAAATTTAACTGAATATGAGTATCTTATCAGCAGAAAAGTGTAGGGATTCAGTGTAATGGTCAAAAGATGAGAAGATTTTGTACTTCAGCATGAATTAGGCGAGGAGACAGGCACCCAGAAGCAAGCCAAGGAGAGAATTTAGTTGAATAATCAGGTCCTAGCATGCCATTTCTTGTTTCTTTATATATCTTTAGCAAATCCTGTTGCAGGAAAACATATAAAAATATTTAGATGCTTCATTCTCCCCAATCCTATTAAACGAGCATGACAAATAAAGTCAGACAACTATATTTAATCATTAAGGGGAGGCCGGGAGGGTATACACATTTCTGAAGTATACCATGAATGATACAACCTTTCAAAGGGCATAATCAATTACTTAAATCTTCTAGAAAGCCAACATACGTAGAGGGAAAAAAAAAAACAGACTAAGGTCATTCGCAAAGGGGAACTCTGGAATTGAATAAAGGACACAAATAAATGTACAAGATAGTTCATTCTAATATGACCTATTTTTATTTATTTCTTTGTCCAGTTATACAGCAAGTACTGTATGCTTTTCCATTTGTAACTGGCTGCTAATAGATGGACAAAACCTGGATAAGCCAAGCAAAAAAAGGAAACTTCTCATTCAATATATAAGTGAGACAAAATCCCCTTGCCTTCTTCCAGAAATACTCATGCACCCTACTCAGAGCTGCAGTTTCACCACCTACAAACTTCATCCCTTTAGAAACCTGTAAAATCGGATATCTTAGTGTGTAAACTAAAGAAATCCTTTATTCTGCTTATGAATAGATTAAACAAGAACCTGCCTTTTCTGGTTGGAGACCAAACTGGGTAACTTCAGGAACAGATCCCCACTCTGCAACACTGGGAGAGGGACCAAGTGATGTAGGAATTTTTATGCAATTTCGAATTACCGATTTGGATTCAACAGACTGTAATCATCATCCACCTGGATATTACAAGCCTTTCCTCACAATGAAAATATTGAGTAAAACATATCAGAAGAAAGAAAAATACCTTACGGAATTGGGTATATACATCTGGTAAGTCCTTGCAGTTGAATGGAAGGTCATCTATATGGTACATAGTGCAACCCCAGATCAGTTCTAACCTAGTAGCATTCTTAGAATTTGATGACGATTGTATGGCATCTTGCAAGTTTTTGGAGACTGCTCTTTCAACATTCAGCTCCTCACTGCATGTTTCTTTTTGAGCATAAACCTGCCACAGTAGCCATGCACATCTCTTATGAAATAATAAAGGCAAATTTTGAACCAAGAATTGCCATAAACAGATACCCCAGAAAGAGAAGTCCAGAGATGATCCCTTAACTGTATGTGCATTATATGTCTTTGCAAGTGAAGGTAGGATCTCTTCAGGTTCCCCATGCTGAATTAATAGGTTAAGGCCCCGTTTCATTAAATTCCTTTTCAAATCAGCCAATGACTCTACAATGAATTGAGCCCTCAAGGCTGCCAAACAAAGTACTCTTAAAAATTCTTTACAGCCAAATTCATAAACATGTATTCACGAGCTTTTCTCTGGAGTTTATTGCTTCTGGTACTTTGTTACTTCAAAGCACAAAACAACTGTCTCATCCTTAAGGGAGCTCATGTAACTAAATATAAAATTTTTCTTTTTAAAATCTATTCACGGCAAAGTAAATCTAGTAAACTCATATTCTGACTATAATCTTAACAATTTTGGAAACAAAACATTAGTACTGAACTTTTCTGGCTATGAGAAAATTCACATTCACTTTATCATGATATTATCGCATGTCAGATAGGTAAATTACTAGGCGATACAATCAGATATAGTAGTATGAATGGAAAATAAACTGTTAACTGACTCGGCATTACAATCGGCACTGTGAATAGTAGAACTAACGAAGAGTAGATTGGGAGAATTGAAGTACCTCCAGTTTTGGGGAAACCAAAGTAATGAGTAGTGGAGAAGAGCCTGGGATCTACGCAATACACCGGCAACACGGCCTCCGAGGAAATCCAAGCTTTGTACAAAGCCTCATTGTCCAAAACCCTCAGATCATTCCTGAACCAAACAATGGCAACTCCTTTGCCTCTTCTAATGTCACCACCGTTCGGCGAGGAGCTGTACCGGCTCTGAAAGATCTGTTCCGCCGTCACTCTCTCCATCTCCTCGCAACTCAGCCCCGGAACCTGATGCACCGCCGCCGATCGAGACGAAGACATGTTTATCGGAAAATTGCGAGCGAAGAAGAATAGCGGTTGTTTGGATTGAGCTAAATTGATCGCGGCTCTCGACGTGGAGGAGATTGTAGTGAGGATCATGGCGCTCATTGAAAGCTTGTTGGTTGACAGTTTTCATGGAAAGCGCATTGAGCGGTTGGGAAGCCGACGCGTGAGTCCGTAGAGCGTAGCATTCTGTCTCTCTCGTGGCGCCTTCATAGCCACCCATTGCATGGACTCCATGGAGGGAACTACAAAGGAAGATTTACCTTACCACATCAAATTATCAGTTTTTTCTTTTCTTTTTATAGAATCAAATTATCAGTTATTCATTCAGAGAGACACTTGTTGCGATTCTTTTTTTAAAGTCCAATCTAACATATTTGTAGTATCGGTTTAACACAACTTTTCATTTGAAATATCACAGCGTTACCGTCGAACTACAAGGTACCTAAAAAATTTTAAATTTTAAATATCTAGTTAATATCATATGAGGTGAGTATAGTCATTTTGTCAACGAGTTCTACTACATAGACTTCCAAAATCCTACTCCCTCATTTATACCCCTGAGGTGTCAATCTAAGATTTGTTATTTTCATCATGTGAGTCCACAGAAAAATGTCTACATCAAGAGCATGTGAGAAGGAGTACACGTTGAGAGTTTAAAATGGGAGTACACCAAGTATTTTCCTTTTGTCAACTATCCATGATTTTCAACTTTTAAATGGTCCTTTCGTACGTTAATTTTAGCCATGTAAAGTCATCATTTCAGAAGAATCACCACTAGTTAACATTTGAAAGTTGAAGGACCACGAGTAGTTAACTTGAAAGTTTAAGGACTACAAATGGTTAACTTGAAAGTTTATGACTAAATGTGACAAAATCTCTATCTTCGGAGGACTCAATATGAAATTATGTTACCTTTTTATGAATTTTTTACAAATTTAAAAATTATAAGAAAACATTCAAGAAAAATAGGTAAATACTACATAATCAAGAAGTGGTTTGACAAATGAATAGTAAATTTTTTTGAATGTTAGTAGCTCTATTACATTGTAGTATCTGTTCATATACTTTCTCAACCTACTGAAACACAAAGAGCTAATAACGTCTCCACTGAGGCTCGAACATACAACCTTCCAAATAGAAGTCCAACTCGGGTACCATTAGACCACATAGTCCTGGTACAAATGAATAGTAAATAAGACATGTAAAACGCGACAAAAGGAGTATATATATATAGTATACAAAGATTTAGGCTCATTTGGCATCGAAGTTAGAATATGGAGAGCGAGACTATTGTGTTCGCGTGGCGCTCAAGACTAAGTAAGACTTATGAGCGGTGGATAGTAATGGTGCAACATGTAACCTTGAGCGAGTGTCACCTGTTATGATTGAGTTCCTCAATTGTATTGCGATTTTGCAAATGAAGCGTGAGGTTTGGTGAGATAATTATCAATTGTTATATCGTGCACCAGGGTGCACAATGCATTGTGCGCCCCTAACAAATTTATTGTTTCCTATGTATAGAATTGTATAATATAATACAGCACACATAAACTCCTAACATAATAGTGATAATACACATAATATAATATAATACATAATACACATAAATTCTTACACATAATACACATAAACTTTAACATAATACACATGAACTATTAACATAATACACATAAATCTTAACATAATACACATAAACACAAAAAATAAAACTGTAACGAGATTAGACAGACGGAACAGTGTCCGTCGCGTCAACTCTCCCAACTTAAAGAAACGATGTCGTTTTGAGTCAGGACGCACAATGCATTATGCACTATAATGCGCGATATAATTTGCTGATAATCATAAGCTAGATCTAGAATTTGTATTTTGTTTATGAAGATGCTAATAAGAATATAAACAATTAAAATGTTTAATTATTTAAACTTTAAAATATTTTAAAATTCAAACATTATATTTTTATTTTAAATTAATTTTGTAATAATTATTATTTACTATTAACTATTAACTATTTATTAATAATTCGATGCACTATTTTATTCATTAATGTAATATTTTTAATTATAAAACAATTAATATTTATATAAAATATAAATATTATATTTTATATATAAATATTATATATTATATATATAATATATAATATATAATATATAATATATTATATAATATATAAATATTATATAAATATTATATATATATATATATATATATATATATATATATATATATATATATAGAGGATCATATGAGGTCATGGTCTTACATGTGGTCATGTGGACAGAATCTGGCCTTTGATTTTGTCTTGATCTATGGTTCATATTTTCTTTATACTTGCACGTTTTTCTCATATTTTATATCTTATATTTTTAAAAATTGCCGATTAGGAAACAGCTAGCGCCGTTGGATTAACAGAGGATGACGTGGCTTAATCTGGTATAGCATTCAAACACCTCTCACCATGGAAGATAATTTGAAAGAAAAAGCCCACCCAAAACCCTGTCTTTTGTTCGATTCTATCTCTCTGTTTTACATATGATGAATGTATGAACATTTTTCTTGTTTGATTATATGTAGAGTTTAAACATGGCTATATTGTCCACTCATCAGTTCTACCCAAGAACAACAAGGCTGCAGTTTCTCAGGTACACTTCTTCAGGTCCTTTCAAGAATCAATCTTTATGTGCAACAAATAGAACTGTCAATCCGGAGAATAGTGTAGGGAAAACCCAGCAGAGGGCTTCAAATTTTGTTGTGAAAAACAAGGCTAAGAGATGGGGATTTGAACAGTCAAATTCTTGTGGCATGAGCTTATCTGGTAGTTCTTGGTTAGACAATTGGAATGAAGCCTATAAGAAAAATAAGTTGAAAAGGCCTCAAATTGTTTTGAACTATAGAAAGAGTGGGGAATTTTCAGGTTCAGATGGAGAAGGGGGTGGTAGTGGTAGTGGTAGTGGTAGCACTATGGAGAAAATTGTTGAAAAATTGAAGAAATTTGGGTATATTGATGATGTTGGTGAGAGGGATAAGAGCTCAGAGAGTGTGATTGAGAAAGGATCCATTGAGGATATATTTTATGTGGACGAAGGGATGCTACCAAACCCGAGGGGCGGGTTTTCTGAGAAATATCCTATGGGGGATGACAGTGTGGTTGCCACTGATGGGGAGATTAGGTTTCCGTGGGAAAAGCCATGGAAAGAAGGGGAGGATAGGTATTCAGTGAGGAAGAAGAGTAATACTTATTTGGCTAAGCTAACTCTTCCCGAGCGGGAGCTAAGAAGGTTGACAAGTTTGGCTCTTCGGATTAAGAACAAGATGAGAATTACGGGTGCTGGTGTTACCCAAGCGGCTGTGGAAACTATTCACAAGAAATGGAAGGCATCTGAGGTGGTGAAATTGAAAATCGAGGGGGCTCCCGCGCTTAATATGAAGCGAATGCACGAGATTCTAGAGGTAAATAAACTGCTGCGCTTCTTGTGTGGTACCTTATCTCGTAGCTCTTATTTCAAATTGTTGTGAATCTTTATACAATTTGTAAATCATTTGTGCTTAATGCAGAGGAAAACTGGTGGGTTGGTGATTTGGAGGTCCGGCACTTCTGTGGCTCTTTATCGAGGTGTTAGTTATGAGGCTCCCGAAGAACCAAAAAAACGAATATTCAACAAAAACGAGATTCCTCATAAGTTCTCTCCCACAGTGGATGAAAATTTAAGCGATGAACCTTCAGAAAGTGGCCTTAGAGATGATGTACATGCACCTCAAGCAAACCAATTGAGTACATTAGAAGAGACTGATGATATTGAGGAAGAAATGGAAGTGAAATATGAAGATGAAGTGGACAAACTGTTAGATGGCCTTGGGCCTAGGTATTTGGATTGGCCAGGATCGGGTCCTTTACCAGTAGATGCGGATCTTCTCCCAGGTATAATCCCGGGTTATCAACCTCCTTTTAGGCTACTTCCATATGGGGTTAGATCTACACTAGGAACTAAGGAAGCTACGGCTTTACGAAGGCTAGCTAGAGCTCTACCGCCACATTTTGCTATAGGTGAGCAATCTTTCCTTACAAAAACCGATATGCATTTGTTGGTGTTAATCCGGTGCTAAGTCAAATTTCTAGGCAGAAGCAGGCAGCATCAAGGTTTGGCATCAGCAATGATTAAGTTATGGGAGAAATGTTCAATTGCAAAGATTGCTTTAAAGCGTGGGGTGCAACTAACTACAAGCGAGAGAATGGCTGAAGATATTAAGGTATAAAGTTTTTGCTGGGCAGGAATCAATGGTCTTGTTAAACGCGAAGCTACTTGTTTCATGTAATTAATGTTCACTGTTTTGAAATCTAAAGATCATATGTTTCGGGGGCAACCCCAACCAAGTTGATCGAGTTGTTGGCTTGGTAACCACAAGGTTTCAAGTTTGACTCCTAGTGGGAGCAGCCTGTTGGCCTTCTTGGTTTGAGCTGGTTAGATATGGCCTATGAGCAACCTAGGCTGGTTTATCTCCTTGTGGTCCTTTGCCGGCTAGGGTCACAAGGCGGGGTTTACCTAGTGCACACACTCGAGTAGTACCTGCAGGTTTCCCTCGTCACCCAAAAAAAAGATCATATGTTTCTAATTTACGAATTAGCTGACTCCTTGGCCCCAAACTTTTTTTTTTTGTCAGACCATAAGGTGTCCTGAGCAGGCCCTAATTGTAGGAAGCACCTTTAAGCCCATTCCATACTCAGACCGCACCTTTGAGCCGGCCCAATAAGGGACAAAGTGCTGGCCAGATTGTTTTTTCCATACGAAAGGGGGTTCGAACTCCCGACCTCTCTTAAGGCCCCAAACTTTATAGCAGCATTCCAGCACATTCTTGTATAAATGTCTTTCTTCAACTGTGATTTATAATGCAGAAATTAACCAGGGGCATACTGCTCTCTAGAAACAAGGATTTTCTGGTGTTTTATAGAGGAAAGGACTTTTTGTCACGTGAGGTTGCTGAAGCATTGTTGGAAAAGGAGAGGTTAGCAAAGACCCTACAAGATGACGAAGAGCAAGCACGGCTACGTGCTTCAGTGTTGGTTACGCCAAGTGTTCATGTAACAGATTCTTCTGGAATTGCGGGCACACTAGGAGAAACTTTAGATGCAGATGCCAGATGGGGAAAAACGCTGGATGATAAGGACAAGGAGAAGGTGATGAGGGAAGCAGAAATGCTAAGGCATGCTGACCTTGTCAGGAAGCTCGAGAAGAATCTCGCCTTTGTAAGTTCAACTGCCTGTTTTCTTTAATGGTTTTATGCATCGAAAGAAAAGTTTTCGTTCTTCTAAGTTGCAATGTGAACTTGAGTGACATAAAGTATGAGGTTTTCTAAGGAGAAATTGTTTGACAGGCTGAAAGAAAATTAATGAAAGCCGAACGGGCTTTGTCAAAGGTGGAGGAGACTTTGAAGCCATTAAATCAGCCAGCAGATCCCAATAGCATAACAGATGAGGAGAGATTTATGTTTCGGAAACTGGGATTAAGGATGAAAGCTTTCTTACTTCTGGGTAAAGTTTAATCCACGCCAATTGCCAAACCCTTCATAATTTAAAGTCAGATTGCTGATGTGAAACAACACTTGTTTCAGGTAGGCGCGGAGTTTTTGATGGTACCGTGGAGAACATGCACTTGCATTGGAAATACCGTGAATTGGTGAAGGTGATTGTGAAAGCTAAGACTTTTGATCAGGTAAAAAGTATTGCCTTAGCCCTCGAAGTCGAGAGTGGTGGTGTCTTGGTTTCGGTGGACAAAGTATCCAAAGGGTATGCGGTAATTGTATTTCGTGGTAAGGACTATCAACGCCCATCTACACTTCGACCAAAAAATCTTTTAACAAAGAGGAAGGCTTTGGCACGTTCAATTGAGCTCCAACGGCGTGAGGTACGCTCTTATTACACTATTCTAGGGGCGTAAATGAGCAGAGCCGAGCTCGATAAGCAATAGGTAGGCTCGAGCTCGGCTCGGTTATGAAACGAGCCAGCTCGAGCTCGAAGTTGACCGAGCTCGAGCCGAGCAGCTCGACGAGCCACGAGCCTAAAATATTTGAGCTCAAGCTCGGCTCGATTACGAAACGAGCCGGTTCGAGCTCGAAGTTGACCTAGCTCAAGCCGAGCTTTGACCGAGCGGCTCGCGAGCTGCTCGGCTCATTTATACCCCTACACTATTCTACAACCTTTTCAAAAGGCCTTATGTATTTTTTCATGAACTGGTATTCTTGACAGCTAAGTAATGTTTTTTTTTTTTTTTCCTAATAATTTGGTGAAATAGGCTCTCTTGAATCATATTGCAACTGTTCAGAAACGAGTAAATCAGCTGAAGGCTGAAATTGTACGTCTCATCTCTCGTTTATGTATTTTTCTTTGTATCCTTTGTGGAATTGGCTCAATTTTTTTTTTATTTTTTTTTTCACAAGGAACAAATGGATAGTGTAAAAGACCATGGAGACACAGAACTATATGACAAACTAGATTCAGCTTATCTTACTGAAGACGAGGAGAGCGAGGTTAGCATTTCTTCTCATAGATTATTATAATCAAATGAAAGAGTTGTTTTTTCTATTGCATGGTGTCGAAAAATAAAGAGTTAGGTTTATCTATAGAGTTGTGTCTGTTTATGAATAGGTGTCGGTTTATGGATAGGTACTTACAGTTATGTGTCTGTATATATCTATGTACTATGTTTCTTTATTAGAAACACACAGATAATATGGAATCATACATTTTCTATATCTTTCAGTCTTTTATACATTTTCCATTCCTTGATTCTTCATCTGTGCTTCCGTCTAACTGGTGGGTGGTTGTTATTCTCCACCCGCCAGGCCATTCCATCTTCCAAAATCAACACATGGGCATATTTGTTCACGCTCTCTTCCCGGGTTTGTTTTTTTCTCCAAAATTAACAGGAAGAAGCAGATCTTGAAGGTTATGGTAGTGATGGCCCTGTCAATGGAAGTGAGAGTATCCATTTAGAAACCGACTTTCCATATGATGCCCTAGATGAATCGGAACCAGAACTCGATGATAGTGATGACCTTGTCGATGGAAGTGATGGTTTGGATGGGAATATCCATTTAGACACCGGTTTTCCGTATGCTATCCACGATGAACCAGAATCAGAAGCTGTAGACCGATCGATGATGTAATGTGCTGCTTGAAAGTGTCACCACGACTGCATCAATTCCATTTTGAGAGGACTGAAATTTTGTAAGTCGCCCTAGAGAAGGAATAGCCCTTCCTTATCGTGGGAAGTATATTGTTATGGAATATAGATATACTATTTGGAATCTCTATAGATTCTATAGACAGTCTTAGGGATTTAGGTAGGTAAGGCATATGGAAACTTCTAGCATCTATTTATAGGGCTTTGTATTCTCTTTTCTATATGACAGTATAAGACAGTATACGACAGCACATTCAGAAACTCTTTCTTTACTATCGTAACATATATAATCACTTCTCGTTTTGCAGAAGTGCGGGCACTTGGATGAAGGGAGCTTGGATTACACTAAACGGGAACAAGGCGAGCAGATGAAGATGAAGGGAGCGTAATCTCGAACGAATGGTCAGTACAAGGATTTATGCATAATCCAACATTTTCTCCGCTTTCTTGTCACCATAGTTTCACAGATTGGAGCATCACACAAGTAGGGATAGAGTGCAAAGATTTGCAGGTGAGAGTCTTACTGCTATGCAGTGAAAGAAAGGTATTGTAATATATTGGACATTTCAATGAACACACAAGATTCATAAAGAAAGTAGTCATCCCCAATGTAAATTTCTCTGAGTTTACAATGTGCACTGTGCAAAAGCATTCCATAAAATGCAAGAAACAGAATCATTAAACCCGCATGAACAACCCAGTCGGTACTGGTACTCGCTTACTCAGGTGGTAGATTGAGGGTGAGGACTCAGGATCGAGCCCCTAGCAGTTGTAGTGTAGGGGTTCCACTCAATGTGATGAGCTTCTTGTGGGCACCAGACACTAATCCTCCCACCTAACGGTGTAAACGAGCCGAGTCAAGCTCGAGCTTGAAAATTATAGCTCGAGCTCGGCTCGGTTATGAAATGTCAATTGCACACATTTAAAGCTCGAGCTTGAAAATTTGTTATTAACCTACAAATAATGTCAATTGCACACATTTTTAATATTAAATTAAAGAGTTTTTTTTTTTTTTTTTTTTTTTTTTTTTTTGCAGTTTTAATCCCACGAGTATTGTGTCACTGATAACATTAATCCACTATTTTCAAAGCTTGCAAAAATGATCCACGACTATCATTTTCTTAGTGCATTTTTAGTCTTTATGGTGCTTTCGCCGTCCATTTTTAACCGGAAAAAAATTCTCCCCTTTATAACATGGGTAAAATCGTCTTTTCCCTTTAACCAATTCTTTCTCTTTCTCCCTTTATCTAGAAATGGTAAAAATCGAAATCTTCATATTTGATTCTTTACTCGGAGTGTTCAAAGGGAATATCAATTGAATTGTTGGGAATTGCAGGTGGGAGTTTCTCCATCGGGGGTTGGGTAGCCATGGTGGCGGCGGTGCTGATTTGGAGCGCCGAAGGGGCATACGAGATTTAGATTTGTGATAGATAAAGAGGAGTACTTTTTCCACAAGGTGACATTGGGGACACTGTTCATTATTCATTTGTTGTAATTAAGTCTGAGAAATCTTAGAATTTGTATGAAGTTGCTGTTGATCTTTAACGAAAATCAATGTAAAATTCAAAGAAAAAACCCAAAAAATAAAAGATTTATTTACCACAAGATCAACGCCATCTTCACCCAAATTCTAGTACTTCTCAGACTTAAGATTTCGATTTTTACCATTTCTGAATAAAGGGAGAAAGAAAAGGAACTGTTTAAAGGGAAAAGACAATTTTACCCCTGTTATAAAGGAGAAAATTCTTTTCTGGTTAAAAATGGACGGTGAAAGCAATGGAAGGACTAAATGCACTAAGAAAATGATAGTCGTGGACCATTTTTGCAAGCTTTGAAAGTAGTGGATTAATGTTGTTAGTGACACAATACTCGTGGGACCAAAACAACAAAAAAAACTATAAATTAAATGACTTAATTACTTCTTCTTCTTCTTCTTCTTTTTTTTTTTTTTTTTTTTTTTTTTTTTTTTTTTTTTAAGAAGAAGAAAAAGTTGCCATGGCAAAGCAAAAGCCAATTTGTAGAGGTGTCTCCATAATGAGCGATTGAAATATAAGCAATCATTGCAAACACTTCCTCATTGTAGAAACTACTCAAACACAGGCAACAAAATCGATCATCGTGATTTTACTGCCACTAATGTCAAGAAAATAAATACATTGAAATATTGGATAACTCTTGCGTTTTTGGAGAAAAAGTGTAGCAAAGCATTGCTCAATCGATTTGCTTTAGTTCGCAGAAGTGTGAGGAAAAGGAAAATCAAGTACTGGGACGATAGATGTTGCATCTGTGTGGAGGTCTCATGGCTTTCACTCCAACCAGTGCAAAAAAGTTTTCCAGTTACCGGAAGAAGTAATACGAGTCTGCCGCCGAAAGTTGCTGCGCTGGAAAGCTTTCGACTCCCTAACAACAAACCACCACAAACAAGCCCAATGATGGAAGCAAGCAAACCCACGACGAAACAACAATGAATCCGTGAAGCAACGTTGAGAATCGAAAATGGCAGATGGAAATCCTTGCATACCTTAATTTTATTTTTTTTTTAAACAAAACTTTATTAAGCAAAGGAATTAAAATGTCTTACAACTGATGGTCCAAAAGTGACCATAACACATACTCAGCCCTTGAGATTGGACCTATACTAATATAAAGAAACTAAGATAAATGATTGACTCAAACCCTAAGCAATCGTTATGCCATGGAACCATGGTGAACACGGTTCCAACGGTGTTAGTACACCGTTATCTTTTTTTTTTCTTAATTAATTGTGTGACTTTTCTTCTTTTTTTTTGAAACAAATGTGACTTTTCTTCTTCATTTTCACATTTCGCGGTTTCACTTTAATTTGAGGTGAGCAATGATTTCGGATATTCATAAATTATGAATTCATGCCTGCACATTCACTTTGGAACCATGCCTACACATTCCCGTCCCAAATCACGGACATTCATAAATTATGAATCCATGCCTGCACATTCACTTTGGAACCATACCTACACATTCACTTCGGAACCATGAAATTATGAATTTTCAGTTATGAAATTATGAATTTTCTGTTATGAGATTATGAATTTTCTGTTATGAAATTATGAATTTTCTGTTATGAAATTATGAATTTTCTGTTATGATAGATTCATAATCTCATAACAGAAAATTCATAATCTCATAACAGAAAATTCATAATTTAATAAATATTTTACTTTTATGCGATTATGAATTTTCTGTTATGAGATTATGAATTTACATTACATTCATAATCTCATAACAAAAAATTCATAATTTGATCAAACGCGCGTTAACTCCACATCCGCGATTTTTATTTTTTTTATTTTTTATTTTTTTGCATAAAAACGACGTCGTTTAGACTTGTGTTCACCATTCACGGTAAACACGTTTCCACGGCATAATTTGCGAACCCTAAGAGGCCAGGCCTAAAGACGAACCATACAAGTTCAATGACATATTTGAGCTTTTAAAAAATAATAATAATAATTGTTTATATATATAATGCTCAGGCAACGTGGAATCCGTTGAGTTTCTCTCTCTCTGATAACTATTTTGGACAGAGAGAGAGTATCAGTTGTGGACTATGCTGGCAGCAATGGCGAATTCACAGGCAATCTCCAGCGTTTTCGTGTATGGAAGCCTCATGGCGGACGACGTCGTTCGTGTCCTCCTCAATCGCGTTCCTCCTTCTTCCCCAGCTACCCTCCATAATTTGTTAGTCTCTGTCTCTGTCTCTCTCAGAATCGTTACATGGATTAGTCTCCTCCTTCAATTTTGTTTAAGATTCCTTGAATTGATTCGACCTATTCAGTAATGATCATTTTGAAATGCTTCATTTTGGTTTGACCAAGATTTAACCTTCTAAAATTGTGTTAATCTGAAATGAACCAAAATAGTGAAATACAAGCATTCTTACATGTTTTAGCTGGTACATGATTACATGAATGATGCATAGTTGGAATTGGAGCATCCTCAAAGTCTTCATTCTTAGTTCTGTATCAACCTAGTTGAAGTAAGAAAATTTCAATCAGGTCCTGTAGATATCTAATTTGCACTTTACTTGCCATGTTTTATGCAGTCATAGATTTAGCATCAAGGGGCGCGTTTATCCTGCAATTGTACCAGTGGAAAATAAGAAAGTTGATGGAAGGGTTTGTTCATCAATCTTTGCCTTTGAGTACTTTTGTGCATACTAAAATAATACCAACATGCCAAATGATGAATAATTGCAATTTGCATCTAAGAAATATGTAGGCGCATCCCATTTGTCCTTATTGAAGAAAATCTGCTTTCTTTAAAAATTTCATCACCTTTCGAATTATTTGTTTGGCTTAGTTACCTTCTAATTTTTATGGGTGGTTAATATGGCAACTGAGTGTAATTGAAGCTTTCCTATTGACCTTTTTGTTAATTACGATCAACAAAGGGTTCATTAAGTGCTTGTGCAATTTCTCCTGATAAAGGTCTAATGATGGTTTACAGAAACTGGTTGTTTGCAATTTTTGACTTCTAAGTTTTGCAGTATTGGTTATGGTCATGACAGCATTTATTTTTTCTGCTATTTTTTTAAAAAAAATATTTGGTTAGAATGACAAGTGAACAATATATTTAAGAACAGATGATACTCTATATATATACATACATAAATATATCATTAATAAACGTCACACAAGTTTGAGCCTCCAAAATATTATTGATGGAAACAGATGATACTAATGTTAAATTCTATTTGGCAATGTGATTTTCATTTAATGGTTATATGTGTTGATGAATGAGTTTTTGGTTATTCCTGACCATTGTCCTTTGAAGGAGAATGTAGGTTTCAGAGCTCGTATTGGCTCCCACAAAAATAAAAGAAGCATAAAATGAGGAAAACAAAGGAACAAAAATGGATAGAGAAATGCTCTAATTCATTTGATGTATACGAATAAAAATCCCAGGATCTTATTTACATTTTGTATTTTGATAAAACAAGAAGGTAAATAGAAAGGTATGAAGGAGGTGGGCGAGTGGGCCTTGAGTTGGCCTTTGAGAAATAGCCAGCTGCTGAAGGGGCTGTAACTTAGAATGAAGGGCAGAAACTAAATGAAACAAGTATAATCATTCCATTATAGAGATCTGTGAATGTCGCATCTAATGTACAATCATTAAACATGAGAACATATTTATGTTCTTGTTGTTCAATGCACTAAATATATTTCTGGACTTGACCAATACTTGTATTCTATCTGATTTTTTAAAATGAACTTCCTGCAGGTTCTCCAGGGAATCACTCTTCCTGAAATGGATATCCTGGATAACTTTGAGGATGTTGAATATGAAAGGAGGACAGTCGATGTTACTCTGATGGTGAGTATCATACAAATATCCATGTTCAAATATGAAATATATACTTTTCCTGTCCCTATTTTTGTGTCATGTTTGATATCCTGGATAACTTTGAGGATGTTGAATATGAAAGGAGGACAGTCGATGTTACTCTGATGGTGAGTATCATACAAATATCCATGTTCAAATATGAAATATATACTTTTCCTGTCCCTATTTTTGTGTCATGTTTTCTGTTTTGGGTCAATTTAACAAAGTTTATACTAAATTCAATATTTCAAAATAATAATGAAAGCACATGAAAATTAATATCTGACTAAATAATTAAAACCTAAACATTTTATAGCAACTATGTATTAAAAACCAAGTCAAAGTTGGGCTGACTTGACCCTTGGAAAGTGAAAAAGGATAGTAAAATTGAGATAGAGGGAGCCAAGCGTATTATGTGTGTTGGCCTTGTTTTAGACAAGATTTTATTGATTTAAAGGTAAAACAAAGGAGGACGAGATGCCTTCTTTTTTATTAATTGAGGAATTACTTTAACAATGTGTTTAAATCTTACTGAAGATCTACTAGTCCTCTTTGCACTATCAAAAGGAGAGCAAAATCACTATATCTCATAGGCACTCTAAGAACAAGTGTTGTCCTAGGAAAATTTGAATGTTCTTCTCAAGCCACGTGCACTACAAAACTGCAGAAATATCTGAATCTCCTTAAACTTATGACAGAGACCCCATATTTAATGTTAGAAACTTAGAATAACAATAAGACCAAACAAAATGCGTTCACTGTTCACTGTGCTGCGCACAGTACTGCAAGAACTAGTTGGGAAAAGAGTTCAATAGTGTGTCCTGAATCCTGAGAGATAACCGTGCTCTATGATTAGGAAGATGCAGACTTGAACATTTTGTACTCTTTTTTTTTTTTTTTTTTTTAAATAATTTGAAGCTACTTGCGCATTCTAATTTTGCTCAAAAGAGCCAGTTTTCCCATTTAATTTAGTCCCAACTCTGCTTGCTTAATCATGGATTCATGGGTCTCTCGGTTTTTGCAGGATAGTTCCCAGATCTTGCAGGCTGATGCATATGTTTGGGTTGACAAGAATGATCCAAACTTGTATGGGGAGTGGAACTTCGAGGTAATTTGCCATCTTGTTTACCCGCCAGCTTCATTGACTTGTTTTCTTATGGAGGCTTTTGTAGAAAGAAGTTCATTTTTATCTGTATCTGTTAAAATTCTCGGAAACATGAAAAACCTTAGTAAGATTCATCGTCAGGTTTTGAAAAAGACACTTAAAGCAGAAGTGTTGTGTGCCCTTAAAGTGTCTTTCTTTCATAATAGTGCATAGTTTCATGTTCATTGTGACATCATTTTCTTCCTCTCTAAATCTGCATGTTTTAACAGGAATGGAAGATATTGCACATGAAAGACTTCATGAAAATGACAATGGGATTTATGGAAGAACTGGAACAACCAGATTCTAAGACCAGGGTGGCAACTTATGAATCCTTCTACAACCAGGAAGGCAAGAATTAGAAAAAAGGACATCACTATTCTTTTAAATTATTTGTTTATTGTGTCCCAACATTTGATTACCTGCACACACTATACTACATTAGTTTTTGCTAGAATTGCTATTGGGTAATGGTTTTTTACTGTGACTTGTATAAATTCTTGGCATTCAACTTTGTTTTTGACTTGTATAATCTTAGCAGGGCTATTGGGTATACTTTATATGTATAACTCATTAACACCTCTCAAACTCGAGTTACTATAGTTACCCACTCTGTTAACAGCTGAACTCTGTTCACAAGGGTTGAATTTGAAACCTTACTTGAGAATCAAATTCTTTCCATTTAAACTTTATTTAAAGAAAATCAAACACTTCTTACTTGAATTATTAAACCAACTATTAGAGCATCTTCATTAGTTTGGATTTTAGCATTGGTTTTTGCATGTCATGTATTAAAGAAAAGGGAAAGAGAAGAAGAAAAAAGAGGGGGAAGAAAAAAGAAAAAGCAAATCTGACCCAAAAAGGGAGGGAAAAAAAAAAAAGCAAAACAATTAACGCGTCAGCTGGCGTGTGCACTGCACGTGTACGGCTGGGGCACTAACACGCACGGTTGGGCACTGTATGTGCGCCAAATGTGTAACACTATGCCTTTCTTCTGTTGTTTCTCTCTTATGCGGGACTCACAAAAAAATCAAATTCTTGCGGGGTAACTCAAACCTTCTCTCCACTCTTCTCTCTCAAACATTCGCTCTAAGAAAGCATTAATGAAACTACAACAACAATCACCCTACTCTAGTGCAATCAATTGGAAGATCAAGCTACACAAATTCACATATTATCATTTAATTTATATGAAAATTTATTTATTTTCTACGAATATAACAAATTTGGCATCTCTCATCTATATCCAATATATTTTTTCGGTAATGAAAAAATTTGTAGTTACTACTCAAAAGTGTGTACTAGATAAACTTTGACCCTTGCCTTTGTAATTCTTTTTTTTGAAGTCCTTGCCTTTGTAATTCTAATCAACAAAAAATTACAATAAGGTAAAGCAACTTAGATTGACACCAACTCAAACTAAAAACGTTAATAAGGCGCTCCTACTAAAAATCGAATCCTAATATTTGACATGAGTCTATTATGGGGACTCCCAAATTCTACCCGTCAATTATACTCCCTGGTATGACAAGCATGGATATGTTTACAAATCAATTGTTTACATTTAAGATTTGTGAAAGGGAGCAAAAATTAGGAGTAGAATTTGAAAATACAAGTAGTATTTTCCATTTAACATAATGGTAAATAAAAAATTTAATTGACACTATATATATAAAAATATGTAAAACGGAGAAGTGGAAAAAAAACCCTGCTTTGAGTCTTGCATATGGCCGTATCAGTTTCAGGTGGAAGAAGAGCTGCCATTTCTCTGCAAAGGCCCAAAAAGCTATCTTCTTTGGCTTCGGTCGCGATCAGAAATCTATCCGACCAACACCGCAATTCAAGCAAACCCAATCCTCAGCAACCCTCAAAAACTGGTTCTTTAGCGGCATCAGGTCAGTGTTCTTCTCCGGCCTCTCAATTGAAAACCCCTACCCGCTACTTGCAATCTCCCATTGAAGAAGCTAGGGCACACAAGTCTATTCAAAAGCCCATTGATATTCTGCTAATTTCTCAAATTCTCCCAAGAAAAGACTGGTACTTGCTGCTCAACCACGAGTTTAAAGCTAAACGGGTCCATTTGAACCCTCAATCAATTATTAGTGTCCTGCAAAATCAAGACAACCCATTACTCCCTTTGAGGTTTTATGTTTGGGTTTCTAGTATTAACGTTGGTTTTACAAAAAACCAGTCGATTCGTGGTGTCCTAGCCAATGCCCTATATAGAAAGGGACCACTTTTGTTATCAGCTGAATTGATTCAGGATATTCGAAATTCTGGGAATAGAATTAATGAGGATTTGTTGTGTGTTTTGATTGGGAGTTGGGGAAGATTGGGATTGGCTAAGTATTCTGCCCAGGTTTTGGAACAGGTTTCCTTTTTGGGTCTTAGTCCTAGTACTAGGTTGTATAATGCAGTGCTTGATGCATCAGTGAAGTCGAATTTGCTCGACTTGGCTTATCTTAAGTTCCAGCAAATGGAGGTGGATAGTTGTATCCCGGATAGGTATACCTATAATATCCTCATCCATGGAGTTTCTAAGGCCGGTGTTATGGATGAAGCACTTCGATTAGTGAAGCAAATGGAGGGCTTGGGATATTCGCCCAATGTATTTACATATACAATCTTGATTGACGGGTTCTGTAATGCAAATAGAGTAAACGAGGCTTTTCAGATAATCCAGACAATGAAGAGTAGGAATGTCGCTCCAAATGAAGCTACACTGAGAGCACTGGTTGGAGGAGTTTTTCGTCATTTACCACCGAGCGAGGCTTTTGAAATGTTATCCGGATGGCTAGATAAGGAACCGGGATTGCCTAAAGTTGTTTGTGATGCTATGTTAAGTTGTCTTTGTGATAATTCCTTGCCAATGGAGGCAGCTGAATTTCTAAGAAAATCGGTGAAAAAGGGTTACTTTCCAGATAGTGCAACGTTTAGTCTTACCGTAAATTGTTTAATCAAGGGACTAGGGATTGATGTGATCTGTGAGATGCTAGATTTTTTTGCTAACCGAGGTTTGAAGGTGGCTTTTGATACTTATCTTCTGCTCATCGGGGCTCTTTACAAGTCGGGAAGAATAGAAGAAGGCAATCGTTATTTGGAGCAGATGTTCCAAGAAGGACTTGTATCTAACACATTCTCGTACAATATGATAATCGACTGCTTCTGCAAAAATAAGATGATGGGGCGAGCAACAGAGGTTTTCAAAAGTGGTATTCGTCCTAATCTCGTTACTTTCAATACGCTTATTGACGGGCATTGCAAGTTAGGCGAGCTAACCCGGGCCCGCGAGCTGCTACTGATGCTATTGGAGCGTGGTTTTAAGCCAGACGTCTACACATTTAGCTCTATAATCGATGGTCTTTGTAGAGCACATGCTATCGAAGATGCTTTTGAGTGTTTCACGGAAATGGCCGAATGGGACGTTTGCCCAAATGCAACAACATACAACATCTTAATCCGGGGTCTCTGTGTTACCGGGGATGTTGGTAGATCAATGGAGTTGTTAAAGGAGATGCAAGGTGTTGGAATAAGCGCGGATCTTTTCTCCTTCAATGCTTTAATCGAAAGTTTTTGTAGAACGAATAAGATTGAGAAGGCGAAAAGGCTTCTCAGAAGCATGTTGATCTTGGACTTGAAGCCCGACAATTATACGTATAGTGCTTTTATCAAGGCATTATGTAGATTAGGGAGATTTGGTGAAGCTAAGGGCTTACTTTTCTCCATGGAAGCAAATGGGTGCACTCCGGATACCCAGACATGTAACTCATTTATAGATTTGCTGGTTCAGTCATCTCGGCTTGAAGAAGCCCAAGATATTTTCATTGAATTTAGCAAGAGGGGAATCCCGTTGAAGTGTATAAAAGTTACATAATATTCTTTATTCAATGGCTTTCACACAGAGCTTTGTTTCATGGATAGCCAAGGTTTGTGGTCACCATGAATATATCATGCTTCCAATCAGCTTCAGGTCAGACTACTGCATAACTCACTCATCAGATCAAATATAGTCCGAATTATTATATCATAAACATAAGCTGCTTTTTTTTTTGGGTATAACTAATTCAAAACTCGAGTCCCTTTTTCTGAGTGATGAGGGAAACTCGTGTGCACTGGATAAACCTCACTCGTGTAATAGCCCTCAAACTACATATGAGAGGTAAACTACACTAAAAAGACCATGTGTGACAGGCTTGACCAAGAGGGTGTTGGCAAGAATTGAACTCGTGACATTCTGGTACGAGAATCATGATCTACTCACTCAGCCACACCTTTCGGGGCAGCTCAAGTCCCTTTTGATTCTTGTTCTTGATGCATATTTCTTTGGTAAATTCTTGATGGTTTTAACAAAACAAACATCAACTTTCTATATGTATATAGTTTTAAAGCTGTTAAGTGTTGAACTATGAAACTGTGTATATATCTCACTGTGAAAACTGTACAAGATAGAACCTATTTATACATAGGCTAAATACTACTAGGCCACATAATTCAAAACAGAAATGTAAGACTAAGAGCAACTCTCTCTAAAACAGAAATGTCCAAACAGGTAATTCAGTTGCTTGTGTTTCTTCTGCGTCTCGACAGTGGGTCATTGACTCAGGGGCTTCTGAGCATATGACAGGTAATTATAATATCTTTTCTACGTATGTGCCCGTTAATTCTGGTCATACCGTCATAATCACGTCACATATATAGATATATATATCTACCAAAATAATATGAGGGAATATAGTAACTGCCCTTGAAAAATGGCATTCTTATTACATGGTGTTTGTGATGTATATATATTCATATAACCCCCCTCCATGGATAATGATTTTGTTAAGTCGGTTTATTTCTCTCTTTTTTTTTACTGCATTATCTGTTTTCATAAATGTCAGTCTATACCTCTTTGTTTCACGTCAGCTGGAAGTAGACACTGGAGGCTCACATCTTCAATGTTGAAATGGAAGATGATTGAGTTGTTCAGATGAGTGCAGAGAAGGAAGACAAGAATGATAGCTGGCATCGTGAAGATGAGGAATATAATAAGCAGTGACAAGTTCATGAGGCGGTTAAGGCTGCTGGAAAACACAAAGATGGATCGATGCATCCACGGAAAGAAAATAAGAAATGTAAGCCACCCTCATCAATGTGGTTGTGAAGAGGTGGATAATTGCCAGTTTAGATTTGATGTATCACTCCACTTGTGTACTTGATAATCTGTCCTTTACTTATTAGTGGTTAATGTGGTTGTGAAGAGGTGGACAAATTTCCAGTTTAAATTTGATGTATCACTCCACTTTTGTACTTGTGATAATCTATCTGTCTACTTTTAATGGTTAGAGTTCATCATTGTTTGGTTATTGGTGAATCCCAAAGTTAGGCAGCTTAGGCTATCTGCATCCATAAAATTTGCTCTCACTTTTAAAATGTCATATAACTAAATTTGCAATTAATCACTATTCACTTTCTAAAGAAAAAGCCAACTAAAATTTGCAACGGGAGAAATATCAGGTGTGCGTGTAACGTTAGACTTGCTTTCATTGTTTTGATTCAAAATGTTAAATTTAATGGTTGGTACTTTATAGTTTGGAGCAGTGTCTTTGCTCTAAATTGTTACGGAGTAAAAGACAAGAAACTACAATTTGAAATGACATTTAGAATAACCTCTTTTTTTTTTTTTTTTTTTTTTTTTTTTTTTTTTTTTTTTTGCTTCAAATGCGCTTAAAACAATTAATTGGTCTAAGTTTCCGGTTCATTCCAAGGGAAGAGAAGCAGGAACTGACCCAAAAGGAATCGTTACTTGTGGGAATCGAATCCGGGTTATCTCAAAATTCTCCCCACCAAAGAAATTCATTTGCCACTTAAACTACCATGTTGAATTGGATTAAATTGCACATTTATGTTTATGTATATTATATGCTCAACAAAAACAACACTAATTAATGTTGAGTCTCAATCATTTGAGAACTACTCATTTGATGTTGGATACATCCATTCAAATTGGATGGGAAAAAAGGGGAGCGAGGAGCAAGGCAGCCCCTTCAAATTTTTTAAAATTTTCATGTGAGATACATGCATGAGGAACAAATGTTAACTGTCAAAAATAAATATCTAATTTTACCAAATATTTTTTTTATAAATTATTAATACAATTTGATTAAAAACTGCTAACACAATTCACTATTTATTATCCATGAATTTTCAAACAAGATGTATATGTAGCAAAATTTCGTCTATCAAGATTGAAACAATATCATTATGGCATATTACAATATTTGAATAAATTGGACTCAAAATTTAATTAAAAAAAAAAAAAAAAGAAGAATCATGCCTACTACATATTTTATTGCTTCTCTTCACTGAAAGTTGACAATCATAATTTTCATTCTATATTATTGCTTACGTGTAATGCGAAGCATTCACTAGATACTAATATGTATGTATACATCCTATACTATAAATTAATATCCTAGCAGGTAGGTCTTTTACACTAAATAAATGGTGGGTGAACCGAGCCAAATCAGGTTTGGTGGGAAGGGATGCGGCGGCGAATTCTTAGATACCCAAACTTTCCGGCACCAGGAGATGAACCTTCAAAGATAATTGGCAAATACCCAGTTGCTGCTTTGTATCTTCGCTGAATCTATACAAACAATTAATTCATTAGTAGTCCGAATTTGAGTTAGTTATACGACATACATACTCAACCTATTAAAGGGTTCGGGAGAGTTGAGTTGGGCACCCTACTCAGACTAATACCCGACCCCTATTTGACATCATGCCTAGAGAATTATTTATACCTCAAGAATCTTTTCGCTGCTGCGCAGAGAATTTCTGCCAATTACACAAACAGTTCCACCAGATCCTCCGCCCGTGATTTTTGCACCATATAAAGTCCCTTCAGCAGATTTTGATGCCTTAACATGCTGCACTTCTTGTACTAGCTGAACGAGCCTATTTGTTCCATCTGACCCTAGTCCACATGCACTGTAACTATAGTGGCACTGCACAACCCACCCACACTATTGTATTAGTATTATAAGCATTTTTTATCAACCACACACTTTCTAAATATGATACATTTATAATACCCTATAGAACCAAAAACAACCTAGTACCTGATACAATAGTTCTCCAAGAGAAGAAAGCTGATCATCTGAAGTTGCAGATGTTAGCAATGCTTTAAAGGCCTGAACACGAAATAGTGGTAAAATTGTAAGTTCAGAACAGTTGGAAATAATCATAGCTAAGGGGTTAAAAAAAAAAAGCAAATGAGAGGGATGTTCTCTAATTCAAAAAAATCCTCATCCATATATAGTGTACCTGTCAGTATATAAAGAGTGTTTCAAATTATTATTTACCTGCACACGAAAGTTCTCATATATAGGGTGTCTGGTAGCCGCCCTGACTCCATAGTTACGTGTCTTGTCAATTACAGTGACAGGATCATGATGGTTTGCATATTTTTCAAGGAATGCATCACCAAACATAGATTCGGGTAGCATTTTTCCATAAAGGGCTTCGTATCTGTAGATCAAAATGTTTTATAGAAAAATCAGCAAAAAAGGAACAGAACATAGGAAGTCCAAATAGGGTAGAAACTAAAGCATCACAAACTTTTACCTGTGTGGAGAAAGATTGCACAAGTAATCTAAGGAACCCTCTGCTTCAAGTAGTTTGACGCAATCTTCCTCTGGCTCATCATGGGTCACCCCATTAGCTGAAGGCGACTGACTGAAAAATGATGATGCAATAGACCTGATAATCTCTCGACCCATAAATGCTCCAACCCTTACAGATTTGTAATCTGCCCCTCCCACACTGCAAATATGTATGGTTAGGTTTGGTTTTCTGCAGGAGTAAAAAAGCGGGGAGGGAAGGAGAGACTAAATTCATGTCTGCAACATGAAAGTACAGATGCTGTAGTTAAGGCCATGTATTCGTGTGCACACAACGAACTTGAATATCCATTGCATAGCTATCGAGTGGTTGTGTTACACTTTTATTTAAAGGAAAAGGATTCAATCCTAGTCTAAGGGTTTGATGTACTTTTTTCCTGGTAATGAAGAGCAGAGTGCAGACATGCTATATATAACTTCAGAAAGTTGTCAAGACATATGATACTAATGTTATTAAACGAAAAGGATTGGGGAGCTTTAGGATTTAAACTGAATACCTGTGTCTTATTCCTGAATCAATTCCCCAAACTCTAATGTGGTCAGGAATATCCACAAGGCCTAGTACCTCAGCAGGCTGTGAAACCGAAAGAAGATAACCTTAAGATTTAGCTCAAAACACATGAAGAAGTCCCTATCAATTATTCAGATACCTGGCAAACCATAGCAAGAAGCTTGTTTGCTTCGCCACATGCAGAAGTCATCTGGTCCATTACACCACATGGAGCTCCAACAACATGGTTCTCTACCTAAAAGAGACGCAGGAAATTTAAGGACAGAACTAGGAAAATGAAACTATTGGTGAAAAAGCCAAGTGGAACCTAACCTTTTGACATAGCAAGGCAAGGTCCCTTGGGCTGATATTCAATCCTGCAAGTCAAAATTAATGACGCAGCTAGGTGATATTATGGTTACTTGAAAAGAAAAAAGGATAAAGATATGTATCAGGTAACATTGTACATTATACTAAATGTGGGTCCTAAATAGTTCCTTAGGAGTAGTGCATGCCTAATTCCACTAACAGGAAAGAAAAAAGAGGCTAATTTAAGTGATGCTGGTAGTTTAAATAAGCATGATGTATAAACAATGTTGTTCATTTAGAGCACGAAAGAAAAACAACTAGCAGGGAAATAAAGACACTAAGTGATAGCTAACCATGGTGATACAGCATACATAATTCTACTAGCAATGAATATGAAAGAAAAGACCAAAATATGTAAGTACCATGAGCTGCAGCAATTGCAGACATGCTAGCAACCTCCACCGATGCTGAGGAAGACACACCTTTCCCTTCTGGGACAGTCGAAGAGACCTAAAAATATGCATTGGTTAAACTTCAGGGCAAATTAAGAGGCATTTGAAGAGAACTGATTTCAGTACTTAAACAGTGCTGCAATTCAAGCCAATCCCACAAATAAATAATACGTTCTGCTTTGGAATTGCATGCCACAGCAATTTGACATACTAAAAGTAGATAGAAAGTGCTATCATAGAAATCAATCAAATCATGAACCCAATCCATCCAACTAAAGAACTATGGAAAGCGGGATGCCAATAACTAAGAAACTGAGTCCAAATAATCATTTCTAGAATAATAAGCCTTGAAAACCTACAACATCATACAAAACCACCCAAGAAGGGAACTGCCATCAGCCCAGACATTACATTTTTGAAGCTATGGCAAAGGATTTCCAGATGAGAAATGTTCTTAAGAAAGAACTACCCAATACTATATAATATGCAAGGTTCAGAACTGATGGAAAATTATAATTTGAGAATGCAAGGGTATCCTCCAATTTGATAGGAAAATATATTGAGTGAATGATATGATTCAAAAGGTAGACCGTTTAACCGAGTTGAGGTACTGGCATTTCAATTCAATTCAAGAAATCAACAAGGCAGGAAACTGTAACATATAAACCATTATTTGAACTCCAGTTATTGACATAATGCATAATGAATCTTGCCAGGGAAAAAACCACAGGCATACTAATTTTTGTTTTCTTGAAATTCTTCATTGATAAGATAGCTTCACCTTAGCGGTCAGTCCCTCACACCAATTTGCATGATCAACATAATAACCTCAGACATAAACATGAATCTCTTAAAATGGATATAACCATCAACATTTAATTTAATTTTTAGAGATGATTTAAAAATTTAAAAAAAAAATAAAAAAAATAAAAAATAAAAAAATAAAAAAATAAAAAAATAAAAAACCAGAAGAAAATGCACTAAATTTTCAAACAAAATGCCAAGCTCCAAATTAGCAGATAGACTTACCAGCATGCTAATACTATTTTCAAAGCGAATTCCTAGTTCCTTCATCAAAACAAGAATTGTTCCTGCAACGTATGCAGCCCATCTAAAACAGGAATCAAATTAGTACAACATAAACATCCAATCAACAAGTCAGTACAAAAGAGATTACAGAAGAGTTAAAAACCTTTGAGATGGATCTCGGGAAAAGTATTCCCTTGCCTTCTCATACGACATTGGTTCTTCCCTGTCCAAAAAATCTGATAAATCCATGTCAAAGGTGGGACCACGGTTGCTTAGTTCTGATCCATATGATACCTAATAAGGACAAATGTTAACAGAACAAGGCATCTATTAGAGGTTAACAACCAAAGACATGCCATACTATAACACACTTCATACAGTGTTTTCAATGGATGGAATTTAAGCTGCACACCAAGTCTGTAGAACTTTCTAAAAGAATACACTTCTTAATCCTAATAATATCATAAATAAAAGCTTGTTACGGTAGGGTGTGATGGCATTTCAAAGTCAATCACACAATTCAGAATATAACCATCAACAAAATAATATATTAATGCATACTACATATATTTCAAGCAGGTGCAATCTCTTTTATTTAACTTGACTTGCAAAAACTAAGAGGTCTCAGGTTCAGTCCCCCATTCCCTTCAGATGTATCCAAAAATAAAATTACATACAATTTGCAGGACTGGGGTCGGTCCCTGTCCTTTGGCCTGTTGTCGAGCCTGAGCATGCTTCCACAATTTCTGTTTACTTGGATGAATTGTTTGTACAGCAACGTGGCAGGCCTCTTTGATTGGCATCTGTAAGTGTGAAGGAATCCGATAAAAAAGACAGTGACACTAATAAGATCAACAATAAACTTACAGTTACTGAATACTAGTTAACAACAACAATCATGGTGAGTATGCAGCAAGCCGAGAGGACTGCAGTAGTATACTAGACATGAGGAGAGATTTATTCTTTGTTTCAAGCCAACTTAGTAGATCATGCTTAAGACCATAACAGCTTACCCAAATAGCCTAGGCTCTCTTTATGGCACAGATAGAAGAGATATGTATCTTTTATTGAAGACTTTAATTTAAAAAAAAAAAAAAAAAATTTAAAAATAGCAGATTTTGTAAAATACTAATATAATGTACGTGAATAGGGGTCAAGCAACAGATTAAGCAAGACAAAAGTCCATACCTGCAAAACAAGGCTCCCAGAATAGTCAGCAATTCCTCCCATGACATCTAGCCTTCCAGGAGCCCTTGTCACAATGATGTCTTCCTATAGACAAAAAGGAATAAGAAGACTAAGACAGTCAATGCATGCAAAGGAAAGCAAATGGCCAAAAATAACAAAGCTGAATAAGAGAAGGAACTACATAATTCACAAAAATTACAAGAAAAGGGCAGGAACAGGAAACTTTCAGATGTTTTTTGGAAATATGAAGCATATACTAAAATTGCAACACAATGCACTACTAGGCATTCATGTGTATATATTCAAACAACAGATTCAAAACCTCCAAAGAAACATGTTTTTATTATCAAGACTAAGATACCACGGATGAGTAGCAAGTTGATGGACCATACATGCATAAAATAAAATTGCAGTGTTCCACATGAATGTGAGCCACTGAACCAACAAGCCTAAAATTACTTTTATTGGAATGATTTAGGACAGAAGGTGTTGAATAGGAGGGGCATTCAGCTTCAACAGAAATTGATCAATCAACTGAAACTATGCAATATTTAAATGAAAAAAGCCTGACCTCCCAGTTGAAGAGACCAGCAGCAGCCTTTTGCTCCCTCTTCTGGTGCTTCTCAGTATTCAGTGGAGAATCATAGGTTAATTCTCCTAAGCTCTTCAAGAAGCTTGCTGTATCTGACAGTCCGAGAAAATCGCCATGTAGAATTTCAAAGTTTTTGGGGTGTCTAGAATTTCAATGCCAAAAAATCAGTTTTCTGAGCCTCCAGCAGATACATTGACATGGACTGGCAACAAGGTAGCAGAAAACTTACAAGGTCGTTACAGAATTAATGTCTTCTTTTACAGAAGGTGGTGATCTAGGGCGAAGGCCAAGTTCATTTTCTGCATTTGCATACCAATCTGGCACCAAAAGATCTCTTCCAGGTACTCTTTGCAATTGATATCCAAGAATTATAGCATCGCGTAGTCTTCTTGGCCCACTTAGCTACATTGCAAGCAAAATAGAAACATGCATTTATGGTTCAGTTCAGAGTCTTCTTATGAATCATGACTCATTCATGCTAGCAAATTTCTTATGCCTTCAATTTAAAAATATAAATAGATGCAAATGACTACATCATGTTAAATAATAACGGTAGCAAAATGTGTAAATACAAACCCACCAAAAAATGAAAAGCAAACAACTACGCAAGCTTCTCTTAAAAACAAAATAAAAGGTATCATAGAAAGGAATGTCTATTTAAACATAACTAATTGTTGAAATGGATAAAAGGGGATAGCTTTCCATATACCTTATCTGATGTATAGTTTTTACCAGTAGCAGTATCCTCCAAAATACTAGCCGCAACCTGAAATACAATATATTAGAACAAAAAGTGTGCTATTTATAAAATCATTACAAAATATGTGCTTAAAAACATAAGAGTGTATATATTTCAGAGGTCGTTGGTGAGAACAAATTGTCATGTTCCTGAAGTTATTAGTTTCTTCCACACATGTATTTGTTCAATACTACAGGTATCCCTTCCCATTCACACAATCACTCTAAAAGAAACTCAAACTTCAGCTTTGTATGCATGCCCCTCAAGTCATTTGTATAACCCCACCTCCTACCCAAACCCCCAGTTTCTCTGTTGCCAAATAAAACAAAGAAAAATAAGAACTTCATCAGTATAATGAAATGACATTCTAATATTTTCTGTTCCTTTTTTTTTCCTTCTCAATTAGTCCTAATATTTCCTGTTTTACCCATTCATTTTCTGAAGGAAAGAAGACCAAAATGACTCCTTGTGAAGATCTAACATATAAAAATAACATCAACATGTTAGTGTTTGGTATAAATATCACATCTAATAACTAATCCAACTACTGGGGAAGGGTCATACTACTTGAGAGTAAATATAAGAGGGCAACACTATCAGGGATGGTAAAAAGTCAAAATGTGAACAATGAAAAACATTTTAATTTTAAAACCAATAACAAATTATGATGGATCAAAAATGAATAAGTGAAATACTCCAGTTTCAAAAATATATTTGAATTTAAATTTGTCACAATGGTTATATGCCTCCAAGATGGTTAGAGGATTGGGTGTAAGATAATGATCCACCCTTAATATGAAATTCTTGCCTAGGAACTCATGATTGGAGATCGTGTTAAAAGAACAAGTTTAATAAGAAATAAGAGGGGTACCTCACCACCATTAGTGCCCCCCTCATAGCAAGGTGTCAGACTAATTGCACGTTCAAGGTAAGGTCTCCAATGCCCAGTAAGTAAATCCCTTCTGATCATCTCGACACCACCTTGATAGTACTGGTTGAAATGATATTTTTATGATTCCATGTTAAAGTACATCATCAGCTAATAAAGAGAGATCTATGACGACGAGAAAATGCTACAAAGTCAAAATATTGTACCTCAAGCATATTTCTTAGGAAAGGTTCTTCATTAAAGTAGTCTCTACGCACAAAGACAAATGGTAGCTTGTACGCCAGGGCCTCACTGACAGTACCATATCCAATTTTTCCTGTAGTAGTTGTCCACTCCAGAAGATTAAGGGAAACAGCACTATTTTCTATCTGGATACAAATGAGTCTGAAAAAGTTTTCACTAACCAAGCATACAGTCAGAAGCTGCCATAAGGTCAGGGGTGTAAGCATCTTTTGCAAGCTTAATAAAGTTTGGAGGCAAATGCTGACTATCAGAAGCACCACAAACCTGAATTCATACAACCAAAATGTAAACCAAATTGCTGAAATACCATGATATATTGTCGAGGAGAGTAAAGTGGAAAAGGAGGTACCAGACAGAGCCAACCAGAAGGTAAGTACTCCTCCTTCAACTTCCAACCTGCAGGCTGTAAATGGATAATTGCAGAATTAAAAAATGGTATATGTTTTCAAGATTAAACCTCACAAATGATACATTTCTTGAGACTATTTCTGATATCATGTTACATGAAGGACATATACAAGTACCAAGGAATAATAGAAACCACAAATACCTAATAAATACAAGCATCTAATAAAACCCCAAAAAAGTGGTCCCCAATACTTCAATACTTCATCTCTTAACCATTGAAGACCACACCAACTATAAATAATATTTTGTTGGCTCAAAAATGGGAGATAAAGTATATATGCTGTTTCCATATCTTTCCCTTCAGGCTAAAATAGTGGAAAATGAATCTAACTTTGGGATGCTCTGGATGAAGGAGAAAGTGCTGAAGAACAAAATAATACTACAATTTTGCAAGTAGATAAGGAGCTGCAATACATAAATTTATTAATGTGTATATGTATAGCACACACAAAGACCACTTTTAGAAAGTGGAAATGCAACCAGAACTTTCCTGAAGATATCTGACAATCTAAACAGTTGTGTATATCAGATACAATCAGAGAAACTGAAGATAGGAGGACACACCTGCCCTCCAAAGTTGAGAATTACAACCTTCACGTCCTCTCCAATTCCAAGTTCTCTTCTCACCTAGAGCATTACAAGGAAAATAATATCATTTGAAACCAACATCTGAAAAGTAATATACCAGTGCTAAACTGGATCAAACATTCTCACTCAGACCTCTTCACGGGATTTGTGCAATCTTCGGACAACCAGAGGTACATCAATTACATCTCGGAAAGCTGGCACTGTGATGTTATTTCAGACGGGATTGACACCGTTAGACATTTTTTAGCATTTAAAGTTCATATGTTACAAGAAGCAAAAGAATAACAAAACAAAAACTCCCAATGAATGAGCAAGCAAACATACTTGGGCAGAATCCTGGGAGCCGGATAAGGAATTCACAATGAGAATAATCCTCTGCAATCTATATCCAATAAAAGACTAATAGTAAGAAACTTTTAGGATGTTTGGAACTTATAATGTAAAATGAAACAAGTCAGTAATGAATTTTTTTTAAACAGTATAAAATGAAAGTTAACAGAACTGACAACCAAAAAAAAAAACAAAAAAAAAAACAAAACAAAACAAAAAACAAAAAACAAAAAACAAAAAAAAAAAAACAAAAAATAATTAAATTCAAGAATGAGAAGAGAATCGAGACACAAAAGAAAATTGTACTCCATTAATTGTTACTCTGTATATTACTTTGTTAACCATTACATAATTCAAAAATCTGTAAATGAGCATATTGGCCAAAAAGGGTGAAAAAGAAAACACAAGATAAAATAGGTTGCTTCCATGTGCAATAAAAGGGTAAAGGTACTGAAGATTTAAGCAGTTTAACCTCAGTTCACAGAGAAGTCAGTTTAAACTTTATAGTTTATCATTATGTAGTTATATTTCTTCCACTACTAGCTATTTATAAATCAATTAGACTTTCAAGAAAAATTGTTATTTGATCACTAATTTTTTACAAATTTTTCATTTTGCAGAGATTTTTCTTGATTACATTATTTCCTCCATTCTTTCCATAAACAACATAAAGAGAATAGTGGAGAAGGTGAGAAAAGCCTATGGGACCTATTTCAATCTCCAATGAAAAGCTAATAATAGAACAGCATCAACATAACCAACAAAAAGCTTGCATTAGTTCACCTGCCAAACTATTGACCGATGATGATTTCCAGCTGCCATGACATATTCAGCATAGATGAAATCCCAGCTGCAACAGAAACAATTATAAGAAATAAAATACAAGGCAGAATACCACTTTATGTTGTAACAAAGAATATAATTTTATTTGTAGAATTAAGCAATTACACTTGACAGAACACAGCATGAAATAATGAACTTTGCTAAAGAGAAATGTTTTATAAGAAGTGAGTATTCAATAACCTGAAGTTGGTGACACAAACAGAGGGAATCCCAGCATCAGCTGCTGCCCGGCAAGCAACTGGAACAACATCTGATACCTGTTCCATTGGAAGAGGTATAAATGTCTAATAACTCCTCTCCAATATGGCAATATACATGTTCAATTACACAATATTTTATTTGAAGTAAAAGTTCTGCAAATCTTTAGAGAGAACACATGGAAATGCATATGCACTCAGACCAAAACATTGGAAGAGTGTGTGTAGTTTCCCCTTTAAGTCTAAAGGAAAATATCCCACTAATTAGAGAAAAAGGGATAATGCTATAATAGAATTTTTTATTTTTTTTTTTCCTACCAAGTATGCTACTATTTCAACATCAGGAAAAAAAAAAAAAAAAACAGAATATATAGTGTGAAAGATTAGGTAACAAAAGATGAATCAAAATGCATTTTCTTTATCTGCTAAACACCTTTAATGGTATACAAAATACTTCTAACGCAAGCAAGATGTAAGTCCTCATAGTACTTGTACAGTAAAAAACAGTGAAGAAAACACTGGTAATTTGTTAATGAAATGCAAGATAAATCACTTCAAATACCACTAAGTCTGCCTTGATGGATTTCAGCCACTCCACTTCCGTAGCCAAAACAGATGCACGAGGTACAACAGCTGTTTCAGAATACTGAACCAATTAACACAAACAAAGAGTTAATACAGCAGGCAATCAAGCGTGATGGTACAATTTACAGCACCATGCGAAAACAATAGCCATACTTTTTCCAACGACGCAAGACGATCCACTGTCAAAGCATCCGCTTGAACTGCTCCACAATCCAACAGTACCTGCAATCATCTCATCACATCACAGGTTAAAATACTTATGATCGCAGAAGCTAAACACAGATGCCTCTACAGTCGGAATTTAACGTCCTGCTAACCTTGCGAAGAAAAAGTCTAGAGGACTGTATCTCAGATGTGAAAACAAAGTCTGGCGCACCAGTGATCACATGCACATCATGTCCAGCGAGAATGAGATTCCGAACAACCTAACCCGGGAAAAGAGAATCGGAAAACAAGCTTAAAAGTGTTGTACAGTTCATAATCTTATAATCTTAGCCAAACACATAAACAATGAAGTTAACAATCCTTGATTAGGGGATTTCCCCTTCGCCTCCAACAAGCCATCATTATCACCACGAATTAACATACTACAAACATCATCATCATCATATGATCATTTCCTGGAAAAATCAAACAAAAAACTGAATCACATAATCTTACCTCGACAACACGAGTAGCGTGTCCGAATCCATGGCCGGTGACATAGTAAGCAAAGACGAGAGGTTGTTTAGCAGCCCCCATATTTGTGCAATTCCGTGTGAAGCAATATGCAAAACTGGAAGTACGGAGCAGAGAGAGTGCTTTGTTTGGGATGGGAGTTAGATGAAAAGTGAAAACGTCGCAGTCCTATAATATCGGGATTTTGGAGGATGCTGACATCAGAATGGGTCGGAAGCCTTATCTTGTTTCAGTTTTCCCGTTTTGCGTGTCCGACTACGACTTAAACAATAGTCCAACTTTTAGGGGGCGTTTGGTTCAGGTTATATAAGATAACCAAGGGAATGTGACATTCCAAAGGCTCACATTCCGGTGTTTGGTTCATATTATCTCAGGGAATCTAACATTCCCAAGGAATGTCACATTCCCTCCACATAGGATTTTGAAGGGAATGTGATTCCCTTCAAAATCTTAGGTAATCTAAGATAACCTTGGTTATGTTAATTATATTATATATATATATATATATATATATATATATTTTTTTTTTTTTTTATTTTTATTATGTTATGTTAGTTTATAAAATAATTTTGTTTCTCAAGTTCAAGATTTTAGTTAATATTTTAAAATCATGTGATTATATATGATACCGTTATCTTATTTATTTATTTTAATTTTTAAATTTATTAAAATATATGAAAATATGTTAAGGATATTATAGTGTGTATAAAAGATAACCCTAAACCAAACATCATTATATTATATACCCCAATTTTAACCAAACACAGGAATCTAACATTCTCAGTAATCTAACATTCCCAGCAATCTAACATTCCTTAAGGTAATCTTACATTCTGTGAACCAAACGACCCCTTAGTAACCAAAAAGGTTTGTTAAGTCAAGCAATCAATCACTCTCTCATCTCAAATTAATAATGTTGTTCCATTGGGAAGATTATGCTCAAAAGGAATTAGATCCTGGTACAGTTGTACACATTGACATTAATTTTATCTCTTAAATCATTAAATACTGAAATTTACATTATTTATATCATCTTAAATATTTTATCAATCGAGTATGAAATTCTGCGTAAAAGATTCAAAAATTAATAATTTTGTACAACATAGTAATTACCAAATTAAAAATTCTGTCCATAAATTTTTTTACAAATTAATGTACAAGAATAATTATTATTTAGTAACATAATTTTCTTATATAATTTTCTTACTTACACTTTCCTTTTGAATAAAACATACAAAATTTATAATTCCATATATATATACACACATATATTTTAACTAAGGTATAACATTTTATAATTAAGGAATTAATTCTATGTACTAACTGACCAAGATTTAAAAAATAAAAAAAACGCGTGAGGTTTGTGCGTAAAGAATTAATTCTATGTACTAATTGGGCTATTGCCAAAATTTTTTTTAAAAAAAATGTGGTAGCAAATTTGTAATTTTTGCATCTAGGTCAAAATTAAGGTGAGCGGATCTGTGATTAATGTGCGTGAGTTTTGTATATAAGATGCGTGAGGTTTGTGCGTAAAGTGCGTGAGTTTTGTGTTTAATGTGAGTGGGGTTGTGCTTAACGCGAGTAGTTGCTAAAACTTAAAGTGTGGACTTTTGTGCTTAAGGTGCGTGAGATTTGTTCTTAATGTGAGTGGAGTTTGTGCTTAATGTGCGTAGGGTTTGTGCTTAATGTGTGTGAGGTTAGTGATTAATGTCAGTAGTTGTTAAAACTTAAGGTCTGTGAGTTAATACTTAAAGCGCGTGGGATTTGTGCTTAATGTGCGTGGGTTTTGTACTTAATGTGCGTGAGTTTGTGCTTAACAGTAGTTGTTGAAACTTAAAGTCTGTGAGTTAATATTTAAAGTGTGTAGGTTTCGTGCTTAATGTGCGTGAGGTTGTGATTAATGTGTGTGGGTTTTGTACTTAACGTGCGTGAGTTTGTGCTTAAGATCTAACACTTAACGTGACACCCCGTAATCCAAATTCTATTTAGGGATTAATTAAGTAATTAATCCTAATATAATTGGTAATTTAATTCTTTAAATTCCTGAAAATTCAATAGTCGGGGACTAATAATTGACTAGTCAACCCAAGTCAAATGTTGTACCTAAAGCTTTATGAATAGTTCCCTTGTTCCCTTACACTTTCTCATCTTAGTAAGGGCAAAGAAGACATTTCCCTTATGATTGTATTCCAAGCTAACCTAGAAGACATCTCTCATTTCTCTCCTAACACTTTGAAATCAAAAGCTCTTACTTATCTCTAAAAACCTAGCTAGCTTTCTCTCCAAGCTAAGATTAGGCTTTCCAAGATCTTCAAAATTTGTCTCCAAGATTCCACCTTTCCTACTCTTGAGCATCTAGGAGGGTAAGATCTATGTTCCTTTTGTGTTTTTAGTGTTTTCTAAGGTATCTTTTCCTAAAGATGAAATCTTTATGATCTTTTGGTGTGTTCTTTAAGTGGGTGTGGAAGGTGAACCTTGTTAGGGGCTTTGAGAAGTGTTAAGTGAAGGTTTTTGTCTACAAGAGGTAACTCATGCTCTACAAAATCTATTTTGCTTACCTATATGATGATTTATTGGATTCTACATGTGATTTTGCTATGAAATGTGAGTGTTGATGCATTGTCTTGTGAAAATGCATATCTAGAGCTTGTTATTAGGGTTCATGTGTGTCATTGCTTGGTTATTCCTTTGATTCAAGTCATTTTGTTGTGTTTGGTGAGATTTGGCATGTTTTGGACTTGAATTTGAGCTTGGAGTTGAAAATCCCCGAAGGGATTATTTTGTACAGGGCATTGTACCCGCGGGCGGAATGGCGGGTAGGCGTCCACCCGCCGCCCCACCCGCGGGGTACGTGGTGTGTGGGAGTGTGTTCCCGCGGGGTACATATATGGCGTTGTTGGGGATTTGTTCCCCGCGATTCTTTTGACTCGGTATTTGATCTTTTGACTTCCCGATGTTCTTTAGTGGAACTATTTGAGTGTCTTCTTGATGTTTCGTATGTCTAGAACTATATGGTAGGATTCCATGTAGGTTTTAGTGTCTTGAATCATGCTAAGTGTTCAACCTTGTGATTCGTTGAACCATGATGAGTCTTGTGTGTTCTTCGGAACTATGTTTACTTTACCCGTTTGATAAGCATGCTAGTTCGGTGTTCAAATGCTAGCGTGTGTGGTTTGTTCTTTCCTATTGTGGATGATGACTTGTGTTGATCATCATTGTTGTCGGATTGTGATCATTTCCTTGATTGAGTATGGTTTCATATCTTCGTTGTGATCCGTTGATTGATTCCTATGATGGTGTCGTGTGTGTGGCTGTATCGGGATTGCACGATTAATGGTATGAGACATTAGTCACCAAGGTACGGCAGTGGTCCTCGTGGTGGCCATGACGCGATTATGGAGTTTGTGACCTTAGTGATGGGTTCACGTATTTCTTGGGAGGCATGTGTTGCCATGTGTGTGTTCGGTACCTCGTGTACTATGAATCGGTGGAATCGTTGGTGGGGGACGACGGTCCCAGGAGGGAAAATGTTGGAATTGGATGTACATGGGTCTTGGAGGTAATGGTTGGAACTAGCTATAAGGTTGAGGGTAGCTATAAGGTTGGAATCGGGCATAAGGAAGGCATACTAATTCGTGATGGGTGATGTCACGAAGGCAAGTGTTGCCGTTGTGTCTATATTCGTGACGAGTAATGTCGCGAAGGCATGTGTTGCCTTTGTGTGTCTCTTATTCTCTTGTGTTATGCATGTCGGGTGATGTTCTACTGAGTGATGGTAGAATACGCCTTGAGCCGTTCTTGTGTGTCCTTGTACTTCTTGTGGTCTTGAGATGTGTTCCCGTGTCTTTGTTGAGAGTGATATTGAGTCTTGTGATTGACTTCTACTCTTGGCTTTGAACTTATATATACTATATTCTGTTTCGCAAATGATTTTGTATATATATCCTATCTATGTATGATATTTCACATGTATTGGTGGGTTATCAGCATCATTCGCTGACCGGGCGTCGTCCCATATATTTATGTGTTTCTTTCAGGTTCCGAGTAGAGACGAGCGCGGTCTATTGATGGCTAGCATAGATCCCTGAGACCTTGTAGTTGTTTTGGCCTGTGTGCCTATGTTGGATTTAGACTTGTTGTCGTTTGACCTTATCCTTTGTAGACAGATTATGTTGATGTTGTTTACGTCTGTGCGTTCACCATAGTGTGGGCGTGGCATAACACTCTACGTTTTCCATCTATTTCATATCTAGACTTCCGCTGTGTATGTTTTTTATGGTTAGATTATCTGCGTGATTAAGTTTTAAATCGGTATGGAAATCGGGGGTGTTACACTTAAGGTGCGCCATTTTTAGCTTATGCTTATTTCTTACAGACACGCACGCTTTTTTTTTTTTTTTAATTTTGGGATAAAGTACAAATAAGCCACTGAACTATTTGGGGAAAAGCAATTAAGCCATCGAACTCAAATAACCCCCAAATAAGCCATTGAACCCGAAAAAAAAAAAAAAAGAGCAATTAACATTTTTAACAGGTTAACTCCAGGTTTTTACTGACTGGATTGCCAAATGTTTATTTTATTTACGTTTTTTTATTATTATAATCCATCTGCATAGTAATATATTTTAAAGTAATTATAATCAAAGTAGTTTCGTCTTGTCTAGATCTAATTTATTTATTTATTATTTTTTTAAACAAAAGATCTAGTGAAAAAATAATAATAAATAAACAAATCAAATCTCAATAAAACTATTTTGATTATAATTATTTTTAAATATAATACTATCCAAGTGGATAATATTAATAAAAAAAAATAATAAACGTAAAGAAAATAAACATTTGGCAATCCAATCAGCAAAAACTTGGAGTTAACCTATAAAAAATGTTAATTGCTCTTTTTTTCAGGGTTCAATGACTTATTTGCTCTTTTTTTCCGGGATCAATGGCTTATTTGATGGTTATTTGAGTTCGATGGCTTAATTGCTGTTTTCCAAATAGTTCAGTGGCTTATATGTACTTTATCCCTTTAATTTTCATTGATTTGAGCCGTTGATCTAAATTTGATCAACGGCTCAGATCTAACCGCACAACCGCACGGGAAGCTATACCCACACCTGAACCCTTCCATATATATATATATATATATATATATATATATATATATATATATATATATATATATATATATATATATATATATATATATATATATATATATATATATATATATATATATATATATATATATATATATATATAGAGAGAGAGAGAGAGAATAAAGTTCAAATGCGGCGGGGTCTCCCCGTGCGGCGGTGCGGCGAAATTTCAGAATACACCAACAGTGTTAACAATATGCACCAACAGTGTAAGAAAAACACACCACAATGAAATGCAATAAAACATCACAAAATACACAAGAGACTCAAAAAAATACACCATATAACTCACCACCCCCAATGGTGTATATCCGAATACTGTATGGTGTTTTTACTCAAACCTAATGGTGTGTGTTTGGTGATGCGTACCTAATTTGTCTCCGTTTTTTGTGGTGCATTTTCCTACGTTGATGGTGTATATTTGTTGAACTATTGGTGATGCCGCACCGTAAGACACTGCCGCACCTGAACTCGCCTATATATATATATATATATATATATATATATATATATATATATATATATATATATAATATTTAGTTCTCGTGCGGTTGTGCAGTTAAATATGAGTCATTGATTTTGCTTAAATCAACGTTCAAAATTATCAAAAGAAAAAAATGCGGTGACAATTTAATAATTTTTGCATCTAGGTCAACTTTAAGGTGCGTGGTTTTGGTGTTTAATATGTGTGGGTTGTATGCTTAAGGTGAGTAGTTGTGGATGGGGGGGGGGGGGGGGGGGGGGAGGAGAAAACGCCAACCACCCCACCCCCTTTGGAGGAGACGAATGAGGAGGGGGTGGGGTGGTCATCATTTTTTATTTTTATTTTTATTTTTATTTTTTAAAGATTTTTAATTTAAAAATTATTTAAATAATTTTTAAAATAAAAATTAAATAAATTAGTTTTTTTTTTGAAGGTCAATCTTGCGATTGTATTAATGAATCAAAGCCGAAATAGCGTCAGGTGGGATAGCATCCCAGTACATAGCTTGATCCTGAGTAAATGCTAACGTAGCTAAAGTATGCGCATGTAAATTAACCTGCCTAGAAATATAATCCAAAGTAATACGATTAAACAACGACATAAATGTCCTGCACTGGTCAACTGTGACCCCAACGTACGAATGGGTCGGCGTATGATGGTGCCTGAGCATCGCTGCCAATTCCATGCAATCCGTGAGTAAACTTACTGATGTGGTGTCCCGTTCAAGTAGCCAGGACAAAGCCTCCTTGTATGCCTGAGCCTCCGCCATAAGTGGTGAAAAACAAATTGGTAACTTGCCATTCCTTGCTGCCACAAACGAGCCATCTGGCACTATAATTACCATGCCGTAAGTAGCCTCGCCCGTGTTGTGCCGGAAACCCGCGTCCACATAACATCGTAGACCACCCCCTCCTAGGCCATTCACATGGTCCGCCACCGGTGCCGGGTTGGTTCGGCCAACATGAGCAGTGCCGTACGCCTGCAGTGCTACGGTGGCTGCTCTGACCAACTGGGTAGGCCGCATCATTGATCCCTTCCAGACAGCTGAATTTCGGGTTCTCCAAATATAATATAATATTGCTACCATTAACCGGATCTGCTCCTCCGTCAGGACTGCCATAACCCCTTTTAGCCATGTTGTAAACGAGTCTGCAACAATATTAATAATAGGCAATTGTGTTATATTCCAAACAAGTCTAGAATATTCACAGAGCACTAAAGCATGCAACACATCTTCATGATCTAAACCACACATAGAGCAAGTTGGGTCCACCTCCACCCTTTTAAATATCAAGTTTAGGGTTGTTGGCAAAATATCAATTAAATAAATTAGTTGATCATAGGTAATTGATCGAAAATTTAACGGTAAAATTTAATAATATGACCAAATATGATATAAATTGAATAATTATGTATTTAATTTTCAAATTTTAATAATCAATGATTTAAATTGAATGATTTAAATTGATATATGTATTATAATCAAGAGACTAAAAATAATATTTTCTATTATTATTATTATTATTTGTTGAAGGAATTGTTGGAGTACGTAGCCAAGTGTTTAGGAAGAAAGGCACAAGAGAGAGAAATGGATACCCGCCAAAGGTGGATCTCCCCTCGCACACAAACAGATTCTTACTCGATCTTCAAATGTCTCAAAACAATTATGCCTCCTTTCTTTTCTCCGATCCCCTTCCAAAAAAATGCAAAGTTTTTTGTTTTAATTTGCTGGTTTTCTCATGTTGGCGAGATTGTGATGGATGGAGTTGAGAAATTAAAGTTATGAAGAAGCAGGTAGGCATTTTTATTGTTGGGTAGAGGTGCAGAGAAGCAAATGAGGAGAGGGGAGAGATAGCGATCGAGGTGAGGCGAAAATGATGATGGGAAGCCAATCACTCCCCAAATTGGTAGCTGTGGCAATAGACAAAGACAGAGGGAGCCAAGTTGCTTTGAGATGGGCAGTTGATAGTCTCCTCACCAAAGGCCAATCTGTGATTTTGATCCATGTCAAGATCAGAACTTCTTCAAACTTCTCCCATTCTGCTTCACTTTATTTGTCTACCCCAAGTAACTAACTTCATTTCTCTCATCTCTACCTTAGTGTTTTAATTTCTTTGCCCACCCTATAGGACACGGAAATACAAATATGAACATTGTCATAATATTTTATGTGTGAAATTGGGAAATTCTTGTTAGTTATGTTGTCATTGCTAATAATATAAGGTTGCTAGTGTAGTAATACATACTTTTGTTAAAAATATAGATTACATAAGCAATAGAATGATATATTATTAGATGACAGAGTTATAGGTGACTGAATTTGCCAATGACCTTGTAGTCTTGTAGCTCCCTAAATGGGAGGTCATGGTTCGATCTCTAGTGGCGATAGTATTGACTCTTGTCTTTAGGTTGAGAAAAATGGGAGGTCAAGGTTCGATCCCCGTGGGACAATATTGACTCTTTGTGCTTCAGTAGGTTGAGAAAGTAGTTAGAACAGATAATGCATTGTAACAGAGTCAGTAGTACTATATAAAAAAAAAAAAAAGTTAAAGGATGGGGGATGGCAATTAATGCACTATGCATGGTGTTATACAACCGGGAAATTAACTGAAATGGTAAAAAAAAGCAACTTTTAAAACTTGGACAAAAGAAGGAAAAACTCGTTTGCAACTATTTACTTACTTTGTGCCTTATCTTCCATATATACTGATTTCATCTGATGCAGGGTTGAGCCAGCCTTCTGATGAAAGTGGGCTGATGAATGGAGACGAGTCAGATCCAGAGACGCGAGAAATCTTTCTTCCATTTCGTGTTTTTTGCATGCGAAAAGATGTTAGTACCAGTTGCAGCCAGCTTCAATTCAGTATACACTACTTGTGCTTTGGATCTATATATCTATCTTTGTTGCCTGCCATTTGGTTTAGAACTTATATATATGATGATGATGGGTTTTGTTTACAGGTACAATGCTATGAAGTCTCGCTGGAGCATTCTGATCCTTCCAAAGCAATTGTTGAATACGTAAATCGAACAGCGATTGAGGTTGTCATTCTGGGCGCTGCAACGAAAGCAGGCCTTCTTAGGTGAGCCTTGCATGGAAACTTGAGACTATTTGAGTAGTGAAAATGTTGAATTTGGTGATCGAGAGTAGAATTATATAGCACGAATGAGTGAGTTCTTAAAGGATGCAGAACTGATGGGGTTAAGTTCAAAAGCTCTGATTTGTTGCTTTTTTGCATGTAAAAAGATTTAAATCAAGAGACATTCCTGGAATAGTGTTGAAAGGAGCCCCGGATTTCTGTACTGTGTATATCATCTCCAAAACCGGGAAGATATCCTCCACGCGATCTGCCTCTCGTCTGCCTCCATTCATCCATCCACTCCGTCACCAGATGGCACTGCAGATGAACAACAACAAACCGAGTGTAGCTGAGGTGCCACCACCCCGGGTGGTGCACAATCCAAAAAGTCACTCTTTGGGATCCTCTGAGGCACCTGTCAACACTGTAAATAATGATATCAAGTCAGTTAGTGTCCTGTGCTCTTTCAAACAAACACACAATTATAATTATAACTATATATATATATGATTCTGAGGCCTAACCGGTTGTTACTAGTGCAACAGGTCTCCGTTCATTCACAGGAGAGCCGCGAGTGGAAGGCCATATGAAATATCCAAACACGATAATCTTGACATATCTTTTGTCAGTACTGGAAGGTCGAGTGTTGATAGCTTTCTCACGTATACAGAAAGCTTGGACGATGGACCCACCCCTCCCCGGCTTTCAGGTTTCTCAGAAATCGAAGACAATAATCTCGAGGGGTTAAACACTGGACGAAGATCAATGGAATACTTGTCACTAGATTCATTTGCCCCTGACAGAACCCATACATTTAACCAGGTTACTAAGTACTGATTTATCACTTCAATTATTTGGCCGATATATATATCCTATCTCACTTCCTTCTTCATTTTATACTGTAGGAAGATGTGGAAGCCGAAATGAGAAGGCTAAAACTTGAGCTCAAGCAGACAATGGAAATGTATAGCACAGCCTGCAAAGAAGCCCTCACCGCAAAACAGAAGGCAAGTGAGAGTCTTCATCCTTTAACCCATAGCTTATGAGAGTCTGCATTTTGGTTTTAGCCTTGTTAAAGAGAGAACATATGGGTTTATAACATGGTATCAGAGCCTTGGAAATATAAGAGAGAACATATGAGTTTATAAGGCTCATTTGCAGGCATTGGAGCTCGAACGATGGAAAATGGAAGAGCAAAAGAGATTAGAAGAGGCACGATTTTCGGAGGAAGCTGCGCTGGCGCTTGCAGAGAAGGAGAAGGCGAGATCTAAGTTGGCGATCGAGCATGCAGAAGCAGCTCAGAGGATAGCGGAGCTAGAAGCTCAGAAGAGAATCAGTGCAGAAATGAAGGCTCTGAAAGAAGCAGACGAGAAGAACAAGGTGCTGAGCAAACTGGCACAGACGGATTACAGGTACAGGAGGTACCCGATCGAGGAGATCGAAAGTGCAACAGACTACTTCTCCAAATCCCGCAAGATTGGAGAAGGCGGGTACGGGCCAGTCTACAAATGCTATCTGGACCACACACCGGTTGCAGTTAAGGTCCTTCGCCCCGATGCTGCCCATGGAAGGCAGCAGTTCCAGCAAGAGATCGAAGTGCTAAGCTGCATAAGGCATCCTAATATGGTGCTTCTTCTAGGAGCCTGTCCAGAATACGGGTGCTTAGTATACGAGTACATGTCAAACGGGAGCTTAGAAGATCGCCTTCTCCAACGTGGCAACACTCAGCCGCTTTCTTGGCAGCAGAGGTTCCGAATTGTAGCTGAAATCGGGACAGGCCTCCTATTTCTGCACCAGAACAAGCCCGAGCCATTAGTCCACCGCGATCTAAAGCCAGCCAACATCCTTCTAGACCGAAACTTCGTGAGCAAGATTAGTGACGTCGGGTTGGCCAGGCTAGTCCCTCCATCCGTAGCTGATAACGTTACGCAATACAGAATGACATCAACTGCAGGAACCTTCTGCTACATTGATCCCGAATACCAGCAAACAGGCATGCTGGGGGTGAAATCTGATGTTTATTCCCTTGGGATCATATACTTGCAGGTACTCACAGCGAAATCGCCAGTGGGATTGACTCATCATGTGGAGAGGGCAATAGAGAAAGGCCTGTTTTCTGAGATGCTTGATCCTGCTATCCGGGATTGGCCTGTTGAGGATGCTTTGAGACTTGCCAAGCTTTCATTGAAATGCTCTGAGCTCAGAAGAAAAGACAGACCAGATCTAGGCATTGTAGTGCTACCAGAATTAAACAGATTGAGAGCACTAGCAGAAGAAAAATCATCCCCATTCCAGTTATATGGCCCCGCTTCCTCCCCAAATCAAAGCCAAGTATCTCTCTCTCAGGTAACTCTATATTTACTGCATATAAGCAACAGTGTTTTTTACATTTGGTCCCACGACTTTTAAATTCTTGCCATGTTTGATCCCTCCTACTTAATTTTCGGACTCAGACAAGTGAGTTATCTTGAAATGTAAAGATCTTTGTGTTCAGCTGAGTTAGATACTCTGTTGGGCCGGGGGCGTAGGGGGTCCCTTGGGGTTGGGGATTCAACCTTTTGGGAACAATAAAATGCAAAATTGTCATTTCCATATCTGGTTCTTAACTATTAATTTTTCCACATTTGGCCCATACCTAATTTTTTATCACTGGTGACCAAATTTTAGGCAAGTGAGTTATTTTGAAGAGCAAAATTGTCATTTACACTCTCCTTCTCGAGAAGTATAAGAAAAAAGTAATGAAAAATGATTTTTTGCCCTTTAAATAAGTCATCCATGAGGCCGTGATAAGAAATTAAGTTAAAATGATCAAATATGACAATTATTTAAAAGTCGTGAGTCAAATATAGAATAATTAATAGTCAGGAACCGAATGTGAAAATAGTCACATAGTCATGTGTTGTATGCACTTCTTCATTATAGATACTATAGCTTCATGCATTCAGCATAAGTTTTAGGAAAGAAGACATTTTGAGGGATGATTTTTATACTATACATGCAGGAAAATATGAGTTACCCCCAAAGTTTTGAAAGCTCCAGAAGCAGGTCAAGCACGGGGGGCTTCTAGTGCGTAGGTTGTCTTTATTTTCATTCTATTACAACGTTTTAGACTTCTTCTCTTCTTTGTGTTGGAAGTGCACACAAGTGTGACATTCTCATTAAGGTTTTACGATAAAATGTTACTATATTTTAAATTTGTAATTTTGTATAAATTGTGCTAGTTAAACATACCTGTTCACTGAGTTCGATTCTTGTCAATATTCTTTTGGTCTATTACAATTTACTTAGTTTTCTATATAATTTGTAAACTATTAAACATGAGTGGAGTTTACTCAATGCATACCATCAGATAATCATTGCGGTGTTTCTCGTCACCCAAGAAAAGACATACCACTTTCTATTATTTTAATATAATTTTTACGTACAATATTTTACTATTTCTATATAAAGTTAGTTTAACCCTTGTTGGGAATTCAATTAACTACGTGAATATTGAAATGTTATAATGTGCAATTCAAAATATGGTTTATTGTCATAAGTAATAAGATAATTGCACGGTCTCGAATCTAACAAGCACTCTTAATCCAAATTGAAGCAGTCTATAAGCCAAAACTGTTATAAAGTAATCAACAATAATGGAAATGTCATCACACTATATGTATATAGGAGGACTAGTATAACAAGTGGAATTGTTCCCTTATGGCACGTTTAACAAGTAGAACTCTTCCCTTATGGTTGGCTTACGTAATGAATTTTGAGGGAATAAGAATATTATTTTATGGAGAATGAAATAAGTAAAGAATATAACAGGAATAGGTCTATTCCATGAACTAAATACACTGTTACAGCACGTTTGGTTCCTAATGAATTTTGAGGTAATAGGAATGTTATTCCATAAGGAATGAAATAGGCCAGGAATAGACTAGGAATTGTATTCTATTGTTTGGTTCGCGGAAGGAATAGACTTAAGAAATTATATTAAAGTGTTTGGTTGGTTTAAGGAATAGAATGAAATATGTTTCAAAAGACATAAATACCCTTATAAAAATATGTGGTGGTGTTGTTGTTGTTGTTGTTGTTGGTGTTGGTGGTAGCGGCGGCGGCGGCGGCGGCGGTGGTGGCGATGGTAACAGTGGCGGCGGTGGTTGTGGTGGCGGTGGCGATGGTGGTGGTGGTAGCGGTTAGGACTGTGCAACGGACGGATCGGTTCGGTTCGGATGGGAGAATACTTAATTCGCACGGTTTTCGGATTGGAGAAACTAAAACCGATCTTGGCTAAAAAAAATTATAAAATCCTTTCGGTTTTTGTTAATTCGGTTTCGGACGGTTTTGTCGGATAACCGAGTTATGATCGGGTTTAGCAACATCAAAATAAGTTCCAGAAAACTATGAAAATTTGAAGTAAACATAATTAAAAACTAAATCTTGAACTAGTAATTAGTAAAGCACTAAATTCTAAAACAGTAAAACTAGTGGCAAATTAATCAAAAGGCCAAAACGACATTGCTAGGCAACAAAACAAATTTAATGATTTACACTTTACAGCTTTCAAAATTACAGATCCAAATCAATTCATCAAAAAACCATCCTGAATTCCTGATCAGATATCAAAATATCATCAAATAGCCATCTTGAATTCCTGATTCCTGAATTCCTTATCAATGTCATCAAAAAGCCATCTTGATCCTACTTTAAAACCTGAGTTCTAATCTTCTTCCTGTTTAAACTTAGTGCAAATTAGTAAAGTAATAAACAACAATAATAATTACATAAGAAATGATAATATGAGAATGAGATATTGAGATTATAAATTTGGCTCAGTAAGCTTTTTTTTCATATCAATGTCTAGATTAAGGGCAAATTGCTACAAATGTCACCATGATCATTGAGCAACATACCAACTTAATCCTTATTTCAGATCATAGGTGGAAGCTTCATCATTGCCATAATATAATTAGAGAAATTAAATATACCAAAACTCAAAGATAACAGTAATGCAAAACTGGTTAAACTGCAAAAGGCAGCAACTTTACTAACTTACAAGCAAGTTGTAAGCTACCAAGCCTCTACAGTCTAAAGTGTAAACAGAACATTAACAGTTACCAGTTCACCACTTAACAAGATTTCAGCGCAATCTTGCGGTTAGGGGCCAAAAACTCATCAAGGGCAGCAACTTACAAGTTTGAAGTTACCAAGCCTCATTGCCTCAACATCAGACTATCACAGTCAGTTACTCAGCTTAATATAAGATATTAAGAATAACTAATATCATATAAAATATATAGAGAGTAGAGAAGACAATTACAAGAATTGTTGGAAGTGTAGAACCAACAGTCTTCCCACCAGATTTACTTCCACCATCAACAGTTAAACCTGCAATAAATTAAATAATTAGAAGAATGTGAGAATTCAGTTAATTGAAAAAATTTATATTGAAACAATGAATTAATAAAGTATAGAATATAGAGAATCATTTACCTTTCTCAAATCTTTCTAATTCTTCTAGATTTTTCTCAACTGATATAGGAGTATTTGGCAGCCTAAGCCAATCTTGGGTACAAACCAAGGCTTCCACAATTTTAGGAGTTAAAGAACTCCTAAAAGGATCTAAAACCCTCCCAGATGTACTGAAGGCAGACTCTGAGGCAACAGTTGAAATTGGTATAGCTAAGACATCCCTAGCAAGCTTAGAAAGGATAGGAAATCTACTAGAGTTAACCTTCCACCACCTCAGTATATCAAATGAATTTTCCTCTTCAACTACTGCCTCACTCAAATAATATTCCAACTCAGTTTTTTTCCTCTCACCACTTTCCATTCTTTGTTTCTTAATTTGAGACTTCAACAGATGTTGTGGCCTCTCAACTAGGACAGATACAGACTGAACAACCTCAACAGAAGGACTAACAGAAGTTACAGAACCAGAACCAGAAGTTGGGACAACAACAGGACTATAACTAACAGCATAATCATCAAACAATTCATTCAAAGCAGCCAACAATTTCTCAAGGAAATCCTTTCCTTTTATGACACCATACATGTGATTTAATTGAGTTGGCATATATTCTAACTTGTCCCTGGGGTCTAAAATGTTTACAAAGAAAATCATACAATTCATTTTGTCTATATTACCCCAATATTTTTCAAATTTTGCTTTCATGTTAGTCCCCATTCGTTTGACAGCACCATCAGCTTCCACCATTCCATTCAAGATACAATACAGATCAGATATTTCAGAGAAAAAGGTGTTAGATGTCACATATAAAGAGCCTGAAATCCTGATAGTCATCTCATAGAAGCATTTCAACAATTTGACCAAGCTTTTCACAGACTCCCAATCCAGAAAGTCAGGAATAGAAGAACCCAAATCAGATTTAAAAGAATTATCACTCTCTTCATAAGCCTCAAACACTTTCTGGTATAATAGAGCAGACTGTAACATCATATAGGTGGAATTCCACCTTGTTGGCACATCAAGACACAAAGAGGATTTTTGCTCAATCCAATTAAGTCTGACAAATCCCTAAATTTCTTCAACCTAGCAGGTGAATTTCTGACATACCTAACAACCTCCCTAACCTTCTTCACAGCACTATCACATTCTTTCAACCCATCTTGCACAACCAAGTTCAGAATATGGGCAATGCATCTCATGTGAAGATACTTACACTTCACATTAGATTATCCCCAAGACAACACTTTCCTTTAAAAAAAAAACAATAGCAGTATCATTTGATGAAGCATTATCTACTGTCACAGTAAATACATTCCTAAGCCCCCACTCTAGCAAACAAGTTTCAAGTGCTTTTGCAATGTACTCACCCTTGTGTGAAGTAACAGGGACAAAAGAGATAATTTTCTTGTGAAGCTTCCACTCTTCATCTATATAATGTGCAGTGACTACCATGTAGTTAATTCTTTGTATAGATGTCCAAGAGTCAGTTGTAACACTGACTCTTTGAGTGTGTCCCCTAAACAAGCACTTTAACTTAAGTTTCTCTTCTTCATATATGACATGAATGTCCCTACTGATTGTCCACCTAGATGGAATTTTAAACATAGGACAAGCCACTGCAATGAACCTCTTAAACCCTTGCCCCTCAACAAATATAAAAGGAAGTTCATCAATTATAATCATTTCTACCAAGGCTCTCCTAATGATTTCCTGATTAAATACCCATGTCCCTAACTCTCCCACAGGTGGTTCAGATGCATCAGTGCTAGCAACAACTTGAAATGTTAGAAGGGACTGCCTAGTCTCTTTAGAGTGAGGATTTTTCATACAGCTAAACATGTGATTCCTTAAGGATGAAGTACCATGTTTTTTTTTTATTCACAATGATATACCTTTGCACAATATATACACTTTCCTTGTACAGTGACATCATTACAATCTTTAATCTGTTGAAAATGATCCCAAACTGGTGATCTGAGTTCAACCTGTTTCCTTTTCTTCTCAGGAACACCAGCAGTACGCAGCACATTCTGTTGAGTTTTTTTGTCAATAGTTTGAGCTTCTACCACTACTGCTCCTTGAGCTGTAGGATTTGTAGGTTGTTCACAGCCAGAACTAGGCATACTGATATTATCCATCTAAAAATGGAGCATTATCAGTACACATAGTAAGAGATGGGAAACATTTTACAAAATCTCAGACAGTCACAAGTCACAACTCACATATTAACATTTAAGTATTTAACAGTGTAGCACTAAGCAATTTGCAGTGGAACACAATTCCATCAGGCATTCGTATGGACAAGTGGACAACAAAGGTCTCTGAATCACTGAATGCTCATCATATGGACAACACATAGCATGTATTCAGGCATTCAGCTTCCACCAAAACATTTAACTTTAAGTATTTAAGGGGCCTCAATCCATAAACAAGAAAGACAACAGAGATCATCATTTAGTGCTTCCACCAAAATAATTTTCAGAATTTAACATACTCACATAGTCACATTGTATACAAGTATTAAGAATACAACTATACAAGTAAATAAATTCAATTTTCAGTAAATCACAACTCAGAGACTCATTGACTCAGAAATCATAATCTCATAATATATCACATATTCACATTATAATGAGTAAATAAAAATTAAAATAACTAAGGTTAGTGATTTACTGCTTTTCTCACACAATTTCCCTGGAGAACAAGGGCCTTCAAGTCACCACCAGTTTGATACCACCGTCCTGTGACTCCAGTCCGTCCAGGCGTCCACCAATGACTCAATGAGTCAGTCAACAACTCAACGAGGGCTTCAGATAAAGGGCTTCCACCACATACTCACACAAAGAGTCAAGAGTCAAGAGTGAAGAGATGAAGAGATGAAGAGAATTAGAGAAACTGAGAAAGGGCTTCCACCAGAGAGAACTCAATAGAGAATCAGATAAAGGGCTTCCATAGTTCCACGGTTCCACCAGACCATTTATCGGACTATCGGAGTCTCAGAGATTGAGAGAAAACGGGAGAACTCATAATTGAGAAGTGATATCTGAGAAACCCTAGACTCTAGAGAGTGAGAGAGTGAAGAGGAAGACTGCGCAGTCTCGGATGTAATGAGAAAGTGAGAAACCCTAAGGCAGAAGCGTGGATTATATACACAATCTACACGACGCCGTATTATACTAAGCATTTCTAGTCCTAGCGCTTTGTTCGGATGATCGGGCGGTTCGGGTAGAGAATTTATACACCCTACCCGAATCAATATAACCGCTAATATTAATGGCAGCGGGTCGGTTATGGCTATTCGGATGGCGGCTCGGATCGGAAGCAATGAAACGGACAAATGGGTCGGGCCGACCCGTCGGGTTGGTCGGTTATGCACACCCCTAGTAGCGGTGGTAGTGGTGGAGACGGCGATGGTAGGGTATTTTCGGTATTATAGTACTAAAGCTATTCCGAAATACTTGGGAATAGCTAATACCAGGGGTCCCCTAGGAATGGCTATCCCTCTTGCAAAGAGAATAACTCATTCCCAGGAACGCTATTCCCTAGAATAAAAAGACATAACAAACAATGGAATAGGTCTATTCTCAGGAATTGTATTCCATTCCCGACCTATTCCATGAACCAAACACGTCATTAATGCTATTTTGGGATTGAAAATGAAATTTACTCGAATTTAATCGGAGCTCCCCAAGTTTCACATTATTTACATTTACACCCACATATTATCCGCTACTCTCAACTCTCAAACAAATTTTGAGGAAAGAACAGAACAATAAACAAAACCCAAATTTGTTGGGGAGCAGAGTTATCAGACTATCATGGCGACGACGTCGTTCGCTGTACATTTAAAGCAGCCAATTCCTTCTCAAGGTCGTCTACTGCAATTCCCCTTTTCTTCTTTCCTTCTCAATAACTTCAAGCTGTGTGTGAGGCGTATTTGTTATCTAATAAAAATCTCATCTTTCTTGATTTTCGCAGGAAAGAGATGCAAATATGTCGGCCAGTCTGTGGTAAAGACTTCTACTTCGTAGCTTCATATTTCATATTTGTACTCAATCAATCCTAGAACTCTGCTAAATGTATTGTGTATATGTTTGCGTTAGGGATGTTAATTTTAGCCCGAAACTTGGACTAGCTTGACAAGACCGAAAAAATTTAAGGTTATAGCTAAAGTATATGAGTTGTTATAGGTGGACCCTGGTACTAAACCACGTATAAATTGTGTATTTTTAGTATTGAAATTGTGAAATTCTAGAATATAAATTGTGTTTCTAAGTCAAAACACATAATAGCCGTAGAAGTGAATTTGTAAATACAATACAAGGTCATCAAATCCTAATATTTAATATTGTGGGACTGCAGTATTTGAAAGGAACTTGTGAATACAAAACAAGATAATCAATTACATATATGTTAATATTGTGTCTTCGTAGTATACAAATTGTGATTTTTTAAAAAGTAAATTGTGAACATTTGACCCGAGTCAACAGAGTAATTTGCCAAAAAATATTAGCTTGATAAATAAGTCGGATACTAATTAGCCTAGTGGCCCAAAAGGGTTACCCCGAAATTTATTGGGCTATCACGATCGTCTGAGCCACTTAAGACTATTATTTTTTTCACAAGTGATGTAGAACAAAATATACAGTGAGTTTAGGTAAGTTCATCCTTAGTATAACTTAATAACTTATTATATTATAGTGTAAATATATTAATTATCTTTAGTTGAAATCTAGAAATGGAGGTCTTGATTGATTGAATGATGTATAAATTTATATTTATTAGTGTAAATGCACTAGTTTATTAAAATTGAAAGTTTAGAATGTTAATTTAAAAATGTCAAAAAGTGTTAGTTGAGCCCGTTCGATAAGCTGACAACCTGAGGGTTTAGGGTTAGGATCAATAATTAAAAACCAATAAGATCGAACTGCTAAGACCGATAGCCCGAAACCAAACAAGCTGGCCCAATTGACATCCCTATGTGTGTCTGTGCCACAAATTCTACTATGAGAGGTGCACAAAGAAATTGAATTTAATGTTCATCACCAAGATGCTCACACAATCGGTCAAAGTGAAATGTGAAGTACCACAATGTTCATTAAGTTTTAATTAAATACTCATCACGTTTTAGCTGAATATGTAGTCTTGGCATGATATATCAGCTGATTGAGCGTCTAATGTACAGAGAGCATTACCAATCCGGATATTGACGGTGGGAAAGAAGAGGTCACCTGGTGTTCAACTGATAGTAGATGATTATCTTGAAAAGCTAAGGCATTACTGTTGTGTTGATGATGTGCGGATCAAATCCAATCCCAAAAATGCTCGGTTAGTTACCCGACGAGGGTATTAAGTTTCATAAGGAAATGTTGATTGTTGATAGAGAGACCTAATAAACATTACAAGATTCCGAAGAATGCTAAGATGAGCTTTCTTGTTGGTTAATTCGTAACTTCGCATGAACACTTATGCCTTTTAGTTGTTCGAAAATGATGAAACTTTATGGCAATTCTTAATCTGTATCTTGTAACAGTGATGTGATCGCTCAGATTGAACACGAGGACATAGCTGTGATGAGTGTAATCAGGTCCGAGGATTGGGTATAAACTGAAAATCATTCTTTTTTCTTTCTTTTTGTGCGTGTGTGGAAGATTTAGAGCAGGGAATCAAGTTTATTTGGATCTGTTAAGAGTCCCACATTGATAAAATAAAAGAGAACATATAGGTTTATAAGGCTATGGGTTAGACTAGCTAATTGGTTGAATTTAATCTTTTAGTGTGGTTCGGCTTATGTGCATTATAGTCCAGTTGAGTGACCCTGGCCTAATCTTAGATTATAACAGGATCTTATTGCATTACTTTCATCTCAGGTTTTACATTTTGTAAACGCAGGTTGTAATGCTAGATGAGCGAGGACTTGATGTGTGCTCTGAGCAGATGGCTTCTTTAATTGGAGATGCTGGGAATATGGTATGAGCTATGCCTTCAGTATAAGTTCTATTAGTTAAAAGTGTGGTTTTGTCCCAAAAGGCCAAAAACATTGATTTGATGAACTTTTCTTCCCCTCCCATTAGGGAGCATCGAATTTGGTATTCTGCATAGGTGGACCTTATGGACATGGACGGCAATTACAAGAGCGGGCTAATCTATCAATCAAGTTATCGTCTTTGGTCTTCAATCATGAGATCGCATTAGTTGTACTGGTAGAACAACTTTACAGGTAATCATACTAAATCTCGATTTCATTTTCGCCCGTTTCTTTGAGCTTCACTTTACAGTATAAATGTTAAAAGATAATGGTAAAGTTACTAAAAGGCATTTCCATGTCATAACTCTCAAAAACATCTCATTTTACTTTAGAGGCCATCTATTTCTTCTATTGATTTTAGTTATTGACTTGTGTGAAATATATGGATCATTGATACTAATGTTCTAAGTTTTCATAACAGATTCGGGGGCAGATGAATGTTGTGAATGATTTATATATTTCCGATCTTTTTGCAGGGCATGGACGATTCTCAAAGGACAAAATTACCATCATTAGATACGCAGTTCTTGAATGTGAGCATGCTACCTATGCTGATGGCATTTAGTTTCACAATGGATTTTGACATTACATTCATCACTGAGAAGATGAAACAGTAGAGAGCTGAGGAAGAAAAAAGATTGGCTTCTTGCATAGAGCCTAACAGATAGGCAAAATTAGGTTACTAGCAAAGGTGGCTCTGCTTCATATTGTAATATGCACCATCAAAACAAACACTGATGCTTTTTCTGCAGATTCTTGTTTGTAGTATAATTCTTGCAAAGATTAAAATAGATTGTGTTTGTTCAATCATATTCTGCAGCTCAAGTAGCAAATTTTAAAGAACCCCATTGTTTGCATTGCTTTTTATTGTCACTCCTAGAAGAATTTTGAGTATGGTTCTCAATCTCTATATTAGAAACAACAATTTTAAGTAGTTCAAGATTGTCACTATTCTAAACATAGCCTTCGTGGGCAATCCAGCCAAGTTGGTCAAATTACAAGTTTGACTCCTAGTTAGTGTTGTAATGCCCAATCAAGTTGGTCAGATTGTTGGCTTTGTAACTACAAGATTACAAGTTCGACTCCAGTCAGTGTTGTAATGCCCAGCCAAGTGATTAAATTGTTGGCTTTGTAACTACAAGATTTCAAGTTCAACTCCTAGTCAGTGTTGTAAAAATCAACCTAGATACTAGGTGCCCCTAGATCAAGACAATTTTAGCCCTAAGCGGTTTTTAATCCGCTGACCGACTAATTAGCCAACTAGGTGCCAACTTGGTCAAGTGGTTTTTTACCAGCTCGGCTACTCCTCTTCTATAGTTAATGTACTCAACTAATCATCTAACATATGCAGTTGACTAGTTTGAGAGATTATAACAATCTAACAACTCCTAGCCCGGAGTGGAAAAAGCGGAGGCATATACTCGAATTACTCTTTTGTCACAAGACCAGATTTATCCCGTGCACACCATCGAGTAGTGGTAGCAAATTTCTCTCTTCACCCAAAACCATAGCCATCACAATCAATGGATAAATTTGAAAAAGGGAACAGAAATGTAGCTAATGAACTTTCACATTACAATAAAATCAATTTGGGAGCACCTTGAGAGATTTCAAGGATCAGTCTTACTAAAGAACAATTTTGCAGCAGCAGCAGCAGTATCCATATTGTTATCAGTAGAGTTAGCTCTTAACCCTCTTTTTCATATAACTACTCTCTAAGTTAATGATAGCTCAAAAAGAATAAATTTTCTGGGTGTTGAAAAAAAAAAAAAAAAAAACCGCTTCGTGTAATCTTCCAGTTACTTGAGTAATGCTTCACTTCTTCACCTTATACCCTTACCTCATACAGAGTAATATGTATGCAACTCATAGACGTTAAGAATCCATGGCGAGGACTGGAACAGCTTCTGGTAAGGGACACACTTTAGCAGGCGATAAGTGTGACTTGAGTGGAATATGTGTACTGCTGAGTAGCTTCTTCTCCTTTGGACTACCAGAACCAGCAATCCCCAGGGCTTTCCTTACTTCATTTGCAAGTTCTATAATGTAATCATCCTCGTGGCCTGGTTAAATATAAAATATGTATACTCGTCAATCAGAAATGTTTAACCCTAAGGTAAGCACAACTCCATTAATTGGAAAAAAAAAAAAACACACAACACACACATCCAAGGTGCTTACCAATATCATACAAGGCTTTCTCCATTTTGAAAATATACTCTCTGTTGTTCCCACAAGGACCAGAGGCAGTAGCAATTTGTCTGTGGGACAAAATGAAAAATTAGAATAATAAAACTAAAATCCTTCAATAACACAAATTACTGAAGAAAAAGATACTAGGAAATGAGAAAAGGACCGCATGATGCTTACTTGGCCATATCTTCCAACGGGGCAGGTCCGAGGTAATACTTGTTATTCACTTTGTCTGGAGTGGACATAAACCTGCAAACAACAATTTGTAAGAACTTCATTCAAGCTATTCTCCTCTCTGGCATTCAAAGAATATTTGTCCGAAAAGCAAAGAAACACTTACACTAAGACTCCAGTTAAAGCAGGATTAACAGAGTCTTTTTCCTGGAATTGGAAAAAGAAGACATGTTATTAAAAAGTTACTGAATTGCTAGCAGTTTTTTTCAATATCATTAAAGCTTCCATAAATGTGCTCAGTTTATCCATAATTTAAATGACTTGGAGGACTAGGTGGAAGCTTAAGTTCAAATTAAGATCTTAGCTAAGCAATTTGTATGCTATTAAAATATTTGGAGAACATCTTTTTCATTGAACTTTATACATTAAATAGCGTTACCCTAGGGTGATATCTGAGTTTTATACTCCATATTGAAATAGCTAATCCAAGTAGAGAAAAGCTCAAGACATATTACCGTAAAAAAGTTAATTGAAGACTTCAGATCATATTCGCATTCTCTTCGCTCCAAATACTACAAAAGCAAAAAACATAATACATGAATGAAACCAGAAATAATAATCTCATCATGAAAATACCAAAGTTACTTGAAAACTATGCCAGGGCAAATGGAGCAATTAAACAACAAAAAGCTATCAAATAACTATTTTTTCAGTTGTCATACCTCTATTGCCTTCTTTTCCTTCTCGGGCCCTCCTCGAACACAAAAGGCAGCACCCCACTGGTAAAATACATAAAAATATGGAAAACTCAGAAAGGTACTAGCTCTAGTGATATACCACATAAAGTGAGAACAACATCCCAAGAGTAAATAACTCAGGCAAATGAGGCAATGCAATCCACAATTGTCAATGTTTCCAATCTAAAATGGTAAATGCTAGATTAAGTGAGTTCACATTTCAACATTTGGGTTTCACAATATTAGCATCCCTTTTATGGACATAGTAAGTTTTAAGTACTATTTAGTGGCAGATATGTAGTAGAACATCCACCATTGAATACTTAAAACTGCCATATCCCATAAAGAATGTACACTGGATTGGGAATTGAATAAGCAAACACATATATAGTAATCAGTATAAAAACAAGGAACTCATAAGTTCTCACATTCAAGAAAAATTTTACAAAAGCAAAATAAAGTAAGAACTATCAACTGATATCTTCCACTTACACATATGGCTCCCTCACTTTGTTCCAAGGTGCAAGTTCGGGCTGGGTGCTCAGGCGTGCCTCTGTGGTCAATGCAAGCTGAAATGCATATATCAGGAAGAAAATAAGATTACAGTGGAAAGAAATGGTACCAAAAACGCAATAATCAGTGCTACAAAGGACATACCAAGATCGAAAACACGCCTGTAATCCTTGATGTAACCAATGATTTTCTCGTCGTACTCGAACCCAGGGTTCCAAACCAATGACCCATATCCAAAAATCCAGAACACCATCCTGATCAAGCTTCTTCCTCAATCAAAAAACTGCCACCAATTAGCTACAATGTTAATTATCTTTTCAATTCACACCACGAATTAGAACAAACAGCAAGCAAGAACACGAAACAGTAAATGTCGGGTCCTAATTTCACCTTCCGAGCATCAGAAATCCCCAAACCCATCGAGAACCCGAAACGATAAAATTCATTGAAAAAAAAAAAAAAAAAGTATGCATTGCAAGCTCACCAATATCCACCAAGAAGGCTTCTGAATCAACAGAAACAACAAAATCCTTTCTTTTTCCAACAAATATAGTTCTCTGAATAAGATTGGTCAGAGTACCGAGAAAATGCTAAAATGGGAATCAATGGAAACTGCAAACCCTAGAGGGAGAGAGAGAGAGAGAAGCCTGTGATCTTCTTGGCTTTTTCTCCCCTTGAACCTCGCCTCTCTTAGGATCTAGGAGGAAGAGGGTGGATATGAATATGATGATGCAGTTGGGAAGAGAAAAGGTATTTATAGAAGTGAAGTTGGGTAGATCTGTTCCCATTTTGCCATACATGCATGCATGCGTGTGTGGTATACATGCATCATCTTATCTTATGTATAAACAATGCATTTATGGTAAGGTTCATTTTATGTATTTTCTCATTTTTCACTTCTAAATTAGGGTTATCCCATTTTTTAACCGAAATAACTTCAATTAACCGTAAGTAATTGAATGAAGTTGATTTTTATCAACCGTTTATTAGTTATAATTTTAAAAATTCATCAAATTAACTAAATTAACGAGTCAAGGATCTTGTGGTCTAGTGTCACCAAATTGTTCCCTTGTATGAGATATGTGCTTTAGAAGATTAAGAAAGTAATTATGAACAGATACTGCATTGTAATAGAGTTAGTAGTATTAAAAAAAATTAAGTTAATGAAATAAAAATATATTTTTCAAAAAAATATTACATACAATAAAATTTCGTTTTGTTCAATTAGTTACCTGAATTAATTGTAATATAATTTGATAACCTATACTTCAATGAATGATTTCACCAAAATAAAAACTAAGACAATTACATTTCATTTATAATTATTGCAGTTAGTTAATCTAAGTTTCTTATAAATATTACTCCGCAATAATGTCCCACGACATTGGTCTAATTTATTAGAAGTCTCACTTAAGGCTTGCTTTCAGTGATAAAGTGGTGGTTAGATTTGAGTTGGTCTCTTTATGCGCATAAATATACAATTTGGTGGTAAGTCTTGAAATTGACTCGTTTTACCTTTTCATGAGCTAATTGAATGCATGTTCATAAGATCCAACAAAGTCATGAACTTGGGTTAGAGCAACCACATCAGTGATTTTTTGCTCAAATTTTGAGGAAGAAAAAATCAATACTTGATTTTTAACTAGTGGAAGAACTTTTTTTTTTTTTTTATACCTCCTGCAATTTAATTTTTTTGGGGCCTTGTTTGACAGTTTATCTCTAAAAAGAAACTTGGTAGGTGCGCGTTTTGTGCACCTGCTGCGCCTAGTTGGCGTGTAAATGAGTTTTGCATTTTTTTTTCTTTTCTTTTGATGTCAGTGTTTTTTTCTTTGCTACATCTCTCCTCCTCCCTCTCTTTCCTACATGAAATGACAAAAATCAAAAAAAGAAAAAAAAAAAAAAAAAACTAAGACTAGTATATGTATGCTCTTAGAGCATCCCTAACAGCAAATAATTTTAAATTTTTTGTACAGTAAATAACTCATGCTCAAGTTCAACACTGATGTGAGGCTGAGTTTTTTGGAAAAGCTTCGGCCTGCAAGTAGCGGTTTATGTCTGTGAATTAAAAAAAAAAAAAAAAAAAAAAAAAAAGAAGACAGGCAGGCGCGTGTATCGCCTGGGTGATTGAGAGTGGCCGGCAGCTGGTGGCCACTCTCAATTTAATTAATTTTAGATGTTGCTAGCCGTATCAACGGCCAAAATTTAAGTCGTTGCTAGACAATGGTCATATTTTCGGTCGTTGCCTGGGAATGGCTATTTAAAAAAAAAAATCTATAAATACTATTTATCTACTTGAAAATTCAGTAAGCATGTTTCATTATTTTTTATTAAAATTATAAATTTATAAATAAAATAGATAAAGAAATAATTAAAATATAGTGGGTAAAATGGTGTTTCTATAAAAAAAAATTGAGAAATTCAAACTGATATGAATGCTATTATAAAATAAAAAATTGTTGTTGAATAGATAGAATGAAGTATTGGGTTTAATTAATGATGTGATGGAGTGATGGACATATATTATATAGATTGAAAATAGCATGTATGATGGTATGTATGTATGGGTAATGGGTAGGAAGGTAAACAGGCAAGTTGGGAGTAAGATACGGTAGAAGATGATAGGTGGAAGGTTCATTGAACCTGGACCGAAAGCTGTCCATCTTTGAAATTTATATTGCACGTTTGGGGACCGGACTGAAATTCAATGCGTGTGGACCGCGTGAACCGCAAATCTTCACCACTGCACCTCGGAATTCCTCCTCACCTAAAAATTACCAACACACATTATTTTTTATTATCTTTTATTATCTATAAACTTTGCATGTGTTCATCTATATTACATCTGATTTATGGAATACTAAGGCGTGGTATAACCGTCATTAGGGTGAGCATTGGTCGGTTACCATTAATAATTAATTGATACTAAAAAATTATTGTTCTTTTTATAAAATAAAATAAAATAAAAAATTGTGATTGACAGAATCTGAATGTATTATTTTTAGTCGATTATTTTTTTAACTGAAAATCGATATTGTTTACAATCTATAATAAATATTAACTAATATTAGAGTAAATTAGAGTTACGATAAATGAATGGTTCAGCATAATTGGGTATTTTAATTTTCAAAATTAAGATTTTAGAAATACTAATAAGGACTTCTTGTGCTGCACTTAAGTTAGTTTATTTGGACGATCCAGATGTCAGCACTCCAGTGGACTTTTGTTTGTGTGTGTGTGTGTGTGTGTATATATATATATATGTGTGTGTGTGTGTGTGTGTGTGTGTGTGTGCACGCGTGTGCGCGTATGTGGGGGAGGGGGCATTGGTCATTTCCCTTTAAAAAAATTATAGAGCATTTTTACTTGATAAAGAATTTTTCAACTGTACAAAATAAAAGCTATATATTTTAAGGTCAAATATTTCTAAAAAATTTCAATTTTTCAATGTTAATCAATAAAATAGATTTTTTTTTTTTGTTTTTAAGTTGCATTCATTGAACCTGGACATCTACCACTTACCAAGTCAAGCTGTACTACTGCGTGCACCTAATGGAAAAGGTTTTATTGTTACCAAATGTTAGGTAGTACTTAAAGTTCAAACTTGTAGTATAGTGTATACAAATTACAAAATACTCCATAGTTGTAGTGTATCTATCAATCTATCATACCATATATAAATGCTTAAATACTACATGTAGGTAGGAACCCTAACTAATTTGGTAATTCAGAGTTCTAAGTTTGACTCTCAATGAGACTTGTCTATTAGCTTTCTTAATTTGTGTCGGTAAATCATGACAACCTAGACTAGTTTACTTTTATGTAATCCTTTGTCAATTAGAGTCACAAAACAAGTTTCACCTCTTTATATTATCGAGACTTTAATATACTAATATTTTATAGGAAAACGCTAAGGACATCCCCCAATAAAGTAATATGTTAGCTAGTCGAGCCTCACTAGCAGGAAGGGATACAAAAAACGACATACAACGTAACACTAAAGCTATCCTTATCCCAACAAGTAAACTCCTTTCAAAATTATGTGGGAGATAATGTAATTTTTTTTGTTTGTTTTATTTTGTTAGTTACGTGACTTGCAAGCTTGCTATAATAGCAAGTTTGCAGTTGACTTTATTTCCTTTTTTATTTTTTATTTTTTATTTTATTATTATATTTATAATAGAAAATGCATAGGACCACTTTTGAGAGTGAGAGCGTATTGTAGGGATGTAGAGAAAATAGTAAAGAATTTACAAATTTCACTTTTGAAAGTGAGGGAGTATTGCTGGGATAAGGATAGCCGATTAGTCGCTACATAAAGTAGTAGGGAGTTAAAAGTTAGGATAATTAGCATTTGAACATTAACATATTAGAAACTTGAACATCATTAAAAAGGTTCATGTAACTATCACCACAAAATGTATAAGAAAACAATGATTTTTCTTGGATCGGATAAGCTAGCTTGTTGAACTATACACACAAGGCCGGTTTTACTTGTACAATATGAAGATTTAAAAGGTACCTCGTCGCTGGAAAACAAATAATGAACCTCTAGACCCCTTTCCCAGCCTCATCTTCTCATCTATGTATATGATCTCCAGTTTAACTTCACTCTCGCCACCATATCGCGTTTCTAACCCGCCTATCTTAATTTCAGGCGACTCAAACACCACTTGAATCCATTTTTCATCAAGAACATTCAATTTCCCTGCGAATTTCATTTCATCACAAACAGATTACAAGAACACGATGACCCTGTTTGGTAAAATGGTTGTTAGCTGATAGCTGTTTGCTGTTAGCTGATTGTGTTAATTAAAGAGTATAAATAGTTGATAACATTAGATGATTGTAGAAAAGTGTTTGGTAAATTAGCTGTTAGCTGATAGCTGCTTGGTATAATTTCTTTTCTCAAAAAGCTAATTGAAAAAGTTGCTTGGAGTAGCTTTTTGAATTTTAGCCTTTTAGAGTTGCAAAAAGCTAATTAACCAAACATTTCTATTGATATTTTAACTAAATCAAACAATTAATAGTGGTCAAATAAGCCAAAATTGGCCTATAGGCCAATTTTTTACCAAACAGGGCCGATATCAGTGAAGGGCTCGAATAAGGGAACAGCCAGTTTGTTGGCACACAACAATCAAAGCTGCAATAGTATCTAACATGTATGTTTTACTCAAATCTCGAATTCTAAAAGATATCCAAACGGAGCAGCAGACAATAAAGAGAATAATAATTTTGGCCGATTATTAAGGTACCTTTCAAAGAAACTTCTCCATCAAGGAATCCAAAAAGAGAGAAGGAGACTTTGTTTCTCACGGTGTCAGGGGCTTCAAGAACCTGAATCATTTCTTTGGTTTTGAAGAAAAGGCGACCAACTGCACTCCTATAGAGACCGCCTGGTGATGTGGGATTTGAGCAGTAGACTACATCCCATTCTGTAAGGAATTTCTGTAATTAATAATACTTCTTTAAATTTCTGAAAATTAAGTATAAACCCACAAACGAATAGTAACTAAAAGAATGACAAATTTTCAGAAAACAAGAAGTGAATCCATGTGTATGGATAAGCACTTCAGCTCATTGGCTCATCCAAAGTTCTTCCGGGAGACAGAGTTGAGATTAACATAGGGCTAGGCAACAGACTAAATCTAACTTATATTGAATTCATCATTGTTTGGAAAACAGAATTACAACTGATTGCACGAGAAGTCGAGAACTCATACTTATGTTATGATTTATGAATAAACACACACATACACACCCACAAACACAATAGAATCACATAGCAGAGAAAAAAAGGTGATGATACATGTTAGGATCTAAGATTGGGCTGAGGTTACTCTCAACTAGGTTGTAATGCACGTAGGCCAAACCACACTAAAAACTGAATCCAATCAATTAGCTAGTCTAACCCATGCTTGTAAAGCCATATGTTTCTCCCTTATTTTTCAATGTAATTACAACTGATTGCACAGGAATTCATACTTATTTTATGAATAAACACACATATACACACTCGCACCTTTAATAGAATCACATAGCAAAGAAAAAAGGCGATGATACATAAATGGGACACTGGTTTCCAAAGAACGGAAACTTTAACAAGGTTCCGAGTATTTTATTAATTCATTTTACATTATTTGCATTACGAAAGAGTAAAGTTACATCAATTGCATACCATAATTCAAAAGTTTTTTGTAACTACTTATGAAATCCCAACAAGAATGAGTTAGCAAACAAAATTAAGATCGATGCATAGCAGTACAGAAGTTTCAAGAATTGCAAGTATCATCTGACATAGTAGTAAATGTAATGAAAGGATTACCTCCAAATATTAGAGGGCACTTAACAGGTTCATCAACACAGAAGCTCTCCAAATCACTAGCCATCTCAGCCACCTTTCCATGCTCTTCTGTGGTCAACAAAACTCCTCTATCTGTTTGCACAACCTAGTTAAATTAAAATAGTTAAACCCTTGCCCACAAAAGGCGGGCCCCACACCCCGGTCTGGCAGGTGAAGGGCAAATCACGGTGACTCAGCCTCTTAGCTGGGAGAACAAGTGCTTAGCTGGGCCTACCCAATCATTATACCATGGACCACAATTCACCTTACAAAGTGAACCACCGACATAAAGTTTGTTGTTAATACACTGGATGTTCATTTTTAATACATTAAACGTTCATTTTTTTTTTGAAAGTTCATTTTGTATGCACTGAAGGTTCATTATTTGATATACTACCTAAAAATGAACCTTCAGTCCACATTTTCATAGTATAATTTGCTGAGCCCACCACATTGGGTGTAGTAACTCAGATGAGGCTGCCAATCTTAATCTTAATCTTGTGTCCTTCCCCTCAATCACCTATCCGGGCAAAAACAATTCGCAATAAAATTCCAATTTATGAATAGTTAATACACCGTTCTTTGCTGGACTTCAGAAGCATTCATTTATTCTACCTATTTTAAAAGAAAAAAAAAAAAAAAAAAAAAAAAAAAAAACTTCCTTTCATAATATATAAACAAATACTCCGTAGTTGACAACAAAATCAACCAAAAACTGTAACATTCGCTTCAATTTCAGATAAATAATTTTGATTTTCTAGTCCGGCGGAAACTTGTCCATACGCAATGGCAATTACATCTGAAATTAGCATACAGTAGGTGTATATGTGCGTGTTTATTTGAGATTTCTAGTTTTTTGCTGGGAAGTATAAACAGATGGAAAAGTGAAGGGGTGAGTACCTTAGAAAGAAGAGCATTGACGAGATCATCGGGCTTGGATAGCGACGGTGCGGAAACTGCAGAAGCGTGAAGTGTTGAGCGCGTGCGGAGCTTCTTGGGGTGGTGGAGTGGAAGCGAAATCCTCATGGAAGAACATAGTGGCGAGGGAACTGGGCGGGAGAGAGGTGATGCAGTAGTAGTAGTAGTGAGGAGGGAGATGGAGGCCATGGCTGATGGCTCCGGAGCTTAGACGAGAGAGCATAGAGCATTGGTGGTTGGGGTTTTGATGAATGGTGCATTCTCAGCCACCCACATGGATTTGGGAAATCACAAATGGGACCAATACCATCAAGGATCAACCATGTCACATTTATTTAGGATCAAAGTTTTTATTAACTTTTTTTTTTTTTAAATAGGAAGATAAATGAAAATCACTATCAAAATGTGTGTATTCAACATCTCTTATTTGATCATCAAATCTGTAACTTTGTAATTATGATTCTTTCAAAATTTTTAGTACATAGTTAATTAACTTGTAGTCAATATTTTTATTTCTTTAAAAATAATTTAGTTTGGTCTCTAGTCTTATCTTTAATCAATTCCAATTCAAGAGACAATAGTTCCTATCCACAAGATCATTTCGAATTCTCTTATCCTTTTAGGGTTTCATTTCAAGTCTTCTCCACTTTCCATGCAAAACAGCTTTGTAGATTGCTATTGCTCTTAGGTTGGATGTCTCGTTTCTCAAACTCTATCAATCTCTTCATATAACGCCCATTCTAAGTATGTAACTCGTTCCCCATGAGAATAGGGGAAATCTTAAGTCTTTTTGAGATAGTCTTCAATCTAAGATTAGATGTAAAAGTTCTTTTTTTTTAAAAAAAATTAGCTAGGCAAATGTAGTGGTCAAGATGCAAAGAATACTTTGTTTTTTTAAGTGCCAAATCAATTACTACAATTCTACAAATAGTATCACTTTTTGTGTATAAGAGACTACATTCATCAAAAATTGTTTTGGAATTGAATTTCATTGCTTTGCAGTTGCTTTACACTATATGTCAAGAAACATGTTCTCTTGTATGCAATAGTGTAATATGCATGTGTAACACTTATGCTGTTAACTTTGAGTAGCCCAACTATTTGACATAATCGTATAAAAACACCCAGTCACATGTTGCCATTATTAATTATCTAATAAAGGAATGTGACAGTACGATGCTACAAGCAACATTACTTATTACAACACTTGAGTTCCCGAGAAGATTTTCCCTCGAGGCTGTGAAACACAAACACAAACACACACACACACACACACACAAAGAGGTGAAAACAATTATCCTATCTACTCTCTCAAGGCTAAGAATGTCAGTTTGTTTCCCAAAAATGTAAACATATAAAACAAACACACATGTCCCCAAAAAGATACACGCATGCCTCAATTCAGTTCTGCAAGTACAAGGGTCAAGGGGGGGCAGAATTTCTAGGGCAAAACGCCCTAGAACATTTCAAAAAGGTAAATCTCAAGTATACAATTAACATTATATGAGACCAAGAGAGGCTCACATGTTCATGGATGCAATGTGCAATTCGTCAAAAAGGGTTGAGCAGCCAAAGAAAACATGCCCACCCAAGTTCATACAACAAGCAGGTCACTTTTTTACTTATGATAAAAACTAACTAAAATGAATACAAGCCTTGATGATGTAACGGTTTAAAAAAGACTAATAATAATGACTAGAAGCTATACAAGAAGGCTATTTGGTGTAGGATTCCAACGGAGCAACAGAATTCACAAGTGATGACAAGCATAATAGGGTTATGCCATACCGAGCCATGTTCTTGGATTCCATAGTAGTAACGGAGAATTCACTAGTGACAACAGGCAAAAATGCATTATACCAGAACCAGCTCTGTTCTTGGATATGAAGACGTGTCTCAATCAACTTGATGAAAAAATGATTGGAGGAAGTCAAGCAAGCTCTTCACTTGAAGGCAAATAGGGACCAATTCACTACTCTAATTCCAGTTTCTATACACTGCAGAACATGAACACAGCCCACCCATACTATGGCGACAAATAATGGAGAATAAAACACACTTAACGTAACAATAAAAATTACTCCTTACAATTATGGCAAGCACCACCAACTATTAAGGAGATCAAATCTAAATGGCATATTTTAGATATGTTTGGATCTTTTCAATGTCTCTAATCCAGGTAGAGTTGGGGGGGAGGATATAAAAAAGAAGACATGACCCCCCTGTGATGAGAAAATAAAATTTATCCTGTATATTTTAACTGCTATTTAAATCATTTTTCTACTGGAAAATATGCAAATGAATACCCAACAAAACCAAACTCTTTTAAAAAGAGATGCAGCACTAACAGAAAAAATAATTGAGTAGGTGTGGTTTAAAATGATCCTATATAGGCACACTTAATCCAATTCGAACTTCTCACCACTATTGGAATTTAGGATCCCGGACATAGCAACTCAATTGGAGTATGAATCTAATGTGGATTAAGGACAAGATTAAATCCCCAACATCTCTGGAACAGATTAAATACCTGCCAGAAGTGTTTGAAGCTGTTCCTCATCCTTAATATGTTAAAGAAATACCACTATGATTTGAGGTGAGACGCATCATAGCTGCAGAGATTCAAACAAATAGAAGCTTCTAGCGAAGTAGCCAGCTGGGGTCCACAATCATTCAAATTGAAGATCCCACAGCAGGGCAGAGAAGAACAAAACCACGGAGTGTAGAAGCAGAAACCAAACCAATGAAGCAGTAGTACCAGGACGACACCTCGGCACAAAAACAGAAAAACATTTAGCAGTGTCTTTAGAGATATATTCTTCTCAATAAAATATTACCTACCATAGATCCAATCGTCTATAAAATTCAAAGCAACAGTAACTAGATACTAAGTTCAGCAAGGAACATATACTATGAAGCCAATACACTTAGTATCAAAAGAAAGGAAAACTTAACCAAATCCAGCAGTTGAAGCAAAATGGTGGCCCCACTTACATAGTTGTGATCTAGTTCAAGCTAAGTAAAAACACAATTCCAAATGTTTGGTAATGCATCTGGAAACAATATTCCATTGCTTCAGCTCCTGCTTCTGTGTCGTTCCCTGAGACCATTTCTGCAAATATGACCACAAAAATACATGTCAAAAGATGAAAAGTGCAAATTATCATTAACATTACAGCCTTAAAAAATAGTACTCCATAAAAGGTTTGAATTACTTCAACCTTCCTAGTAATACCAATGCCAATCAAACAATTCAAAGAACACTTAAGACCTTGTTTAGGTGACCTAATTGCTTCTTGATTGTTGAATAAGAGGGTTTAAAAAAACACTCAACTTGTTAGCTTGTTTGTCCCAACCACTAATGCACTCTTTAGAAAGTTTTAACATGCAAGATGTACAAGAAGAATGCATAAAATATTACTCGTTCCATCCTATTTTATGTGTCTAGTTCAATTAATAAGGCTAGACTCAAGTTATTCCATCATGAGCTAGAAAATAGTTTTGTAAAAGTATTTAATAGATTTTTCACCCGTTAGCATAAGCAGCTTCATCCCGTCCACGGTAAGGAGATCGGCTGTAGCTACGGCCACGAGGAGACACACTGCGGCGACGAGGGGAACGACCACGAGGACTGTAACTCCTGCCATGGTATACAACAATATCAAGAAAAGTATATACAGATGAAAACATTTCAAACTGCAAATTATGAAGCATAATTCCATTACTATAATTTATAACTACGTCCCAGCTAATATACACAAAAAATAATGTTGTAAGTGCTTCATATGTATTCTTGATTCTCACCTTCGACCATAACTTGGGCTCCTCCTATATCTAGGTGGGCTGCGACTGCGACGCCTTCCTGCACCCCCACCCCCGCGGAGCCGGCACTCACGTGCAAAATGACCAGCTTCGCCACATTCATAGCACTTCAAGTCAGAACCACCAGAGCGACCACGTCCTCCTCCACCGCCACGTCCCCCACCTCCACCTCTGGAATTGTGAGAGAGTTCAACTCTCCAACCATTCTTACCTACCCCAGATAATAGAAAGGATAATGTATGCCAAATCAAAATGACACATGTAACAAAGAGAGATCAGCAACAAAAAAAATTTTTATTCATAACAGAGAAGCTTTAAAAATGAACAAATTGAAGGTCTATTTGACTGGAGTTTAAAGATAGTTTTGTTGCTAATTTATCTGTCATCAGGAAAAAAAATGAAGTAATCATATACCAATTAAGTGTTCATAAGATCTTAGATACAAATAATTTTATAAGTCCATTCCAGGAAATCAAAGCTCATACCATCCAATTCCCGGATTGCATCCTGTGCATCTCTTCGGTCATCAAAATCGATAAAAGCATAACCAGGTGGCCTTCTTGCAACCCAAACACTACAAGAAAATTTTCTTAATAAGATAAAATGGCTAAAGTATTTATAGGGGAAGTAGTATTCAAGTAAATTTTGATGGTGAATTGTGTTCAGCAAAACAAGAGATGTCCTTTTACATTTTATATATAGGAGAATACAGCAAAGAACATTCTCGATGTGATTAATTTAAATTTGTGTGTAGAAACAGATATATTGCAACCCAAGAAAATAAATATAATTATCAATGTAGCAAATACAAATAGGTCCATTCCACAATAATTAATTCTTCTGGAAATAAACAAAGTTTTTGTGATATGCAATCACATTCAGACTCACACACACCATAAATATGCTCAAGCATATAGAAGCCTCAATTTTTTGCTTCTAAAACGAAAACTGACAAGTCAGTGAAACACAATATTATGGAACCCCAAGTAGTTATCTATAGGCTTATTTATGGATATACATAGATGTAAGCATAAAAACATGAACTTCAAAATATCCAGTAAGATGAAACATTTGAATGAGAAAAAACAAACACGAGCTCAGCTAATTTTTATACCTTCTTATCACTCCAAAGGTACGGAACTCATCTTCAAGATCTCGTTCAGTGACCCTAGGGTCCAAATTTCCAACATATACTCTTGACATCACGAATAAACACCTATACAAATACAACCCAATTAGCTATGTTTAGAATTTCCAAATTCACGAAGCAAATTATTCAGCATAAGCATCGACGAAACGCGTGTGCGTAAACAAACCAACACATACACCACCCTAGAAGCCTGAACTTCTTACATCCAACCAGAAATTTTAAAAATAAATAACTATTAAAAAAAAAAAAAAAAAAAAAAAAAAACGGATCTTGTTCTGAGGATTTGAAAATAGTGCTTCATCATCTAGAGAAAGACAATGGTACAAAACAAGCATAGATTCATCATTCAACATCGCGCGTATATACACAGATCCATTATACGCATGCTGATAAGAGATTGAGCAAAAGAGAGGAAAAAAAGTTGTTCACCTGAAACCCTAGATTTGAACGCAAAACCCTAGCCCACCGCAGAGAGGATGTATGAAGAGAGAGAGGCAATATCGCGTCGAGGAGTACAATAATATAGACAAAAAGTTAAGAATGCATGAAACTTAATTGCCAAAAAAACGTCAGTGTCTAATATCTTCTATAACTAGACCCCTAATTTTAGCATAATTACAAAACCTCCCCTCGATAATAAAAAAAATTACAGTTGCTCGTTTTTCTCTTACATAATTACTTACATTAATTTAAAACCAACATTTGATAATTCATCACCGCTCTTCTCCTAAACTTACTCGTTTAGTTATTATATTTGAATATTTATATTATTTTATGCAACTCGTCAAATGCGTGCGATTTGCTACGTCCAAACGCCTTGTTCTTCTTCTTAGCACTTTCCCTTCATCCCCAATTTTTTAGCCGTCATGAAACAAAGCTCAAACGCATGAGGACATGCGTTTTTGACAAGAAATGAATCCCAAATATTCTGATCTTTTTCTAATCTTGTCTATCTTTCAAAAGTTTTTCATTTTTATCAATAATTTATATTTCCTTCTCGTTTCAATTTGTTGCCCGCCACGACTCATTATCATTCTTAGTACTAAGAAATACTCTGTACTACTATTGGCCTGCAAAATAAGCTTTGAGCAAATAATAAATTGAACTCGATTATGTTTTCTACAACTATTTAAACAATTTTAACTCAATAGATTGATCTATCCCGCATACCAAATAATGTAGGCAACAAGCTGAAGCTAGGATATATAGACACGTAAAGAGCCAAAGAGGCATACAACACTGGCCCACCTCACTATAGCCTATATGGCAAGCTTGGCTAATAATAACATTAAAAAAAATAATTTTATACTTGAATTTTACCATTAGAAACTTTTAAATTTTATTTTAATTTCATTTTAGATTATGGCCTTGTTTGGCAATCAGTGATTAGCGGTTAGTGTTAGCGAATTTTGTAAAAAAAAATATTTGATAAAATTAGTTGTTTAGATTAGCGGTTAACATGTAAAATGATCTAAACGGTATACATCTATTTCATAATAATAATAATAATAATAATAAATAAAAATAATAATAATAATAATAATAATAATAATAACAACAACAACAATAATAATCCTTTATTTAATAAAGCTATATGGTTTGGGAAATATTTAATGTTACAATTAATGCAACAACATCCTTTATTATAAAAAAAAAAAAAAAAAAAACACACAACATTTAAAAAATAAAATAGCTATATATTATATAATCATATAAAAAATATACTTTTGAAAAATAAAATAGCTATATATTATATAATCATATAAAAAATGTGTACAATTAGAGTTTAAATTTACACCTACAAAATTTGAAATTTGCTTTCCAAATGTAATTATCTTAGTTATTATTCGTATTGTGAAAATTATAATATAGATGAAATACAATTAAGAATAAATCGATGTAATTATGTAAATTCTCTCTATAAATTTATTTGAATATGCACATAATTAGAGATTATATTAACCATACAAAATTATAATTTTAATTTTAATTGTAATTTTGTATTCTATAAAAATAATAAATACTTGACCAATAAAGCTCAAAAATATTATTATATTAAATAATTTAAAATATTTTATTTTTTCATTTTTTATTTATATTTATAATAACATAATTTTTTTTCCCGTGCATCGCGCGGGTGAATTACCAGTATAATATAATAATAATATAATAATAATAATAATAATGTTTAAAAATTACATTAATGTTTATTTTAATTAGGCTAAAGTGTCATCCCGCACCCTGAATGATTAGTCATGCTGCAACCTGACCTTTCATAACATATATTTCGAGCCATAAACCATTATTTTTTTCACAAATTTTTTTTTTACAAGTTTCCTACATATTACCGGTAATATTTTGTTGATATGTATATTTTTTTGTTTCTTCTTCTATCATTCTTGCTGACATGGACATTGCTGCCTTCTTTCACTTTCATTCCGAACTCCACCACCCTTTCGCCGAATGAGCATTGCATAATAATTCCCCCTCTCACCGCTTTCCAACGGCGGCGATCAGCACTACATTGGCGGCGTCCTTGACCTCACCCTTAGAGGCAAGGCTAACGAGTTGTTCCTGAGTCAACGATTTCCCTAATGAGTAGCTTTCGTCAACAATTTGCTTGTTCAAGTAGAGAGAAAGAGTCTTCTTGGAATTAGCTAGCGAGTAGTACTCCCTATATATATATATTCTAAATACAATGAATTGATCAATAATACTATCATTCCTAAAACTATTATTCTCATAGGGTATCAAAGCAATTTTCTATGGGTTGTTCACCATAGAAATTAAATTAGAAAAGCATACAAATCTAGGGTATGAAATGACAAACAATGTAACATAAGTTTCACTCGCAATTTACTTCTTCCAAGAGGATGGCCTTAAGCTTGGCAAGTTTCATGTCTCTCTACGCCCGCAATCTCCTTCATCATTGTGATCATTTTAAAAATTAACCCTTTTATACAGTGTTGAAACCATTCCAACTACTTGGTCGTGCTTTCCCTTGCGATATCCACAGTCACATTCAGTTGGGTTACCTCTGAACGTAGCTTGGTTTGTTGTGTTTCTATGGTCTCTACAATCATGTTTATCTGTCTTTTTTCCATTTCAGTGGTCTCTGCATATATGATGCTCTCTGTTTTTTCCTATTCAGCAGTGTGTAGAAGCTTCTTCAGTTTGGTATTTTGCTTTTCAGCGGTCTCTATAAGCTTTTTCAGCTCGATTATCCTAGTACTTGAGGTATCCACCATCTTATTCATCTGCAAGACTGCAAACTTGGCCATCAATGTGAGTGTGATTTATAGACCTTTTGGTTTAAACCGATAAGTTATAGACAACTTAGACTAATTTTCCTTTTTGTGATCATTTGCCAACTAAGGTCACAAGAAGTTTACCGATACGTATCCTCAAGTAATAACGGTGAGTTTCTTCGTCACCAAAAAAAAAAATCTCAAAATAGGTTTAGAAAAAATTCAAATAATCTTAAATATTAAATTTGTCTAAAAATTAATGAGTCGATAAAATTCTTTTTATAGTTATTATATTATTATTATTATTATTATTATTACAGAGCAAGTTTATATAATTATTGCATAAAATAAAATTTGTATATTGCTATAAATTGAAGGAAAACAATGACACATATATAATGGGGAGAGTAATGCTTGCAAGCATGCATGCAATGCAATGATTATAGTGAATCACGGGAAACACAACACGTTCCTCTTAGACCCTTTTGTCTCTCTAACGGCATGCGACTATTGTGCTTCTCAAACTCTGAATCTAGCAAAACATTCATCGTCTTCCTCATCTGATCTCCTTTTTGTTACGTTGATCAAAAAGGGGTAAATTTGGTTTGGTTCGGTTCTACAGTGAAATTCCAGGCAATGACGTCATCTCAAGGACCAACGCCGTACGTGCCCGGAAACATCCTTATCACCGGGGCGGCGGGTTTCATCGCCTCCCATGTAACCAACCGCCTCGTCACGCGCTATCCAAACTACAGAATCGTAGGGCTGGACAAGCTGGATTATTGTTCTAACCTAGCTAATCTGAATCCCAGTTTATCCTCCCCGAATTTCAAGTTCGTAAAAGCTGACGTCACCAGCGCTGATCTCATCAACTACGTATTGTCGGAGGAGAGATTCGACACGGTAATGCACTTCGCGGCGCAGACTCACGTGGATAACTCGTTCGGGAACTCGTTCGAGTTCACTAACAACAATATATACGGGACCCACGTGCTGCTGGAGGCGTGCAAGGTGACCGGCGGAGTGCGGCGGTTCATCCACGTCAGCACTGACGAGGTGTACGGCGAGACGGATCTGTTGACGGACGTGGGGAACCCGGAGGCGTCCCGGCTGCTCCCGACGAACCCGTACTCGGCGACGAAAGCCGGGGCAGAGATGCTGGTGATGGCGTACCACAGATCCTACGGCCTGCCCACGATCACCACGCGGGGGAACAACGTGTACGGCCCGAACCAGTTCCCAGAGAAGCTCATCCCCAAGTTCATCCTCTTGGCCATGAAGGGGGAGCGGCTCCCGGTCCACGGCGACGGCACCAACGTGAGGAGCTACCTCTACTCCGACGACGTGGCCGAGGCGTTCGACGTTATCCTCCACAAGGGCGTGATCGGGCACGTGTACAACATCGGGACGAGGAAGGAGAGGCGCGTGCTGGACGTGGCGGAGGACGTGTGCAAGCTATTCGGCCGGAGCTCAAAGGAGGCGATAGAGACGGTTCACGACCGGCCGTTCAATGACAAGAGGTATTTCTTGGATGATCAGAAGCTAAAGCAGCTGGGATGGGAGGAGACCACTCCATGGGAAGAAGGGCTGAAAAAGACGCTAGAATGGTACACAAATCACTCAGACTGGTGGGGGGGTGTGACCCCAGCGCTTCATCCCCATCCCAAAGTCTCCATAGCAATGCCCTCCCACGATTATGACGGGGCATTGCAGCTGCTCGCGAGAGGCAGAAACATGGGCACGGGGTTGAAATTCCTGATTTATGGGAGGACAGGGTGGATTGGGGGATTGCTGGGGAACCTGTGTCAACAAGGGGGGATAATGTACGAGTATGGAACGGGAAGGTTACAGGACAGGGGAGCGTTGGTCCGAGACATAGCGAGGGCAAGGCCTACGCATGTGTTCAACGCGGCTGGAATCACAGGCAGGCCGAATGTGGACTGGTGCGAGTCGCATAAAACTGAAACCATAAGGACAAATGTGGTCGGAACTCTAACCTTGGCAGATGTTTGCAGAGAAAATGGGCTGTTGGTGATGAACTTTGCGACTGGGTGCATATTTGAGTATGATGAGAAGCACCCACAGGGTTCTGGGATTGGATTCAAGGAGGAAGATAAGCCTAATTTTACTGGCTCATTTTACTCCAACACCAAAGCCATGGTAATCATCTCATCTCATCTTCGTGAACCAACCTGTATTTAGAGCTGTCGAAACGGACAGGCAGAAGCAGAACGAGCTAAAAAGCCCGCCAATAATAGGCCAAGCCCGTGCCCGTTTTGACGGCTCTACCTGTATTGTAGCTGTGTTACACAACACAAGAAGAAGAAGAAATTAAGTAATGAAATTCACAATTTATGCAGGTGGAGGAATTACTGAGAGAATATGACAATGTGTGCACTCTCAGAGTACGTATGCCCATCTCATCCGATCTTACCAATCCCAGAAACTTTATAACAAAGATCTCGAGATACAACAAGGTGGTCAACATCCCCAACAGCATGACTGTGTTGGACGAGCTACTGCCAATCTCCATTGAGATGGCAAAACGCAACTGCAGAGGTATATGGAACTTCACCAACCCAGGAGTCATAAGCCACAATGAGATTCTCGAGTTGTACCGGGAGTATATAGACCCCGGGTTCAAGTGGCAGAATTTCAGTTTAGAAGAGCAAGCTAAGGTGATCGTTGCTCCCAGAAGTAACAACGAGCTGGACATGACAAAGCTCAAGAAAGAGTTCCCACAATTGTTATCAATTAAGGATTCCGTCATCAAGTATGTCTTCCAACCCAACAGGAAAACATGAATACTGCTTTTAACATATTTTGCAGGTAGAAGCAATACATCAGTACAATCCATATGTATAACTCAGACAGAAGTGTTCTTGTACTTTTACTCATTTCCTTTTTTTTTTTTTTTTCTTTTTAGAATACAAATATGTAGATTGGCTTCTTACCATGGTTTCTTGTATATGTAATTCTCATGTACTTGAACTCTATAAAACATAGAAAAAGTTATTCTCAAATTTTCACAAGTATATATTCTCTCTATTTAGATTTTAGAGAGTAACTATAGTTTTAATGATCCATCCCGACACCCCAAAGGTGATTAGTAGCAACTACAACATCAAAAAATGCAGTATGGTTAGCCAAAGTAAGAGCATCTAATCCTCAATACAAGTACATTAAGACTGAGACAAAGAACATAAAGGAACTAAGATTGAACCAATCAATTCTGCAGTGATTTTTCACAAGCAAAAGTGCAAAACAATTAATAGTACATAATGCAAGAATTGATTATTGAAATAGACTATTGCCCTGAGACTCATGGCTTTAGTACAATTGACATATTAAGGCATTTGTAAGCTTGTATACAGCTAGAGGCACAATGAACAAATAAATCTAGAGGTTCTAGCACAGTTTTTTTTTTTGGGGCGAACGGTGTTACTGCTAAAGCTCTAGACGCAACACGGACCTAATAATTGTGATGGACAAGCAGACCGCAATACAGGTATCCACTGCTTAACTTGTGGCAGAATGACTGACTGACCACACTCTTGATGGAAAATGGAATAAATAGCATTAACTGGAAACGTTTTCTTCAAATCTTACCTTTAAGGGCCCAGGTAATAATTAATGTGTTGTTTTGCCAGGTTATCTTCAAGAGTAACGTGCTCCCTGAAAATTTCGTGGATATTAATTCCCCCATAAGCCATGCAACCAAAGTCCCATGTCAAAACCATCAAGAACAAGTGCTTTTCTTTCCTTCAATTGAAGCTGGCCCAAGTGATCCACAATAGATCCTACGAGAACTTACTATATACAAAGTAACCAATGACATCTACAACACAGAGGTGTAGGACTTCAAGGTTCCTTTTTCATTTAAACCATGGCCTTACCAGTAATCCTCAACCATTTATTTCATGTTAGGAGAACTCGGAAGCTGATCTGTAACGCTATTGTTGAATTTTCCACTAGGCTGCCGGACTTTAAAACTGCCATGTCTCACTGGCCTGGGATGAAATAGAGAGTTGAGCATTTTCTCAAGAGTCTGAACTGTGTATTTTGCATATTTGCTGGCACTTGCATCTTGTTCAACTAATGGCCCGTAGTTCTGCATGTAGCTCCGATATACAGGAACTATTGCCTGAATTATCAGTTGGCATGTCTTTTCCCGTAGGTCTTTGTCAAGCATGACCCAGTTGGACTGTTTCTTATACATGTCATCAAAAGCCTCATTGAAAGCTTTCAGTCTTTTCTTGACAAGATCACGAGCAGTAGCACGCCCACCTGAGAACAAAATAAGACCTTCCCGGCTTAACAAAGCAGGAAGCTTGGACCAGCTCTCTTTCAAGAAGAATGCAGAATAGTAATCCTTGTACTGTTCGTGCTCTCGTAACCAAGAATCTCCAAGTACGGTCCCGAGCTTGGTTCCTTTCAAATGTTTGTACAAATGCCAATGATTGTTCATCAAGAAAACAAATGACAACACACTGTCTTGATAGCCCTTTGACCATGTTTCTAAATTCAGTTCAACTGCTTTCATAATATTCAGTAACTCATCAATGAGAAGCCGCTCTTGAAATTTTTCGTGCTTCCAACTTCTTTCAATGACCAGAACTTGGGTGAGGATTTGCTTATAATCATCCCCTAACAACTTATTGCAATACTCAGTGATAAAGATAACCAGTTTTGGAACACTGCCATCTGACGGAGGTGGTGTTTGCCTCTGCAATTCAACTTGAAGCAAAAGTTCCCAAAAGATTTCACAGGCCCCTTCAATCACCCTTTTGATGAGATCTCTTGTGAGATTTTGGATTTCAGCACAAGCTGTCCCACCAAAAAGCCTATTAAAATCCAATCTTAGCTTGTTTAATGATGAGAAGATATCCAACAACTTTAATAACTTGATTGGATCCTTCTTACTCTCGGTAACGGTCTTTCCAAATTGAAGGAATGCAAGAATCCCTGCCTGTGCGGCTATCTTAGCAAAGCAACTCATCCACACATCCAATCCTAACCTCTCAAACACATCATTACATAGTTTATATTCAGCCTCAAAAAGATGCTTAACTGCAAACTCTAAATGCCTACCCCACTGAGCTATGTGGCCTTCTATGCTCAGCACATCATTGAACTCAGAAACAGAAATCTCAAGGTAATCCAGGTTAAGTGCCTGCAAACTTGCCCGGACATTTGAACTGCGAACCTCAACATAGATGGAAATGCAGTTCTCTAGCCTATTATTGGCAATCAATCGGCCAAGAATAGCCTGTAGTCTCTGTATGACAAAAACTGGGAGAGGAGAAGGAGCTATGCAGGCCTGCTCCCCTGGTAAGGGAGGATCTGACATTGGCAATGGAACACTATTTTCTGTCAAGAGGCGCCGGAACTCATTCTCTAATCTGTCAAGAGCAATCACAAGAAGCCCTCCATCAAGGAGGGCTTTTTCCTCCCCGCTTTGCAATTTGCGCAAACCACTGAGTTCCTCTTTCAAATTGGAAATAAACCTGCCATCAGCAACCCGGTGGTCCTCAAGGTACTCGACGATATCAGCCAGCCACTGAATGGCCATCTCGCAATTCTCTCCCAAGAACCTCAAAGCCTCTTCAAGCCTCTTGAGCACGCCCAGGTAGCCCACGAGATCCGATTGGGGATCAGATAAAGACTTCTCAAGCCCATGAATAGCATCAAACACCTTGAGCACAGCTGTGGCAGGAACCACTGCACGGTTAATGTGACCTGCAACAGCCGAAAGAGCATCCTTTTGAGCTCTAATTGGTCGAATTGCTGCCTCCAGAGACGGCAACCGCTGACTAATCTCAGCAAATCTCGGCCCAGCTTTCTGAAGCGACAAACCTAGTGCCTTCGATTTCTCCAAATTACTCCGCAGAGATTTCCTGGCAGATACCAAATGATCCTCAATCCCTTGCTCCATTGATCCAACCCCTCAAATCACAATCAAAATCATTTCATCGCTTTATTTACCCTAGCAAAAAAAAATTAAAAAAATCATTCCAAATTCTGAGAAAAACGCACTCGCATTTCTGTCCGTTCACCAAACCCTCACCAACCAACCCCCTCTTCACACCGAGGAAGCAAACCGTATAGTACAGCTCCAAGTCCCCAACTAAACAGCAATCAATCAACAACACAATAATACAATATAGTTGAAGGTAGTTGCAGAGAAATGGTAATAGAAAAAGGTGGAGGAACTTACAAAGAAATACTCCGTACTCCGTAGTTTGTAGTAGATTCCAGCACGAAGAATAGATTTTGATGTCCAGATCGAGTCCAGCTAGAACTGAAGAAAAAGTGATTCAGTGAAGATTTAGAAAGAAAATCAAAAACCCTAAAAGCTCGATTTTTGGTAATCGGAAAAGGCAGGGCTTTTGTAGCAGCAGCAGCAAACACTCTCCCCCTTCGCGGTGGTCTCTCTTTCTCTTTCTCTTTCTCTCTCACACTTTTATTTTTGACAGTGTGAATCCTGTGAGCCGATTCTGTCTTTTCTGACTGATTTCTCTTTTCTCAATAAACAATTCAGTCTTGCCACCCCACTTACCCAGTAAATAACGTTAGTGTTAAATGATTGTACTATGCGTTTCATTAATTGTGCTTTTCTTCCATTTATTATTTGACTAGTATTTTATACGTATGATACGCAAAAATATATGTCTAATATTAATACTAAGTGTTTTTTAAAAGCTACTAAGTGTTAAAATTTTAGTTATATTAAAATATTTTTAAAAAAGTTATATATATATATATATATATATATATATATATTTATAATTGTAAAATTCATATCTATATTGTTCGAGTAAGTATTATAAAAATCATAAATTACTAAATATAACTATGGTAAAATTTAATTAAAATCTAAATAAATCAAACTATCATTGAAGAATGTAGGAAAAAATATTAGGTATGCATGTGTATGGTAATAACATTGTGAAAAGATAACAGAAGTTATAATGGTAAATATATTTTTATCCAAAAAATTATGTAATACAACTTTTTATAGCATAAGGTACAAACAAAAAGTTAACATAAAAAATGAACATAAACCAAGAGTATAACCCTCAAACTTATTATGTTTTTAGATTTATTTTATGCCTTACTTTTTCTTTTTCTGTGACCGGTAATGGTCGGCGATCATTTTTTTGTTTGAAATTTTTTTCGAATGGTGGGCAATCTCTAATGACCTATGATAGCAGGTTAATATCTGATTTTTGGGTCTCATTACATCCAAATGATTTTTTTTTTTTTTTTTACAAAGGAATGAGGTCATCCACATATACACATTTAAATGAATTGTTGATGTGTATAATTGTATTTTTCTTCTTCAAAAAAAAAATAAAATTGAAAGAACTAATTAATTTTTTAGTTAAAGTTTAAAAATCTATTTGATCATTTTCCCATAAAAACAGCATAAGTTTAAAACAGACAAGTAATTGCCGACCAGGTCGATTATGAGCAACGTGTGTCATTGTCATAGTCATACCACCACCGACTTCTACTTGTATGCAGTAGCCACATTCAATTATTATTTTTGTCATATAACTTAGCTTCTACATACAAAACTGCTTGTAAAATGTAAATCCCATGCATTTACACGTCGCTAGCTATAGCTATTATCTAATTTAGTGGGCTAGCTGGGAATGTTATTCACATCATTTTGTTTAGATCACTCGATACAAAATGTTATTCACATAATATAATTCATCATTACAATGTAACCTTAGCTTGTATAATAATACTAATATTTTTTATGCGCCATGCGCAAAAAGTAAGTGTCTAATATTAATACATTATATTAAAATTTTAAATTTATTTAAATTTTAGATGTTTAAATTATTATAAATAATAATAATGTAAATCATTTTTATAAATTTGATATTTATATTTATGTAATAATTAACATATAACTCAAATATTTAATGTGTATATATATTATTATTAATGAAGAATATAATAAAATATATGGTGGATGCATGTGCTTGGTAACAATAGTGAAAAAGATAACGGAAGTTATAACGGTAGGGGTATGTTTATCCAAAATATTTTAATGTACAACCTTTATAGTATAATGTACAAAAAAAACTTAAAGAAAAAAACAGACATAAATCAGGGGTATAACTTTCATTCACTTTTTAGATAATATATCTAAAATTATTTATGATATTTTCATAAATTTGTTTGTTTTATCCTTTAAAAAAAAAAAATTTGTCTCTTAAGATTTTTTTTTTATATATATAAATAAACATGTTAATTGCAATTACATTTTCATCTCCATTTCTATATCGCGTACCTTCTTATGTAAGAAGTAAATAATAATAACTGTTGCCTCTTTTCAAGGAAGGCGGCCTTTGCCTTTTTCTAAATTTGGAAGAAGGCGAAGGCAAAGTCAAAGGCCCCAACATCATATTTCTCTTCACTCTTTAATTCATTTCTTCATTAAAAAAAAATACAAATTTAAAAAACATCCACAATCATGATCATTGTCTCCAACGTATTTATTCAAATTTAGATAGCACTAATCTAATAGGTAATCGGGTTGGAAAAAACAAATTACAGATTTAATCACTATTTTAATAATATTGAAGGGTTTATTTTATCTTTATTAGAATTTTTTCTTTTTATTTTTTAATGTAAAATCTTTAGAGTTTAGAGCATCCTAATGAAAAATAGCACTAATCTAATAGGTAATCGGGTTGGAAAAAACAAATTACAGATTTAATCACTATTTTAATAATATTGAAGGGTTTATTTTATCTTTATTAGAATTTTTTCTTTTTATTTTTTAATGTAAAATCTTTAGAGTTTAGAGCATCCCAATGAAAAATAGCACTAATCTAATAGGTAATCGGGTTGGAAAAAAAAATTACAGATTTAATCACTATTTTAATAATATTGAAGGGTTTATTTTATCTTTATTAGAATTTTTTCTTTTTATTTTTTAATGTAAAATCTTTAGAGTTTAGAGCATCCCAATGAAAAATATTTCTTATTCCAAATTAACTTGTCTTTGCAAATGTGTAGATAGTAGGATACACTACAGTGTCCACACATTTACAAGGAAAAGAAAATAATATTAAAAAAAAAAAAAAAAAGTGTTGTGCATTGCACACAAAGTCCAGTGGAATTGCCTGCTACCATTGGCCCATTGCTACGCATGTGCCTCCTAGGTATAATAATAGTAATTATATTGTGAAGTTTGGTTCAAAAATTTCTCTGTAATTTTTATTTTTTATTTTTTATTTTTACTTTGATTCAATAATATATTTTCTGTGAAATTGTCTTGATATATGTAATACTTTTTAATTAAGGGTGTGTTTGGTTCACACATGAAAATCAGAATTGGAATATAAATTAAATACTTGATAATGGTAATGGACTTTGGTAAAATTATTTTGCATGTTACTGTAGGGTGGAATTGGAATGATTACCAAAAATTAATGTTTGGTTGTGTATGACCCTATAATGGGAATAAATGTTTTAAAATACAAAAATAAAAAATCAAGGCAATTGATCCTAATATAATGGCATATGAACCATCAATATGAACAACACAAAAAATCTAAAAGTACTAATCCAAACTAAAAAAATTAGATTACCAATAAAATGGAATGATACTCCTTTTAATTAGGGAATGAAATTTTTAATTAAATGGGTAATTAAAACTCATAATTGTGTTTTAAAAAGTTGTAAACCAAATACTAATTATGATTATGATTTTGATTCTCATTAATTCCTAATGTATAAACTCATGAACCAAACGCACCCTAAAATATAATACGGAATACTTTTTTAATTAAATGGGTAATCAAAACTCATTATTGTGTTTTAAAAAGTTGTAAACCAAACACTAACTATGATTTTAATTCTCATTTCTAAACTGTAAACTCATGAACCAAACGCACCCTAAAATATACTCCGTAATACGGAATAGTTTTTATAGACTTTTAAAAAATATTACATGCATTTCAGACACAACTTATTCTTAAATAAATGATTTATATATTTAGCAAAGATGGCTATATTATGCGTAGAAAATTCATGTGTATATATCTACTATACTAATAAGAGTCCAAAAGAGTTAGGCCTATAATGGGTAGAAAAAATGACGGTCACAGATTTTAATCAAATGAATGACTCAGATTGATTAAAAGATTGATAAGATTTAAATTTTACATTAAAATTTCCTAAAATACCCACACACCGTTACTAATTCCGTTAAAATTTTAAGAATTGCCGTTAGTTCACCGTTAACTTACTCATTGATTTCAATAAAAAAAAAAAAAGGTCTTAGGTTCGAACCTCATCCCAAACAAAGTTGGCATAATTAGTACTCTATTTTACTCTTATTAAATTATATATAAATAATAACTTAGTAGCTACAACAAAAAATTATAGATATGCATTTCTTTAATTTAGAATTATGTGTCCACAATGTCTTTATTCAAAAAAAAATATTCATTATCAATAAATTAAATAAGAGACCAAGACTATGTGGTCTAATGGTACCCGGGTTGGACTTCCATTTGGAAGGTTATGAGTTCGAGCCTCAGTGGAGGCGTTATTGGTTCTTTGTGTTTCAGTAGGTTGAGAAAGTATATGAACAGATACTACAATGTAATAGGGCCAGTAACATTCAAAAAAAATAAGAGAAATAATTTTATTAGTTATATTGTCTTTATTTTTCTACAATATAAAAATTCTTTATATTCAAATTTATTAATTGATTATATTCGCTACATTGTCCTTAAAATGTCTTATTTCAGTGAAAAAAAATTATTCATTATCAACAAATTAATTAAGATAAATATTTTCATTAATTATATTGTCCTTATTTTTCTCAAATGTAAAAATTTTTACATTCAAATTCATCAATTGATTATATTCACTACATTGTCTATTATCTTTTTTGTGCACTATTTTTCTAATTAAATATCAAAGTTATAATACAAAATAATGCTATATATTTATTTACCAAGTATTTTATTAATACCATGAAAAAATTAAAAAAAATATAATTAATAAAGCCAACCATATTAACTAGAGAGATTTTGTGACAAAGAGTGTATTCAAATCACACAACAAATTGAAGTGAGAACTACCTTACAATGTCCTTGTTTGACAATTAGCAGTTAGCGGTTAGCGTTAGTGGATTATATTAGCAGATTTGACCAACGAATTTATTTAATTATTAACATTGGGTAGAAAAAATGACCGCCAAATTATTAAATCAAATGAATGGTTCAGATTGTTCAAGTTTTAATTTTTTTCTTTTAAGTTTTTCTAATTTATCCTTAATTATATGATTATCCATTTAACTTTTCCGTTAAATACCGTTAATTCATCGTTAGTCTAATTCTAATATTAAAGTCTAATATAGAATTATAACTACACCATCAATCTAATTCTAATATTAAAGTCTTAATAAAACTTAACCACAAATCCTAATGTCGAAATCTCCTCAAACAATATTAGTATATATTTAATATTTTATGCCCTAATTTTTATTTGTTCTTCCTTATGTCCCGTATTTGGTTTCAACCATACCTATACAATTATTTTATTGACAATTATAATCAATCTTGACTATTTTATCTTGCATTTGTAAACTTAGAATTACCTATTTAACCCGCACGGGCTTAGCTCAATGGTTAATTTAGTGGGCAGTATTTGGGAGAAGAGACCAAGGTTTGAACCTCGGCGGCGACAGTGCGGGAATTGTGTCCAAAGTGGGCAGATTGCTTGTGCGCACCTGCATTTGGTCCTGTCTGCTAAATCATTGAGTCACCGTGATTTACAACTTCCCACAATGCTCTGTCGGGTCGGAGTGTGGGGACCCTTGGGGTTGGGGACTCAACCTTTGGGAGAAGAATTACCTATTTAAATACGCAAATTCAACCTTCAATTATCTATGCATGAACAATTTCAATATAATCTTGCCTTAATATACTTTAAAGTACTTATTTAAAAAAAAAAAAAAAAAAAAACAAACATTGGGCATTATCCCAATCGCGCAATGCGCGTAAAAAACTAGTTTAAATATAAATAGTCTAAATATTTAAAAATTAATTAATTAACAGTTTTGTAATAAGTTTAAAATGGAGCACTATAAGTGGGAAATAAAAACAAAAACAAAAATAAAAACAACAACAACAACAACAACAACAACAACAACAACAACAACAACAACAATAATAATAATAATAATAATAATAATAATAATAATAATAATAATAATAATAATAAGGCAGAAGTGTCAAATAGGCCCATCTACTATTTCAAAGTGTTCAATTCCCCCCACCATCTAATATATATGCTAATCAGGCACATTTACCTTCTAAATTTGTTCGATTAGCTTTTTTTGCAGGTTACCCACCTGTTTGCGATGACGTGGCCGATTATGCTTAGGTGTCATTGTTTACATGGCATAAAAATAACAAAAAAAAAAAAAAAAAGTGATTGGGCGAATTCTGAATTAAGAATTAAAAACCTGATTTTCCGATTTCAATTACGCTAATGATTGGGCGAATTCTAAATTAAGAATTAAAAACCTGATTTTCTGATTTCAATTACACTTATTTTATACCGTTTCCGGGGAATCTTGATCCCAGAGGTCAAGAATTCTTCCCAAGAATTTTCCTAGATCCCATCCCCCGCCGCCGCAGTACGGCAAAGTTCTGGCGTACCCTCAACCCGCACTGCCAGCTCCGTTGCTGCCGCCGCAGAGTTCAATTCCGACGCGAACGCTACTGGTGAGCATGGTTCCCTCCGATGTGAGCGAGTCGGTGGTGAGGCGGGAACTGGAGGTGTTCGGCAATGTGAGGGGCCACACATATGGAGAGGGTCAAAACCAACACATGCAACAGCATACCGTCTCCGCCGCCATTTCTTTCGTTATGCAGCAGCAATTCCGTCTCCGGCGGAGATTCATTATGCAGCTTTAATTTTGGTAAAACATTAAACCATAATTAATCATCTTTAATTTTAATTTCTTGATTTAATAATGTTAATATGCCTAATTTTTCTCCAAGCTGTTAGTGATTGACACTTCTGCCTAGTATGATGAAATTGATGGAATTGAGGGAGATGCCGTGAAGGAATTGAGGGAGACGCCGACACCAAAGACCACTCTGCCAAGTATGATGAAACGACACCAAACGACACCAAATATATTTTCCACGTCAACTAGCTGGATGGGCAACCTGATGATAACCTGTAATTAAAGCTAATCGAACAAATTTAGAAGGTAAATGTGCCTGATTAGCATATATTTTAGATGGTGGGGGGAATTGAACACTTCGAAATAGTAGATGGACCTATTTGACACTTCTGCCTAATAATAATAATAATAAAAAAACAAGTATAGGATGTGAATAGATGCATGAGCACATAGAAGGATGTTTTTATGCTAGGCTAGAATTCATTCATATGAATTTCTAATGAGAAGGTAGTTGATCAATAGAGTTACCACACCGACAACTCAATTTGATTTTTAGACATTAATTATGGACAAAGACACATGACCGAATTCTACCAGTCACGAGAATTTTACCTCTCAACTATTAGCAAATTATATTGTAGACCACGAATAAATATTCATTTTTAGTACTAGTATATTGAAGGTTCATTTTAAAGTAGTATATCTAAAAATGAACTTTCAGTTCACGATAAAAGAACCTTCAAAAATGAACATCCAGTACAAAAAAAAAAAAAAAAAAAAAAAAATTTATGTCAATGGTCCACCTTGCAAACTTTGTGTCAATAGTCTACCTTGCAAAGTGGACCATGGTTCATGGTATAATGATTATCCACTATTCTATGGGGTCGGGGTGTCAGTGGTCCACGTATATTGATTGTCCACTATTCTGTGGGGCCGGGATATGTGGGTCTGAGATTGAGAGAATTTCGCCTTTTATGGACAAGTTAATCATTGGGGCTATCGGTAAGGTAAGTTGTGATTAAGAATTTCTTACTTTTTGGTCAGGTTCCTAGTATTTGAATAGTATTTCCATATTGGGAGTAGTATTTGAACAGTATTTCCATATAGGGAGTATATAACAAAAAAATTTGGTTACATTAATCGTTTTAAGATTTGATAGAAGAGTATTCTGAATGATTACACTAATGGAACTTACAAATTTAGCATCACTATTTTCTCTTTCCTTGTGTGTATATACTCTGAATAACTCCATTCTGGAGCAAAGGAGACATGTATATACAGATATCCTATCCTATACTACATTCCTTGTATATATATGTAACACCCAAAAGCATAGCAGAAGAGAATAGCTGAACCATGGCAGCCAAGCCTTCCCTTTCAAGTCCCAAGATTTTCACCTTTGCTCTCATATCTGTTTGTCTAACTCTCATTCTTGTTACAACTATCAAATTCCTAGAAGGAACCTATGAAAAACACCCAAAATGGATCCTCCCTATACCAGTCCAAAAGCCTAGTTGGCACCAAGTATTGAAAAGCAGAATAGATGTTACAAGAATGAAGATTGGTCTAGTGAATGTGTATAGTGTGGAGAAGGAGATTAAGGGTTTACGGGAAGAAGCAAAGGCGATTAGTGTAAAGTTTCGTCCTGTGAATGGGAGCGTTCGATGGAAAGACTTATTCCCGGAATGGATAAACGAAGAAAGACCTCGAAAGTGCCCGGAAATACCAATGCCGAGGTTTGAAGACTACAAGGATGTAAATGTTGTTGTGGCTAGGGTTCCATGCAGGGATTCAACAGATGTGTTTAGGTTACAAGTGAACTTAGTGGTTGCTAATCTTCTGGTGAGAAATGGGAGAAGTTATAATGAAATGTATGTTGTTTTCATTGGGTCTTGTGAGCCTATGTTGGAGATGTTCAGGTGTGATGATCTGTTATGGCATGAAAGAAATTATGCATGGGTGTATAAGCCTGACTTGAGAAAGCTGAGGCAGAAGGTGGCCATGCCAGTTGGAACTTGCCAACTTGCTCATCCATTTCATGAACCAAGTGAGTTTTACTTCTTTCTTTAATTGCTATGTTAAATTTGCTTTTAACTATTAGAAAAGTTAAGCATTTGTGTGGATCCAAAATGGAGGGTAAGAACCTCACAACTAGATATTCACCTACTGGCACGAATTATTCAAAAATCATTTTTCGTTGACTTGGAAAAATATGACTATTTTGGAGGAAAATGACTTCCGTCAAAATTTGACGGAAGTCCTTTTCCACCGACCAAAAATGACCACTAATGTTTCCAAACTTGGTTTCCGGCGAAAACCATAGGTCTGGTTTCCGCAGCGGACCAGAGCAGCTATGATTTCTGCCAGAAATTAGAGTTTTTTTTTAAAAAAAAATATTTTTTAATAAATAACATTATTTTAATATTATTATAAATATTTTTATATTTTAAATAAACCAATTAAAATGTTTAATTATACAATTTTACTCATTTTTCAGAAAACGAACCAAACACATCAATCCAGCTTTCCAGAATGCAACCAAACACTAAAAATGAAACTATTTTATTATTTTCCAAAAAACATTTTTAAAAAGTCATTTCTCCGGTTTTCAAACACACTCTTAGAGAGCCATAATAATTAGGCATTAACTATTGATAAAAGCATTTGAGTGGATCCACAATGGAGGGTAAGAACCTGACATGCTGACAACTAGATATTCACCTATTAGGAATGCAAAATGAATACTTGAAGAGCCATAATAATTAGGCACCAACTATTGATAAAAGAAAATTGTTTAATTGGAGCAACTCCAGCCAAGTTGGTCACACAGTTGGCTGGATAATTTATCTAGTGCACACCGTAGTGGCTGCAGATTTCCCTCATCATCATTTAAAAAAAAAAAAAAGGTTTAATTGTTTAGGTAGAGCTTCCCATGGGAATTGGGGGGGGGGGGGGGGGGGGGGGGTGCTAATTTCAGGATATGATATTCCAGATCTAAATTAAAATGTAGCCTACTGGGATACCATTAATATAGGGTATAGATAAGAAATTTTGTTGAGGTGAGTATAAAACTAAAAATGTCAACAAAAGCAGGATCCAACCACTGACTCTAGAATTCTGTAACAAAATATCTAGTAGAAGCAGGACAAGGTTAAATGCCAAGCACAACTTGCATTAAGGGTGCAGAACTAGATGAAGTGAAAAATCTACTGGCAGGGGTGAACTGCCCAATTAGCATATGCATATTGTATTACAATAAACTTTATTTTTTTTTACTGAAGTTCTCTTTATGCATACTTCACATAATTATTACAAGACTATGATCCTAAAACTAATGCCTAGAGGGATAATAGTAGGTTGTTAGTAATTCCCCTTATCCCACAAGCAAAACAATACCCAGAGGGATTAAATGGCATAAGAATTTTAACAACAAATGACCCTTAGCTTCTTCATTAAAATCCATATAATACCTCATCTTAATGTATATCTTGTGTAAATCAGGTCAAGAATTACAGGGAAGAGCCTCTAACAAGACCCTACGCCAGCCAAGAGAGGCTTATGTAACTATCATCCATTCATCAGAAGCCTACGTCTGTGGTGCAATAGCTTTGGCTCAAAGCATCAAGCAATTCACATCGACAAAAGACCTCATCCTCCTAATGGATGAAACTATCTCTCAAAAATCCCTCAGTGGTCTCAGAGCAGCGGGATGGAAAACTAAGAAAATAAAGAGGATTCGAAGCCCACATGCAGAGAAAAATGCATACAATGAATGGAACTACAGCAAACTTCGGATATGGCAACTTGTGGAGTATGATAAACTTATCTTCATAGACTCAGATTTCATTGTCCTGAGAAATTTGGACAAGTTTTTCACGTACCCACAATTATCAGCAGTTGGGAATAGCAGACATGTGTTCAACTCCGGTCTAATGATAGTAGAACCCTCAGAATGTACCTTCAAAACCCTAATGCAGAAAACAAAGACCACTGGCTCATACAATGGGGGTGATCAAGGGTTCTTGAATGAAGTTTTCTCATGGTGGCACCGGTGGCCAGCTGGCTTAAATTTTCTAAAGGATTACCTAGCAGTTCCGGATGAAAAACGTGAAGTACCAAAGAATGTGTACACTGTGCATTTTCTAGGGATGAAACCATGGAAGTGTTATCGAGATTATGATTGTAACTGGGATAGCTTGGAAAACCAACGTTTTGCAAGCGACATGGCTCACACAATGTGGTGGAAAATTTATGAGAAAATGCCTAAGAATTTGCAGCATTATTGTGCTCTTGATCCACAGGTGGAAGCCGAGGTAAGAATGTGGAGGGAGAATGCTAAAAATGCCAGTTTTGCTGATGGACACTGGAAAATTCCAGTGAAAGATCCAAGAAGAAGTTTCCTTACATGATTCTTTTCCTTCTACATTTTCAAGTAGGACTCCTCTAGTGGATAGTTAACTACATACAGTAATTTTCTATTTTACAGTAATTTTATTTTGGATTAAAAGTAGAAATTTTTGTTTGGACCTGAAGCTTTTATAACAAGTGTCTACCAGAAATGGCAAAGCAGTACGGTTACAGTAACCATAACACAATTCATGCATTCATAAGCTCAATGTGTGTTCATCTTTTTGGACACTTTAGACGTCTCTAAAATACAAAGAAACACAGAGTTAAAATACAGAAAGGTTCATACCGTCATGTCATGCTTTCGTCAACAAGAGTTCCTGAAATCCTTGAGAAACAGCCAGGCAGGATGTACATACTGGTGCAGCTGTATATATCTGAAACGGGCTCAAACTGTAAGAACATGTGTTTAGTCACTAAATAACAAACCACATCAAAGAAGTTGCTTACCTTATTGAAGTTATCCAATATCCAAACACTACTGAACTCTTCCTGCACTTGTCAGAAAATCAGCTTTTAATCACTTCACAGTTCACACAACTTCATTACTGTAAATACCTCGTATCTGTCTAGCTCCATATAACCAGTATTTAATATGTAAAGTTCAGACCAGCCAAGTAGTGGAGGTGTATAGAGCCAGCGCCTGGCTGCTGTTCAACTAAAATAATGTTAAACAATGGAGCCTAGAGAAACTATAGAAGTAATGATATCTACTAGTCTACTACTGAAAAGCATCATTCGAAATATTGTTTTTTGAATTTTCTCCACATGAATTAGAAGGAGATGAAGATTTTTCATATTACAAACCAAATTAAATGTGTACTCTGTATAAGTTTTAGAAAGAAACAACATTAACTGCATAGCTCAACATATGCAAACTAAACTACCATAATTGGACTAGTACTGTGGGAATGAGATTGCAGTTTGTGAAATGGATTTTGGTATTTTTTATGTGAACAGGATAATGGGCATATAGACACTAATAAACCAAATGAAACATATGTTTGATCAACCAGTTAGAATTTTTCTTCACCAGATTCTCTTAAAGTCATTTCAAGAAGTTTTTTGTCTTCAATGAATACAGGTGGTGAAACCCGGCTAAACATCTAGTGAAGAGCTTTGCATTTTAGGCATCATGGTGGGCTACAGAAAATCTCTTACATATTTGTAGAAATTAGAACTAAGAAAGGATTCAGACACTTCATGCAATCATGCCAAATCTGATCTGCTACATTTCCGAGGAATTGTTTGTCTGATAAACTGGACATAAAAATCAACCAATGAATCTTACATGTACAAACTACTCAATTGAGTATTTGATCCCTTTGATAGGAGCACTTGAGCCAGAAAAAAAGAGAAATCTGCAGCAGAGAGGTTTGGCATTTTCTCTACCACTCGATATGTTTTACAGAGTGAGCTGTTACATTCTGTAGAAGTTTTTAAAGTTGATGTTGGCCAAGTTCCACATTTCTTTTCCATTAGAATTATATCCATTCAGAAAAGTAAAGATCTTGAGGGACAAGCAGGCTTTCAATACCAAAACTCATTTCATTCTTTGTAGCTTTACTGCCACAATTTAGTAATTGCTCCTTCAGAGAACCAACTCTCTGCAATTAAAGAACTCAAATAGATAACTGACCGAAAACAAATAAATTCGATACTGCAGGCAAAGCAACTAAAGTTTGGGGATTCAAGAGTTTAAGGTTCCATTTTACCAGGCTTGTGAATAGTGTGAGGTCTTACAAATCCTTTACATTTCCTACTCATCATGATCCATATAGCACAATTTTCTCTTATCTGGAACATATCCTTCATCTCCAATGTGTCTATATAACTCCAACAAGGTACCATAAATAGTATCACACTGTGGATGCATCTGATCAGCAACTACAAAGTTGTGAACTTTCTTTTCAATTTCAATCCAACTTATCCCAGTCTCTTTTGCTATCCCTGTCTCTTTCATTTTCTTGATAATTATCGCTCTCTCTTTCCATTGCCTTTTGGAAGAATGCATATTAGCCAGTAGGACATATGGAATTGGGCTATCAGGTGAAGCCAAAAGCCACTGTTCAGCTGCATATTTTCCCATATCAGTATCTCCATGAATGCTACAAGCACCAAGTAGTGCCTGCCAAACTAGTACATCAGGCTTTGTTGGTAGCCCCTCAATAAAGCATTTTGCTTCATTTAGAAGCCCTGATCTTCCAAGCATGTCAACAACAGAAGCATAGTGTTCCATCCTGGGAATCATTCCATAAACTGTCTGCATGGATTCAAAGAACTGCATTCCTTTCTCCACCAAGCCTACATGACTACAAGCATGAAGCAAAGAGAGAAAGGTAACATCTGTTGGCTCAACGCCATTTGATCTCATTTCTTCATATAACTCAAGTGCTCTAAAACCATTACCATGCCGGGCAAAAGCTGCAATCAACGAGTTCCATGAAACTGGATTCCTTTGAGGCATCTGGTCAAAGACTTTGACAGATTCCTGCAATTCACCGCACTTGGAGTACATGTTAATTAGCCCATTGCTAACGAATGGATTGAGAAGGAACCCTTTCTTGATAATTAGTGAGTGAACTTGTTTTCCAAGCCCTAACAGTGTATCACTACCAAAAACCCCAAGAATGGCTGACACCACATTTGGGTCAATGTCAATTCCTGATTTGATGATTTTGATGAAAATTTGCAAAGCCTCTTCTTCAAATCCATTTTGGGAAAAACCTACAAGGATGACGGTCAATGAAACTGTGTCGAGTACCTCAGCAGACTCAAAGATTTGCCAAGCATCCTCTATACTGCCACACTTCGAATACATATCCATAAGTGCACTCTCCATACACAAATTTGATTGAAATCCCAATTTCCAAACAATAGCATGAATCTGACAACCCTTTTTGAGTGCTTGCATGCCACTACATGCCAATATTGCGCTCAAATAGGTTAAATGATTAGGGACATCAGATCCACACCGAAACTTATCAAACAGTTTCAAGCTTTCCTCATAAAATTCATTTTGAGCAAGCCCAGATATAATAGCTGTCCAAGTGATAACATTCCTCTGAACCATCTCATCAAAAACCCGCCTCCCTGAATCTGGACTCCCGCATCTAAAATATGAAGTAACCAAAGCATTCCCCACGGAAACCTCTCTCTCATGGCCACTCAGAAACACCAATCCATGCATCACTTTAGTGATCATAAGAAACTGAGCCCTATCACATGCCGATAAAATGGTAGTCAAACTAGCATGATCAAACCAGCCAAACCCCAAACTCAGCAATTCTTTAAAATACCCAAGTCCCATTTCAAACTCCCCATTGTTTATGAACCCTGAAATTATTGAGTTCCAGGAAACGGTGTCTCTTGCAGGCATATCCTCGAACACCTTAACTGCGTCAAGCAATTTACCGCATCTAGCATACATTGTGAGGAGAGAGTTCAGAACTCGAATGGCGGTTTGATCCTGGGAGTCAAAGGGTCCGGGATTCTTGATAGTGAAGGCATGAATGCAACTTCCCAAACGAAGATTGCCTTCTCTCCCACAAGAGGAGAGGAGGAAGCTTATTCCTATTGCATTGTCGACGCAAGGCTTCGCTTGGGATGATGAAGGAAGTGGATTCCCGGAGGCAAATGCTCTTACCGAGAAGACGAGATAGGCAAGCGGTGGATTCAGTTTCCGGGAGATCCATCTGGTGGTGGTGTTCATCCATGAAAGAGCGGTGGGAACACTCCCGCCGAAATCAAATTTAGCGCCCAAACAATTTATATAAATCTTTCCCTGATCTCAAATGACGTTATTTATTGTATAACCAATTAACCAAACCACGGGCCAATAAGTCGTGGGCAAAGCAAATTCATTCCAGTACAATTTGGGTCTCATATTATAAATTCGATATAGGAAATTTTGATGGTGTGCACATGCTAAATTACACTAAAAATATTTTGTAAAAGTTTAATTAAATTGAGTGATGATAAAAATAAAATTTGTGAACTTGGGTAGTGTGATTGAGAACTGAGAATAATGAACTTATTCATAGCTAGTTCACTTGTAGAGGTCAATCATTATTGTGTGGACCATATTATCAAATTAGTTTTTTACGCGTTAATGAAATAATGCTCAATGATTATAAATTATATAGGAGATGTTCATGCATATGTACTTGAATGTTGAATTTGTTTATTTAAGATAAAATTTCAATTTTGGTCCACTGACTATTGGAGTTGTGTTAATTGCAACACTTGACTATAAAATAAAATGTTAATTTAGTACCTTGACTATGCAATTTCTATCAATTTTGGTCACGCCGATCAAATTACCGGCGAATTGTGACCGAAAAAACTTAAGTCAACGGATGTACTGAATTGGAAGGGGCAAAATAGTCTTTTCTTGTTCCTTCTGATTTGGGAAAACGACTTGTTGACCAAAATTAAAACCCACCCGCCTTTCCCACTCTGTGATTATCCTCCACCGATACCGGCGAATTGTGACCATAAATGCTCCTCGATTCCCACTCTGTGATTATCCTTCACGCGCACTCTAATCGCCAGTAAATTCCCTAGCGGAGGAGAGGATGATGTCAAGAATCCGGCAGAAATGCTCCTCGATGCCATTGGCAACATACGCGAATCCGACACCGAGTGAACGTCTTGAGCATTCACTTTCTGTGGTTTACACCGCCGTTTTTAATGTTAACCGGACCATCTGGCAGAGGCTCCGCATCTTTTCCAGTAGAATTCTCGTTTCCGATATCATCGTCGAGTCCGAGAAGGCAATTCACCGATGAAGATTTGGACAGGACTTTTGTGGAAGTTGAAGTAGCTCCATTAAGCGCGTTGAGAAACCAGTCTTCGGACTTGGTTGAGCTCTCGAGAAACGACCTGATTGACGACATCGTGTCGGAATTTGAAGGAAAGAGGAATAATCGGAGCCGAGAAGTCTTCGTACCATTTGAATTATAGTTGATGCGGTTGTACTTGATGTAGATAATTGATCCGTGTAGTTTATGTGTACTCTATTGTGTATAGAACATGCATGAACATGTATGAAAATGTAGAGAGAATATGGAGCAAAAATGGACTAGAATAAGCTTCTTCTCTCATCTCTCTCTCTAAAACATAAAATCCTCTCTATTCTCTCTAAACATTCAAGAACATCATTTAATAAAAGAGTTCTTTGAGCTATTATTCTTCCATTTTCCTCTCCTCTTTCATTCTCACTTAACTAGACCCTCTCTCTAGCTCTAAACATGAATAAAAGAAGCTTATTCTAGTCCATTTTTGCTCTATCTTCTCTCTAGATTTTCATACATGTTCATGCATGTTCTATACACAATAAAGTACACATAAACTACATGGGTCAATTATCTACATCAATACTCATCGATTATGTTTTTAGATTATTACTAGTATTTTCACCCGTGCGATACACGGAATGGAATTGTTGTAATATATTAATAATATTTAAATCGATATATAATTATTTAAGAGTTAATTTCACCAGAGGTCGTTTATTTTTCCTGACAATTCCAAATTTAATCCTAGACTATAGTTATTAATTATTACAATTTATTCTATGTTACAACTCTTACGTTAATATTCTTACTATTATTATTAACACTTAATTACTTTTAGATATTATTATTACCACTTATTTTATTATTATTATTATATTATTATTATTATTATTAGTTTCTTTTCAAGTACTGTTAGTATATAATGGTCGTGAGGCACAATAATAATATAACCATAATTAAATATGCTTGTATTGTATTCCGGAGTTAATGCCATTTTTGGTCCTAGACTTATTGAGGCATTGACACTTTTCATCCTCCATAATAAAAATTGCCAGTTAGTAAACACTGTTATTGGTCGTTGGACAGTTTTGATCCTCCGTCAATGAAGCCGTTTGTTGACCGTGAATTATAAGGGCTTTCTGTCTTTTTATGTCTTATTCTTCTAATCTTGTTTAGACTAGCGCTGCTGTGACTCCTGTGAGGCGAGATGGCGAGACTTGGCGGCTAAGTAGTAACCGTCGGTAGTGAGTAGCAGCGAGGTTCTTCTCCGGCGAGTTGTAGGTACGGCGGCGAGCATACGAGGCAGTAACTCCTTCCGGCGACGGACCAGTAAGGCAGATCTGGCGGTGCAGCAACAGATCCGGCGAGGTTGGGGCCTTCACCGGTGGTTTTTGGTTCCGGCGAAGCAGAGAGGCCAGCAGGTCGGCGAACCCTCCTATGGTAAATAGCAGTTGTAGTTGTAGATGGCGTGATGTAGAATTTGCACCTGTAAGTCCTCCCTTCCATATTGACCACAAATATCCTTCCCATCTCTTTCTCTCTCTCTCTCTGACCACAACTACTTGGTGCACAACCTCAAAAACTCTGTTATTCTACCTGAAATTTATTGAAGTTTCAAGCTGAAAATGCGGAATCCGCCGCTCCCCAAAAATCGCATTGTCTGAGGTGTTGGAATGGCCGGTGTTGACTTCCTGGCTGCTGTAGCTTCATTCCCCAACCCGGATGATAAAATTCGGGGCACCAGCTTTGAGGTTCAAGGAGGTGGTAACACTGGCAATGCTTTGATAAAACCCGGATGATAAAATTCGTCTTGGTCTAAATCCAAGGGTCATATCTAAGGTTGATGATGACTCGCATGGCGAAAGAATACTTGATGAGCTTGAAAGGGATGGTGTTGATACATCTTTTATGGTGGTGTCCAAAGGAAACTCACACGTGCATTTTCACTCCAGGATATCCACCCATGATATCTGAGGGTCTACATACCCAAATCAAAATTGTCTTCAGCGCTTGGAGTAAATATTGTCTACTTAGATGGAAGGCTGCATGAGACTGCTTTGATTGTAGTGCAGGAGGCAAAGAGTAGGGGCATACCTATGCTAGTTATGTTGTATGCTCGACAAAATTTCCACAGGCATGGAATAACGCCCTTTCTATCCCAAATGCACTTGATTCCATTATCTAGAGATTGATGTCAAATGTAAAATTCGTGATTGTTAGTTGGGTGAAGATGGTTTCTTAATGTTAGAAAGGACTGAAGCGGATAACCTCAGTTTGAAGAAATGGATGTAGCAGTGACCAATGGATGGAGAAATACAAGGATTATAACATAAAAAGACAGAAAAACCCTTCTAATTCACGGTCAACAAACGGCGTCATTGACGGAGGATCAAAACTGTCCAACGATCAATAACAGTGGCAATTTTTATTATGGAGGATGAAAAGTGTCAATGCCCCAATAAGTCTAGGACAAAAAATGGCATTAACTCTTGTATTCCGTGAGTCACAATAATAATATAACAATAATTAAATATTGTTCAATTATATATTCTTCTAGGATTTCTATTACCATCATTAATTATTCCCAAATTTACCATAATTAAATAATTTGACCAATTATAAAGAAAGATTATTAAATAATGCACGGGACAATTGTTTAATTAAAAAATTTAAAAATTCATTAATAAAACATAAAGTTCTCATAGTTTTTTCTTAGAAACTCTTTAATAAAGTATTTTTTTTAGAAATTGGTGGGCCAAAATACGCGATTTCAAAAAAACATTTGTCCAAAACGGACAACAGAGTCGAAAGTTATGCATTGCCGAACTTTTGACACTTTACAACTTAAAAAAAAAAAATTAAAAAAAAATTAAAAGCCGGTTCAACCGGCGAGGCGGCCGCTGAGGAGGCCGATTCCGGCCTTTCTCGCCGCGGCCCGCGACACGATTTTTGCAACACTGATATATAAAATAGATATAAATTAGAATCGGAATAGTATTACACAATTTTATAATATTACAATAAAATTTTAACCCATAATTATTGTAAAAATCAATATATTTTATTAGGAATAGAGATTTTTTAGGAATTGGGCGGGAAGTTAAAATTTCAGGATTTTGTATTTATATATAGTATAGATTGTATTACACTATTTTATAATATTAGAATAGAATTTTAACACAGAATTATTGTACGAATGTGAAAGTAGAAATCAATATTTTTTATTAGGAAGAGAGATTTTTTAGGAATTGGGGGGAAGTTAAAATTTCAGGATTTTGTTTTTATTTATAGTATTGATATAGATTGTATTACACTATTTTATAATATTAGAATAGAATTTTAACGCAGAATTATTGTACGAATGGGAAAGTAGAAATCAATATATTTTATTAGGAAGGGAGATTTTTTAGGAATTGGGCTGAAGTTAAAATTTTAGGATTTTGTTTTTATATATAGTATAGATTGTATTACACTATTTTATAATATTAGAATACACAGAATTATTGTACGAATGAGAAAATAGAAATCAATATATTTTATTAGGAAGAGGGATTTTTTAGGAATTGGGCGTGAAGTTAAAATTTCAGGATTTTGTTTTTATATATAGTATAGATTGTATTACAATATTTTATAATATTTTAATAGAATTTTAACGCAGAATTATTGTACGAATGAGAAAGTAGAAATCAATATATTTTATTAGGAAGAGATATTTTTTAGGAATTGGGCGGAAAGTTAAAATTTCAGGATTTTGTTTTTATATATAGTATAGATTGTATTACACTATTTTATAATATTAGAATACGCAGAATTATTGTACGAATGGGAAAGTAGAAATCAATATATTTTATTAGGAAGAGAGATTTTCTAGGAATTGGGCGGGAAGTTAAAATTTCAGGATTTTGTTTTTATTTATAGTATAGATATAGATTGTATTACACTATTTTATAATATTAGAATAGAATTTTAACGCAGAATTATTTTATGAATGGGAAAGTAGAAATCAATATATTTTATTAGGAAGAGATTTTTTAGGAATTGGGCGTGAAGTTAAAATTTCAAGATTTTGTTTTTATATATAGTATAGATTGTATTACACTATTTTATAATATTTGAATAGAATTTTAACACAGAATTATTGTACGAATGAGAAAGTAGAAATCAATATATTTTATTAGGAAGTGAGATTTTTTAGGAATTGGGCGGAAAGTTAAAATTTCAGGATTTTGTTTTAATATATAGTATCGAATGTATTACACTATTTTATAATATTCGAATGCGCAGAATTATTGTACGAATGGGAAAGTAGAAATCAATATATTTTATTAGGAAGAGAGATTTTTTAGGAATTGGGCGGGAAGTTAAAATTTCAAGATTTTGTTTTTATTTATAGTATAGATTGTATTAAACTATTTTATAATATTAGTATAGAATTTTAACGCAGAATTATTGTATGAATGTGAAAGTAGAAATCAATATATTTTATTAGGAGGAGAGATTTTTTAGGGATTGGGCGGGAAGTTAAAATTTCAGGATTTTGTTTTTATATATATTATAGATTATAGATTATAGATATAGATTGTATTACACTATTTTATAATATTAGAATACAATTTTAACACAGAATTATTGTACGAATGGGAAAATAGAAATCAATATATTTTATGAGGAAGAGATATTTTTTAGGAATTGGGGTGAAGTTAAAATTTTAGGATTTTGTTTTTATATATAGTATGGATTGTATTGCACTATTTTATAATATTTGAATAGAATTTTAACGCAGAATTATTGTACGGATGAGAAAGTAGAAATCAATATATTTTATTAGGAAGAGAGATTTTTTAGGAATTGGGTGGGAAGTTAAAATTTCAGGATTTTGTTTTTATATATAGTATAGATATAGATTGTATTACACTATTTTATAATATTAGAATACGCAGAATTATTGTACGAATGGGAAAGTAGAAATCAATATATTTTATTAGGAAGAGAGATTTTTTAGGAATTGGGCGGGAAGTTAAAATTTCAGGATTTTGTTTTTATTTATAGTATAGATATAGATTGTATTACACTATTTTATAATATTAGAATAGAATTTTAACGTTGAATTATTGTACGAATGAGAAAGTAGAAATCAATATATTTTAGTAGGAAGAGAGATTTTTTAGGAATTGGGCGGGAAGTTAAAATTTCAGGATTTTGTTTTTATATATAGTATAGATTATAAGTTTTAAGAACTTTTAAATTTTACTAAAATAATTTGGTTATTTGGAAAAAAAAATCAGTTATAATTATTCATAAATATAAAGTTTAGTTCAATTAACGGGTAATATATTTTACAAATTCAGTTAATTCGAATAAGTTATTAACTGAATTAACACCTTAATCATTATCACAAAATATATTTTATTTTTGTTGGAGGGGAGGGGGAGGGGGAGGGGGAGATCAAATAGGCCATTAAACTTGACATGATAGAGCAATTATGTCTATGAACTTTTAAAATGTGCAATTAAACTATAAGACGCATTAAATTCGGTCAAATAAATTCAATTTACAGGTAAAACATGTTACCGATAAAATTATGTCTTTGACTGTTGTCTTTTTTTTTTTATCGATAATCCCCCTTCTAACTAGAATTAGTCGCCTTCTCATTGAGCAGGAAACCATAACAACTTGCCTTTTCCAAGAGAATGCGACGAGAAATGTTCGCCTTTTTTTGGAGAAGGCGACCATAAAGGTTTGCCTTATCTGGAGGAGGCGACCAGATCCCAAAGAATACGACAAAAAATTGTCGCCATAACAACGACTGTCAATGTTTGTCGAATTTTTGCCGAAGAGATAGTAACCAACTATGACATGTCTATAACCATGGCAAATTTTTATGTGGACCACGGTCCATACAACTGTGTGGACCATGAATAAAAAGTACATGTTTAATATACTAAAAATATATTATTTGTGTAATGAATGTACATTATTTGATAATAAGCAAAATAATGTATTTTCAATACTCAAATAATGTACATTTAATATATTAAAATGCATTCGTATTTATAGTTCACACAACTGTGTGGACCATGGTTCATGAAATAATGATTGTATAAATGGTTGGTGGGCTTCAGCGCAAAAAAATAATATATTGATGAGCTAAATTGTACTTTATAAAAATTTAAGTGTCTAATTAACTTTTCGTATTAGGGGTCAATTCCACAATTTTTTTTTTTTTTTTTACTAGGAATAACATTTTTTAAATTGTATTTTAAAAAAGAAAATGCACTAAGCGGGCTGTCCTCTGTGAGGCTGTGTTAACCACTTAACCGTTTTCCCAACACACAAAAAGATAATGAGAATCTGAAAGGGGAAATATAAGGCTGCCCATCAGAAATGGCCACAACACCTTAAACTAATATAAGCTCTGAATTTGTATCATCATATCCCTGTGGAGATGTACTCTCACTCTCTCCCATCTTCCTTCTTCAACTCCACAAAGCATTGCACTCTCATCACCAACTCACTGCCCACCGCACCCTTCTCAACAGTAGTCTCGCCGTCAGTCCACACTGGCTGCAGCACGCCGAAGATTTGCAGTTCCGGATCTCCGGCGAGGGAGGAACAGCGGCGGCCAGTTGTGCTGGGGAGGAGAGAGGCGATTGGGGTGTTAGGATTGTGTTTGGGGGCTGTTGGATTGCGGCAATCCGCAGCTGCTGAAGAAACAACGTCGGCGTGTGAGTTCACGGCCGCGCCTTCTGGGCTTGCCTATTGCGATAAGGTTTTGGGGTTTGGTCCTCAGGCTGAAAAAGGCCAGCTCATTAAGGTTAGCTAATACTCGATCATCCTCTGTAATGTAATTAGGGATTGTGATGATTTATTGTTGAGATTATGACAATGGCACAAAATAAAGAATAAAAGATTTAAGTGGTTTGGTAATGTGCCTAGCTATATCCACGGGATCAAGTTAGCTGTACGTGTTTTTATTGACTGTACTTAGTGATCAAACAACCAGAGATATAATCAGGGTGTTTGGTAAATAGTTGTTTTCTGATTGGATTGGTGTGTTTGACTAGTTGATAGCATTAGGTGATTGTAGAAAAGTGTTTGGTAAATTAGTTGTTAGCAGATTACATACAAAAGCTCGTCGAAAAAAGTTACTTTGAACAGTTTTTTTGAATTTTAGCATTTTGGAGCTATAAGTTGTTACAAAAAGCTAATTAATCAAATACGCATATTGATTGTATAACCAAGTCAAACAACTAATAGTGATCAAATAAGCCAAAATTAGCTAATAGGCTAACTATTTTACCAAACATGGCCCATATTTAAATTTGTGCCGTGGACTTAGGGACATGGACCATTTTGTCTTCTTTATTTTTTACCAGGCCATTATTACCGTTTCATGTATGTATGTTCTCGTTAATCTCCTCTCAACATACATTTATGTTGTTATTAATGGATGAAGAATTTAATTTGGATTACACATCAGGCACACTATACAGGTAAGTTGGAGAATGGGAAGGTCTTTGACAGCAGCTACAACCGGGGGAAGCCTCTCACGTTTCGCGTTGGTGTTGGTGAGGTATATTATATTGTTACTTCATACTCAACTTGCTGCTCTTTGTTAATGATGTGGTGAATTTATGTGTTTGTGAATCAGCAATTAGAGGCTTAGAGCTGTTGGTCGAGTTGAATGTGCCCAAACAGGCTATCGGTATAGTACTAGTTAGAACTACAATGCATAAAAATATGTTTGCACGATTCACGATTGGAATCATCTTAGGAGAGGTACTTACTCATAGGCATGAGTCCTCTTAGGAAAGAATTTTGAGTCCTTAGTTGAGATAATTGTTTCCTGTGGAGTGTGGACTTGACCACCTCCCACCTTCATAAGTAGTTTCCTTTATTTAGGTGTCTTCTTGCTAGCTACATCTATCCCATCTTGTTTGGATCAGGATGTATAGCATGCCCGTCCTCGAATCCTAGTCGTACCAGTACTATGATATGGGTTGTGTTACAGTAACAGTAACAGTTGGACAATGGCTGCCCTGACTTTAATTTGCCAGTTATTTGGAATTCAATATCTACACATCTTTTAATTCACACGTGGAGCCTAGTCAGGAGTAGGCGAGTACATGCCAGATTATTCCCATAATTTGTACCATAAATTACCGAGTGAATTATATTGCAGCATTTTAATTGTGTCAATTCAAGGATTTACTTATTAATGCTGAAAGTATCCAGATGTTTGTTTGGTTATGATATGGCCATTGAGGAGTAGGCGAGTACATGCCAGATTATTCCCATAATTTGTACCATAAATTACCGAGTGAATTATATTGCAGCATTTTAATTGTGTCAATTCAAGGATTTACTTATTAATGCTGAAAGTATCCAGATGTTTGTTTGGTTATGATATGGCCATTGTGGTTGATATATATAGGGATTGGATAGTTGAGGATCAAACTGGCAGTGAGTAGGATCCGTGATATTTATCTTCTAAAGCAGTTGTATTCTTATATTTTCTACAAGACTAGAACAAAAGTCTAGTACCCTTAGAGCAATGAACAAATGGACTGGTATGAGCTAACAGTTTCTTAGAAATCAGTTAAGGAGTATGAAGTTTGCTTTCTATCCACACTACACTTAACGGCATTTTGGTTAATTGGGCTTCAGGGATTGGACTAACAATGCCCTTAAATCATATGATCAGTTTACGTATTTGGATTAGGCAATGGCCCCCCACTGCGCCGTCCAATTCCAAAACTTTGGACTAAAAACAAAAGAGGGAGTGGGGAGGTGGTTCAGGTGGGATTAAATAGTACCAAACTTTTGATTAATCCACTTGCAAATATGGAATCATACAAACCCTTATTTTGTGCACTAAATTAGTTCTTTATTGCTAAAGTGAGGGTTTTGGCTATGAATTTATGAAAGAGTGAATTCCATCGAAGGTCCTCTATCTTTGTTGGTCAAGATAATCGTTTTTGCCATTTAACAACCTAGAGTAGACTATCATATTTTGGACACTTTTGGTCCTTCCGGTGACTTTTTCATGTGAAACCCTATTAATAGCCAAACTTATTCCTCTTGCATTCAAACTTATTAGTAGCCATTGTAGCTGTTGGGCTAAGGAGATCAGATGCATACTCTCTCTATTAGCCAGTTGAGTTGTTGTAACATTCAGTGATGACTGCATTCCTAATTGGTATACCTTATGTGATAGGTCATTAAAGGCTGGGATCAGGGAATTCTAGGAGGTGATGGTATTCCTCCCATGTTAGCTGGTAAGGTGGAAACATCATATTCTTAACCTGTACTAAACATAAGAGAAATAAAGCTAAACACGCATTTCTATCTCAATAAAACGTTAGGAGGAAAACGTAAACTGAAGATTCCTCCTGAGCTTGGATATGGAATGCGAGGGGCTGGCTGTAGAGGAGGTAATGGATGAGATGTTTAAATTACATGCTTCTGCGTATACAATGAAGGATCTGTTCTATGTTGTTTTCTAATCTCGTACTGCCTGGTTATATATGATGTAGGTTCATGCATTATTCCGCCTGATTCAGTTCTTTTGTTTGATGTCGAGTTCGTTGGCAAAGCTTGATATATAGTTGAGAAAGTATGGTGGTCCAGAAACCCACAGATTCATTAGAAGATCAATCAGGTTGTCTGTGCCTATTATGGTTCTAAACCTTCAATCTTTCTGTACTCTGGCCAAAAACCTAAAAAGTTTATTAAAAGAACTTGTCACAATACATTTTTCTAAAGAAAATAGTGTATAATGATATTATATATAACAATGACCAAAACATTTGAGAGGGGACAACTTTATTGTGATTCTGATTTTATACAAATTTTATAATTAGAAATCATAACAATAATAATACTCAAAAATAGTAGGTCTTACCAAATGAAGCCATTAATTCCTAGTGTTGGTTAGTGTTAAGTTTTTATGTTTTTCTTTTTAATGGTATTTTGTAATAGGAAAATGCTTCCGCCCTACAATTATCATTCCCTATTAACCAGTATTAGATTGAAAAAAGAAAGTTATTTATTTTTAGAAGTTAATAAGAAATTTACATATGCAATAAAAATATACATGTCGAGAAGTGACTAATATAGAGTGATATTTATAAAGGTAAGGGTCTTTAACATGGTTCTTTGTAATAAAATCACTATACTCGAAAGACTTCATATAGCATGAACTCAAGAAAAATTACATCACATCAGATGCTGTTTAACGTATTTTGACTTGATTATTAATGACCGGATGGATAAAAGAAATTAAAAAATTGGTAGCCAGGTATAAAAATGGACCAAAATAAAAATGATTTTAGTATAGAATTGATGAGATAAAAATGGAACAAAAAGAAAACTCACTCAATTATCGACCAATAAACATACAAAGTAGTGTAAAATGGGAAGAGAAGAAATAGAAAAGGAGAAACGCGTGCTCATTTACCAGTTACCAGAGACTGGAGCTCTGATGACGTCAGACAACGAGGGACTGATGTCATTACTGTAATTTCGTTAAACTCCGTGCCCATTTCCTAAACCGCCCCTAATCCACTTCCTTACGTTTTCCCTCCCTCTCTCTCTTTAGAATTTTTAGATGCCATTTTCACCGTCAAGTTAGAGAGAGAGAGAGAGTGAATTAGAGTTCTACTGTGCCTGGTCTTACACACATACAATATAGATATAGAGAGAGAAAGGAAGAGCCGAGTGATAGAGAAATAGAGAGAGAGAGAAAGTGGAAACAACTATGAAGCATATTTTCAAGAAGAAGCCTCCTCACCACCCCAATCGATCGAACGAGACTACTCAATCTTCTTCCTCCTCCTCCTCCTCTTCTTCGACCGCGTTGACGTCATCATCGTCGCAGTCTTGTGCCTCCGATCACCGCGCTTCTACACACTCGCAGTCGCCGCAGAGTCCTTCAACAACGCCGCCGCCGGCTTTAACTGTCGCCGCGCCGCTTGCCGGTGGAGGAGCGCCGCCGGTCAATCGGCAGCAGGATTACTTTGCCTCGGAGGAGGATTACCAGATACAACTTGCCTTAGCCCTGAGTGTCTCCTCGTCGCAGGCTGAGGAGTCTTTTCGGTGCGATGTTGACTCCGGCAAAGGTCAAATCCTCGGTGGAGGGAGATATGGTGCCGACTCGGCTCGGGAAAGGGAGGAAGCGACTGCGGACTTGCTGTCGAGGCAGTATTGGGTGAGTATTAAATTTCCTTAGCTATTGATTACTAGTGGGGTTTTTGTTATCTGTTAATTGTAGATACGGGATTAAGGCTTAGTAGAAACTGCCATATATTAGAGAAAAAGTAGTAACCATTGGAACTTCATATTATCAGTATTCTGAAATGACGGATTTTGGATTCTACATATGCTGACTAATAATTGGCAATTGCACATTTCTAGAATGGTATGTACAAGAATGATAAGTAAATGGCTTCTTTATGAAATTTTAATTTTGTAAAATTAATTTTTTGCTTCATGAGTTATGATGTTAAGGATCTTAATACATCTAGTGATCATTAGGTTGAGAATTGTGAATAATTTAGTTATACTGCTCCTTTAGTATTATGATTCAAATAATTTTCATTGTGTTTCTAATTTTCAAGTGATTGTTAGCTACACATTAGTTATTTGTTTACCCCTAGCCATTTGTTTAAAACTGGGTTTGCTTTTATTCACTAGGATTACAGTGTTCTTGACTATGAGGAAAAAGTTGTTGATGGCTTCTATGATGTATATAGCCTCTTCAACAATTCTGCAAGTCGAGGGAAAATGCCATCTCTATCTGAACTGGAAACAAATGGTGGGAGTTCTGACTTCGAAGTTGTGATAGTTAATCGGAAAATTGACCCTTCCTTGGAGGAGCTTATGCAGATTGCACATTGCATTGCGTTAGACTCCCCTGCCAGTGAGGTTGGTCTGCTAGTTCAGAGACTTGCTGAACTTGTAACAGAACAGTTGGGTGGGCCAGTGAAAGATGCAAATATCATACTGACTAGATGGATGGAAAGAAGCATGGAGTTGAGAACTTCTCTTCATACCAGTGTGCTGCCTATAGGATCCCTAAATATTGGGCTGTCACGTCATCGTGCTTTGCTTTTCAAGGTGATTACTATATTAGTTTGTATTGATTGATATATATATTTTTTTCAAACAGAATCGTCAGATTTAGCTTTCATTTATTTTAACATGCTAAAGAAACCTGCATGAGAAAGTCATTGAGGAATGAAACTTTCTTGTTGTAACCTTGATGAATTAACACTGTTAGAGGGTATTTGCCATCAAATTATGACATATTTCCTCGCTTCAGATTCACAAAGAAGTGCAAATACAAGTAACTGATTCTTTGTATAGTGGTCAGGTTAAACTGTTAAAGAATGGGACCATTATGTCATTGATTACCTAATTATCAAGTGAGAGTAAATAAAGAGGTATTTTCTAAGTGCACTGAGTTCAGGAGATTATTGAGAGGGTGGGGATTGAGCTTGTGATCTTCTACTTAGAGTTACAAGCTAATACCACTAGACTAAAAGGTTTTTGGTGAAATTGTCTAATTTTTAAAAATGAAATGCATAACCAAAAAGATACCATGCCTCAACTACATTCAGTGACATTAAAGCGGTTATAATATCAGCAAAAGTTTCTTTAGTTATTTTTGCATTAAATTCAAGAGGTTCCAACACTGGCCAATGCACGAATTAAAAGCTCACAATGGCCATATATTGGTAGTGATTTACTGATTTTAAACAGGCAAGCTCAACTATGATGGTATAAAAAATAGTCTTAGGTGAAGGGCCAACTGCTCTAGGCTTTTCCCCACAATTGCATAGAAAATAACTTCAGCTCTGGGTGGGAACCAAAATTTATGTTGGTTCTTGGGTTAAGTGAGCTAGTTTCTTAGTCCTAGAGCTATGGATACTAATAGGTCCCCGGTTACACCTAATTTTTAATACTTTTTTTTTTTTTTAATGGCAGGTTTTGGCTGACCATGTTGGAATTCCTTGTAGACTAGTTAGAGGTTACACGGGTGTTGAGGATGATGTTATCAACATCATAAAGTTACCTAATGGGAGGTAAATTGCAAAATTCACATTCTTCTATTCTGCGTTGAAATTTGTGTTATACCACATTATGAATATGTTTTTTCAACATCACAACTCACAAAACCATCTCCCTCTCATTTTAATCCCTGTTTTGGTTGAGTTTCTGAATGCCTTACCTTTAACATTCCTTTTTTATTTGAAGCATTACTTCTTGAGAAGTCTGCCTAGATTGGTTTTAGATCCAGGTTTCACATAGGAAATCACGTGTATTGTCACTTTGCTTAGAGGTTGTATATTAAAAAGCAATGTTAAATTGTTTGCGGGAGAATTTTTTGATGTGTCTGAGATGCAATCTTAGTTGTTGCCTGCATGCCTGTTAATTTTTTAAAATTCACGTTATGTACCAACATGCTATCTTTTGAATGTATATGCTTCATTGATCTATGCTATATAGTGTTCTATACATCCTCAACATTTATTCTTTGCCAGTGAGTTTTTGGTTGATCTCATGGGTGCACCTGGGACACTTATACCAGCAGAGGTTCTGAGTGCAAAGGATACTTCTTTCAAGCCACACAATCCAAATGTGAACAATCTTCCCAGTGTCCAGTCAACTAGTGGTTCTGGAGATTATTACTCTAGACCCAACTCCTCGGGTGATAAGATGGAAAATGATTTTTCTACTATTACGAGGCCAGTGAAGCCAGAATCAAATCCTTTAGTTTCAAATACAGGTGTTGGCGCTTGTTCATCAGGATTAGGCAGCAGAGGTCCTAGCCAGTTGGATCATATTCCGTCATTGGTAATTGGGAAGTCCTTGTACAAAGGTCGTGGACCTAATGCTGCCGGTGATGGCTCAAGGGTGAATGTGAATGTGGTTCCATATAGTGATGACCCAAAAAATCTTTTTGCTGATCTTAACCCATTTCGAATAAAAGGATCTGGCTTGGCTCATAATAAAAATGGGTTGCAGTTTCCTAAAAATAATGCAGGTCGGCCTCCTGTCCCCATGAATTGGAAAAACCGCTATGCGTGCAATGAGGCTCCAGGCCTTTTGCCAAAGAACAACCGTGGTGCTAATGATTATAATGCATCATCAATGGCTTCTTCCAGCTCAACTACACCGCAGAAAGTTCTCTCTGATACCTCAATGATGCCTGGTGCTGGTAGCACTTCAATGTTGGCATCAACTCAATCTGAGTTTAGGAAGTTCTCTCTTGAGGATAATCAAAGCAGCAATCATAAGCAAACATATGACAGGGAAGGGGTCTTGGAAAGTAATGACACAGACAGACCCAGAGCTCATGTGAAGGATGTTACTATGCAGAATGACGGTAAAAAGATTACACAATATAAATTAACTGGGACAAATTTGAAATTGAAGGAGCCAGAACATTCAAACACTAAAAGGGGGTTGAGTCCATCTTGGATTGATCCAGTACTTGATGATGTGAATGAATGTGAAATTCCATGGGAAGATCTTGTTCTTGGTGAAAGGATTGGACTAGGTAATTTTGATATATCTGCAATGAATAAACAGATACTATCAATAGTGCCATAAATGAACTATAGTCTATTAATGAAATCTAATGACAGTGTTATACTATGTATGTATATATTCGGAATATCAACCTTTTTTTTTTTTTTGAAAACCCGGAATATCAACCTAATCTGCATAAAGTTGTCTTTTTCTCTGATTAAATGTCTTTGCTGTGAAAACAACATGAAACTGGTGACATGAAAAGAGCATGAGGAGCTGCATGCTTAGTCGGAGCTTTAAAGGCTGTAAATTCCACTAAACACCTCTATGGACTTACCTTTACACAACACAAACAAAATTTCAATTCTCTGCACTTAATTCCGTTTTCAAGTGTCATAACCCTTAAAAAATGTCTTGTAGCTCCTACCTGCTTTTAATCTCTCGTCTTCCTTTCATGTGTTTCCGTTCTGAAGAAAGAAAAAAAAAAGGGCGTTGCAGTGTAAAGCCCAGTTTCTGTTTACCAAGTGGAAAGGAGGGCCTTTTTTTTTTTTTTTTTTTTTTGGTTTCCTACTCTTTACCTTTACAAGTACCATTCTTTAACCCAAATAGTTTAACATCACTCTTCCAAAGTGACTTATCTTTCTTGAATAAAAACTAAAGCTTGAACTGCAATCATAGTTTCCTTTGCAACAATCATCATGTCTATTTTTATTGTCAACAATTGTTCTACTCATTCTTTCGGGAAAGGCTGTTTCAGTATTTATCTTTTGATAAGGTTTCTGTATTAGGTTGTTTTATTGGTTTTTATGTATATTCTCTATATGCTTTCAGGTTCATATGGAGAGGTCTACCGTGCTGATTGGAATGGCACTGTACGTTCATCTTGTTTTTGTTTTTATTTTTTTTTTTAATTTTTCCTCATTTCCTTTTCTTAAAAACCTAACTACTCTTGCTTCTTTCTTGTCACTTGTAAAATGCTTAAAGCTACAGTTGGTAGAAAGAAATAAAAATAAACTATCTAAAAGTTCATGACAACCCATTTTTTAATTATAAGGTGCAGTTCAAATAATGTCAATGGCCGGAATTCAATACTCATTATTTCATTGGAAACAGGAACTTCTTTTTCTTTTTATTTATCTTACATTGTGAGATAAGTGATATCGAATATTCTAATTTTTGTTTTTTAAGAAAATTGCACTGGTCTGATTCTAAGTCTAGGCACTTCTGGTGCACTTTATTGCTGAAGCTAATAAAGCACCCAAGTGGGTTCTAAGTCTTCAGTTTGCAAGTATGATTATTCTTAGTTTTGTGTGATTCTTTTCTCAGACTTAACATCTCCTAAGAATAATAGAACATCATTATATTTATCCATTTCTGTTTTGGTTTATTCAAAAGAACAGGAGGTTGCTGTCAAGAAGTTCCTTGACCAGGATTTCTCTGGTGCTGCTTTGGCTGAGTTTAAGAGAGAAGTATGGAACTCTGTGCCTGTGCTGCTTTCTTCTTCTTCTTCCCTGCCTAATTTCTCTTCATTTGGTTCTTATATATTCTAAAGGGATAGATCTTCATCATTTTAACTGCTGTGTTCTAAACATTTTTTTCTTTTAGAATAAAAAACTTAATGGCCCAATTTTTTCTCATGGTAGGTACGGATCATGCAACGTCTACGACATCCAAATGTAGTTCTTTTCATGGGTGCAGTAACAAGGCCTCCAAATCTTTCGATCATCACTGAGTTTCTCCCCCGGTATTTTCACCCTTCTGCTATACATTATGATTTAGTAGGTATAGATAGAGCCCTGTAGGATAAAAGCAAAAGCATGATTGTTTGTAAAGGGGTTCCTTGGCAATTGGTTATTACCTACTCCTGAGAAACATAGTATAATTTGACAATGAAGCTAGGCTTTCTAATGTTGGCTTTTAATGTGTATTAGTGCTGTTGTTCATCATTTCTGTTCATGGTGCTAAGCTGCTATGCTTTATGTGAGATTACTAATATTAGTATTATTATTGTAATTTCTTTTTCAGAGGAAGTTTGTACCGGATAATTCATCGTCCTCAGAGTCAAATAGATGAAAAACGCAGAATCAAAATGGCTCTTGATGTGGTAAAGGATTATTGCCCAGACCATTTTCTTTGAACCACTTCAGATAGTCAGTCAGCTATGATTCTTTTTACTGGTCTCTCTTTTCTTAGTTTTAAATTAGACTTTCTCTGTGCAGACAATGGGCATGAATTGCTTACATACAAGCACACCGACTATTGTTCATCGTGATCTGAAGTCCCCTAATCTATTGGTTGATAATGATTGGAATGTCAAGGTGCGTATTCCAAATGTTGGTCTTTGTTGATGCCTTGCATGATACATAATACCATGTGGTTTTTCTCAAAAGGCCTATAGACCATGTTAGTTTGTTCTTCTTCATTAATATGTATATGCTTTATGTTTTATTTTGTATATGTAGTAACTCAAAAACTTTCAATCTAATATATAGGTGTGTGATTTTGGTTTGTCACGCTTAAAACACAACACTTTCTTGTCATCCAAATCAACAGCTGGAACGGTAAGAATTTCCTATATTCTTTTATTTGATATGGTTATTTTCTTCTTTATATCCAAGCTTTGAACATATCATTCTGTTCACAATTTTGACCTATGTAGCCTGAGTGGATGGCTCCTGAAGTTCTACGTAATGAACCTTCAAATGAAAAGTGAGTTAAAATTACTTGTCTTTCCAGGCTCTCTATTGATTGCAATATCTGTTACTTTATCCGGTATTGACCTTATTATGTGCCAATTTATGTTCATGTTCTTTAGCTATCATTTTACTAGCATTAACATTTTTGTTGCCTCTTCCCACCTATTGTTTTATTTGGCATTGCATGGATTTGAAATACAATTTAATAACTAAAGACTGTACCTTATGTGCTGTAATTGGATATGGAAGTGATGTGATATACACTACCCATGAAGCATAGTACAGAATTGTTTGTTATAGTGTAGTAATTTTTCTTTTCTACTGGCGTTTTCTTCTGTCAAGCGTTCATGTGTGTTTAATTAGGGCTGTTTATGCGTTCTCATATAAATGTGGTAAGAAATAGGAAATTCATCAAGGAAACAATATTGCAATAAAAAACCAATTGAGTCGCTGTATATTGAATCTTGAATAAGAGTGATAGTTTGCACAGCTTAAGTGATGAATGTTACTTTCCTGCTAAGTACATTACATTTACCAAATTGCTACTTCAACAGGTGTGATGTTTATAGCTTTGGTGTTATTCTGTGGGAACTTGCAACACTGAGATTACCTTGGAGTGGGATGAACCCTATGCAAGTTGTAGGGGCTGTTGGTTTCCAGAATCGGCGTCTTGAAATCCCAAAAGAAGTCGATCCACTTGTGGCAAGGATAATATGGGAATGTTGGCAGATGTGAGTAAATATGCACTGCCATAAGAATTAATTGGTGTAATATTTTAGTTTCTCCATAGAAAATTAGAGGTGGTTTGATATATAATATGTTTGATTTGATTTGATGATCAGGGAACCAAATTTGCGGCCATCATTTGCACAGTTAACAGTGGCATTAAGGCCATTGCAGCGGCTTGTGATTCCTTCACATGTGGACCAGCCAAGTTCAGCTTTGCCACAAGAAATATCTGTAAATTCTACACCCTGATGATTGTCTTCTTATGTCAATAAAAAGGCGGCCGGCATCATTTGTTCTTTATAGAAAGAGGGATCATTTTCATCTCCCTATGCAAAGCTGAGAAACGAGAAGTAGGTCATTCGTGGAGGAAGGATGGGAGGGTGTAGCTCAATCAATCAAATATAAGTGTAGAAAGGTGCATATTAGTTGTGTTTCTTGTATAGTGGGATGCTGCTGCTGCATATAAGTTTGGGTACGTGTGATTTTTAAACCTGTAAAACTTTACTGTGTTGGCTAAATCTTGCGGCTAAGGAAGTTTTGGTATTCCGCCCAAACCCAGGCAAGGCAGTATGTCTATTTCTCTTTTTGTTCTTCATGCGTAACGTCTGCTTTTCCATCTTCCGTTTGAGGCTTGTGGTAATAACATTATTAAGAATGAATGAATTTTGAAATATATTTTACCATATATACATACCAGCATTAGGCAGTAAGTGCTAGTCGGACGGTAGAGTAGTACGTAGATAGGTATCTAGACAACTAACTAAAAAAAATAGTGCACGGTGTGAATGTATATATTTAATGAAAAAAATTAACAAGACAAAGTTGGCTGAGTTAACTTAGTTAAAATGGACAAGTTAACTCAGATGCTAAGAGAGAAATCGCTCACGGCCTAGGAACGCCTAAATAGATTTCTGCAACAATGATACATACACATACAGTCGTCAACTCGACACCCCTTTTAAACTGATTGACTAATTTTGCAAATCCAAATTATTATACATCGATTCATTGCATTATTAAAAGAATAAGTCGTAGCTAGAATTTCAATTTAGGCATCATGGAAGCATAAAAACTATCAATATTCATTCAGTTTTAACTTTTTTCACCCATCCATAGCAAATGATTATTATTCTCAAGTACCAACCAAAACTCTTTTTAGGTCAATAACAAATCCAAAAGAAGTTTTGTTCCAAAATTAGCACACCAACTGACCTTCCCTAGAGAAAACTGGAATCCTCCAAATTAGCATTAGGACAACACAAAAGTCAGATGGCGTTTTTCTGCAGCTGAGAATGGGTTGGTTATTAGCTGAGCCACTCTCCAAATGATCTCAACCCCCAATGAACACAATACTTATATAAATCCACAATGCTATTCTAATTCATTCAAAGGATCCCAAGTATGTGTAGCCGTAAGACTTATTCTTTGCTGCCTTCAATGCTCTAATCCTTCCCACAACACCTACACACAACACAACAACTGGCATGATTGTCAAAAAATATATATATATATATATATATATATATATATATATATATATATATATATATATATAGCATTTCTTTTATGTACATGTGCTTGTTTTCCTAATTAGATTATTCACTATTACTCCCTCTATCCTATCCCATTTTGTATGTCTTGTTTGGATAACAAGGCTTAACATAAACACACAAAAAACAAATTTTGAAAATTATTAGAATTTGTTAAAGAAAATAATCAAACCAAAAAAGTTCATTTTCTTAATGAATAGTAAATAAGACATACAAAATGGGAGAGTGATTATTATTACCGGTGTAGTTTGCAGGTGGTTGGGTGTGGGGGAGGGGGAGTGGGACTTGTTATGCAACAGGATCTGACAAGGAAAAGTCTAAACAATTTCTCTACACAACATAGTCACAAGACTATGTTATTCTGGTAGATATTACTAGTGAGGATGAAGGAACTCAGAGTCCATGCTTGTTCCTAAATGGTCAACTCCTTTATCACCATTTTTTTTTTTTTTTAAAAAGGCACCATTAATTGCAGAGTGCATAAAGTAACTATGCAACGGTCTTTGGTACAATAGCCTAGTCAATGCTTATCCAGATTGATGATGCCATAGTTAGTAGGTTAAGTATAATGTCAACATTTCAAATTTGCAAGCAGTTTAGTGTATTTAGACAAGACAAACAAGGAAATTAGCCTCACTTTTGCAATTACGGTCTTGGGCAGTCACCCAATCTTAGACTATGAGGTAAGACAAACCCAAAAGTGGAATTTATTTTCCACGTGTTATGTGTAGCAAATAGCCAAATATTCTATCCAACCTAGTAATAGGAAATAACGTTTTACTCACTAATGATGAATTTAACTATTTACTCAGTGAACAGAAGTAATGGCATCCTGTGTAGAAGTTAAAAACACAAAAATATAAATTTTAAATTACCGCTTATATCTTTTCTTTGAACCACAAGGGCATAGTGCATTCCTACTAATTTGCCCACTCTTGGCCAAGTTTGATCGTGCAAGATCCAATGGACTTGATCCCATCAACTGTTGAACCTGTTGATATCAAACGTCATTCATCATAAAATCAACCTTGCATGAGAGTACACCAATTGAGAGGAAACAATAGAGAAGAAATGGTTAACCGATGGCATTATAATCAATCAAGAGTTTCTTCAGCATACAGTTAACTTAAATAGTTTTATACATACAGTGGGGAATCTCAAATTCCATTTAAGTAGCTTGAATGTTTGTAGACCAATTGGAAATTTTATGAAGAAATGTGGCATAAGCTCATTTTAACATGCATTCCAAATGCAACTAAATTGAAGAAGAAACTGGAGGGCAATAACCATGTATCAACCAGCTACATAACATTAGATCTAAGAAAACAAAAGCATCAAAGTGGTATTTAAAATTTCAATGCATTTTACCTCAGCCATACTCTTTGGCATGGGCTTTCCTTCTTCCTTCAACCTCTCAAGCTTCTTTTGTGCTTCTTTCGCCCAAGTATATTTTGCCAAGGCATTCTCAACTTCTGTTATCGTGCACTTACAAAGTTTTGCTGCCTCTTGCTTGTGACTAGTTTGAAGATTCTACAAGCAAAAATATAAAGAACGAACTAGTTTGTTTCCAAATGCTGATATCAGGGCAGCACACTGTAAGCCATTGAACATCTAGGAGTCTAGGACTTGCCTTACTGTTCTCTAGTCCATATTTACTTTTTTGAACCTAATTGTACATTTTCCACCAAAGTATTGGCAATATTATTTATGCGAACAGAATTATGCAGCTAAATAAAACCCAAAATATCAAAGATTTTGAAAATGAACAATAATGCAGCCATTTCGCACCCACAGGATTTGAATTAGGCATGATCTACTTGAATGCTTTTCAATTCACTTTAACAACGATTTGTAACAAGAAAAGAAGCAAAAGAATGGTAGCAAACCTCTCCAGTGGGATCAAATCCACCAAGACATCTAAGAATGGCTTCCTGCCTAGCAAAAGCATCTGCGAAGGTAGCATCACTACTTCTCCCAACGACATACTGCTTCCAATTTGATAACTTCCTCGCATTGCTCAGCTCATTTGCAAACGCTGAACATTCATAAAATTTCAAAATAAGTTTCGAATTCAATACCTCCGCAGTTCTGCGGTAAATACGGTTTATAAAATGAAAATGAAAGCTTAAATAATTGATATTCTTCGTCTTGGTTTGGCAGAAGGGATGGGATTATACATAGGAGAGTGAAGTCCTTTGAGGGTTTTTGACCAGTGAAGACGGATTTGACTTTGTCCATCCATGAAGCTAGCTGCGGCGTGGAGGAGATCCACCGCTGCTGCGGCGGAGCCAGATGGCGGCACTGACGGTAGCCTGAGTACAGCAAACAGATTCGAGGCCGAAGCATATATACGTATAGATATATATATATATCAATGCGTTTGCTCCTAAGAATCGGAAGACTGAAATACGGAGTAGGAGAGAATGAAAAAGGGAGGGGTTTTTGAGGTTTGGGAAGCTTATGAATTATGGCAAAAACTTCCGTCTAAATTATTACGAGTACATTTTCTCTTTTAAAAATATTACAATTTCATAATATTTGATTAATATATATATATATTGTCTCGGGAATAAACTCATATAAGAGAGTATAAGACATGAATTATATGTATACATCAAGCTTATGATGGGCGGCGGTCAAATTTGAACATTTGATGTGGTAAATAGGATGGTTTCCACGAATATGTACAAGTTATGAGATTGGATCGTAGGTGGATCATTATTTAGTTTGCTTGTTGGTTTTTTGTTTTTTTTTTTTTGAAAATCAAAAACCAACACATATATTAAGAAATCAAATTATTCATACACACGTGAGCAGAAATAAAACGGAAAATAGAGTCAAAAACTCAATTCTGTCCTCGCCCATAAAGCTTAAAGCATGTCTAGCTAAGTAGTGAGCAATCATATTACGACTACGAGGCACAAAACGAAGATCAACGAGAGGATGATGTGGGAATGGTACAATTAGTTTGCTTGTTGGTTTAATATTTAAGTTTGGAATAAGACGGGTAAGAGCAAAGCTGATGTGGGAATGTGATAATTCAAAAAGAATACTCCTGCAAATGTCAAAATAATGTCAAAATTTTAATAAATAAATAAATAAAGGAGAAAAGGAAAGGCTGAGCGCGTTTCGCGCACAGCTTGTCAAAAGCCGGGCACGTGCACTGCAGTCGTCCTATGGCGCTTCAAGCGCGCCTGAGAGTGCTAATTATTTTATTTTATTTTATTTTTAATTCAATTTTGCTTTTTTCTTTCCCCTCCTATCTTCTCTTTCCTAATCACTCTTACATTCTCTCATCTAATATCTCAATTGATAATGATGCTCTAAATAGGGCTAGATAGAAATGTCCAAAAGTCTCATATTCATTGCATTTAATGCGCTATTTATAAGAGATGCGAGGGAACACATATCGGTCTTTCGGCACGTGTGGCACGTGAAACGCATGCATAGGTGAGGGTCAGAGGCTTCGTTAGTCCCTCCGTGTGTCTTGAGATTCCTAACTCTCTTGGACCCACTGTTACTGCGTTTGGCTAATGAAGTGTAGCGAGCTTAAAGCTCTAAGTGGTGTAGGTCGGGTAGACGGTCACAACCTAATATGGTCGGGGTGGAATAATAAAGTCCAAGCACTGTTGGCGAGGGAATACCCACTCGGTCCTACGAGCGTGGTCAGTAGTGACTTCACATAATGAAACGCTCCGGTACCAACCTCGTATACGATATGATATGGTCAAGTATAATCCCTATCACCTACAATTCTGATAACAAGTGAAGATTGATAAGTCGCTTATCATGTTCATCATTGTAAAAAGGAAAATGCTCATTATATGTGCGATCAAACTAAACAACGTGCATCCATCAAACTCAAGAATGAGTGCACGTTATATGAGATACTTGTAGACATTTGTGCAGAGCACTACCAGATACAATAAAGATTTAAAATAAAATAATCAATATTCAATTCCATACAAAAATGAAATAGTAAATATACAATTAAAAAAAAAAACATTGTTATACACACTACACAATGTCTGATGTAAGTTACAACAATCACAAAAAAAAAAACCATGACTGAAATCTGTATGAGGCCAGAGAAACAAAACCAGTGAAATATAGCAAATAATTCAACATCCTTGACCAAAACCACACACCAATCCTAAGAACAAACCTTAATTTACTGTGGAAAAAACCAAAACCATCTAAAAGTTGTTAATACTAAGTTTGTGAATTCTATGCACTATGTTATGTTAGCTAGAGGCAATCAGACATCCTTCTTCTATGGTGACAAACCATAACTCTCGAGTTGGGATTCGAAGCAGCAGCAGTAGCCTTGCCTCGCGGTTTTGTTTCCATATCCTCCATAGGAATAATACTGTTCGTCTCGCCTAATCCAGTCTTCTTGTGTGCGTTTCTCAGAAAGTGTTTCGAGGTGGGATCTGAATAGCTGATTGAGTGGGAACCCGAGATTTGTACTGAACTTTTAGCCCAAGATCTCAGACTTTTCGGTTTGCTGTTAATTATTTGCCTCTCTGCAGCGCTCTCTCTTTGGCGACTGGCCATGGTAGAGGTCATGAACCGAGGCATCGAGTTTGCAGAGCTTCTTCTCGTCGCTTTCTCTGATGCTTTCGGGGTTTCCATGATTTCACCAAAGTCTTGCTGTTCTGGGCTATTCGGGCTCTTTTCACCATCCTCAGGAAGTTCATAGTACACCGAGAAAGTTTTTTTGCTTTCGTTTAGTAAAAGTTGGACATTTTCTATTTGGTGTCTTAGGTTCTCGCATTCTTCCTCAACTTCCATCATCTGCTCCTCGAGCTCAGCAATCCTCTTCTCCTTCTTCTTCTTGGATTCCTAAAACGAGGTGACATATCGATAATTCATGGTTTCATGATAAACAATTTATTTGTATTACAAACACAAAGATGATTACTTCTGAAAGGTCTCGGTTGCACTCCACCGCCCTTGCTCTCTTTGCGAAACTAAACGAACAGACGGTCTCAACAATGTCGTCTTCATATGGACTTACATGGACTAACATCAACACTTTCGAACCGTTTCCTAGCTCAATTTAGTTCAAAGATCAGATTTTTGCAACCACAATGACAGTTCTCAATCTTGGAAAAATAAATCAAAGAATGTAAATGTACCTAGAGAATCCTTGAGAATTTGAGTCAATTTGCTATTTCTGCAATAACAAGATTGTCGTTTGGTTGGTCAAAAGAACACAACACAACACATCGAGAAGCTATGATAAGTAACTTTTCAATCATATAATAACCTGTAAGGAACGTGGCCTTTCTTTCTTCGTAAGGCTGCAATTACGTCGCCTAGAGCTGAGAGGGAGAGATTAATGGCCCTTCCCTCATCGAGAGTTTGTCCAGTTGCTCCAGTTTTAAGTAAGCGTTCACTGCCCCCGAGATCAATCATCCACAGTTTGGTTACTTGTGCATCACGGGGGCGATATATGGTGATCCTTGTTAAGCTACACACATAAAACTAAAGAGATATGTAACCACCACACTGAAAAACGGAGTATAAAACCGACGTTTTTTATACCCACCAATGTGATCTGCTAGATGCTTCATTGACGTTGGTCCACGAAGTGGATCTCACCCGCCTCCCTTTGTTGTACCACCAATTTGCTTTGGTGAAGTTCGATATTTGCACTTCTGTGAGGCCATCAATATCAACCGATCCTTTCGAATCTGTTTGAATATTCAGAATGCTGTAGTGGAGTAAGGCAAACCACAAACCACAAACCACAAAACAAGTCAACTAAAGGTTTCTTTTTTATTTTTCTTCGATTCTTTTCTGTGAAGAGGTGGGGGGGAATTACCATCTCGATGCAGCATATACTCTGGAGGAAGGCCTCGGAGCAAGCAAATCGCGGAGATTACCCAAGTAAACCTCCAGCATGCTAATCGAAAACGTATAATCAGTAGAGCCATCCAAAGAGGCTTGGCGAAACAGCTCTTCAAGAACACGAGGTATGATCCCAGGAGCCTCGCTAGTTCCATCCTAAACATTACACCAAAAGTGCATTATATTGTGTCACTGATAACGAAAGACGAATTATGGGAAACGAGTTAAAATTAGCGTTTTCACTGACCATTGTGTATGTCTTTCCTGTCCCAGTCTGTCCATAAGCTAATATACACACATTATGTCCATCAAGCGCAGATCGTAGAATTGGCTCAACCTCAACAAACACATCCTCTACAGAATGTACAAAATATACTAGTCTTGAGATAAACAATCGAAAATAATGGCAGAAAGTAAAGAAGACAAGATTTACGTGGTTCAACAATGGAATTCAAAGATAATATCACTAACCTTGGCTTGATTCCTGGGGGAAAACCTTATCAAATCCAAACTCCTTCCTACTTGAACCAGATCTAACCACAATCCTCTCTGATTCAACTGAAAGGGGTTGATGATTTCTCCTCTTATCTGTTGGTAAACATGGCCTAACTCTACAAAATAGCCTAATGCAGCCTACATTTCCCATGATTATTGGCTTTTAGCAACTCAGATATCAAATATATATAAGCAGGAAGGATTTAAAAACACAAGTATCAAACTGAGTTCACCTTTGATGTCTATTATCTTATTCAATGCTTCTCTTCTTCTTTCATCCAAAGATCTTTGTTTTAGTCTCAAATTCACAATTTCCCCTGCAAGACTATAGAACATTACCACCCATCCAGATCCAGAAAATCATTAAAAATATATATATATAAAAACCCAATGAAAGTAACCTTCTAAAGTAAAGATTCTCTGCTCAAGCTTATGCTTATCATCCTCTGGAACTACATTCACATCAATGGAAGTTGCAGGAGACTCCTCAGAAGCTTCAGGCATACCATTAATGGAGCCCAGATTTGACTCCATCAGAGGTGATTTCATTTTCACCACTTCTTCACCATTTGCCACAGGCAATGAGATCTTCTCCTCCTCAGTGGCAATAAGCATTCTTCAAGACCCACCAAACACAAACCCCAACAGGAGAGAAAAAAAAAAAAAAAAAAAAAAATCTTGTGTATTTTGAAAGAATTTGGAATCCTTAGAAAAAACCCAGATACCCAAATCCAAAATACTGGTCTTTTGTGGAAAAAAACACCAGGAATTCTGCAAAGGAGGACCCTTCTTGAGCAGTTAAGAGCATTTTCTTGGAGTGCTTAACAGTATCCTAAGAAAAGCACATGAAGAAACTGCAAGATCAACTAACAAAGGGCAGTTTCTGACTCCCTGGCCTATAAAATATTACATTAAATACAATCTACATGGAGTGGAGTAAAACTGAAGCCATGGCACAATAAAGAGAGAGAGAGAGAGAGAGAAGGGGCCAAGAGGGGGAAGGAAATGATATATGTGTTTTCAATTTTTTATGGCAAAGAAAAAAAGCATGAGAAAATGGGTTTTCCTAGATTTGTAAAGGGTAATGAATGGTGATTTTAACTAGTTTTTTTTTTTTTTTAATGTCAATGATTGATCACTTCATGAGGACTCTGATTCGAAGGTGGAAAAGCTTTTTCTTTGACAGTTGGGGAGGTTGCCTTGGCAAGCAATAAATTAATTGACTTCTCTTGTTGGGAGAGAAAGAATCTTTTATCTTTAGAATACGTTGCTTTCTATTTGGTACTCAGATCTATCTATGGCGCAATGGAGAGATTGAGAAAACAAAAACAAGAATTGTAGTAATAAAAGTGTTTTCCAGGCAGGACAGAGAGGACTGAGGAGCGGAGACAGCCCCATAAAGGTGTTATTATTACACTTTGGAATTTTTACACGTTTCTTACTCATTATTATTTAATAAAAGAGTTAATTTTATTTTTTATGGTGACATTTGACTTTTAGTCCTTTTTTATTTGAATATTTATTTTTGATCCTAGTATTATTATGAGATGACCATTTTTTGTCTTCGGTCAAGAAAATCATTGAAATATCGTTAAATACAAGGACATTTTGATTTTTTTTATACAAAGTAGGTTGACCCGTTATTTTTTATGTTTATTTTTTGAAAAAAATCAAAATTGAAGTCTAATGCTCTTGTATTTGACAAAATTTAAACTTTTTTTTGCTGATGGAGGATAAAAATGGTCATGCCACAATAATACTAGGATAAAAAGTTGATGTTTTGAAAAAAAAAAACTAAAAATGGATTGTCACATATAAATATATGACTAAAAATGAAATTAACTCTTTAATAAAAATATACGGAGTATATATTAAATTAGTCTAATTTTGTATTTTTCTTTTTTTAAAAAAATAAAGATAACTATTTTAAATTTTATTATGAGTTTTAACTGTTTATGTGTGAAAATATTTTGTATACATTTTTTTTTTGAAAAGCAAATCAACTCATATCTTAGATTAAAGAAATCAGAAAGTCAGGGTAAATTATATCATTCATTGCTACGAACATTTTTTTTTAATGTTACTGGCTCTATTACATTGTAGTATCTGTTCATATACTTTCTCAACCTACTGAAAAAAAAAAACAAAAAAAAAAACAAAAAAAAAAAAAAACAAACCAATAACACCTCCACTAAGGCTCAAACTCATAACCTTCCAAATAAAAATCCAATTCAGGTACCATTAGACCACATAGTCTTGATCTGTTATGAACATAATTAATCACACTATTATCTAAAGACTGAAGAAGAAGAAGAAAACAATCAGCCTGGTTGTATAAAATATCTATTTTTTTTGGTGGATGGTTGTATAAAATATCTATGATTGTTTTGAATATTTTATTATTGTGTAGTCATTATTCCAGTTATTGTATTTCTATATAAATGAAGGGTCAAGTGTACTATGGAGTACTTAAGGGTTAAATTTGTAAAGACTCATATATTTCATATATATGTAAATATATAAGAGACACCATTGAAGATATTAATAAAATTCTCTCCCTACTCTCTCCATTCTATCCTTGTGCAATCTCTCTTGTTGTTGCTTATAATTATCCCTTTCATAACAATGACTACTATTATGAACATTATTGTTTACCATATTTAATTTGTAAATGTTACATTATTGTTTACATTTGGGAGGAATACTTCGTCACTAGGACTAATAAATGTGGGAAATGGTCAATCCTTTTAATTTTACACTAGTCAAATTTAAATGCGAAGTACAAATTTATATCACAACAGTACAAAAAGTTAGGTGAATTAATTTATCTATTAAACTGGGGAAATAGTATATGTATTTTCATTATAATCTCAATTTTTACTCTCACACTTCCAATTTTGATGTAGACACATTTACATGGATCTACATGAAAAAAATAATCTATCAATGTTCGCCACATCATAGAATAAGATATGATAATACATATAGTAGAACTCATTAAATTGGGTGAATTCTATCATTTTATGCTTTTTAAAATTGTATTTAGAATGGTTTCGTTCATCCATTTATAATGATCAATGGCTTAAAATTAATGACAAAATAAAAAAATGCTTTGATATTTTTGTAACTAGTAGTTGTCTCGTGCGATGCACGGACTATTATTAATTTAATAAATTTATTAATTAAAATTTTGACATCCTCTAAATTAGCAAAGTAATGGTTGTGGAAACAGTAAAACGTACTTGAGTTCTTCAACTCATAATTAGTTTTATTAAAAATGTAATATTTAATATTTGTAAAAGCTTAATTATGTTATTATTATGTTGATTTTAAAGTTTATTGTTATTTCTATTATTATTTGAATTTAAATTTGAATTTGAAATAACTACTTTAATTATATAACTAACGTATTTAAATAAAATTTGTAAATAAAATAACATGCAATATTTGTCAAAAATCTTCACCAAAAACTTAATCATTTGAAAAAGATTATTTATGTAAAGAACTATGTTTAACTTCACCAATAAATTTGAACACAATAAACTTTTTCCCTACTTCATTTTGCTTTAATATATATAGAGATATAGAGATAGAGATAGAGATATAATAAATATAAATGCACATAATAACTTCAAAACAAATATGTATAAACACATCTACCCACACAATTAATGCATTCATACTTGCTAATCTTGTTTCTATCAAAATGCATTAACACTTTGGAGGGAGAATTTTGTGGATAGATTCTGCTTTATTATATATATAAAGAAGATAGAAAAGATAAAGCTTATAATAATGCACTTGAAAATGCTTGATAGTTTATCTATGGATAACTAATAATGTACACACGTGAGTGCACTATTATTGATTTTGAGTACACTATCAGTTATCCGTGAATGCAATATCAAGCATTTTCAAATGCACACTCGTAATTACATAAATGACAACACATTTTTCCTTAGTCATTTTCATAAATATTTCAAATTTTAAAAGTCCGTAGTATTTGTGAAAATGACATCGCTCCTATCTTACTTGCCTTCTTATCTATCAGATCTGGTAGATCGATGATTTGAATTTGTCCACAGGTTTTCCCTTGGCAATTCCAAACCGTCGATCTACAAGATCTAGGAAAGCAAGTAAACAAGGAACCTTTCATTATGTAAAGCATTTTTTTTCCTTAATTGGGCCGGCCCGATGCGAACATAGATTAATATGAGTATAGTATGACTAACGAGCCAGTCGTTATATCATGGACCGCGGTGCATAATCGATTATGCACCGTGCATCAAAACGGCGCCGTTTCTTTAAGTAAAGAAACGACGCGTTGTTAGTGTTAACTGAGTGACACTACAGTGTATCTAAACCGACACTGCCTCACGTATTGTTTTTGTATTATCAAATGAAACTGCAGTTATATTAAAAAGATACTGTAGTTGTGGTGAAATGAAACTGCAGTATATATAAAATGAAACTGAAATAACATTTTACATATTCGAGTGTATATTGTACAATGAAGCTGTAATTATATCGAAATGATCATGTAGTTGTGTTTTAATGAAACTATAGTGTATATAAAATAAAATTAAATAATATTTTCACATATTTGAATGTATAAATATTGAATGAAACTGTAGTTATATCGAAATGAAACTGTAGTTATATCAAAATGAAACTGTAGTTATATCAAAATGAAATTGTAGTTGTGTTGAACTGAAACTGCAGTGTATACAAAATGCAACTAAAGAACAGAGTTATTTTTTACGGAACGGTGTAGAACAGCGCAAAACGGATTCTGTTTCTCTTCATTAAATAAAACGATGTCGTTTTGATGCGCTGTGCATAATCGATTATGCACCACGGTGCACGATATAATTTGCCCTAACGAGCTCCTCCTACAATTAGAATCTGCTTGACAGAACACCTCTTGATCAGATAAAAATAAATAAAAGGAAAAAAAAAGTACATAACATTATACCCATATATAATAATAGAAGTTTGACCAAATAAGGGTCTGGGGCTCTGGGCCTATGCACCAACCATGACTAGAATTCCACAACAAGTTCAAAGGATAATTGAAAACTTCAATCAATACTCTTTCATTATGACAAAAAATGCCCCCATTTATATGCAGGATTGATGTAACTCTTTTATTATATTACACACTAAGGGCCTCAATTCATGCAATTGTGACATCATTGCTTTGAGATTTCGAAGGCTATCTTTAACTTATCTTCAAAATATAATACAATAAATTTAAAATTTATTATATATATATATATATATATATATATATATATAATTAAAAAGCCTAAAAGATGGCAAAGCATGCAAAAGTCACATTTGCAAGTCTTACAGGTCGTTCAAAAATTGAAAGACTTTCAATAGATGGAAAACAGCAATAATAAAAATAAATAAATAAATAAATAGTGTGGCTGCTCTACAATTCCCATCATAGCTTTCAATAATTATTTCATTAGTATTTATTTCGACTTGTAACTTAATTAATATGTTAGGGTACTACCTTAATGGGATGTTCATTATGATATAATTGTAATTTCATTCTCATCAAATTTTATGAAATTTAAAATTTCATTATTTGATTGGACGAATGGCAATTTTTATGGTTCATCAGAATTGAAATTCCACAACCTATGGATTTGGAATTTCACAGCAAATGGTAATTCTACCATTCTTATTCTTATTGTTGTTGTTATTATTAGTACATAAAGACATTTTATTCTTTGTTCACTTGTTTCCGTTCAATTTCCATTAATATGATTCATACATACCAAACAATGAAATTTGAATTTTCACATTATTTTTTTACACAAAATTTATTTCATTTCTTTTTAAATTCATTCATTCCAATCAAACGTCACATTGCAAGTAGAGCAGGGCAATGACATAGCCACATTGCAACCATGGGGTTCATTTTACCCCAACGAAAATTAGTACTATTTTAGTAGTTAAATATATAGAAAAAAAAAATTAGAATGTGACTTTTCTAAAATTTAAATATTGAATATAAATAATAAACAACAAAAGTGTAAATAGTATGGTATCATTGGTATGTGAGAAATATTATATATGACATAATAAGTATTTATTTTAGTTTCTTTAAGACAAATTATCTGTGCATCTTCCATTATCTAAGCCACCAATAATTTTCCTCAAAAAAAAAAACACCAATAATTATTACCGAGTATTATTTTGTCTTGATGTAATTCACTAATTTAAAATCATTAACTCAACGTGAATTAGAAATTTAAAAGCCTGACATGAGGCAAGCTTTGCGCGACATCTCACTAAATAATTCATAAAGAACAATGTTATAAACCTTTCTGTATTTTCTCTACCTTTCCATTTGAATACGACACTGGTCCTGTTTAATTAAATAATTAGTTTATCAGTCAATTTTGACTTATTTAACCATTATTAATTGTTTACCTTGATTAAAAATAATATAAGTATTTGGTTAATTTATCTGTTTATAATTTAAAAATTTAAAATGCTAAAATTTAAAAAGCTGCTTAAAACAACTTTTTCAATTAATTTTTTGAAAAAAAATTATACCAAACAGCTAACAACTAACAACTAATTTATCAAACAATTTTCTACAATCAACTAATGTTATCAACTAGTTATATCCTCTAAATAACCCAATTAGCTGATAGTCATCTACCAAATAGGACCATTATCTTATTAGTAGCTAAATTTAATTTTTAATTAGTGATAGAGTCAGTCAATTAATTGACACCCAATAAAAGAAAGTCTCGTCAAGAAATAAATGTTCGGAAGAGAAATATAAGAGGTGAAAAAGAACATTTTCCATTAATAAAACAACACTATGTGAATTTCCCAAAAAAAAAAAAAACAAAACAAAACACAACACTATGTGAAAGTTAATCCAACAAAACTTTGGCCCAATAAATCAAAGCCCACATCTCAAACACAACTAACAAAAGCCCATAGAAAAAGGCTCAACAAATTAGGCAATTTATATCGTGCATCAGGGCGCGCATTGCATTGTGCGCCCTGATACAAAACGACGTCGTTTTACATAACTGTATAAAAAAATATATCTAATTATATAAACAAATACACATAATTGTATAAACAAACACACATAATTGTATATAAAATATACATAATTGTATAAACAAATACACATAATGATATAAACAAATACACATAATCACGTTAACTCCCTTCTCCGACTCTCAAAATGACATCATTTTGGGAAGCGCGGAGCGCACATTATTACGCGCGTCATGGTGCGGGGTATAACAATGGAATAAATTAATCCAAAAACCTAAGCTTACAAGCCCAAAATTCACAAAAGCCCACAAGTTTTTTGTTCTTCTTTCAAATTATCGTTCTATACATGTATTTTACTCTACACACACCGAAGACAAATGCAATCTGAATTGTAATTTTTACAAATCATTTGTAAATCTCACAAATTTTAATAGAAATATAGTTATACGTTGTTGAAAAGAAAACAATTGCTATAATAAACATTGACCCATAATAATGCACTTAAAAGAGAAAAAAGTGCACTTAAATACACAAAAATGTGTACTCAAAGCATGGTTGCAGTAGGTGTTAGGCGCTAGTCGGGCGCCCGGACAGCGCCTAGGCGGCGCTAGATTTTAATGAAGTTTTTTTCAACATTTAATCAAATAACACATCCAAATAAATGAATTAATGATAATTCATAAGTCATAACATCAAAACAATAGTTTAAAAAAAAACATTAAAACAATATTAAATATTAAAAATACTCAAATACTTCAATCATCCAAATATTCAAAGTATCAAACTAGTTTACGAGTGTATATATGTCATATTATATATATGTATGCGCGCCCGCACACACACACACACACACACACATATATATAATAAAAAAATAGGCCGAGCCGATCGGGTTAACTCGACCGAAATGAACGAGTTAACTCGACTAACTTAGACACTAGGCGGCCAAATCGGCCGAGTTAGGCGCTAGGCGGCCGGTAACCTAGGCGGGCGCCTAGGGGGGAAATCGCCACGGTCTAGAGGGGCCTAGGCGGGCGCCTAGACTGATTTTTACAACCCTGACTCAAAGACCAATAGTGTGTACTCAAAGAGACAAAAATGTGCAATCAAAGGAGAAACTATGTAGAGAACTTCATGAACTTTAATCATTCACGAAATATTTATAATATATTGGTATCTTAGTCTAGATAAAATTAAATTTAAACACAAAATTATTGTTTAATTTAAAATGTTCTAACTTCAAAGCTGGATTGAAGTTAGAAATTTTGTGTTTTAGGGAGTTGAACTTGGATGATTTCAATAATAATAAAAATTGAGGGTGGAAGGAAGAATTGATTTGAAATAGAACTAAACATTTTTCATAAAGTTTAAATTTGAATATATCTAATTAATTAATTCCAAACTTTGAACTGTGAATTTCAAATTGGAAGTGAATTATACTAAGGTCATCCACATCTAGGAATAATGTACAATTTCCAAAAAAAAAAGAGTCATGTTGCCGAAGAGAGAAGCAAAAGAGAGAGAGTTGAGGTTTATCAGTAAAGAAGGGAGATATTAGCAGAAATGTGGAACCCACAGTAAAAATAGACAACTCGTAACAGTCTTGCGTAACTATCACAAAGTGTGCCCAGTGGGCGCATTGACATTTTTTTAAATCAATTTTATTTTGTTTTTTATTTTTTTAAATATTTTTCCTCTTCCCTCCTCTATTATATTTCTTAATCACACTTACAAAAACTTCTAAAAAATCACAAAATATCTCCACTATTATGAATAATTTAATGACATAAATAGATAAATATGTGAAATAAAAATTTATATCTAATAAACAATGGTGATTAAAGATAAAAGACACCCAGACAATTTTTTATGTTTAAACAAAAAAAAAATTCCCGTTAACCGTTTGGGCATGTGTTTATATGAGGAATAGAGGGTGGTTTTGTAATTTAACGAACCTTAGTAGCTGACTAGCTGTAATAACACGAAATAAAAAAGAAAAACGAAAGAGACGAACCCTAATATTCTCTCTCTCTCCCTCGATAACGTCATTCACTCCCATTTCTCAAACTCTCACATACGACGTTGCTTGCTCAAATTCTTGTGGATGATGACCCTTCTTGCTTCAAGATCGTAGATAAAAAGCTCTGAAATCGACTCTATATGAAGGTATTCATGCACAATTTTTTGATTTTTCTTCCAGCAGAGTTGACTAAATTTTGTGGAGATGATCTCGGGGTGTGTCAATTTCTGGAGCTGATTTCATCTTTCGTTATTCAATAGTTCAATTCTGTATTAAGTGCCGGCGGAAGTTGTTTATGGAGATTTGAAATCTGAGGGTTGTGTTAGTAACTGATGAAGCAGATAAATCCTGGAGATTTGAGTGTATTATTGTATCGCAAGTGTTTAAAGATTCGCTCAACTTTTGGGTTAGTGAGATTTGAGGATAATTGTGTTGTGCATTCAAACTCAACCTACATGCTCTGCCGTTCTTGAATCATGTCTGATAGGAACGGATGCGATGAGAAACATAACTCCCAATGGATTGAATTGCTTTGATGGTTTGATTTTATGGCATATATATAAGTGGTTTTAGAAGCCTTTTTGAATGGTTGGAAATTTGACTAGTCTTTTCATAAAACTGTAATTAATATGTGAAATTAATATCGCTTTTCTACAGAAATGAATTCCTACAGTCTATTAGACTTTTAATTTCCAGTTCGTTGCAGTTACCAATGTTTTTTTTTTTTTTTTTTTTTTTAATACCTATGATTGATTATAATTTTCTTAGAAGTTAGAAATAATATTCTGTAATGATGTTGCACCAATTACAGCTATATGAAATGTTATCTGTTACATAACACTGATTGACTATACGGGTAACAAATTTGCTACCATATGTAATGTGAACTAAATACAGCCAGATGAAATGTGATGCCACTGGCATCCATTAGGACCATTATTGGCACCAATTGTCTCAAAAAAACACTATTATTTCATTTATTGTTTCTGGTTTGGATCTTAGCATGACCTGTTATGTATTGATCTGTTATATATTTATATGTGGTTTGTTATGTCTGTGGAGTATATAAATTATATTTTTTGGATAATTAATAGGAGTGTTTCTATAGGGATTTGTGCAATGCACCGTGTAGCGAGTGTAGGCAACACATCCAACTCAAGTAGGCCTCGCAAGGAGAAGAGGTTGACGTATGTGTTGAATGATGCAGATGATACCAAGGTATTCTATAAGTTCATTTTGAGCTGTGATTCTAACTCCTCATTTTTGTTTGTTTGTTTGGTGGTTTGGAAGCCTTTGTTTTGTCAAAAAAGTTGTCTGTAAGAATCTTGGCCCAAAGTTAACAAGTGCAAATGTTAGCACCATTGAACAATGAAGGAAAATATCCTCATATATGATCTGAATTGATTGATTCCTTCTACTTCTCATCAACAAAGGCCTTCATTTCTATAAAAAAAAATCTCTAGCAGAGAGGAACACTGAATTATATTGAGGAAACCTTTGCAATCATTCAAAAAAGTGAGAAGAATATGTGAGAAGAACTACCTAAAAGTGGCAAAAATGTAGAGTGGGGTTAGAGGAGTTATGCAGTTTTTAAAGTCTTCAAGTCATTCTTGTGGTGGGAGAAGAAAAATGACAAACAAGTACAGGTGCATTTAAATAGAACTGAAAACTTTCCAATTTTGAAATCACTTGTTAATAGGAAAAACTTGCTTAAAGAAAAGGCTTAGACTGGTGCTTCTTCGTTCTTGCTGCTGACACCTATCCTTAATGATTCCTTAATGTATAGGATAGTATACAAAAAAGAAATTCTCGTATAGGATCTTGAGAAACATACTCCTGCATATATATCCAGAGGACTGACTTTTCAGCAATATAATAAATGAAGTTGATGTAGAAAATGAAAGAGGAAAGGCATGCACAACTTCTTTATGAATGTTGTGCTATCATTGCAGTTCATTTTAAGTTGAGTTCCGCTAGTTTATTTTTTTCCCCTCACTTGACCAAAAACTCTCTGATGAGAAAGTTTTTGTATGTTTTGCATCTTCACATGTACTTGGATGTTGGTATCCTATACATGGTACCCGATCCAATTCCTTTCTATTGTTGTTAACCTAGGCATGGCTTGATAGTATTAACTTGAAGCTGATGCTTGTTGGAATTAGTGTTAGGGTATATAAGCTTGATTCCTTGAAGCCTGCCATAAAAAAACAGCATTGCTTTTTTTTTTTTTCCTCCTTCTTCTTCTTTGTCTACAATTTTTACGTTGCATTATGCTGAAGTTCTAAAGTTGTCACTGAAAACTAGTTTGATGTGGAAAAATGAAATGCAAGTTAGCCAAATGGGTTTTGAACCTTGTTTATTTTATTCTCTGATTTTAATGAATCTTCATATGTTGTTGAGTATAAGTGACTCCATTATGCTGCCAGATAAGTGCAAACTTTATCGTTATTCATTCTGGTTTTATGTAGCATTGTGCTGGTGTGAATTGCTTGGCTGTATCGAAGTCATCTGTGCCTGATGGATGTGACTACCTATTTACTGGTAGCCGTGATGGCACATTAAAAAGATGGGCATTGGCTGAAGATGGTGCCACTTGCTCTGCGACGTTTGAGTCCCATGTTGATTGGGTATTGCCCTTTTTTATTTACTGTTAAATTTATTACCTTGCATTTGTATGTGTTTTGTTAAACTTTGTCAAATCTGATGTTACTTATATGTTTTCACAAACTTGGCTATACCTTTAGTGAATAGAGATTAATACATTTCATTTGCTTTTATCAAAGTGTTATTTAAACTTAAATATCACCCGCTAATGGTCCTGATTGGTGGTGAAAAGTAATTTTGAACCAACAAATCAACATATCACAATATATAGATTCATTTGGAAGCTTGCACCTGTAGTTATTTAATTTTCTTTTCATTGCTTGCTGGTGATGAGAATAAGCGATTTAGTCATGTGAAACTATGAAACTTTTTTTTTTTTTTTCTTCATTATTTCTATACATTCTTGCAGATATTTCTGTTAAGTCAGTCTTCTTTTCACCCCTTTATCCCCGGCTTCTTTTTCTATTTTAAGTGTTTTTTGAATTCATATATATATATATATATATATATATATATATATATATATATATATTTTGCATTTTATATTTTTGGTTCACTAATTGTGCAGGTAAATGATGCTGTTCTAACAAGTGGTAACACATTAGTGTCATGTTCCTCCGACACTACAGTCAAGGTATATTCCTCCCTTATAAAATTATCTGCTTTCCCCTACTCCCACCTTCTCTATAAAATTCTTATGTGGTAATGTGGTATTTGGTTCATGGAATGAAACTAAAGGGAATCCAAATAGGGTTCCAGAAGGAAATCAAGGAATAGGATGGAATGTATACTATTCCATTATTTGGTTTACAGAAAACAGTACAAAAGGGTTTATATTTCAGTGTTTGGTTGGTTGAAGGAATGAAAAAGGAATAAACAGTCAAATGGTAAAATACCCATATCTAGAATTTTGTGTGTGTGTGTTTAGTTATGTGTATATGTACAAAAGGTGCATTTTTGACATTATGAAAATTGAGTTATTCTAGAAATGTCAGGAAAAGTTAATACCAAGGCCCCTTTGAATGGTTATTTTCTTTGCAAAGGGAATAACTAATTCTGCTGAATAGAAAACGAACCAAATGGAGAAATAGGTTTATTCCGTAGAATGATATTCTATTCCTGAACTATTTCATGAACCATGGATTATCTATATCTCATCAGTTCTATTTATGTTTTCAATTTTACTGGATGTTTAGGTGTGGAATAGCTTATCTGATGGGGTTTGTGCTAGGACACTTCGTCAGCATTCTGACTATGTCACATGCCTTGCTGCAGCTGAAGCAAATGTAAATTCAAATCAGGAAGTCTTTCTTTGATAGTTAACTATGGTCTATGATTAATTGATTATTGCATTTAGATATTTAGTTGCTTCAGTCTAAACTTACACATCAATCTCGAGGCAAATTGTGAATTTAATTACCATCAATTTCTGACCCCCCTTACGTAATCATCAATGATAGAACAATATCTTTGCATCTGCTGGCCTTGGTGGAGAGGTTTTCGTATGGGATCTTGAAGCTGCACTTGCTCCTGTCTCTAAGTCAAGTGATGGGACTGAAGATGAATGTTCTAATGGTGTCAATGGCACAGCAAATTCATTGCCAGTTACAAGTCTTCGACCTATTAGCTCAAGCAACAATATTTCCTTGCATCCTACTCAGTCCCAAGTATATGCTCCTACTGCTGCAAAAGGACACAAGGAATCAGTTTATGCATTGGGAATGAATGAAAGTGGGACCCTACTTGTTTCTGGTGGAACTGAGAAGGTATATTCTGGTAGGCTAGCTAATTCTAGTTTCTGAAGCGGTTGCTCATTGTAATCTTTCAAGTTTTCGCTCCTCTATACCAGAGTAGCAGTTGAAAGATATATTTCTTCTCTTTCTTATACATTTCCTTGCATGATTACTTAATACTTTTGGAATTCTAAGATCTTTTAAAGTTTGGGCTCCTCTATTCCAGAGCTGCAGTTGAATAATGCCTCCTTTTTTGCTTTATTCATTGTTTGGTGGTTAATAAATTTGTAATTCTCTGTGTCACAATATTTTGGTTTCTCATAGGTTATACGTGTTTGGGATCCAAGAACTGGCTCAAAGACTATGAAACTTAGAGGGCATACAGATAACATTCGAGCACTGCTACTGGATTCTACTGGCAGGTTTGTTGGACATTGACTTTTGGTTGTCTATGTATCTATGATCTGGCGGTATCAAATTATGCTTGCACTATAATATCGTAAATTGTGTTGGAAGGAAAATTTGTAGATGCTAGAGTACAATAATACAGTTATTTAGTTGGCTCATTCATGGCTAAGTCCCCATCTCCACCCACTCTCAAAAAAGAGAATGAAAAAGGGAATTCTTGTAGACTTCAGCTAATTTAGGATTTAACTTTTTTTTTAGTTGAACATGTAATTTTTTTTTTTATGAATGGAGGTGATAGGAATTTACTTGATGTATCACAATGTTGAAACATTTTCTTTGTTCCAATAGTCTAAGATGTGTATTAAGGAGTCAGAAGTGCTACTTGAAGGTGCTTAGCTCTTTTTAACATTTTTAAAAAAAAATATTAAAAGCAGTTTGTCATTGCATTGGGAACACGGTACTTTTTAGCTTAGGTAATCAAAAGCATGCCACTAGTAGTTGCTAAAATTATTTGATGTATTCTTTTTGGTTGTCAATGTCTTTCATGCTTGACTATTCTAGTGTCTCTGAGTGATAAACTTTTATCTACAACCAATTTCAGGTTCTGCCTATCAGGATCCTCTGACTCCATGATCAGGTAACTCATCACTAATTAACATAATAACAAAAAGGGACTCAAAACATATTTCTTGGTTGAATTTTTATTTCTGTATTCTGTGAAATAAAGTGCAGTTTTCTCTTTCCATTCTGCATTATGTGGCTGGGAAAGAGTGATTTCCAGTGGAGTCCGAGTTAATTTTATTTATGTGGTCATAATGGTTTCTTGTTGTCTTTAAACAAAAAAAAAGGGAGAATAATATACAGTTTTGTGTTGTTTTCTTGAATTTTTGTATATCTGTGTAACTGTGTTATTCAACTATGGTTTGCAATTTTTATTTTATTTTTTCAAATTTACATTGTACCTTTTTGTTAAAAATTATTAATCAGATTATTGAAATTATAGATAAAGTATTCTACATTTTACATGTTTGGTAAAGACTTACGGGTATGGATTGTTCAATATATTTTTGCTTATTAAACTAATTCATCAGTGACTTGGAGTAGATTATGGATTATTCACAATCCACATCATAATTAGTCATAAACTTCAGCAAAGAGTAAGAGATATGTTTGTCTATACTTACCATAAATAGATCTTTTTTAATTTGTTCATAAAGTCTCTTGTGATTTTGGATGCTTTCCTTGATTAGTTGCAGTAACTACACTTGCCTCAAATGAGTTTTGAGTTTTGACCCATCACATAGCCAGTAAAGTAGGAAGTTGGCAAGTGATTGAAGAAATTTCCATTTCTCAACTGCCTGGATTTGACTGTTTAGTCTATTCTTGTGGATTTCGTAATAGTTTGAGAAAGTGACATCAATTATACCTCACCCTCATCTGTTTGTCTTATCCAATCACATAGTTGACTTGAAATGTTTCAATTCTGTAGGCTATGGGATCTTGGCCAACAGCGATGTGTACACTCCTATGCTGTGCATACAGATTCTGTTTGGGCACTTGCTAGCACTCCATCATTTAGTCATGTCTACAGTGGTGGAAGAGACCTCTCTGTATGTGGAATTGTGGCTTAACCACAGTACATCACATTTTTATCTTTTTCCTAGATCCTACCCTTTTTCTGTCCATCTCCTTTGACTGCACTTTGTTCTTGCAGTTATACTTGACAGACCTGGCAACAAGAGAGAGTGTACTACTATGTACAAAGGAACACCCAATTGTGCAATTGGCATTGCATGATGATGGAATATGGGTAGCAACAACTGATTCTTCTGTACATAGATGGCCGGCAGAAGTGCAGAATCCCCTGAAAGTTTTCCAAAGAGGAGGTTCATTCTTGGCTGGAAATTTGTCATTTTCTAGAGCAAGGATTTCATTAGAGGGATCAACACCTGTAAGTCAAATTTCTTCTTCTTAAGTTTCTTGGCTGACTATGGCTGCTAATTGCTCAGAAGTCAGACTTCATGTGCTTGTGCTGTTGTGCATTTATGAGGTTTCAAATTTGCTTCTAGATTTTAGAAAGGGGTTGGTATATATATAAATTGATCTTCAGGGACTTGTATTATCTTTTGTCAACAGAGCACACCATAAATTATTTTGGCATCATTTGTTCTTCTGAACAACTTTGTTTCATTTTTACCTTTCTAAATAAAATTAAATAATTGTTGAATACGTTATTTAACGAAAGATATGGGAAATCGCTCCTTTCCTCTCTCTCTCTTTTTTTTTTTTTTTTTTTTGGGTGCCTTTGGTGTGCTAAAAAGGGCGGGGAAGAAAAGAAAAGAAACAAAGAGAAGGGACTAAAATTGTACAAATAGATTGGACTATGCTTGCTTTAACCTTTTATCTTTTTATTCATTTGTTTACTTTTTTGGGCTTAAATACAACACCTGAACCATCTTTAGGATTTTTCAGATCTGGCATGATATGTAACATGCTTTGCTAGCATGTGTTCCACTATCTTCTCATTTTTTTTGGATTTTAAGCACTAAATGGCTACAAGTGTTCTACTGTTTGTAGATCTTTTCTCTTCTATGTTATAATCAACTTGTTTTATTATGTCTCTTTTCATTGGTGGGGAAACTCAATTTGATGAGCAGATATGTTCCATATAAATCATTATCAAATTACTCGTGTTTATCTTTCTATTGCCATGGGTTCTCCTCATCCCTTCATCCATCATCCCTGTAGGCTCTCTCCTACTCTGGGGTATGAGGTATAATCTTTGTTTGAGAGTACGAAAATGACTGTTAAGCAATCATGCAGGTGCCTGTTTATAGAGAACCATCCTTTAGCATTCCTGGGACTCCAGGAATAGTTAAACATGAGATCCTAAACAACAGAAGGCATGTCCTTACTAAGGTAATAAAGAGCACACTTAGTAGTTAGTATTAACTTCCTACATTTGGTCATTAGTCCTCGCTGTTCAATTTCTATGAGGCTTAGCGTTGTGACACTAAATTCGGTTGTGTTATCTGATACTGGACTGTGCCTTTCCAAGGATACTGCTGGTGCAGTGAAATTGTGGGAGATTACAAGAGGCTCTGTGATTGAAAACTATGGTGAGGTTAGTATTAAATGATTTGGACTCCCTTCAGAAAGCAATCTGACAGTTATTCTGTGTTTTCTCCTCATCTGGGGAATCTCCGGGGCCTTATTTATTTATTTCAATCCTGTTTTAAAAAAATCTTTTCTCTAACTTGTGATTTCTATCTCCTGACTATTAGGTCTCATTTGAGAAGAAGAAAGAAGAACTTTTTGAGATGGTAGGAACTGATATTCTAATTGTAGTAATTTCCCAGCTTTCTTCTTGATTTTCCTTTAACCTTTGTTTGCTTCTTCAGGTAAGCATACCTGCATGGTTTACTGTGGATACAAGGCTTGGAAACTTGTCTGTACATTTGGATACACCCCAATGCTTCTCTGCTGAGATGTATTCTGTGGACCTTAACATTGCTGGGAAGCCTGAGGATGACAAGGTATTTACTGTGAATTTCTGTGCTTCAGTTCTTGATTAATAGTACCTATATAACCATTGTGATAATTTTTGTTTATTTTCCATATGATACTTCCAAGGAAAATCTGCCTAGCAAGAAATTGTACTAATAACTTGGATTAGGGTATAAAATTTGAGATATATAATAAAGTCTTTTGAGATGAGGTTACATAAGTATTATTGAAATAATTGTAAAATAACCATAGAATTAAAACAAAAACATACCCAAATCAAGAAAGTATTGGTAACTAAACTTCTAATGCAAGTATGGCTCAGATAAAGACTATTGCAATTGTCCTCAATTCAACAAGTTATTACTAATCACAGTTTTTGCATCTTTGGGCATTCTATTGGTTGGCAAACTTTTAAAGTGGTGTGTTTTATTGCTGATGGTTTTCAGTAAAACAGCTTGCTATGTTTCTGTTTAAATTGGTTTGCGTAATAAATAGAACTGATTCATAATCTCCTGAATTATGTAATAGATTAATTTGGCACGAGAAACCCTTAAAGGTCTTTTGGCTCATTGGTTAACCAAAAGAAGGCAGAGATTTGGATCCCAGGTGTCAGGAAATGGGGAGGTCCCACCTGGAAAGGACATCTCTTCTAGGAATTTAGCTGTATCAAGAGTTGAGGTAGATAGTAATGCAGATAACGATTCTGCTGTATATCCACCATTTGAGTTTTCAGCAGTTTCCCCTCCATCTATCATTACGGAGGGCTCTCAAGGTGGGCCATGGAGAAAGAAAATTACAGACTTAGATGGAACGGAAGATGAGAAGGATTTCCCCTGGTGGGTTCTGGACTGCGTGTTGAATAATCGGCTTCCTCCAAGGGAAAATACCAAGTATGTTTTGTTTCTAATTGTCTTTGTAACTTACTTTCAGATTTCTTTGATTTCCATGTTGCAAGGACACTAGAAAGTAAGGAGTTAGACAGTTAGTTTCCACTATGGCAATGCATTTTAAAGATTTAGTAACCTATCAAATACTTTTTTTCTTACTACTGGAAATCTGATTGCTTTCCTTTGTTGTTATCTGCATTATGTACATACAAATTTAGCAATGTTTTTGAAACTGAACACTGAAAAATGTTTTTGTTATCTCTTAATTTCTCCCAGTCAAATGTTTGTTAAATTGACCAATTTGAGAAATTAGTTGACGAATGATTCTATTTTGGTATCAGCATGAATACACAGCAGTTCATTTTTCATCTTGTGGTTCTCATTTTGAGAATTTATTTCTCCTAATTTTATTTTTTTATTTTCTGCAGATGCAGCTTTTATTTGCATCCATGTGAAGGTTCTACTGTTCAGATACTTACTCAAGGAAAATTGAGCGCTCCTCGTATCTTGAGAATACATAAAGTAAGAGCTTCTACTCAATGCACTTTAATTTGTATGAATCAAAATTTAGCTCAGAAAATTGTTGAATAATACGAATTTTGATAATCACAATGGAATGCATTGAATGGAGAGTAAGGATATGGTTGGTATAATTTGGAGGAACAGGTGATTACTTAAAAGGGATTTTGCCAACCTAAAAGATGGAGATGAGACACCTATATCATTCATGTGGTTCTGTCCTTTCTATTACACACCCATTGGACATCTCATATACATTAAGATACATTTGAAGAACATTAAGGGGAACCTCAGTATTTTTCATAATTCATATATAGGGTCAACATTTTCTATTTATGTTCAAATTGAGCATTTAATTCATGAGATTCACATTTTGTACCTAATTCTTGTCAATTTTTAATTGCATAGACCTCCCTTATTTTAGAGAGAAATTCTTATTAATTTATGGGAGAACATTAATTTTAAATAAAATTGTCTCAAAGTAGATAATAGACGCGCAACATTTTTTTTAATCTTAGATTTAATGTGTTGCACTTTTTTTCCCTTCTCTTTAAAGGTTATCAACTATGTCATTGAAAAGATGGTTCTTGATAAGCCGCCATTGGATAGTTTGAATTCAGACGGGACTTTTGCTCCTGGGGGACCTGCCTTAGGTGTTGGAGAATTTCGGTCTGGCCTTAAACCTTGGCAAAAGCTTAAGCCTTCTATTGAGGTCTTGTGCAATAGCCAGGCAAGTTTATGCAACCTTTGATTGAGATACCGTACCATTGAGCAAAGTTACATCCCAAAATTTTAATTAATTTTATTCATCAATTCATAGATTTAGATGTCGTTTCAGGCATGGAACAGTAATATTATTCCTCAATTCATAAACTCAGTTGCATCTTTCATGCATGGAACCAAAGCTAGTTGAAATCTTAGAATATTGTCAAGTAATTTAAAGGACTTAAATGAGAACACGTTTACATAATGTAAACATGTTAAGTTAATATAGCTTCTATTCTTACTGTTTTATAATATGATGCTACTGACTGAACGGGCTTGCTTTTATACTATCATCTACCTTAGGGAATGAATGACATTTATGTTGTATTTCTAGGTCATTCAAGAATGTAATGTTGTTTATGTGCAGAGTTCTTTCTTCATCTTCTCTGTTTATTTGTTTTTATGTTTTAATATTATTATTATTATGTTCTCAATGAGCTGTTTAGAGATGGCTGGACAATCCCTTTCTTTCCTAATAAAACATACTTGTCCTTTCTTAGGTATTATCTCCTGATATGAGCTTAGCCACAGTTCGGGCTTATATATGGAAGAAACCTGAAGACCTTGTTCTCAACTATCGGCTGACACCAGTCAGGTGACCTAGCCTAGAGGTATTTGAATGTCGGGTAGCATTTTCTTTTTATTATTCTATTTTCTTGATGTATTATATATATTATTCACTAATGTTTGGTCGTGTGTTTGTTTTTAATCAACTTCCCTCTATTGTGTAGGGCCAAGGAGGGGTAGTTTTAATGATATGATGTAACATAGTTGAGGCAGGATTCGGGAATTCTACTAGCAGGTTCAAATCCGTGAAAATTGCATCCTGTAGAAATGGGAACCATATATTTGCTTTGATTGGCAATATATTTTTACATGCAGTTCCCTTGATATGAATAATTGGATATTAGAACATTAGTTTCTGTTTTTTGGAGGTGCGGTGATGCCATTACAAGATTATTCTACTAGTAGTTTTATAAGCCCGGGCTTGGTTTTGGTGGTGGAAAGAATTTGTGTTTTAAGGATGGAGGAAATTTTCAACGATTCAAGCTTGTTGTTGGTGATGTAGATTTGTGCATGAAAAAGAGAGAGAAAGAGAGGGGCTGGAGGAGGGGAAGGGTGGGTGGGTGGGTATATTTGTGTTGCAAGGACCACACTGTACTGAAGTTTGTTTAATTTCTCCTCTTCCAAATAAAAACATTTTCCCCTTTCATTGCCACACTAGTTCATCATATGTATCTTATATTTTTATTATTTTTTAAAGATACAGGAAAAAAAAAGTTGTGCTGTAAATTCTATTTATAATCATAGCCTTTATTTATTTTAATGTTTGTTATTTAAAAAAATCTATAAATTATATATTATCTATGACATTTTGTACAATTTCATTCAACAAATTTGGTAATGAGAGTTGTAACGTAAGTAAATGCATTCATCTAACCATGTAAGTAAATGCGTAATATGTGTGTGTGCGCGTGTGTATATATATATATATATATATATATATATATATATATATATATATTGGAAAGTACAAAGATGTGAAGCAATAATTGAAAAGATTAAATTCAATACAAAAGACTAAATTTAATACATGATTTTAAATTTTTTTTTTTGACACCTACTGTGTTTAAAAATGTGCATGGGTAGAAATAACAATGTGCACTCAAAAGGAAAAATTGTGTGCTTTAGAAGAAATAACAATGTGCACTTGAAGAAATAAAAATGTACACTGGAAGAAGGAAAAAATTGCAATAGAAAGTAGAACAATGTGCACTCAAAGAAAAAAATTGTGTGTTTTAGAAGAGTCAATCACTCCTTTCATGGTGGGAGACAATAATTCATTCTCCCTAATTGGGGGTTACACTAATTTATCTGCAACCCCATTCTATTACTCTACTAGTTACAACAGGTTCATGCTTTTCGGTTGTGGCAACGCTCTCCTCACTTCTACTTTTTCGCATGGTCAACGTATACTAGGCGGTTGCACGTCATTGTGTGATGGCAAAACCACGCAACTTCAACAACCTTGCAATGACATAAACTATTGCTAAGCTCATTTACACAGCGATGATGATGTAAAACTGAGCATCTAATAATAATAATGTCAGCAACTATGCCTTCATTGTTAATAATGATTGGTTCCCTAATAGCTCACCGGGTAGCTGGCAAGAAGATGTAGTTGTTACGGTCATGTGGGGGTGGAGCATCCTACACGACTACTTGCAATTGTCTCTATCCTCCTCATACACCTGCCTTTATGGAGATAAAGGAACTGCATTTCGAAAGTGGGGATGTTACTGCATAAATTCGAAAGAAGGGAATCCTTATTTGAAAATGGATGTCAAGGTATGCTACATACATACTAATTAATTTATATATTCTCTATCTGATCTATCTCTATCTATAAATGTTTAATTTGTTGGCCTAACTTGGGCATGCGTGCATGCATTTAATTTCTTTTACTTCTCTTCTCATGCAAGGGATGATGGTAAGCTCACTATCAAGCAACTATCAACTATTATTGGTAAGTAATTTAAGAGTATATATATAAATTATATATAATAAACATAATGCATTACTATACGCTTAGCTTTCATTCATGTCAATTTAAATCATCCTCTCCTCCCTCCTCACTCGCAGGTGTTAGTTCTAGTTTTGAATTTTTGCTGTTATTATCTGCTTGCTTTTTCGTCTATAATACCATCAAGAAAATAAAGATAAAAAGAATGAGGCAGAAGTTCTTCAAACGTGGGTTAATTTCACATATTTCCAAACGAGGAGGTGAAGGGTGGGTGGGTATATTTGTGTTGCAAGGACCACACTGTACTGAAGTTTGTTTAATTTCTCCTCTTCCAAATAAAAATATTTTCCCCCTTTCATTGCCAGACTAGTTCATCATATGTATCTTATATTTTTTTTTTTTTTTTAAAGATACAGGAAAAAAAGTTGTGCTGTAAATTCTATTTAGGAATAAGGTTCAAATTGGCCACTGAACGTAACCTGAAAATGCAATTAGACCACTGAACGAAAAAAAAGTGCAATTAGGCCATTAAACACTCAAAAAATGTGCAATTAGGTCACTGAACTCTCCAAACGTATGCAATTTTACCGGATAGCAGGTTACCATCAATTTTAGCAGGTTACCTGCTTATGTGGCAGCTTAGTTGGCATTTTTAATAATTTTTAAATAATTTTTAATAATTAATTTTAATAATAAATTTTATAAAAAATTGGAAAAAATTAAATAAAAAATAAAATAAAGTCGTTTTTATTTTTTAATTTTTTTTTAATAAAAAGTTATTATTAAAATTTATTAAAAATGCCAACTCAGCTGCCACGTAAGCAGATAACCTGTTAAAATTGAGGGTAACCTGCTATCAGGTGAAATTGCACATTTTTGGAGTGTTCAGTGGCCTAATCGCACTTTTTTTTCGTTCAGTGGCCTAATTGCACTTTCAGGTTACGTTCAGTGGCCAATTTGAACTTTATTCCTTCTATTTATAATCATAGCCTTTATTTATTTCAAGTGATTTACTTTAATGTTTGTTATTTAAAAAAATCTATCTATATATTATATATTCTCTACGACATTTTGTACAATTTCATCTTATTATAATCTTTAAAATCTCAACAAATTTGGTAATGAGAGTTGTAACGTAAGTAAATTTACTCATCTCACCATAATGTGTGTGTATATGTATAGGCTTAGGATTAGGTGTAAAGGAGTTTTTAGGTGAAAATGTGAATAAATTTTTAATCATTGATTTATTTAAGATCAATTACTCTTTAAAAAAAAAATTGTCATTTTATGATTTTCAAAAATGTGCGGAAGATAATTATTGAAAAGATTAAATTTAATATAGGATTATTAACACAAATCATAAACGAACAATACACAATCAACTCAAATTAATAATTAGTGATTTTTTCAAGTTCAACTGTTTTTTTTTTTTTTTTTTTTAAATTGACACCTACGCTTAACAATGTGCATTGTCAAGTGTCAAACACAACAATGTGCAGTGAAAGGTAGAACAATGTGCACTCAAAAGGAGAAATTGCATGCTCTATAAGAGATAACAATGTGCACTCTGTACTCGAAGAAGGAAATTGTGCACTGGAAGAAGGAAAAATGCACTAAAAAGACAAAAAAAAAAAAGAGAATTGTAATGTTGTAGTATGTTTATTCATCTGGTCATAATGTAATCATCTATTAAGTTTATTAATAACAATAATTGAGAATTTTAATAAAAAATGAGAGCTATTCTATATTTTTACAGTTTTACCTGAATCCTTTGTTTTTTATATATAAATAAACAAAAGATGAGGCTTGGCTATAGGATCAAAATAAGTCATTAAATGTGATGAAAATTTTATAAACAAAGGATGAGGCTTTGCCTTTTAGGCCAGGGACGCAATCAGTCATTCCACATTAATGGGTGGCGTTTCCCTTTTGCATTAAACATTTCTTTTTGAGCACTGTAATAATGATAATAAGAGCAATCCTTTTCACAGGTAATCTACTTTAAAATCTTATCAATCATCATACTTCTAGATTAGATTTATGGATATGTTTTGTTATGCCATACATTACAATTACAGCATTATCACCATATCATTGATTCAATCATTTCATCAAACAGGTTATTACGTTTGTTATTATCACCATTTGTTCTTATTTATATTTGATGCGTGTTTTTATTTTGCAAATTTTATATTTAAACATAATAGTTCATAGTATTAATCTAAATATAAATTTTCAAGAAACAATAGATTAAAATATGCATATTAGATCATGATTATCAATTGATGTTTGAGAGTTCATTCATATCTGAAGAGAAACAGAGTTTTTATTTATTTATTTATTTATTTATTTATTAATTATTTACAGTACAAGTTATCCGGAAATTGACATGTATAGAAATGAATGGAGTTGGGCATATCCGCATATGTAATGTAATAGTGGATAGTACGAGTATTATACTCCGTAATACTTAACAACGAGCATGTTTATACTGCAGTTTCAGTGGCCATAATGCTCTAATGCTCGCCTGTCCGCACATATAACTTGTTGAGAAAGATGTAGAAGAAGTTTGTATTACTTGCTTGTCTCAATGGGGAGACAACAGATAAATATATACAGACTAAGAGACACAATCCTACAGACACAACCCTACATAACTTTAACAGTTATATTTCTACAGACACAACTTTTGTGTTTCAACACTCCCCCTCAAGCTGGAGCATGTATATCATATGCACCAAGCTTGTTACAAAAATAATTATATATATATATATATATGTGTGTGTGTGTGTGTGTAATAAACTAACATAACCAAGGTTATCTTACATAACCTTAGAAATTGAAGGGAATCACATTCCCTTCAAAATCCTATGTGGAGGGAATGTGACATTCCTGGGGAATGTTAGATTCCCTGAGATAATGTGAACCAAACATAGGAATGTGAGCTTTGAAATGTCACATTCCCTTAGTTATGTTATATAACCTGAACCAAACGCCCCCTAACAGTTATATTTGTACAGACACAACTTTAGTATTTCAACATAACTCTCGCGCAATCCCAAGTTTGCCTGTGATTGTTGTAAGTTTTGAATCCACACACAAACACAGTCTGTTTCTTGCTTGTTCATATTCCTATAAATCTTTAAACTTTGAGGTATCACAAAATTCTGGGATTTCACTTTCACCTTTCTTTTTGTGGTTTAAAACACTTGAGAAAAAAGTTCCATGTGCTGGGCAGCCCTGACTTTCTAATTTAGTTCAGACAGAAAATCACATTTTCGAAAGGCTCTGGTTGAGAGCTTGCTTCAATTTTGGCATATTCATGATTTCATTCTTGAGAGTTCATCCTCTCCCATTTTATCTTCAGTTTGAAAAGATTGGTTTTCAAAAATCATGGCTTTAGTTGTGCAGAGCTTCAAGATATCACCTTGTTTTTCTTTGAATTTGGAGTCTAAGCTGCAACCTAGAACTAGTATTCAGTGTATAGCGAGCCGGGGGGATTCAGCAGATTTGTTGTCTGATTCTGTTGGAGTAAATGGTGTTTCACCTGTGGGGGAGAAGGGGAGAAGTGGTAGGGCTTCAATTGATGTGGGAAATGGGTATTTGAGGTCAGGTGTTAGTGTTAGGGAGGAGAAGAAGAAGAAGGATTGTGGTCAAGAAAAGTTGGAGGTTTACTGGGATGATGGATATGGGACTCAAACTGTGAAGGATTATCTTGAATTAGCCAAAGAGATTATTGAGCCTGATGGTGGACCTCCAAGGTGGTTTGCACCAGTCTCTTGTGCTCCTCATTTAAAAGACTCACCTGCTCTGTTCTTCTTACCTGGTAAGACTTTAGACTGAAACATGTACCAAACAAAAACTTACATTTTTATACAATATTTGTTCTCTTCAGTCTACTGTTTTATGGTGCAATTGTTATGCTCAAAATCCCCATGGGTTACACAAGTTTTCAAGTTGACTGTTCTAGGTTTAGTATATACTGTAGTTTTGTTAGCATCCTAAATTTTCATTCTATTTTTGCAGGAGCCGATGGAACAGGATTAGGTCTCACATTGCACCATAAGGCACTTGGGAAGTATGTTTCTGACATTTTTTTTATGAAATTATATATCTCCGTGTCTCTGTGTCAGTAATGATATGCTCTCGATGATATAGTAGTTGCAGTTAGTCTAGCACTAGGAGAAACTGAACTGCTTCTAGTTCTAATTAGACTAGTCTTATTAGTTTACTTGGGTTAACCATTATCTCTTAATTTTGGAACTCATATTGTGGATTTTTGGTTCTATTACACTATGTCACAATGTCTTATTTGAAATGGAAGACAGAGAACTACTAATGTTGATTTCACGTTAATGAATAAATGCTATTTTTGTCGATAAGCAGAATGAACCTAAGTTTGTAGTCTCTTCACAAATGGGACGTTTGGTTGTGAAAGTTTCTTTTGAAACTCTCTATGACTTCTGTTTTTCTACTATTTTACAGATGTCTTATATTTAATATTACTTATCGATAACATGGATATTATACATGTTCACATAAACAGAAGATCAAATTAGAAAGTTATGGTCTTCTACCCACAATATATATGTCATATTTTCTCTTTTCTCAGAATTGAATTTTGTTTTCCTTTGACAAATTGAACTTATTTTGCTTATGCTTGACTGATTTAAATCGTAAAATTCTCTGTTGCAGAGTTTTTGAACTCTGGTGCTTTCATATTCCTGTGCGTGATCGAACTCCATTTGAAGGTCTTGATACTTTTCTTTCATTGAGTAGTGCGTTCTGTAGGATTATTTTATTTTTTAGTGGTAGATTTAGCTTAGACAAAGCTGAGCCTTCTAAAACAATAATGATCTTAAAACTGTCTCGCCCCTCCCGGCAGTCACTGAAATAACCTCGCTAAATCCTAAATCATCAAAATCTTTCAGAGCATAGTAATCTGAAGAGGTTAATACATTTCATGTTCAGCTGTAAGTGTAGAAATTGTAATGCGGGTTCTATTACTTTGGTTTTTTAGGGTTGATAAAACTTGTCGAACAAACTGTGAGGATGAAGCATGCTTCGTCTCCAAACAAGCCAATTTATCTCCTAGGAGAATCATTTGGAGGATGCTTAGCTCTTGCTGTTGCTGCTCGTAATCCTAAGATTGATCTTGTCGTGATATTAGCTAATCCAGGTTACAATAAACTTAGTTTTGGTAATTATAGTACAAACCAAATCTTATTATGTTCTGATGTTTTCTACTATTATTTTTAGCGACTTCATTTGGCCGATCACAGCTGCAACCCTTGTTTCCTTTCCTAGAAGCTTTGCCTGGTGAACTCCAGTTTACAATCCCTTATCTTCTGAGCTCAGTTATGGGTATGTTTTCTCGTCTTTTGCATATTTTGGTTTTTCCAAACCACAGCTTCCTATTCAAAGTTATAGCTCATGATGGTTGGTTTTTACAGTGTTAAAAATATAAAATAAAATTGGGGGCATTATAGTGGTCGGTGTTGAAACTGGCCCGATCAAAATGAACTGGTTGGTTTTTGCTCAAAGAGTTGCCAATATATGATGTTTATGTTATTCAATGAGGTTTTGTAGTGATTTTCTTTCTTTTTGTCCATCTTTAAGCTGCGTGTTTTGGTTGCATTAGGTGAACCGATGAAAATGGCAATGGTTGGCATCGATACTGAACTTCCTCCTACCGTAGTTCTTGAACAACTGTCGAGCAACCTTACCGCTTTACTGCCCCTTCTTTCTGTGAGTCATGCTTGCAGTTTGTACACATTTTCTGCGTCTTAGTTTTCCATTTCCATTTCCATGAGAAGTGTTTATTCAAATTATATGCTTTTAATATATTTTGTTGAAGTATATGTTTTAACCTTTATTCTTCGTTCTTTCTCTCTGTTGAACATTTGTGAAATTATCTGGAGAAGTGCTATGTAGACCGTTTTTTTTTTTGGTCAGACCACGAGGTGTCCTGAGCAAGCCCTAACTATAGGAGGCACCTTTAAGCCCGTACCATACTCAGACTAATTCCCGTTCGCACCGGGCCGGCCCAATTAAGGGGCAAAGTGCTGGCCAAAATTGGTTTTTTCCAGTTCGAACTCCCGACCTCTCTTAAGGGACAAGGGTGCACGGCTGCTATGTAGACCGCTTACTGCTTAAGATGATGCACAAATAAGGGGTGTCTGTTTTTTCTCGTTTTTTAGGGCTTGGCTGATATCATACCGAAAGAAACTCTTATGTGGAAGCTGAAGCTGCTTAAACATGGATCTGCATATGCCAATTCTCGTCTACATGCTGTCACAGCAGAAGTGCTTGTGCTTGCAAGGTCTGGCATCTATGTTGTTTTGTTTAAGGTTGTCTATATTCATTTGATTTTTTTAAAACTAAATTCATGTCTGCCACCATGTTGTGCAGCCTTTACTTACCCTATCTTGTTTAGTTTTAAAGATTTCCATATTCATTCCATGCCGTTAAGCTTTTAACATGTCTGCCACCATTCACCAACCATTCTATATATAAACTGCATAATTTCTCTTTATAAGAAAGTGGTTAAACAGATAACAAGCACATTAACCTTTGCATCTCGGTACGTGTTTGAAACCATATTCTGCAGATAGGCGTTCGATTATAATCTGTACGTGCTGAAAAATAATATACTATGTTATACTTTTCGACATTGAGCCTTGTTGATCTTCAAATGTAAGACATACACTGTCTGTTGCCAATATCCTTTGAATATATGAGGCATAGATTATGCTGTTCTAACAACTATGGAGTATTTCATTGTAAAATATGCTGAAAATGTGATTCAATTGCAGTGGAAAAGACGGCATGCTTCCAAGTGAAAATGAAGGCGGGAGGCTAGCAAGGACATTAAGAAACTGCAAAGTACGATATTTTAAGAACAATGGACATACCATTTTGTTGGTAGGTGACACTATATTTAATGTCTTTCTGAATATTATGGTGCTTCTAGCGTGATTATTTTGTTTCCTTTTCCCATGTCCTACTATAACACTTATTATCCCTAAGTTATGTTTATGCTCTCTAGATTTGATAATGATAGCCTTGTTTTAGTTCCCCTATGTTAGAATCTAAGATTGGGTTGAGGTCACTCGACTAGGCAGGCTATAATGCACATAGGCCAAACCACTCTAAAACCCATGGTTGCCATTCTGAATCTAACTGGTAAACCACTTTCAATTGGATTGGACCCTCAAAAGTGGACCGAATAAGCTTGGGATTAGACGCTCCTCAAAAACAGAACTTTGTGGCAGCTCTGATATCATGTTAGAATCTAAGATTGAGTTGAGTTTACTCAATTGGGCTGTGCACACAGACCAAACCATACTAAAAGCTTGAATCCAATCAATTACTTTTAGTCTAACACATGGCCTTATAAGCACATATGCTTCTCTCTTATTTTTCAATATGGGACTCTTAACACACCCCAAAAGAATCCGTTGCTTGGATGGATTATCATCAATTCAAAGTCTCTTGAGAAATCCAAGCCTTATCATAGTCATTATATTTAGAGTCTATAATTTTATGCTATTAGCATTCATAACTCTTTATGTGAATCTCAGAGGGTGAACAAATTTTAATACCCACTTTGTTGCCATTTCAACTTGTGCAGGAAGATAATGTCAATCTATTAAGTATCATAAAACGTACAGGCAAATATCGTCGTTCAAAGAAGCACGACTTTGTCTTGGATTTTCTGCCACCTAGTGGGTCAGAATGCAAGAAAGCAATTGATAACAATAAGTAAGCAACCATGCTGTCATTCTTTCAGAATAATTCTGCTTGCTGTTTTACCGGTTTTCCATTTCCTTTTTAGTTTATATGATTTGATGCTAGGGATTTGGTAAATGTTGTGTTTTATACTTAATTCTATGGGGTCTAAGTAATGTTTCATATAATTTCAATTTTAGGAATTACCGCAATTTTACTGGTCCGGTGATGTTCTCCACAATGGAAGATGGGAGAATTGTAAGAGGGATAGCAGGGGTTCCTGACGAAGGCCCAGTGTTGTTAGTTGGTTATCATATGCTTATGGGGTTAGAACTCGTGCCCTTAATTGAGGAGTTTTTGAGGGTGAAAAAGATATTAGTTCGCGGTATTGCACATCCTACACTATTTTCTCAGCTAGTTGAGGGCGGAAGTGCTAACGAAGACTCGTTCGTGGATTTGATAAGACTATTCGGGGGACTACCTGTCTCGCCTAGCAACCTCTTTAAGTTGCTCCAAACTAAATCGCATGTGCTTCTTTATCCCGGGGGTGCTCGTGAGGCCTTACATCGAAAGGTGAATTTTCTCCCTCTTGTTCTTCTCTGCATTATGGGAAACCTATTACAGTTATATACATTTCTAGTCTGTTCAAATGTTCATTTCTTAATATAGTTTGGTATTCATGATGGAAAAGAAGAACTGCTCATCTGCAGGTCTGTAAATGATACTTACCCCCTCAAAGTAGTTATCCCTTAGATTCTAGCATTGCAGTTTATTCACAATTTAGCATATTGGCAAACAAATTATCATGTCTCATTGTGCAAATTTGGATGTAAAGACTATAAAAATTTCATAAAATGTTCTAGTTCTTGCTTTGTTTTACTACCAGGGAGAAGAGTACAAGTTGATATGGCCAGATCAACCAGAATTTGTAAGAATGGCAGCGAGGTTTGGGGCTACAATTGTGCCATTTGGTGTTGTTGGAGAAGATGATATTGTACAAGTATGGTACTCTTCTGTCTATGTGTCTTTATGTTATGTAAAGTGAACCGCAACTTAATATTTTGATGTGCTCGTGATATCTGCAGTTAGTTCTCGACTATGATGATCTGATGAAAATCCCTGTATTAAATGACCGGATAAGGAATGAGAATGAACAAGCTAAGGAAATGGGTATTGCACTAAGGTAGTTGTCCTTTGCTGACTACTTGTTCTTGTTTCCTCCAAGCTCTCTACAATAATTCTTGTGATCTACGTACCTAATCTTTGTCTTTATGCAGGGCTGATAAGACCGGGGAGGTTGCCAACCAAACTTTGTATGTCCCGGGCTTGTTGCCGAAGATCCCTGGCCGCTTGTACTACTTGTTTGGAAAGCCTATATCAACAAAGGGGAAGCGGGAAATGTTGAAGGACAGGGAAAAGGCGAGTGAATTATACTTGCGGATAAAATCAGAGGTTGAAAATAGTATGGCGTATTTACTTAAGAAGAGAGAGGAAGATCCTTACAGAAGCCTTGCTGACCGGACTGCATATAGGGCATTCTCTGCTCCTTTTGATCAAGTTCCCACTTTTGATCTTGATTGACTTGTCAAATTGCTGCATCATATAATTGCACCTGTATACATTTTTATGACGTATGATATGACAATGTCATCATCTCTCGACTATAAGCCGCCCTATCCAGTGTAGATATATGAACAAAAACCAGTAACCTACATTCACAGCTCGGGTATTCTATACTCAGCAGAGAATTACAATAAACGTCAAAAAGAAGACTACAGCTAATGGCACAAACTAGTACACCATAGTTTCTTTCATAAAATGTACTCAAAACTCAATGAGGATGGTCAACATGTAAGCACAAAACCCCTAATAAATCATCCTGTTGTTTAAGCATAAGGGCCCTATGATGCAATGAAGTGTTTAGCCTGCAGTTCAGCTGAACAGTTGAGTGCCAGGCTTTTATAAGTGCCTGTTGAAATCGTCAAGATATGGCAAATTGTGTTTTGAGTTTAAGTATGGAAGTGACACAGATTGAATCCTCCATGAGTTACAGGAACGATGGTGTCTTTGTCTCCATGCAAGAGCTCAAGGCTTAAGCAAACAAAGGTGGTTTAAGTGTTTCCTTTTTGGTTTGCTAAAGGTAACATCAAGTGGTCCTCAAAGATGAGATTTGTCCAGAACTATGAAGGCTACCCACAAGAGAAGAGTATACGGTGTCATCAGGTGTAAGGCCTGCCTCTATCATTTCATCGTACAATCTGAAAGCTTCTTCTGATCTGCCCTCTTTTGACAAACCTGAAATCAGTGCTGTGTAAGACACTACTGTTGGGACCAAACCCTTTGCACTCATCTCATTGAAGAGTTTCAAAGCAGCATCTGCATTTCCAGATATACATTCCCCATGAAGAAGTGAGGTGTACGCATAAACTTCGGGCTTCAGTCCCTTACTTACCATATCATCTCTAATCTTATAAGCTTCCTTCATCAGACCTTTCTTGCAATACCCATCTATCAGAGCATTGTATGTCACGGTATTGGGTTTCACCCCTTTATTTTCCATCTCGCGAAGCATCCTTTTCGCTTCAACAAAATTTCCTTCCTTGCAATAAATATCAATCAAAGTTGTATAAGTAACGACGTTGGAATTCACACCTCTTTCCACCATTGAAAACAACCAAGTCTTAGCTTCCTCTTGCCGACCCAGTTTACACAACCCTGTGGCTATTATATTATATACGTAAGCATCAGCTTTAAGTCCTTTGCTTTCCATAATTTCTAGCAGTTTCCATGCTTCATCTATCATTCCTTTCTTACAATACCCATCCATTGTTGTATTAAATATGATCTGGTTTATGCTGATTCCTTTGCAATGCATCTCATTAAGCAAAATTTTCACAGCATCCATTTGCCCATTTTTGCACAGGCCATTTATCAGAGATCCATACGTGTGAGCATTAGGAACAAGGCCTCTCTCAACCAATTGGTCGAACAGCAAAAACGCCTTTTTAAGATTACCCGACTTACTGTAACTACTAATCATGCAAGTGTACAGATGAACATCTGGCTCTATGTTTTTCTGCTGCATTTTCTCGAACAATTTCTCAGCCTCTTCAAAATTCCCCAAGTTTGAATAACCTTCTATTAGAACCGTGTAGCTTGTTGCATTGAGCTCCATTCCTTCCTTCTCCATCTCATTTAACATTTCTTTTACAGCCCCAAGGTCTGAATTCTTCACATACCCATCCAACAATGTATTATAAGTATATTCATTAGGTTTTACACCTCTACAAAGCATGTCATCCATCAATTTTCTTGCTTTATCCACTTCTCCCCTTTTACACAATCCATCAATCACCATCGTCATTGAATAAACTGTAATCTTCACATTTGCCTCCACCATCTTCTGGAAAAACTCAAACATGGAGTGAAATTGATTAGATCTTTTAACTGCAAGCAAGTAAACCATACAAGATCTGTCATCAATCTCAAACTCATTATTCTTCAAATAGTCAAAAACCTCCTCAGCTTCCTTAAACCTCATGTTATCAACATAAACCCGAAGCAACATATCCATCAGTTTTACAACCATCTTTGGATTTCCATTATTCTCCCTCGCTAAATCTGCTATTTCTGACACCGGGCGCCTAAGACTATCATCAGCAGCAACAGCATTCAATATATCCTTCCCATGATTGAACTTTCTGGCTCTAAACAACCGCAAAACAAGGATTATGTGTGCTTGAAGATCAGGTTTGCTGACTGTCAAAGACTGGTTCTTTTGGAGGAATTTGAAGAAGTTTAAGCAAGAAAGGTGTGGGACATGGGGGTTGGAGAGAACAATGCGGGCCACTTGGGGATTGATACTGGAAATTAGAGAGGGGTTGATATCTAGGCCATTCCAGGTAGATTTTATTAGGGTTTTGGAGATGGAACTGGCAATTTCTGCATCAGATTTCTTGGGGAAAACTTGTTTCACAGTTTTGAAAAACGCTTGAGCAGACATTGACTGAAATCAAATTTCGTTTGCTGTTCAAGCTACAATTCTCACAGCAAGGGAATATATCAACAAATAAAACTGACAAATCCACAATTTAGAGCATAACGATTGATCGTCTCCTTCGTTCTGGACCAAAACTCGATTACTCTAAGTTCAGCCAATGAAATAACTTGTAGATTTCAGTATTCACTCTGTCGTGAGTTAAGATTTCTAACAGAAGATGTCGTTTGTGAAAAAATCGAAATGCAAAAGTTAAGCTAGTAGAAGTATTGAGTTACCTCCAGGATCGCGGTGGTTGGGGGTGGTGGCGGGGAGGCAAGTGACGACCGGAGAAGTTGGAGTAGAGAATTAGAGATCAGTTGTTATATTCTAGACCGCGGTGCATAATCGATTATGCACCGCGGCCCATATACGGCGCCGTTTCTTTAAGTAAAGAAACGGCCCGCCGTTAGAGTTAACGGAGTCCGTTTGTTTGATGTATTAAACACCAACTGACACTACAGTATATTCAAACCGACACTGCAGTTATATCAAAATGATACTGTAGTTATAGTGAAATGAAACTGCAGTGTATATAAACTGAAACTGAATAACATTTCACATATTTGAGTGTATATTATACAATGAAGCTGTAATTATATCAAAATGATCATGTAGTTGTGTTTTAATAAAACTATAGTGTATATAAAATAAAATTAAATAACATTTTCACATATTTGAGTCTATAAATATCGAATGAAACTATAGTTATATTGAAATGAAACTGTAGTTGTGTTCAACTGAAACTGCAGTATATACAAAATGACACTGAATAACAGAGTTACTTTTTGTAAAAGGGTGCGAAACGGCGTTAATTTTTATTTAAAAAAAAAGACGCGCGGTGCATAATATAATTTGCCATTAGAGATGGGAACGGAGCTCTACTTCGATGAGTTGTTGTTGGGCCTAAGCCTATTTCAGAACAAACAAAATCTAAATTTTGGGCTTCCAAACTAATGATTTTTAACAAAAAATACTGGGCCCAATAGAACTAAGCAAGTACTCCGTATGAATTTTGGAGAAGAACAAATTGCACTTTTGGTCCTGTGAGTATTAGGGTACTGACAATTTGAGTACGTGACTTTCAAAATTCCCAATTTAAATCTTTAACTATGCAATTTTTGGCAGATTTGGTCCTCCGGGCCAAATTGCCGGCCAATTTTGGTCGGAAAAATTAAAATTATTTTTAATTTTTTAATTATGAGGACAAATTGGTCATTTTAGAGTCTTCTTCTTCATCCACCCCTTCTTCTTCGTTCTTCTTCTTCTTCATCCTTGCACTGGGAGCCCGGTGGTGGATAGAGAGAATTGTGCCCCTTCGATTTGGCCCCCGTCACCTCCACCGCTATCCAGATGGTGTTCGGAGACACGGTGGCGATTGCGTTGATGGCCCCCGAAAAATTTGAGCCGCGACGAGTACGCCTCTAACCACCCCTCTGGCAGGATTGGCAAGAGCTTGATCTTCAAGGTGAGACAATTTTTCTCAAACCTTCATCGCTTATGAAATGTGAACATAAGATTTGATCGGAATTCTCTTATCTATTGATTTGCCTGTTTGGATTTGGTTTCTTTGATAGAATCCTGTTCATATTTGTGCTTAGAAATTCTGATTATTTGATATAGGGTTAAGTTTTGCAATAAACCTTAGAAATGAAATCTTTTCAATCCAGTTCATTAAATTATATGGAAGAAAGTTAACAGGGAAGTTTAATCACATGAAGAGTTAGTTTATGATTCTATAGATTTGATTGCTATTGAAATACATTTAGAATTTTGTTCTGTTGAATACTTGAATTGATGAATAAACGAACACAGATTGAAGAATTCTGTGTATCTATAGGAAGGAAAAACTAGACTTGACAGAAGATACTCTTTTGCAGGTGAAAGATGTAATGAAGAAGAAAGAAGAACTTCCAATTTGCAATGAAGGAGATCTCATTATGGACCAGTTAGTAGAATTAACGAGCAAAGGATGTGGATGCCTCCTCGTTATTGATCATGATTATCATCTGCTGGGCACATTTACTGATGGTGACTTGCGTCGCACATTGAAATCTTGCGGCGAAAGGATCTTCACGCTCACAGTCAGAGAGATGTGTAACAGGTAATCTCACCGGTTATTGGATTTGATGCTTTTTACACTTTGATTTCATAATCCCCGAAAAATGGATGATATTATGGTGTCTGGTTGTTCTAATGAGTCCAAGAGGAGGATCGGATCGGATCGGAGATTAATTTGGCTCCCAGTGCAAGGATAAAGAAGAAGAAGAAGAACGAAGAAGAAGAAGAATGAAGAAGAAGGGGTGAATGAAGAAGACTCTAAAATGACCAATTTGCCCTCATAATTAAATAATTAAAAATAGTTTTAATTTTTCCGGCCAAAATTGACCGGCAATTTGGCCCGGAGGACCAAATCTGTCAGAAATTGCATAGTTAAAGGTTTAAATTGGAACTTTTGAAAGTCACGTACTCAAATTGTCAGTACCCTAATACTCACAGGACCAAAAGTGCAATTTGTTCTTTTGGAGAATTAGCAATTGATGTCGATCATTATACAATCGTCGTACACAATCCGAATTGAAGCATGTGCTCCATCTCAACTAAAAGTTTCAACACGCTCAATAGTTATGCTGTGCAATTGTGTGCACCATGCATCATGCATACAGTTGCAAAACGACGTCGTTTTGACTAAAAACGTGCGTCCCATTTAAAAAAAAAAAATCATTTTTGATTCCCCTCAACATTATTATTGTGGATATATAGTTATAAATTTGTGGATATATAGTTATGAATTTGTGGATATATAGTTATGAATTTATGGATATTTAGTTCATTTATTGTGGATATTTAGTTCATTTAGTGTGGATATTTAGTTCATTCATTCTGGATATTTAGTTCATTCATTCTGGATTTTGTGTTATTCATTTACTGTGGATATATAGTTATGAATTTGTGGATATATAGTTCTGAATTTGTGGATATATAATTCAAATTATACACAAAAAAATGATATTGTCGGGAATCGAACCTGAATTTTTTTAAAGTGGAACGCGCGTTTTTAGTCAAAACGACGTCGTTTTTGCAACCGTGTGCACCATACATAGTGCACACGGTTGCACAGCATAATTTGCACAACACGCCCCCTCACGTGTGCGGTGGGTTCCAAGCAACACGTGGACCCATGACCTTTGGTCTGGCTCTGATACCAAATTGAAGCATGTGCTCCATCTCAACTAAAAGTTTAAGCTCATAGTTGGATTGCACATTAATGGTTATATGCTCAACAAGGCACACAAAACGACGATGTTTCTATAAGTTGGTGAGAAATTGATGCGACGGACACCGTTCTGTCTGTTTAATTTCGTTATAGTTTTTTTTTTTTTTTAACACTTGTGTTTATGTATATTATGTTAAGAGTTTGTGTATTATATTAAGAGTTTATGTGTATTATGTTAAGAGTTTATGTGCATTATGTATTATGTTAGATTATGTGTATTATGTTAGGAGTTTATGTGTATTCTACTATACAATTCTGTACATACGAAACAAAGATTTAATTATTTTTTTTAAAAGTTAACAACAGAAAGGAGAAACAAATACAAAACGACTAGGGATGGCAATTCTACCCGCACTCAATGGGTTCCCCGCATCCCCGCCCCTACGGATTTTAAAATACCCGCACAATTTGGGTAATGGGTGCGGGTATGGGGAGAATTTTGTATACCCGCGCGGGTATGGGGGCGGGTGCCGGGGAGGTATCCCCGCCCCGCACCCGCACCCGCACCTGCACTTATATATTTTGTTATTAGTATTCATTTATTATATAAGTTTATGCATATTTTATAATTAAAAATGCATAATAAATTAAACTTCTTAGTTTTTTATTAATTAAAATTGAATAAGAACAACACAAATAATATAATGAGTAAACACTTAATACAATTTATACTACCAACACAATTTTAGGTCCAAGGATTAACTTCATTGGCTCTTATTAAATTTTGAGTAAATACCGGTGGAAGTCCTCCGACTTTGGTGGCACTGTCACTTTTAGTCCTCAACTTTTATATTAACCACTTTTAGTCATCTTACTTTTTGTTTCTAGCCATCTATGGTCCTTTCGTTAAACTTGACCATCTAATGTCGTTTTCTAAAAGATAATTCAGTCATTTCATAATTAATTTATTAATTATTATGCTTAATTTCCTCATCAGAATAGTCAAACAATGGTTTCCCCAGCTATGAGCGTGTACAAAACCAGCTCGTGAATCAAAATGGCGTACAAAAGCTGGTACGAAGGTTGTGCCAAAACGACGTCGGGATATCTCGGTATGACTCGACAAACATAATAATTACTAAATTAATTATGAAAGGACTGAATTATCCTTGAGAAAACGGCATTAGATGATCAAGTTTAACGGAAGGACCATAAAAAATCCATGTAATAATTAATTTATGTTCAACGGGTATATGTTCAAACTTATAAAAAATTCATGTAATAATTAGAGTTGTAGTATAAAATTTTTATTAGATTTAAGTGTAATATGAAGAATTAGAGTTGCGGGTTGGGTATTACCCGCACCCGCAAAATCCCAGCGGGGACGGGTGCGGCTATGGGGAGTGGGTTGGGAATGCGGGTGCGGGTGCGGGGGCGGGGGATATATCCCCCGCACCCACCCCGCCCTATTGCCATCCCTAAAAACAGCGTTGTTTTAGGTCAGGGTGCACAATGCATTGTGTGCCCTGGTGCATGCTATAATTTGTCATCATTATATGGTCTACATAGCGGTATGGGGCAAATTATGCCGTGGACTTGGGTCCACCGTGCAAGGTGGACTTGAGTCAAAAAATACACAATTTATATACTGAATGTTCACAATTTACATATTGAAAGTTCACACTTTACATATTGAATGTTCACAATTTGAATTGTGAATATTCAGTATGTAAATTGTGAATATTCAGTATATAAATTGTGTATTTTGATCCGGGTCTACCTTGCAAGGTGGACCTGGATCCATGGCATAACTATTAGTTGTATAGACCGTAAATAAAAAGTATATTATTTTGTGTTATAATAATATTATTATTATAATTATTAAACCAAGCAAGTAATTAATAATTAGTTAATTTGTTGGAAATAATGAAAGTAATGGGTGTGGGTCATGCATTGTATGTGAAGAGTGGCCTAAATTATAGCATTAGTACATGGAGCATTAGCTTCCTGATTAGTAGCTTTCATTTAGTATAAATATGTGGTTTGTATTCATTTGTTAATCATCCCTTCAAATAACATTATTCATTCCTCTCTCTTCTCTCTCAATATATAAATATAATATATTGATATATTATATTTAATATATATTATAGATATATTATATTATATTTAATATACATTATATTAAATATATTATATTTAATATATCTAACATTTGGTATCAGAGCCAGTCAACCTTTCAACCCCGAGGTATTTTTCATAGTGAATTATGGCCACAAATTTCAATATTGTATGGTCGGGTCCCAAATTGGACGGGAACCTCGATTACAATTATTGGCAAATTATGATGTCCACACATTTGCAAGCTCAAAATCTTTGGAGCTTTGTTGATCCCGGTCTACCCGAAGGAGCTGATGCAGGCGCTATACGGCGAGATAAATTGGCCTTGGGTCAGATTCACCAAGGTGTTCATTATTCCATTTTTGGGCAATTAGCTCGTGCTCAAACAGCAAAACAAGCTTGGGACATCTTAAAGGTGTCACACAAAGGAGTCGATCGGGCGCAGAAGTCTAAGTTGCAGTCGTTGAGAAGGTTGTACGATAATTGTGAGATGACCTCTACAGAAACAGTAGATGCGTATTTCACTCGTCTTATTGATATGGTGAATAAGATGAGGCTATATGGAGATACGATTGAAGATGGTGCAGTGGTTGAAAAAGTTCTTCGAACTATGCCGATGAAGTATGACCATGTGGTGGCTTCAATAACAGAGTCACACAAAACCGAGCTCTTATCAATTGCAGAGCTGAAAGGTATGGTAGAAAGTCATATTGACAGGATTGCGTCAAAATCGGAACCACTAGCAGAAGATGCTTTGAAGAGTCAAGTCACCCTTAATGTGACTGGCACTAATCAAAGAGGTGGAGGATCTGGTAGAGGTCGTGGAAGAGGAAGAGGAGGTTCTAGTGGAAGAGGTCGTGGTAACTTCAACCAAGGAGGAGGACGTGGTAACTCCAACCAAGGAAGAGGTGGAGGTAATACCAAACAAGGTAAATTTCCATTTCATTGCTACAATTGTGGCAAGTATGGGCACAAGATTGCAGATTGTTGGTATAATGAGGACAACAATCGTGGAAATCAAGCAAACATTGCTGAAAAGTCTGGTGAGAGTTCTGAAACTTTACTTTTGGCCAGCGATAGTTTTTCTGCAGATAAGAACATATGGTTCTTGGATACTGGGTGTAGTAACCATATGTGTGGGAAGAAAGAATTGTTTTCCGAACTAGATGAATCAGTCCGGTCTGAAGTAACGTTTGGCAATAAGTCAAAGGTGCCAATTTTGGGAAAAGGTAAAATCTCTATTCAGTTGAAGGATGGTACTCACAATTTTATATCCGATGTGTTCTATGTTCCTGAACTACACCAAAATTTGTTGAGTATGGGTCAGTTGTCAGAAAAAGGATATAAGATACATATTGCTCAGAGGTGTTGTACCATTGCATATGCTAAAGGAGTTTTGATTGCAAAGGTAAATATGTCCCAAAATCGACTATTTCCTTTGAAAATTAAGCATACTCTCCTTGCTTGCTTTAATTCTGAAGTTTGTGAGGATAATTGGTTATGGCATATGCGGTTTGGGCATTTTCATTTTTCTGGGTTAAACTATCTTGCGAGAAAGGAACTTGTTTCTGATTTACCTGTTGTGAATGTCCCTAATCGTATCTGTGAGATTTGTGTGATTGGGAAGAAGCATAGAGATCCCTTTCCCGTGGGCAAGTCAAGGAGAGCCACAAAACAGTTGGAGATTGTTCACTCAGACCTGTGTTCGTTGGAGGTTCCCTCATATGGAGGTTGTAAGTACTTTATTACTTTCATTGATGATTTCAGTAGGAAAACATGGGTTTACTTTCTGAAGCAAAAGTCTGAAGCATGTGATGTTTTCAAACAATTTAAGGCTTTTGTTGAAAAGCAAAGTGGTTATGAAGTTAAAATCTTGAGAACTGATAGAGGTACAGAATATATTGCTTGTGATAATTTTCTGAAAGAAAAGGGTATTCAGCACCAAATGACAGCTAGATACACTCCACAACAAAACGGAGTGGCTGAGAGGAAGAATAGGTCAATCATGGATATGGTGAGGTGCATGTTGAAATCTAAGGATCTGCCTAAGCCTTTTTGGGCAGAAGCTGTTGCTTGTGCTGTCTATGTGTTGAATAGGTGTCCAACTAAGAGTGTCCGTGATAAGACGCCTGAAGAAGCTTGGAGTGGGAGAAAACCCTCTATCAAATATCTCAAGGTTTTTGGATGTTTGGCATATGCCCACGTGCCGAATCCATTGAGAAAGAAGTTGGATGATAAAGGTGAGAAGTGCATATTCATTGGTTATAGTGACGCTTCAAAGGCTTATAAACTATACAATCCTGAAACTAAAAAGGTTGTTATAAGTCGTGATGTCACTTTTGATGAATATGGTGCCTGGGATTGGTTAGCTAAAGATGAAAGTTCAGTTGTTATTCCTGCTATTGAAAATATTGTTGAAGAGCAACCGATTCCAGATAATGTCCAGTCTCCTTCACAGCCAGAGTCGTCAGTTCGACGATCTCAGCGCGAGCGCCACTTACCAGCTCGCTTGCAAGATTATGTTTTGGGTCATGATAATGACCTGTCTGATGAAGAAATTGTTCAATTTGCTCTCTTTGCAGATTGTGATCCTTTAACTTTTGAGGAGGCTGCTACAGAAACTCATTGGCTTAAGGCGATGGATGAGGAGATCCGTGCCATTGAAAAGAATGGTACCTGGGAGTTAACATATTTACCTCCTGGAAAGAAGCCAATTGGAGTGAAGTGGGTTTACAGAAGAAGTACAAGTCAAATGGAGAAATTGACCGTTTTAAGGCACGGTTAGTAGCAAAGGGTTACAAGCAGAAACCAGGTATTGATTATTTTGAGGTTTTTGCTCCTGTAAGTAGACTTGATATAGTTCGAATGGTTATTTCTCTTGCTGCTCAAAATGATTGGAAATTGCATCAAATGGATGTCAAGTCTGCTTTTTTGAATGGTTTTCTTGAAGAAGAAATATATGTTGAGCAACCTGCAGGATTTCTGAAGAAAGGGGAGGAAAATAAAGTGTACAGGTTGAGAAAAGCCTTGTATGGCTTAAAGCAAGCGCCTAGGGCGTGGTATGGTTGCATTGACTCATATTTTGTTGAAAGTGGTTTTGTGAGATGTCCTCATGAACACACTTTGTATGTCAAATGCACGGATTCTGGTGACAACAAATCAGCAATATCGTTGTCCAAAAATCCAGTCTTTCATGGTCGCAGCAAACACATTGATATCAAGTATCACAAAATTAGAGAGTTGGTTGCTGAAAAGCAAATCAACATTGAGTATTGTTCAAGTGAATGTCAAGTTGCAGATATCTTTACGAAGCCGCTGAAGACAGAGACATTTCTCAAATTGAAGAAGGAAATTGGAATGACCAATATATCCAACTTGGTTTAAAGGAGGCAATGTTATAATAATATTATTATTATAATTATTAAACCAAGCAAGTAATTAATAATTAGTTAATTTGTTGGAAATAATGAAAGTAATGGGTGTGGGTCATGCATTGTATGTGAAGAGTGGCCTAAATTATAGCATTAGTACATGGAGCATTAGCTTCCTGATTAGTAGCTTTCATTTAGTATAAATATGTGGTTTGTATTCATTTGTTAATCATCCCTTCAAATAACATTATTCATTCCTCTCTCTTCTCTCTCAATATATAAATATAATATATTGATATATTATATTTAATATATATTATAGATATATTATATTATATTTAATATACATTATATTAAATATATTATATTTAATATATCTAACATTTTGTAATGTACTATGTATTTAAATAATGAAATTTTTAAGGTAAAATAATGTATTTTATGAGTTAGAATAATATATTTTATGAGTTATAATAATATTATTTTTATGTGTTTTTAGATCATGATCTACACAGCTGTGTGGACCACGTCCACACAATAATGATTGAGAGACAAGGGCTCAACTCCTCTAGGGATTCCTCAAAGTTTTAAAGTCCAATGCTAGTGTGGTAATATATGCATGTCATGCATTAATCTACAAATGCCCCCCGAGAATCCAACGAACCATTACTATTACATGGAGACATGTAGTATGGTATTGGCTCCACAAAAAATTACGGAGTCATATTTAAGTTTGAGTAGCACTTCACCATTATTATATAAGTATATTAGGATAAACTCACGCGTTTGTTGGGATCAAATACCTATTTTCTTCTTCTTTTTTTTTTTTTTTTCTTTTTTGAATGATGAAGAAAATTTGTAGTTACTATTCAAGTGTGTAAGTTGACAATCACAAAGAGATAAAAGGCTTTAAGTTGCCGGCCTATAGCTAAGTAGCTGACTAGCTCAAATTAAATCAAAAAAGCTAATAAGTAGTCAGTCCGCTAGGAATTAAACTTGTAACATTGTGGTTACCAAATCAACAACTTAATCAATTTGGGACTTGTAATATTGTGATTATATTACCAAGTCAACAACTTAACCAATTTGTGTGCAGTGGGATTACGCCTTGAATACCTATCATATATTGATAAGTGTGTGAGCATTGTGGCTTAGAGTTATCTGAGTTCTCTGATCCCCACTACCTATTAAAGTTGTTTTTTGGAATGAGTTATTCTCTTAAACTTAAGTAGCCATAATGCATATGTGCGTCAAGTGTCTACTTGTTGCATAGAAAGGCCAAGAATCAAAGCAGGAAAATATCAGGCCAGGTTCCTACTATTCAAGTTTCTTCATGTACAAGTATTCCAGTAATAATATAATAGTTGGCTTACATGATTTCAAATTTGACTTTCTATAAAAAGTTATTTATTATCCTTCTTAATTGATTGGAACTGATCAGCTGTGCGACACGCCCCCTCACGTGTGAGGTGGGTTCCAAGCAACACGTGAACCGTATGTAGTCGCTTATCGGGTAGTAGTGAGATTCGAGCCCATGACCTTTGGTCTGGCTCTGATACCAAATTGAAGCATGTGCTCTATCTCAACTAAAAGCCTAAGCTGATAGTTGAATTGCACAGTAATGGCTACATGCTCAACAGACAACATAGACAAGTTTACCTCATTTTAATTATTTGCTGACTAGAGTCGCAAAACATATATACTTCACTTTAAAACAAATCTTCATGTAGCAACGTAATTGCAAACTTTTCTGTAAATAAAAATAATCAATTACTAATTATCCAATCAGATTCCACAAAACCCTCTACACTTTGAATCTGCTTATTATCATTTGTTTCATATATCTTAGAATTCTACTTTATGCTTCTCACTAGAGGCTGCAGTATGCTCATTGGCTCAGCATGCATAGTGGCATAGAATATGGTTCTTTCAAGTAGTTCACTATACATATATAGAATAAATCCAAAGTTGATGAATATATATAGTTGTAACATCATATATATATATATATATATATATATATATATATATATATATATATATATATATATATATCACACAACTTTACAAAGTGCATCATGTGATATTTAAAAAGTATATTATACTCAAAAACTATGATATATAAATGTATAATTCAAGAAAAATGTACTATTTTGTAGTTTTGTACGGTGTACTTTTACATTGACACCCAAATTGTGGAATGTATACTGTTTTGGAATGTTGTGTATAAAGCATTATGTGATATCTATATCCAGATAGGATTCTCCCATATGTAATCTTTACATTGGAATCAGAAAAGATTAAAATGTAACTGTGAAGCTATAGGAAGTGAGGGATTACTTGCTGATAAAGATTGGCAAAAGGGATGAATAATTAAAATGGAGTATAGATTAGCTCAAGATATTTTTATGTACTTATACCAACTATATGCGATTTGAACTACTTTATATATTTAAATGGAATATATTATATATTGTTAGAAATCTTAACTCAAAGTGATTAAGATCAGAATTAAATTTTTGATAAATTTTATGGGTATTACTGGGTTTATTCTAGGGCACACAATCGGATAATAATTATGAGTTTTCACAAATAAAAATTGTGTGGAACGCAATTCTTGTTTTAAGAGATCAATATTGGTTTGAGCTAACACCTTCTCGGTCGAGCTAGTAAATACACTAATCATTTTCAAGTTGGTTGGGGAGTTGCGCGTTAACAACTACAACATTTCAAGTTGAGAGCGATTTATTGACTTTTTTCGATTTGGTAAAGTTTAATTTCTTACGGGAATTACCTATTAGTTTTATTGGTTTGAGTTGGTACGGTCATGAGCAACTTATGATATGATGGTTTAATGATGTAACATATATAGTTGAGGCAGGATTCGGGAATTCTACTAGCAGGTTGTTACTTGGATTGAAATCCGTCAAAATTGCATCATGTAGAAATGGGAACTATATATTTTTCTATCTTTATTTTTGTTTTCATCTACTATTCCACCCACTCCATTTTGTTCCCTTTCTCTTCCTTTCTTATCTCCACCCACTCTACTGCACGTACATGCTATCATATTAAACAAATAGAACAAGTAAAACAATCTTGCTATGTTTCTGTTTAAATTGGTTTGCGTAATAAATAGAACTGATTTTTAACAATAATTAATTTCTCTTTAACTTGGGCATGTTTGGTTATTGACGGATCCGCCAAAATTTTGACGGATCCATCGACTTTGGCGATTTGACCACGGTCAAAACGCCAAAGCCATTGTTTGGTTAACAGCGGTTTGGAGCAACAAATTGCTCCAAACCGCTGATTTTAGAAACGCTGCATATAGCAGCGTTTCTCTTTGGCGTTTTGGGCAAAAGCCCAAAACGCCCTTATATATTAAAAAAAAATTAACATTGTTGTTGTTAATTAAAATGAGAAGCCTCAGGCTTCATTAATAATGAAGCCTGAGGCTTCTAATTCCCTGCCCTGGGATGCAAATTGGGGCGTTGAGCTCCCCTTTTAATGAGGGAGCTCAACACCCTTTTTATTTATTTATTGTCGATGTGGGATCAGATTCCACATCACATTTCTCTCTCTTTTTTTTTTCTTTTTTTTTTTAATTTTAAAATTTTGATTATTATTATTATTCTTAATTCTTAATTAATAATAATAATAATAATAATTATTATTATTATTATTATAATATGTATACCCTTTTGGTCATTTTACATGTTAACCGCTAATTTAAACCGCTAATTTTACCAAACATCTGTTTACAGACCGCTGATATAATCCGCTGGTCAAACCCACTAACACAATCCGCTATTTGTTAACCGCTAACACAATTTGCTAACGCTAACCGCTAACCGCTATTTGCCAAACAAGGCCAAATTGTCTGTTATCATTTTCACACTAAAAAAAAATATTTTGATTTGAATACTCAAAATAGAAATTTTGCAAATTTTGTCATTATACTTACTAGGACGACTAGGAATATGTTATATGTCAACATCAATATAAATGTCGTAAACTCGTAATTAGCAAGGAATTTCATGCATTCTTATTGACGAAAAATAAGGTACTCGCCGTTTGCTAGTTGCATATGGTGTCCTTGTTCTGGAAAAAAAAAAAAATCAATCAATAATCAATTACTCCGCGATGGCATCAACAATTGATGTCTGAACTAACCACCGCAATTATCTTCCTCTCTTCGTATTGCTTTCCTCTCTTCGTAATGTTTCACATGGCGTTCTTTCTTGCCTTTTTGGTAATGCAATACATTTATAATAAATGCTTCACATGCTAAATAGTACAGTTCAGTTGATTTTTATTTTTTATTTTTTTGGTTTGAGTAGTATAACTTAGATTTGATGTTATCCTTGTTTGAATTCGAGCAAATAATTGTCCAATTATCCGTGCAGTGCGCGTGCGATGCACGGATAAATTTTTTATTATATATTTAGATAATAAAATTAAAGTTGTTTTTTGTTAAATTTTTCATTAGGCATCTTGATTTATGTTCTTCTACCTCGTCCATTCACAATTGTTGTTTTAAACTTAATTAGTTGTAGGCTGTAATTTTCTATCAATAATTATTGTTGAAATAGTTGCTTTACAAATTACAAATAAGTCACTTTTCAAAAAAAAAAAATAAAAAAAAATTACACATAAGTCATTGATGATTTGCGGGTCAGAATTGATTGTCTCCTAATTTGGGAATGAAATTCCAAAAGCTAGCAAAAGAAGGAAACCATAAGATAAGGCAATTCTTGGAATGAAGACTCCAATCCTCTCCTCTAATCTCCTTCCTCTCTCTTTCTCCTTAATTCTTTCCAGAGCAGAGCAGAGCACTTTTGGGAATGAAGAGTACATTGTCTTTCTCCTCTCCTCTGACCTCCCCCTTAGCTTCCTCCCTCTTTCTCCTTCATCCTTGGTGATCTCCTTATTATTATTATTATTACTAGTATTTTTACCCGTGCGTTGTACGGAATAGATTTGTTATAATCTTTAAGAATATTTTGATCAATATACAAATATATATTATAACAAAGAATATTATATAGTGCAATTGATGAAATGAGTTGTATCGATTATATTTTTTTATGTTATCCTTGCTTGAATTCGAGCAAATAATTGTCCAATTATCCGTGCAATGCACGGATAAAATTTTTTATTATATATTTAGGTAATTGATAGGGAATACCCCGATCGACCTTGGCCCTCCCGACCGGTATGCCTTTATCTCTGTTCTACTCGTTTTGCAGGTCACGGGGCGAAATGCTTAAGGAAGGTCCGGTCGGTTCCCGACCGGGCATTGCCCGACCGAGCTGGTCAATCCTGAGCGGTAACACTTCGACAAGAGAGTTGAGGAGTGACACGTGTCGACGCTAGGCGTTGACAGCAGGGCGCCAGGGAGGACGACACGTGTCTGCCACGTGTGGGGCTGGCCGGAAAGCCGAGTTTGTGTCTCCGGCGCCGCGGCTATAAATACCCGCCATTGCGACAGTGTGAGGATCTTTTGGACGATCGATAGGCTGTTATCAGAGCATCCCGACCGCAGTCAGTCGGTACCCGAGCAGCCATTTAGATTGTACTTAGGACCTTCACCTCGATCAATAAAAGAGATTATTTGCTTTAATTGGTCTTGTGTTAGTTAATTATCGCTTACGTGGCAATTAACACTATCATTTTGGCGCCGTCTGTGGGGATCCGTGCAAGCAAGCTATCGTTTGACGAGCACCCGGTCTCTTTTAAACCATGTACCCGTGGGCGTACAATATTGTCGGTGACGATCAAGCGGATGAAGCCAGCTCATCCGATCCTCCGCAGACCCAGCAACAAGGTCGCACCATGGACCTCAACCTCAATCTTTCACCACCACATCCATCTACCTCATACCCGGCCGCCCAGCAGCCGGTGAACTATATCCAACCGGGATACTATGCGCCCGGTCAGCAGTTCCAGCCACAACCCCAGTTCCCCGGGCAGTATCCATACCCGACCCCTCCTCAACCGTATGGGTACTGGCCTGGTCAACCGATGTACTATACACCGCCGGTTGGCTACCCACCTTACACGCCTGCGTTCACGGCTCCAGCCGCCGCCCCTCCAGTTTACCCGACCGCTCATGTAGAGCCGCAGCATCAGCCCTCTTCCCGGGCTCGACGCTCGGCTCGTTCGCGGTTGGGGTCGGGGGGTGCAGTTGCGATGGAGGCACCACGGCAGGTCCCGCAAGCACCGGAGGTTCCGATCCAAGAGGAGGACCCCGAAGAAGTTACACGAGCGACAGCTTTCGACTGTCTCCGATCGGCGATGCGACAATGCTTGGGACCCCAAGACCCGAGCCAGCGGCCGGAAGAGGTACAGATGCGGGAGGCCAGCCAGGAGGCTTCGTCCGGGCATAGCGGGTCGAGACCTCACCGTCGACGACGCGCTCGGGAGGCAAACCCAGCCCCGACGGCCGAGCTCATCGAGACCCGAGGATTGCTTCACAACCTCCAGGTGGAGTTTGCTCAATTCAGAAATGAGCATCCCGTCCGACCCCCGGTCGACCAATCGACCTTGTTGAGGACGCCCTTTACAGCAGAGGTAATGGCCCAGCCATACCCGTTCGACCTAAAGGTCTCGGGGGAGAGGAGTTATGATGGCCGCACCGACCCTGAGGCCCACCTCAACGATTTCTACGGCAACATGATGCTGAAAGGCGTGTCCGACGCCGTGATGTGCAGGGCTTTCTATTCCACGCACACCGGTCGGGCGGCAGAGTGGTTTCGAACGTTGCAGCCGGGCTCTATCGCTGATTTCAATGCCCTGGCGATCAAGTTCGTGAGGAAGTTTATCACCTCCAAGGCGGTGAGGAAGCCATATATGTACCTGGAGAAGGCCAAGCAGCTCGAAGGGGAGAGCTTGACCGACTTCCTTGTCAAGTGGAAGGCAGCGGTCGGGGAAGTCGAGCCAATGGACGACCCGACCGCCACTCACATGCTCCATATCTCGCTCCGAGCGGGCTATCTTTATCAGGATTTCATCCTTCACCCCCCGTCCACGTACGAAGAGGCCCTCCGAAGGGTCACTGATTATGCCAACGTTGGCGAGGCGTTAAACGCTCGCAAGAGGTCGGGTCATCCTCCCGTAGACCGGCCGGCCGGGCGGAGCAGCGATCGGGTGACGATCGTCCCCGACCCCGCACCAGGCCTGGCGGCTTTACGGCCTTAAATCGATCCGCAGCGGAGGCCATGCAGTACGCCCAGTCCTGCAATCTCATCAAACTCCCCCATCCCGATCGAGACGGCCCCGACCGGAGTAAGCATTGTGCTTACCATCGTTGTGTCGGGCATGACACCGATGAGTGTACCCACTTGCGCCAGCTATTAGAGGATCTTCTCAACCGGGGGAAGTTGGACAAGTGTGTGGGGAAGAGAGAGAAAACAACAGGGAAAAGCACCGATCGAAGGAGCAACTGGCGTGCTCTTTTTCGCTCCAATCGTTCTGACCGTGAAGGACGCTCTGATCGGTCGGGTCAGGGCCGGATAGATGACCGGCAGGACCCGGACCCCCCGACCAGCAGCCGACCAGCAGGAAAACCGACCATCCACTTAATCTTTGGTGGATTGGATGACGCTTCCCGACCGAGGGAGAACCGTCCGGTCGCCATTGTGGACTCCCGAGACACAGGGAAGAGACAGAAAATGGAGCCCATAACCTTCTCCATCGACGATCAACCTGCTAGCGGTGACCACGGCATGGAGGCGCTCGTGGTCACTATTGATGTCAAAGGGACGGACGTCCAGAGGGTTATGGTGGACACTGGGAGCAACGTCAACGTCCTTTATTTGGACGTGTTTGAAAAGCTCAACCTTGACAAGCGCGAACTGACTCCGGTCAGCGTACCCTTGTCGGGATTTACTGGGGCCCTCGTCTACCCCGAAGGAAAGATTGTGCTCCCAGTCGAGATCGGCACCCCACCGAAGTCGATCAAGACTGAGATGGAATTTGTTGTGGTCAACCTGCAATGCGTCCACAACATCATCTTGGGCCGACCCGCGATTATGCAGATCGGTGGGATTATTTCAATGCCCCACCTGTGCATGAAATTTCCCACCCCCAACGGGGTCGGTGTGGTCCGTGGCGATGTTCAATCCGCCCGGAAGTGTTACACCCGAGCGGTCAACAGGCATGACTCCGGTCCGTCGTTCCGGGTGAACACGATCGCCAAGGAGGTGTCTAAAGACCGGAAGGAACAACCCGAGCCTTCCGAGGAAATAGAAGAAGTTCCCCTGTCCGAGGACCGACCAGACAGGAAGATTAAAATTGGCCGGGCCCTCACCCCCGAGCTCCGAGCGAAAACCTTGGCAGTACTTCGGGAGTACGCCGACATCTTCGCGTGGGGGCCTGAAGATATGCCCGAGATCGACCGAACGGTGATTTGTCATAGGCTGACCGTCGATCCCGCAGCGAAGCCGGTCGTTCAGAAGACCCAGCATCTTTCATCCGATCGCCGCGAATACGTCAGAGAGGAGGTCAAGAAAATGGCGGCGATCGAGCACATCCGACCGGTGATTTACCCCGACTGGGTGGCCAATGTTGTCCTCGTTCCTAAGCCCCCAGCCTGGAGGATGTGCATAGACTTCACTGACCTCAACAAAGCCTGTCCGCTCGACCCGTACCCGCTGCCGAGTATCCATCAGATGGTCGACGAGACGGCCGGATCCGAACTGATGAGCTTCATGGATGCATTCAAAGGATACCATCAAATAATGATGCACCATGAAGACGAGAGCAAAACAGCCTTCGTGACCCCGGACGGGCTGTATTGCTACCGAGTGATGTCGTTCGGCCTCCGCAACGCGGGAGCGACCTATCAGAGGATGGTCAATATGTTCTTCGCCGATCTGCTAGGCCGAACGTTGAGGTCAGTGATGACATGCATACGTTGATGACATGCTGTTCAAGAGTCGGGACCGATCCGACCACACTCGGGATCTTCGGGAGTGCTTCCAGATCATGAGGAGGTACCAGTTGAGGCTGAACCCAACCAAGTGTACATTTGCGGTTCAGACCGGGAAGTTCCTCGGATATATGATGACCAAGAGGGGGATCGAGCCCAATCCTGCCAAAGTTCAAGCAATTCTGGACATGCAACTCGGGAAGTCCAGCAATTGACCGGTCGGCTGGCCGCTCTCAGCCGGTTCCTCTCCAAGTTAGCCGAGCGTGCTCTACCCTTCTTCAAGATGTTGCGCAAAGTTACTGGTTTCGTCTGGGACGATGAGTACCGAGAGGCTTACGACGAGCTGAAGGAGTACCTCATGTCACCAATCGTGTTGTCGAAGCCCGAGCTCGGGGAAGAGCTAGATGTATACCTCGCCGTATTCGATTGAGCAGTAAGCGCAGTATTGTGCCGAACCGATCTGGAAGGGGTCCAGCGACCGGTGTACTATGTAAGCCACGCGCTACATGGTCCCGAGCTCCGGTATTCCCAGCTTGAGAAGGTCGTCTACGCTCTATACATCGCCGCGAAGAAGTTGGCTCCCTACTTCCAGGGTTGAGCAATCCGCGTATTGACTGATCAGCCGATCGGGCCAGTCCTCCGAACCGCCGCATCATCCGGTCGCCTAGTCAAGTGGGCGTTAATGTTGACCCAGTACGCGATCGAGTACCGACCAAGGCCGGCCATCAAAGGCCAGGCCCTTGCAGACTTCTTGGTCGAGTGCACCGCTCGGGACACCCGACCCCCTGAGGTCGCAGACCCTGAGGTCGAGTGGTGGTCGCTAGCTACCGATGGGTCGAGCAGCAAGAAAGGGGCAGGAGGAGGAGTGGTAGTCACGAGCCCGGAGGGCTTCAAGGTCTACTTCGCCCTTATGTATCAGTTCCACCCGACCAACAACGAAGCCGAGTACGAAGCCTTTGTTAACGACTTACAATGTGCTCGGGACTTGGGGGCTGAGTATATTCGGGCCCAGACGGACTCCGCGCTCGTGGTTGGGCAGGTCCTCGGTGATTATGAAGTGAATGGCGAGCAACTGCAGCAGTACCGTGACCTGGCCCTGGAGAAGCTTGCCCAGTTCCGGGGGTACACCGTCCGGCACATACCCCGTTTGGATAATGCCGACGCGGACATTTTGTCCAAGTTGGCCCAAGATGCCCCGGAACATATGTCAAAGATCGCTCGGATCTTGGTGATCCCGAGGCACAGCATCCACCGGCTGCCGGTCAATCCAATCCAACCGGCAGAAGATGACTGGATCACCGATCTGAAGGAGTTTCTTGAGCACGGTCGGCTCCCGAGCGACCCTCAGCGCGCTCGGAAGGCTAAGCTTAGAGCCCCGAGGTTCCAAGTCTTGGACGGACGACTGTACAGGCGATCGTATGGAGGCCCTCTTATGCGCTGCTTGACCGCATTCGAGGCCGATATTGTGATGAAGGAATTGCACTCGGGCATCTGTTCATCGCATCAAGGAAGCCGATCATTGGCTCGTCGAATCATGTTGATCGGGTATTATTGGCCGTCCCTCCAGCTGGACTGTGAGAAGCTCGCTCGGGGGTGCGAAACGTGCCAATTGTTCGCCCGGATGCCCGGACGACCGGCTACCTTCTACCAGCCGGTCACGACTGCGATTCCCTTCGCGAGGTGGGGGTGGATATTTTAGGACCGTTCCCTCAGATTACCGGCCGAAGAAAGTTCGTCATTGTCGCCATTGACTACTTTTCCAAGTGGATCGAAGCCGAGTCGTTAGCCACGATCACCTCTCAGCAGTGTGCTCGGTTCTTGTGGCGCAATGTGATTTCCCGCTTTGGCGTGCCCATGCATCTCATCAGCGACAACGACCGCCAATTCGTGAGCCAATACTTCCAGAATTTCTTAGCCACGATCGGGACGACCCACGTCCGGTCGTCGGTGGCTTACCCACAGGGAAATGGACAAGTGGAGAATGCCAATCGGACAATCATGGAAGGTCTGAAGAAGAAGCTACACTCGGCTGGTCGCAGTTGGGCCGATGAGTTGCCCTATATTCTGTGGACCTATCGGACAACCCCGAGAGAAGCAACTTCGGAGACACCATTCGCCCTTGTCTATGGAGCCGAAGCCCGACTCCCGATCGAGGCATGGATCCCGACCGACCGAGAGCGAACCTACAATGTAGAGGAGAATGAACACGCGATGGTCGTGGATCTAATTGCGGTCGAAGAGAAGAAGGAGCTAGCCGTTCGGCGTATGGCCGAATACCAGAAAAGAGTCAAGAGTACAAAGGATGTTCGGGTTAACCCTTGGTATTTCCAGGTTGGAGATTATGTCCTACGCCGACGGGAAGCCAGTCAACCTTTGGAAGGCGGGAAGCTAGCTCAGAATTGGGAAGGGCCGTACGTTATCAACGCTGTTGTGCGGCCGGGAACGTACCGGTTGGAGACAACAACCGGTCAGATAATCGAGGGGACTTGGAACTCTGAGCACCTCGTGTTGTTTAGGCATTATCCTATTTTCCTTTTGTAAATACTAGGTGAAGTAGGGGCTCGGCCTGTGAGTCGGCCTCGGTCGTCGTTTGATTGTAAATTAATTTTGGTAATGTATGTACGGTCGGTGATTGCTTGACCGTGTGCACACGGCGGCCCGATCGGTTCTTTCCTTACCTTTGTTAAACGTAGGCCAAGTTCGTCCTTGCATCCTCTCAACCGGGCGAAGTCATCGACCGGTCAAAGGCACTCCTCTTCGGCGGACACTAAAGTCACGCCATCGATCGGGAAAGCCGAAGCTACGGCAAAATCCCCCGATCCGTCCAACTTCTTTTCGTTAAGGCCCCCACTCGTGCCCGAACGCACAATGGTGTGGGGGCTAGGATGAAGGAAGAGTTGCAAGGTCTCGCGCTCGGGAACACCCCTAGCGACGTGCCCTTGAGAAGTATTATAGGTCTCGCGCTCGGGAACACCCCTAGCGACGTGCCCTTGAGAAGTATTATAGGTCTCGTGCTCGGGAACACCCCTAGCGATGTGCCCTTGAGAAGTATTATAGGTCCCACGCTCGGGAACACCCCGAGCAAAGTGCCCTAATATTTTCCGAAATCGACAAAGGCCATAAGGTCGGATAAACCCGATCGGGCGGGCCATCAAGTCGTCAATGTTCCGGTCCGGTGAAGCGTTGTAAGCTCGTCGTTCGGGAACACCCCGATCGAAGAGGCTTAGTGGATAAAATCGGCAAGGGCCAATAGATCGGGTAAACCCCGAACGGGAAGGCCATTCTAAAGTCGATGGTCCAGTTGGAAGATGAACGATCAGGCCATAAGGTCACGAGGTCGGTCATGGAACGAGTCGACCGAAGGATGCACGATCAGGCCATAAGGCCACGAGGTCGGGCAACAGAGGGGTCGAGGGATGCACGACCAGGCCATAAGGCCGCAAGGTCGAGCATTAAGCGTTCGGATTGTTTGAAGTTGAGAATAAGCATGCAAATAAAGACGAGTGACACAAGTTAAGCAAATAACAAATTTCATTAATAACAAAAGGTGCCCGGTACAAATTCGGGACCGGGCTCCCGATCAGAGTCACTTACAAAATGAAGAAGTTAAACCTACTACTTCTTCGGAGGCTCCTTCTCGCCCGGGGTGGCCGCAGCAGACCCGCTCGGCTCAGCCGCTCTCTCCTTCGGGTCGAACGGAGCTGGACCGGGGTCGGGAAGATCCGGAGGAAGTGCGGATAGGACCAGCTGAAGGTCTTCTCCTTCGAGCGCCTGTTCCATCCTTTTTTGGGTCTTCTCGAGCATCTTCCTCTGGCCGGCTTTGAAGGCCCACCGACCGAACGACAACATCAGCTCTTCCCCGACCGTCGTTCCCCGGACCGCCTTGAGAAATTGTGTACCCGATCCGTTGTCCTGAAAAAGGAACCGGGCCAACTCGTCTGGGTTGTCCAACCGGGCCTTCAATTCCGCGATCTCCCCGGTCCCCTTCTCAGCCGCCGTCTTCCACTCGGCAGCCTCTCCGATCGCCCGCTGCGCGACCTTCTCGGCTAGGTCCCAATCCTCCCCGCTCTTCTTGAGGTCTTTCTGGACCTTCTCCAGCTCCGCCTGGATGTCCTTGACCTCTTGAAGTCGTCGGGTGGCGGCCTTCTTGTGTCGCTCAGCCTCGTCGGCCAGCATGGCCCGACCTTGAAGGAGCTGGGCCGCTCGGGAAATCTGCAAGGCACATTATGTTAGCTCGACTGAGAATACTTGGTGCATAAAGAAGAAAAGGGGGAAAGGGCTTTACCTCGGCCAAGTCGAGGCCAATCTTCTCGGCCACTTGGGTCGGGGTCAGCTTGCTCAGGTCTTCCCGAGTTGGCCCGGCATTGCCGATCCGGGCGAGGACGGACGAACTGCCCCTGCTTCCCCCGGTCGAAGGGTTCGGGCTGCACTGCTCTCTGCGGCGCTTCAGACCGCCGCTCTCCGCCACGCCCTTCTCGGGCACCTTCTCTTTGCCCTTGGGGACCACCGCCCGGGCAACCAAGATGTCCGACGTTTCGACCACGCCGCCCTCGGGCGTAGTGATGGTCGAGGTGTCAATCGGTCGGGCAAGTGGGACCTCCTTCTGCCCTGTTGGCTTAGTCTTCGGCTTCTTCTTGCCAAGCGAGATCTTGGCAACCGGGGGAAGAGGGGCCTCATCATCTCCAAGACCTGCCATTGCTGCAAACAAAGAAAATGAAGTTGGTTGGATCGGGAAGCGAGGTATCTTTCGGGGAGTTAGGATCGGGAGAAATTAGTTTATGTTAGACCTTTTTTCTTTCGTTTGGGAGCTTTCGCGACCGTCACGCCCATCGGCACGGGCAAGTACTTCTCCGTGAGGTAATACACGGGGGGCGGGAGCTTGGCCGCTTCGTAGCTTTTGGCCGTCCGGAAAATGGTGTACTCGTGAATCTCGCTCGAGATCCGAGTGACGGTGGCCTTGAGGGCCGGCGTCTCGACCGGCGTAACTTGCTTGCGGAAATGAGTGCTCCAAACTCTCTCAACCGGGAGGATCCAAGGGTCATACTTGACCGAGAAGATCCTGTTCTTCCATCCTTTATTGTTCCCGAGCAACCCCTCGATCGAGCACATTTCCGCCCGGGACTGTAGCATCAGGAAGCCACCTCCATAGCTGGCCGGGAGAACCTTTACCTGATAGATGAAGTTAAATAACTCCATCGTGCAAGCCGCTTCATGCCGAGCACAGATCTGGGGGAAGCAAGCGAGGATCCTGTGCGAGTTGGGGCAGATTTGAGCCGGGACGACCCAGTAATACCCCAAGAAGGCCGTCAGAAGAGGTGGGAAGGGAATAGCGATCGGGGCCATCAGGGAGTCGTAGTGCATCCCGATCCACTTTCCCAGATGCCGGTCGATGATGTTCCCGAGCTTCCGGCTTCTGTCAAACTCCACCCGACCCCCGAGTTTCTCGGCAATCCTGGCCGCTTCTCCCTTAGTCAGTCGGCTCATCTGCTGCTCGACATTCTCGCTGTTCAAGAACTCGAACTCATCGGCCGCCGCTGCAGCCGGCTCAGCCGTTTCTTCCTCGGTCGGCCCTGGAGCATTCTCTTGATCGCCCCCGCGAGGGACGGTTTTCGGGTGATCCCCTATCACCCGGGTCGGCGTTTCCCTAACGTCGTCGGCCGGGGAACCTCGCCCGCTCGTTGAGGTCTCCCCTCTTTCTCGGTCTGAGCTTCCCGACCCGCGCGAGCTAGACCCCGACGTCCCGGACGAGCTCGATGACTCCCGCTGCTCGGGGGTTTTTCCTGGTCGTTGGACGACCTCGGGTGAATAAGATATGATGTCTATCTCTTCGTCGCTGATGTACTCGACCTCCTCGTCGTAGTCCGCGACCGAGACGTTTTGACTATCAGAATCTGTCATTTCGATCTACCTAAAGGTCGGTCGGGGTTAGTATGGGACTCGGGACGTTTGGGTCAGTTAGTTATAACCTACCAACCGCTCTACGAAACATAAAGCATTAAGTAAGAGCTAAGGACTAGAGAACATACCGATTGAAGATGCTTGGATGAGAAAACTTGGAAGCTCTTTGCTCGACTGCTCTGCTGAAGTGCTTCGCTCGGGGCTCTCTGAGTATACCGATCGATTCAGTAGGTTGAAGAAAGTTCAAATGAGGGCCTCAAAGGCCTATTTATAGGAGAGCGTTTAGGCGGGAAACCAACCCACGTGCGTGACGCGACCGTTCCTGACTCCGAGGTGACCGTTGCGGTCGCAGAGGCCGGTAGTCGTCGACACGTGGCGTGGGGGGGAATGACAGCTGGCCGGTCGGTTTGGCGGCCGACGGTTGGGCTTCTTCATCCCGCCCCGTTTTTTCCTGGACGGTCAAAAAGGCACGGGCTGGGGGGCTCTTGATAGGGAATACCCCGATCGACCTTGGCCCTCCCGACCGGTATGCCTTTATATTTGTTCTACTCGTTTTGCAGGTCACGGGGCGAAATGCTTAAGGAAGGTCCGGTCGGTTCCCAACCGGGCATTGCCCGACCGAGCTGGTCAATCCCGAGCGGTAACACTTCGACAAGAGAGTTGAGGAGTGACACGTGTCGACGCTAGGCGTTGACAGCAGGGCGCCAGGGAGGACGACACGTGTCTGCCATGTGTGGGGCTGGCCGGAAAGCCGGGTTTGTGTCTCCGGCGCCGCGGCTATAAATACCCGCCATTGCGACAGTGTGAGGATCTTTTGGACGATCGATAGGCTGTTATCAGAGCATCCCGACCGCAGTCAGTCGGTACCAGAGCAGCCATTTAGATTGTACTTAGGACCTTCACCTCGATCAATAAAAGAGATTATTTGCTTTAATTGGTCTTGTGTTAGTTAATTATCGCTTACGTGGCAATTAACACTATCAGTAATAAAATTGTTATTATTTCTTTAATCCTTTCAAATTTTGTTAAATATTCATTCAAATACGTGTGAATACGTATCAATGCAGAACACTACTGAAATTTTTCGTATGAGCAGAAACGGACATGGGGACAGTTTCTACATTAGAGAGAAACGGTCTCTCCGAATATGCTTTTCCTTGGTTGATATCTGATTAGAATAGTATAAATTTAATAAAAAAATATGATATTAGTAATTTTGATTTTTGTAGGGCCTCATTTATTTATCCGAACAGGACAACAAAAATATAAAAATAGGCCTGACTATAACTACGACTATAGATTCCTAACAACTCAAAGTGTATACTGCGTGGGTAAATCAAAGGAGAATAAGTCGACGTGGAACACATGGTTGGATGCTTTTGAAATATGTCTAGTCAGGATTGGAGACTCCCTTTTCCAGTTGTACTATATAAGCACATAGATTTTTATATTACCCTCTCAGAACTCAAAAGACAAAACAACAGAGCAGATAAAACAGAAAGCTTTTGGTAGCTCATCAAATTATGGCTAGTTATTATGACTACAGCAGTTGCAGAACAGGCGGAAGCAACGGCAATGGCGGCGGCGATCACGTGTGCCGCCCGGTCCTAGTGGACGCTCAGGGGAGAAGAACGCCTCTAGGATACATGAGCAACATGAACGGCTTGCAGGGCTATGTGGTTAAGGCGGCCGAGGGAGGCGGCGGCATCGATCAATTGAGCGAGCATCTCATCAGGGGCGGCGGCCATGGCCGCCATCATGCCTATGCTTCCAACGTCGCCGGCGACGAGGATCAAGATCTGTTCGAGAAGATCAGGAGGGAAGTGAGCCGCCCCAAGAGTAGCAGCTGGAACACCATGCAGGAACACGGTAAGTACGCTGCCGCTACCTCCGCCGCCGCCACGGCAACTCAGCAGATTCTGCACTTTGGCTCGCCGGCCGGGAAATATTCGTCCGCCGGGGTGGAGGTGCCGCCGCCGCCGTATTACGGTAGGCGAGAAACCATTGACAGCGAAGAGGCGAAGAGCCGGTACGGCAGGTGGGGAACCGTGCCACCGCCTCGGAGGGAATCCTATGGAACCGTTGACAGCGCCGCGGCGGCGGCGAGGTATGGCGGCGTCCGCTTCTAAGAGCTAAGAAGCAAGCGCATTTCATAATATATAACGGATCTTTCATTTTGTTTTGTATAATAATAATAATTTTCTTTAAAAAAAAATAATAGTAATAATTATATATATGATCCTAAAAACAAACAACTTTTACCCTTTGTTTGGGAGAAAGTTCATATCATATATATGTTTGTATGTGATGCAGTGCATCAATTTGGGGCTTTGTAGTGTGTAATGTGTATATGTACAATGTAAAAAAGTTTATGTTATTATAAAATCAGTTATGGTTAAAATTTTATATTTACCTTTACATATGTCATTATTATTCATTGTGCATATTTAATTAAAATTGCACTATATTACAATATATAAGTATGGTATTGTTGTAAACTATAATTTTTTATTTTTTTTATCTTCATAAACTGCCCCCCGTAAACTGCAAAAAAAAACCTCTATGCCCTCCCAAACCTTGCATCTTGTCATTCCTTCATAGTGTGGCCGTCGTCCACTGACCGACTCTGTCCTTGGCCAGCGGTCTCATACTTTCATAGTTCCTTTGTATTTTGTTTTTTAGTTTCACAACTTCCAGCACCATATCTAATCAAGAAGCCCCTCACCATTGTCAACGCTTATTTTTCAACAAAAAGGGAAAAGAAGACTTTGTGTCAGTATTTTTTTCTTGAATCTAGGCAATGAAGGCTTTGAGTTCTGAAAAAGGACAAGAAGTTTTGTGCTTTGATCAAGGACAAGAAGGCGTGGTGTTTTCTTGACAGGAGAAGGCGTGGAGTTCTGTTTTTTTTTTATCTACATATATGTGTTTTTCACTTTTTCCATCAATTATTTTGATAAGTTATTTCCTCTCGCTTCTTTGGCGAGTTATTCCCTCTCATTTCTTTGGCGAGTTCTTTTTTCATTAAGGTGAAACGATTTAATTGATCATGGCGTATGTTTATCTTATCCTGAGCAACGAAGGAGATCTGAACCATGATATCCAGTTCAAATTAATGAAGATATTGTCTACGGACAGAAGAGCCGCAATAGTTACTCAGGTGTTATGCAAGACTTCTCAAATAAATTCAATCTTGGATAGCCAGATCATTACCAACATCAAAGAAGCTTCAGGTTCCTACAATGAATTCAGCTTCAAGAGTTGTTTCTATGTCTGACGGTAAAGAATGTTTTATCATTCTATTGATCTTTATTGTAACTGTTTCAACTTATGATTAATGAATTAGCTCTTTATTTTCAAAAAAAAAAAAAAAAAAAAAAAGGGTACTCCAGAGAAACAAGAACATAAAATGCTTTACTTTTGTATTTTTTTAAAATTTGAAGATAGATGATGAGTAAAACATTTTAAAAGTATATATTACATAAATAAGTCATTAATGTTAATGCCTCCCAAATCAATGGTTTTATGCAAGATTACATTGGTTTTCTTCAGTATGTAAGTGTAATTTAATTTCTCATATTTGATCCTACTTCTTCTGTGCACGAGCTTAGATGAACTAAGTCAAAAAAAAAAAAAAAAAAAAAAAAAAAAAAAAAAAAAAAAAAAAAGAGCAATGAACAAGTAAAAGGAAACCCACTTACTTCACCCGAACCTCCACAATCTCCCGGTTTAAGTGAGGAGAGCCTAGGAGCCTAAAATGTCCTGTTTTCATCTTTTATGATGACATGTCATTTTTTCATGCAATAAGCTGTAAATGCAAGAATGCAATAACATTAACTTCTGCTAAAATGTAGGGAAGACATCAATCCCTGCTTCAAATGAAAACTCATCACAGTATTGCAGATTTTGTATTCAAAATGAGAAAAGAAGAGGAAAACAAACACCAAAAGGGTGAAAAATGATATTCACTAGCTGGAATTGAATTCTAAAAAGAGAAGTACATCTTTTAGGATAGTCCAATACTTTGATTTTCAGGAATAGATTACAGACCTTCATTCGCTACATGGGAAGCTAAGCTTTTTGATCATTTTTAGAGTTCTGAAATGTGACATGCCCCGTCATAGGATCAACCTGACGATTGTCTCGCGGTCCACCTTTTCGTCCCATGGCCATCATTGGTGGTGGTGGCAACAAGCCTGCTCTAAAGAGAAGACGCTCAACTGGATCCGATGGCTGTGCACCAACTGATAGCCAGTATCTATATATGCCCAAAATTAGCAAATTCCACAATAACACGTTCTAATTATAATGAGGATTCAAAATACAGAACAACATGTTTGGAATAAGCATTTTGCAGAACATAGAGTTATACGCGGTCAAAGAATAACCTAGTTGCCATTTTTGCATTGTGTTTTGACACCAGTATGTAAGAACAGACCAGAAATTGCATTTAGAGAAAGCAAGTAGGAGTTAATGCCACATGGGGTCCTCCGAGTATAGTGGGTTTGCCACGTTTAGTCCTAAACTTTCAAATTGACCATTTGTGGTCCTTCAACTTTCAAATTTAACCATTCGTCGTCCAAGTTAACCACTCATGCTCCTCCAACTTTCAAAATTTAACCACCCGTGATCCTCTTGAAAGGATCATGGTTGGTTAAATTTCGAAAGTTGGAGGACCATGGGGGGTTAACTTGGACCACGAATGGTTAAATTTGAAAGTCGAAGGACCAAAAATAATGGTCAATTTGAAAATTTAGGACTAAACGTGGCAAAACCACTATAATCGGAGGACCTCAGATGATAATAACTCAAGCAAGTAGCTACATAAAACCGGGATATTTGTGTGTTTGTTTAGGACTGCCAAGCACTGTCACTGCAAAATTCATAATTATTTACATTGTCCCATTTACAATCAGGATGGAATTCCTTTGTTCTCGATTACCAGATACAAAACTATGAACTACATGAAACATAAGCCGTTTCCAAGGAATACATAAATAGCATAAAAGCTCATTGACTTTAATATTAATGCCTCCCAAATCAATGGTTTTATGCAAGATTGCATTAGTTTTCTTCAAAATGTAAGTGTGATTTAATTTCTCATATCTGATCCTACTCTTTCTATGCACGAGCTTAGATGAACTGAGAAGTCAGAAAAAGAGAGCATGTGAACAAGTAAAAGGAAACCCACTTACTTCACCCGTTCAAAATTAAGACCCATTTGTTTCCCACCATCTTGACCTGAATAAATCATTAAATCATATAATGAAATGTTAGAAACTTAAAATCTATTGCAATAATAAAGATCATACAAGAACTGATCAAAATCCAAAATGAGTGGTTAGTGATCACTGATCATTTATGCAGTTCCAATGTCCTCAAAGGTCAATACAGATGCAAAGATGAAGAACGCAATGTATAATCAACATGGGTTGAGATGAAATAATGCATGATGACAATGGTAGCTAGCATGGCTGATGGCTGCCTAACTTATCATTCCTGCTCAGCTCATAACCAACAAATAGAATGCTCAAATGCAAAAACACAACCAAAAAAATCCTTCCAATCATCAAACAAAAGAACTAATATTAATAAGAAAAAAGACCAGGTTTTTACTCAAAACCTCAACACCATTTCAATTTCTTCTTCCAAAAAACTAGATGAAACTATAATCTTTGGTGATTTTGAAAAAGGAGGGTTAACAAAATACTGGTAATTTCAATAACATTGACAATTGCCACATTACTTGCTCCTAGTCAACCAAAAAATGAAAATTTAGGGGTAACCCAATCAAATTAGTGACTCTTGACTTGACTTGATAACCATAAAATTACAAGTGACTCACAACTAGGAGCGGTCTATTGGCCTTATTGGTTTGAGCCTGTCAGCTTGTTGAACATATAGCCATTAATAATGTGCAATCCATCTATGACTTTTAGTTGAGATGGAGCACATACTTTAATTTGGAATCTCAGCGCGCGACTACAGTCCACCTGCACACGTAAGGGTCCATGACTTTTTTTTTTTTTTTGAAAACTCAACTGGACTTGATAACCACAAAATTACAAGTTTGACTTTCAACTGGAGCGGTCTATTAGTGTTACTGGTTTGAGTTAGTTATGAGCGACCTAGGTTGATTTACCTAGTATTTTTGCCAGCTATGGTGGTTGTCACTCAAAAATATGAAAATTTGTAATGTATATAAATTTCCCTCCTTAGTCTCACAATCAAAGTTTACTTGATAGATTTGCCAAATTTAAAGCAATATTTAAGCAAATAAACTAAATAATTTTCACGCGTCCAATAAATTTAGTCGCTTTACATAAGAAACTACAAGCAATCTAGAATTTACAGCAGCAAATAGGTAGGTGCGGCGAAATTGAAAGCGGGTGTTGCCTAGGGATTTACCTGGTAGGGGGTTATAGTAACCGAGGACTTCCAAATGCTTGCCGTCTCTGGGAGATCTGCCGTCGGCAGCCATCACTCTGTAGAATGGCTTGTTCTTGCACCCGAACCTCGACAATCTCAGCCTAACCACCATTTTTGCAGATGTATATGCCCTCTCCGTTCTTATGATAAAATGGAATCGACGACTGGGGTTAGGGGTGATACAAAGATTACAAATGATAAGGAAGAAATTATTAATTTTTAGATTTTTTACTAATTTGTAACAAACCCCATTGTCAAACGCAGCGTTTTACAGTTAGAGGCAGTTAGAGTATGCAAGGACAATTGTACCCCTGATTAGTTAGAATATTGTTGTCACTTCTTGTAAGCAGAGAGATCTTTCGTTGAATAATCTACCGACTTTTATTCACTTTCTCTTCTTCTTCTTCCGTATTCTATTACCACTCAAGCAAAACCATTACAGCTGGTATCAGAGCTTCCAAACCGATGACTAACACTCGCTGCGACTACGATGAAGCTGCCAGACAAATCGCCGAGATGCAGGAGCACATGCAAGCGGTGCAAACGCAATTGAATGACACCTAGAGGGCTAACGCAGAGGCATTAGGAGCCTTCCAAGCATTCCAAGCGGAAGTAAGACAGTGGATGGTAGCGATGACAATTCAAGCGGCGGCTAATCCACCGCCAGCGTCTACAATTCCGTCTCCGACCAGGGCACATACGCAGCACACAGAAGGAGGAAGCGCATCTGTGAATCGCGCACATGGAGGTAACCGTCCAGTTCTTACCTATAGTGATGCTGTATCTGGAATACAAGTTAATAACTGGGATCAACCTAGAAACATATTGCGTAGCAACGATTTCCCTAAACCTAGGATTGATTTCCACGAATTTGATGGTACAAACCCTAGGGGTTGGATTAGGAGATGCAATAAATTCTTCTTGTTATACCGTATTCCTGATGAATTGGAAATGGAATATGTCTCTTTCTATATTAAGGGAGGAATTGATGCCTGGTTTGAGAGGTATGTGATTGATCATGGGGGAAAAGTATTTTGGGATGAATTTGCAGAGGATGTATGCAAGAGATTCAGCTCTCTAGATCTGGAATATGTGGAAGAAGAATTTAAATTGCTTAGGCAAACTGGTATGGTGGAAGAGTACAACCACAGGTATGATGAGCTAAAAATTCAGATGTTGATTGCACACCCCACATTAAAGAGGTCTACTTCATCAGAAACTAGATCAGTGGGCTAAAGGGGCACATAAGATGCTTTGTCAAGGCTGCCAACCCATTAACCTTGATAGATGCATATGTCTACGCTAGACAGTTTGAAGAAGGCCTGATGGGAACTAAAGGGCTAGGGAAGGGGCAGAACAAGTCGACAACTATCAATCCTAGGGCATCTTCTACCGGATCCATGAGTGTAAATAAAAGCAAGCCTATGGTGCAACTGAGTCAGGCTGAATTAGAGAAACTCAAAGAACAGAAACTGTGTTTCTACTACAGAGAAAAGTGGAAACATGGACGCAAATGCTGACCTAAGACATTCAATGTAATTATAGGGATTGAGGAGGGCCACCTTGATCAAAGAGAGAGTGTTGAGGAGGGCCACCAGTAAGCACTGAAATTAGGAGTGAGGAGAATGAAGGTCTCGCTGAGGTTTCTCTCTTGGCTATGCTAGGAGGACAAAGACTGAGTACAATCAAGTTGTTGGGAAGAGTGGGAAAAAAGAAATTGATTATTCTTGTGGATACAGGTAGTACACATAGTTTCTTGGATCCTGTGGTGGTCCAAGGACTCAAAACTCACACCTACAAGACCCATCCCCTCTATGTTACAGTAGCCAATGGGCAGACCTTGGCATGTGAAGAAGCCTGCAGTGAGTTTACTTGGACAGTGCAAGGAGAAGAGTTCCAAAGGGATTTCATGTTGTTGAGAATGGGTGGGTGTGATATGGTGTTGGGCATGGACTGGCTGGACCAATTTTCTCCCATCCAACTGCACACTAGACCCCTAGGAATCACATTCTGTAAAGAAGGAAGGGAAATCACATTACAAGGAATCTTTGGAAGGATAAATCTTAAAGGCCTCTAACAAAGAGAGGACTAATTGGGCTAAGAAATGGGCCTTGGGGTTCTTAATCTACTGTTGTGCCTCAGAACAAAGACCTAATGTTCTATTAGGTTCCTGCAATGCAATAGAGTCCTCCTTGTCCCCTACTGAAATTATGGACACTAAGGTGAAGGACTTACTATCTCAATATGCTGATGTTTTTAATGAACCATAAGATTACCCCCCTGCTAGGTTGCATGAAAATGCCATTCCCTTGGTGGCTAATGCAAGTCCTGTTAATCTGAAAGCCTACAGGTACACTCATGATCAAAAAGACATTATTGAGAGGCTGATTGCTGAAATGATGCAGGCTGGAATTGTATGCCCCATTACTTCCCCCTTTGCATCTCCAGTACTGTTAGTGCCAAAGAAAAATGGATCATAGAGATTCGGTGTGGATTATAGAACATTGAACTTGATCACCATCAAGAATAAATACCATATCCCAGTGGTAGAGGATTTATTCTCAAGAGCTATCAGGTCCCATATACTTTTCAAAAATAGACTTGAGGGCCGCCGGTTACCATCAGATTAGAATGAAAGAAGGAGAAGAATTCAAGACTGCATTTAAAACACACCAAGGCTTGTGCGAGTTTAAGGTAATGTCATTTGGTCTTACTAATGCCCCAACCTCCTTCCAAGTCCTAATGAATGAGGTATTTCTTCCCCACTTGAGAAGGTTTATCATGGTATTTTTTGATGATATCTTAGTTTACAGTCCAGGGTTGGAGGCCCAGCTGGAACACCTTGCCACTACTCTGCAGTCGTTGAGCCTATTTGCCAAAAGAAGTAAATGTTTTTTTGCTCAGAAGCAAGTGGAATACTTGGGACATATTCTGTCAGGAGAGGGTTTATCTACTGATCCTACCAAGGTAGAAGTTGTGATGTCTTGGCCAAAACCTTCAACTATTAAAGCATTAAGGGGCTTCTTGGGGCTCACTGGCTATTATAGAAGATTTATCAGAGGGTATGGGGCCATTTGCAAGCCATTGATAGATATGCTCAAGAAGAATGAATTTTCATGGTCTAATGAGTCACAACAAGCTTTTGAACACTTAAAGACAGCCATGTGTTCAGCCCCAGTCCTAGCTATGCCCAATTTTGAGAAGGAATTTGTAGTGGAAACCGATGCATCTTGTAGGGGAATTGGGGTCGTGTTGATGCAGGAAGGAAAGCCAATAGCTTATTACAGTAAAGGGTTGGGACCTAAACACATTGGGTGGTCCATTTATGAAAAAGAATACTTGGCCATACTTAATGCAGTGGAGAAGTGGAGGCTTTACCTTCAAGGAAGACATTTTGTCATCCAAACTAACCACCAAAGCCTAAAGTATCTACTGGAACAGAAAATCACCACAGTCATTCAACAAAGGGGGCTAACTAATCTGTTAGGCTTAGACTATTTTATTGTGTACAAGAAGGGAAAAGACAATACAGCAGTTGCTGCACTATCTAGAAAATAAGAACTAGGAAACTACAATGCTTTATCTAGCTTAAAACCTGCTTGGATAGAAGAGGTACTGCAAAGCTACACTAAGGATGATTGGGTACAAGAAGCAGCCACTACCCTTCTGTTGGACCCAAATTCTGTTCCAACTATGAGGATGGAAAATGGATTGATGAAACATAAAGGCAGGCTGGTGATTGGCTCTCATGGGGAACTAAGGGAGAAATTGATCAATGAATTTCACAACTCTGCTCTAGGGGGTCATTCTGGAATTCAAGTGACTTATTACAGGCTGAAAGCACTCTTCTACTGGAAGGGCATGAAAAAGGAAGTCAAGCAATTTGTTAAGGAATGTGATAATTGCCAAAGGAACAAAACTGAGAATATACACCCTCCTGGTCTTTTGCAGCGCAATTCCTGATCAAGCTTGGGCACAGGTATCCATGGATTTTATTGAAGGGTTACCTAAGTCCAACAATAAAAATGTTATAATGGTGGTGGTGGACAGATTCACTAAGTATGCTCATTTCATCAGCTTATCTCACCCCTTCACTGCAGAGAAAGTGGCTAACTTATACATGGAAAATGTGTATAAGTTGCATGGGATACCACAAGGGATTGTGTCAGACAGGGACAAGATCTTTCTCAGCAAGTTTTGGAAAGGGGCCTTTAGAAGGATGGGGACTCAGCAACACATGAGCTCCTCCTATCACCCCAAGTCAGATGGACAAACAGAAAGGATTAATAGGTGTTTGGAAACTTACCTAAGGTGCATGAGGTCTCACAAACCTAAAGAGTGGGAGAATTGGCTTGCCTTGGCAGAACACTAGTATAACACCAACTACCACTGCTCATTGAGAATGTCTCCCTTCCAGGCCCTGTATGGGTATCCACCTCCACAGTTGGCTGTAAATGATGCAACAAGGGTTGCAGATGAGAATGTAGAGAGTTGGGTTCAAGAGAGAATGCATATGATGAGAGTACTTAAAGAAAATCTGAGGGTAGCACAGCAGAGAATGAAACACTATGCGGACAGAAATAGAACTGAGAGGGCATTTGCAGTAGGGGACATGGTTTACCTTAAGCTGCAACCTTATAGACAAGTCACCATGGCTATCAGGAAAAATATCAAGCTCAGTTCTAAGTTTTATGGACCTTATGAAGTATTGGACAAAGCAGGGCAGGTTGCTTACAGACTAAAACTACCAGCTGGAGCCTTAATCCACCCGGTCTTCCATGTGTCACAGCTCAAGCGGAGGGTTGGCAGTGGGAGGCAAGCCCAAATTGAACCTCCCCAGGTTGGCCCAGTGGGAGGCAAGCCCAAATTGAACCTCCCCAGGTTGGCCCAGATGGTCTGACTCTCACAGAACCAGTAGCTATCCTAGGAAGGAGGATTCTAAACCACTACATAATTTAGTTAATTAGTCAATTTTACATACTAAACTGTCCAGTAAATAATTAACTTTTAAACCCTTAATTTAGTTAATTAAACATACCTTCAGTAATAAATGCAAATGCAAATCCAATTAGTTAATTACAATTTTCAATAGGATGACTCGAATACAAGAATCTTAATTTTCAATCCACTAATAACAAATAGGATGACTCAAATACAAGAATGTTAATTTTCAATCCACTAATGACAAACACTTCCAGAGGGTTTTAAGGGATTTTAGTGCAAGTTAAATAAGATAACTAAAATTATATTTATTTTGGAATATAAAATTCTCAATTTTACCATTGTCTTATTTACATATTTTCAATAATCTAACATTCCTATCAATCTAATATTTCTTAAGGTATCTAACGTTTCGTGAACTAAACACCCCCTGAGTGGATAGAGATTAAATTGGAGCAAATTTAATGCATGCAATAAAATTATAGTCAAAATTCATGACATGCTCTGTATACAGAAACAATAATAAAATTGAAAAACATGAATTTCGATTGAAATTCTATTTCAATAACCCTAAAAAATAAAATAAAATAAAATAAGTGCTTTAGTTTTCATGCTAACATTCATCATTGTCTTTTGATATGTACATCTGTCTAACTTTGCGAGTTGTTCCATGTGCTAATATTCTTTAAAAAAAAAAATGAAGGCTAAAGATATTTACTGGACAATACACTTAGACGAGCATCATTAATAAATTTTAGTTAAAAAGCAAAAAAAAAAAAAAAAAAAAAAAAAAAATTCAAGCGTAGGTGACTCGGTGGGCACATAGCCACAAAATTTTAGATAATCAAAAGCTTTTTTGTGGCAGTTGGAAATCAAACAAAAGGACATAAAGACAGACAAAACTACAACTAAGTTACTTAAAACCCCAAATCCACTCCAGCTCCACCACAATTGTTACCAAATTCTTCTGTTAATGAAAAGTGCATTGCATGTTTGCATTATAAAACGCAGAAAAAGAATGACGTTTCACATAGAATTATAATAAGCCAAGTGAAACATCAAAACAGTCAATACATAAATGGCCCACTATTTTGATGCAGACACCCCCTGCATATACATATTGAACTCAATTGCACTGCACTGCACATGATTTCAAGGAACCAACTGCTGTTGTAGCTCATTAGCAAACGCAACTCAAACACTCATATCGCCTCCCATCATCTGGGAAGAGGAAAACCGTGTGATGAATTAGGATTTGAAGGAGATTTTTCATCAGCATTAGGATACTGTTTGTTTCGCGGGTTTAAAGCCCAAGAATGAGAATAAAAGCATTTCAACAGGAATGTTACCTTAAAGATATCTCCAAACATCCCCTGCAGTGGGCTCTGGCGTCGTAATCCATAAAACTTCTCTGCTATTTCATCTAACAACTACACAGCAAGTATAGCATCAAGACAAATGAGGCAAATAACTGCAAGCTTCATCTGACCCAAGCATGTTTTAGCCAAAATATCTAACAGATGGAAAAGTATTTCAAGTAGGAGATATTGCAGACCTCATTAAATGTTGGTTCTCTTTCTATACTCAGCTTGTAGACCACCCTCAACTTATTAAACAGAGGGATTGCATCTCTCTGCAACCTGCATTATAATTATAATTCAAATGCAGTAGCAAACAGCTCTTTAGACTCTAAATTGCAAAATACAGAGAGGAAAAGGAGTTGATGGTCTAATTCATTACATAAAACCACAATGCTCTCATAATCAGATGGTACTAGAGCAAACTGACACCTTTAAGTGGACATTTCTATAATTACTATGCTATTTTGCAACAAATATAGGTGGTAATTAAAAAGAATTCAACCATAAAAATGACAAAACAAAAAACAAAAACTAAAAGAATTAACGCAGTTGTCTTCAAACCAAATTCTAAGTGGATGAAGCATAGCATTTGAGACAGTTCTGCAAGGTCTTGAAAGAAACCAATGTTTTATAAGATATTTGTGTTGAGAAAGAAGATGTAGAAGAAGTTTTTATTGCTTGCTTGTCTCAATGAGGAGACAATAGATAAATATATATACAGACTAAGAGACACAATCCTAATAGACACAACCCTACACAACTTCAACAGCTATATTTCTACAGACACAACTTTTGTGTTTCAACACTCCCCCTCAAGCTGGAGCATGTATATCATATGCACCAAGCTTGTTACAAATGTATTCAATCCTATGACTTCTTAAAGCTTTAGTAAATATATCAGCTAATTGATTATTTGAGCCTATAAAAGATGTAGTAATATCTCCAGAAGTAACTTTGTCTCGAACAAAATGGCAATCAATTTCAATGTGTTTCGTCCTTTCATGAAAAACTGGATTTGATGCAATATGCAAAGCTGCTTGGTTATCACAAATGAGCTTCATGGACTCCTTTGTAAAAATCTGCAGTTCGGTAAGGAGGTTTTTCAACCACACAAGTTCACATGTTCCAACGGCCATAGATCGATATTCGGCTTCTGCACTTGATCGAGCAACAACATTTTGCTTTTTACTTTTCCAAGAGATTAAGTTGCCACCAAGAAAGATACAATATCCAGATGTTGATTTTCTATCCCATGCACCTGCCCAATCTGCATCTGTGTACCCAATAATTTCAAGGTTTCCATGGTCTTTGTATAACAAACCAGTGCCTGGAGATTTTTTAATATATCGTAAAATCCGAATGGCAGCTTCCCAATGACTTTCACGTGGAGATGCCAAGAACTGACTAACAACACTTACCGCAAAAGAGATATCAGGTCGAGTTACAGTTAAATAAAGTAATCTTCCAACCAATCGTCTATATTTTCCCGGATCTTGGATAAGCTCCCCCTGGTCTGGTAGGAGTTTGATATTTGGATCCATAGGAGTGTCAAGAGGTTTGCAATTCATCATACCTGTGTCTTCTAGTATATCCAATGCATACTTTCTTTGTGATATGCAAATTCCTTGCTTGGATTGTGCTACTTCAATTCCCAAAAAGTATTTTAACTTCCCCAGATCTTTTGTTTCAAAATGTTGGAATAGATGTTGTTTCAACAATTGTATTCCTTCAACATCATCTCCTGTAATGACAATATCATCAACATATACAACAAGATAAATGCTCTTACCATGTTGATGTCTATAAAAGACGGAATAGTCAACTTTGCTTCGATTTAAACCAAAATTTTGCACTACTATGCTGAACCGTCCAAACCAGGCACGAGGAGATTGTTTTAGACCATAGAGAGAACGTTTGAGCTTACAAACCAAGTTACTCTCCCCCTGAGCAACAAACCCAGGAGGTTGCTCCATGTAGACTTCTTCCTCTAAATCTCCATGCAGAAAGGCATTTTTAATATCTAACTGATGCAAGGGCCAATGATGAACGGCAGCCATAGAAAGAAAGATTCTGACCGAAGCAATTTTAGCTACTGGTGAAAAGGTGTCAGTGTAATCAATCCCAAAAACCTGTGTATATCCTTTAGCTACCAGTCGAGCTTTAAGTCTATCAACTTGTCCATTGGGCCCAACTTTCACAGTATAGATCCATCGGCAACCAACAGTTGTTTTACCTTCGGGTAATGAAACTAACTCCCAAGTTCCCGATGAATGAAGAGCAGCCATTTCATCAATCATAGCCTGACGCCAACCAGGGTGGGAAAGGGCTTCTTTAACAGATTTAGGGGCAGAAACAGAAGATAAACATGTGATAAAAGCATTATATGAAGGTGAGAGATTATCATATGAAATAAAGTTGTATATGGGAAAGGGATTTCGTGATGACCTGTTACCTACACGACTTGCAATAGGAGAGCTTGTTGCCGGAACCGGGTTCGAGGGCATAGATAGCTCGAGAGATGAATCAGTTGGGATTTCATCGATTTGAACTGTCGCGGGTGGTCGAGAGCGGGATGATAAGTGTAAGGAAAGGGGGTAACACCGTTGTTTTGTAAAGGAGGTTCAGTAGGTGAGGGACTAGGATTTCTAAGTGATGACGGATCTTGAGGTAAATGTACCTCGGTCCCTCCTTGAAAAGTAGGAACAGGAAAAACATCAGGAAAATGAGAGATGGAGGTCGGTAAACTAGACGAAAAGAAAGGTGTTGATTCAAAGAAAGTAACATCAGAAGATACATAAAATCGATGCTTATCAGGAGAATAACATCTGAAACCCTTTTGCAACCTAGAGTACCCAACAAACATGCATTTTAAGGATTTTGGAGAAAATTTATCACGCCGTGGGGTAGTGTCCCGGACAAAACAGGTGCACCCAAAAATTTTTAAAGGAAGAGTATGAAGAGGCTTATCGGGAAATAAAATATTATAAGGTATCTTACCATGTAAAACAGATGAAGGCATACGATTTATTAAATAACAGGAATGAAGGATAGCATCTGCCCAGAATTCTGGAGGGACTTTATAGTGGAGAATCATGGTGCGGGCTGTTTCAACGAGATGCCAGTTTTTACATTCAGATACCCCATTTTGTTGTGGAGTATCGGGACAAGATGACTCATGGAGGATGCCCGCTGAATCAAGAAAGTTAGATAAAGGAGTTGTAAAGTATTCTCCAGCATTATCACTTCGTAAAGTTTTAATAGACACCCCAAACTGATTTTTTATCTCATTAACAAATTTTTGAAGAACATTAAGTACTTCAGAACGGTTTTGCATTAAAAAGACCCATGTACAACGAGAAAAATCATCAGTGAAGGTAACAAAATATTTAAAACCAAGAATTGAATTATAACGAAAAGGTCCCCAAACATCAGTATGAACTAAGGAAAAAGGGAAAGCAGCTCTTTTATTAACACGATTAGGAAACGATGTTCTAGAATGTTTGCCAAGCTGACAGGCTTCACACTCTAGGGTAGATAAGTGAGACAAACTAGGGACAAGTCGCCGTAATTTTTTAAGGCTAGGATGTCCTAGTCGGTCATGGGCAAGGGAAGGAGGAATGGTAGCAGTGCAAACTGTAGAAGGGTTTGGGGTAGATAATCGATAAAGTCCTTCTGATTCATACCCCGAGCCAATCATCTTCCCCGAACGACGGTCCTGCATAATGACAGAATCAGAAGAAAAAGTGACCGTACAGTCCAAAGATTTTGTAAGTTGATGAACAGAAATTAAATTGAAAGGACAGTTAGGTATATAAAGAATTGAAGAGAGAGGCAAAGTAGGAAGGGGGGAAGCCTTTCCAATTGCAGTAGCCGTACTCTTGGACCCATTACCGAAAACAATAGATGGAAGGGACTTAGACTTGGTGAAATGAGAAAATAAAGATGAGTTACCAGAGATATGCTCAGAGGCACCTGAATCGATAACCCATGGTCCGCTCAGGCCAGATTGTGATACAAGGGCAGTATGAGTTCCATCAGTGTAGGCTGCAGGAGTTAAACCAGAAGCTTTGGGAGTGGCTTTAAATCGGACAAACTCTTCATACTCAGCAGCAGAAATGGTTCGAGAATTTGGTTCCCCAGGTTGAGATTGAGCAACACTTGCTTGCGTACGTACCGGTCTCCCATGAAGTTTCCAACACTGATCTCGTGTGTGCCCAGTTCTATTACAATAATCACACACTCTAGTGTTTTCCTGTCCACCACGATTGTTAGTTCGTCCACGACCACCTTGTGTGACTAGAGCAGATTGTTCGGTAGTGGATGTGTGAGTACCCGGAATGGAGGTGACCTGCAAGAGCCGTTTGAACAACTCGGTGGTCCCCGGGACAATGTTGCTTCCAAGAACTTGATTCCGGATGCTTTCAAATTCTGGACCTAATTTGGTTAAGAGAAGTATGACAAAGAATTTCTCTCGTTGGGTAAGTTGCTCTGCGGGTGTACCACCAATAGGCATGAGTGTACCAAACTCAGCAATCAAACTTTGGGCTTTGCCAAGAAAAGTTTCCATATCAATACCATCTTTCTTCAAGTTAACCAAATTGTCAACAACATTATAGAATTGAGAGACATCATTAGTGTACAGAGATTGAGCTTGACTCCACACCCCGACACATGTCTTAAAGGGCCGGAATAAAGGCAACAATTGTGGAGAAAGAGACTGCCAAAGGAGACTACAAAGTTGAGCATCTAACCTTTGCCAAACTGTCTTTTCTTTTTCCGGTATCATATCCACTTCTTTTTGCAAGTGGTCAACAACACCTTGGCCCATAAACCATAATTCTACGGCATCCGACCAAGAGTGGTAATTTTGAGAACCACATAATCTTTCAGAAGTGATTACCGGGTTTCCAGACAGATTAGGCACATAAACAGAGCTCGAAGAAGTAGATAAATTATTGGCAGGAGAAATAGTACCCGAATTATCAGAATTTCCGTCGGAAGACATCGTGACCAAAAATAAATCTGATTGCACGGAAGGAAAGGAGGAGAGCCGACGATACGAACTGGAAAATCTCGCCGGAAAAGGCCGCCGGAGATGGCCTCACGCGCCGGCGCGTGGTGTCGGAGCGCCGGCGACACGGTGGCGCGTGGAGGAGATTCCGGCGACCGAAATTGATGGGTAATGGTCGCCGGAGGATGGGTAAGGCGGCTGTAGTACTAATTTGATAAAATATCTCACCAATAGCAAGTAATTTGAAAAATTAATTTCGAATGAACAGTAAATGTACTGTTCACCGGAAAAAAAAATTTCAAATTTTGACTTTTGGCTCTTGATACCATGTTGAGAAAGAAGATGTAGAAGAAGTTTTTATTACTTGCTTGTCTCAATGAGGAGACAATAGATAAATATATATACAAACTAAGAGACACAATCCTAATAGACACAACCCTACACAACTTCAACAGCTATATTTCTACAGACACAACTTTTGTGTTTCAACAATTTGGAAGAAAATAATGATAATGTAATCAACTTACGTCAGAAGAAGATAACTGATGAACTGCATTAATTCTAATTCAGGAAACTCAAGCTCCTTAGAGCTGACTTGTTTTTTTAACTCATCCATAATATAGTTGGCATCTCGTAGGTTGCCCAGGGATAAATACCTAGCAGTAAGAAAAAACCACAAGTAACCAATCTTGATTGCATATAAATACAAGAAAATTCTTCTATGCCAATCCATAACAAACTAACAATGCCAGATACAAAAAATTAAAATTTTTTGACAAATTACAAAATGTACCCCATCCGTTAGACCGTTACTATTTTTATTATCCGACATTATTACAAAATCAGTAAGGAAATGGCTCCCATAAATATAATAGGATAATAGCTGTGAGATTCTTGAATAGAGCCACTTCCATATATTCTGTATCCTTACATTCTCACTGACACTTATACTTATGGCTCAAGTATGATGCCCAACACACGGCACTATGGCAGTACTGCATAGTTAGTTTTCCATAGGCAAAATTGGTCCTGCTATATTTTAAACATGTAAAACAGAACATCAAAAGTTCACAGTAAATTACCATGTCCTATCTAACATTTATGGAAGATTTAAAAAATATATATACTCATTTTCTTCACAAATCTCAAACATCATCTCTCATTTCACAAGACTGGATGTAAGAATAAACATGAAAGGGAATAGCAGCACACAAAGTTCCGTAAGTACAATGCAAACATTCTAAAATTTTAAAAACTGAAAATGTAAATCGTAAAGTTGAGAATATACAGAAATTCATGCCTAAGAACTCTGGTACCAAAGTTCAAAATACGGCAGCCAGAGTAGCAAGATCAGTAAGTAATGTTCAAACTTACATTAAAACTGCCCGAGCAATAGCCAAATCCTCTTCTCCAGGGTAACACTGCAAATCGAGAAATACAATTCACACGTGTCCATCAAACAAATCATTAAGAGAAAATGAGAAATTATGCATATAACAAAATAACATATCATCAACTTTATGAAGTTTATAGCATTTTCTCAGTTGAACCTATAAAAAGAAATTTTAAATTGAAGAAGATGAAGTTTAACCTTGCCCATGAAATTGATAACAGTTGAAGTGAATTTCTTCGGATTCTTCCCTCTGACAAAATGGAAAGATACTTTACCCATGTCCTATGAAGCATAAATATGTTAGATACAAGATGAACACGAAGCATTAATATATTACTCCGTATTTCATACTAATTTTGCATGTCCAGTGAAGCATTAATCAAAGAAATTAGCAATAGCTAACAGAACAGAATCACCATAATATGTCAATGGTATATCAATCAATTATACATATATACACACGCATACAAATGTATGCATATATTAGAATGAAGTGCAAAAGAGGAAATGAACCAGTACTAGAAAGTAGAAACGCACCACCTCAGGTGACTCTGAGAATATATATTCAGCCAACATGTCATGAAGCTCTGGAGATCCATACTTATGTGCTCCAAATTCATGGGACCACCTGAGGCAAAAGTTTAAAGAGTCATTTGCATACATTATAGAAAAGAAATAATCAACAAGTAGGTCCAATCCCAGCCCCAATTCATCACCAAACCAACCATTTGAACCATACCCTGATCCATTAACCCATATTTGTGTCAGGGTATACGACAGTAATACAAGCCTCCAACAAATAATAATAATAATAATAATAATAATAAACCAGATATTTACAACTCCCCCCCCCCCCCCCCCCAACAACACACACACACACACAAAAGAAGAAGAATAAGCAAATTCCTTGATGTATTTCCCCAGTGTTTCTGATGAACTGCCTCAAAATGTTAGACCAGATATTTACAACCCCCCCCCCCCCCCCCCCCCCCCACACACACACACACACAGAAAAGAAGAAGAAGCAAATTCCTTGGTGTATTTCCCAAGTGTTTCTGATGAACTGCCTCAAAATGTTATTGATAGATACTCATGTAAGCATCCATAGAAAGAATTAGAGTCTTACTTGAGGGCAGCTTTCAAAAAGGATGTACAAGCCTCTACTCGTGTTTTTGCTGCAGTGAGGGCTTCTGCAACTTTTTGCATGTCATCATCATCAGCTAGCTCCAAATTTTGTGGCACTGTAATTCTAGGAAACTTCTTGTAGATTTTCCTTATGCGGTCTAAAGATTAAAATATGTCATAACCAAGTGCAAAACCAAAACGCTTAGAAGTTCTTCAAGAGCCACATCAATTCAATATATGATATATGTAGCTCAGACATAAATAAAAGTGACAATATTTTGGAGAGGAGTTTGATTAAAGAAAAAGTGCAAGGCTCTTGATAGATGCACTATTTACTGTGGATAGATTTTGCAGTTACAATTTGTGAAGAACATTTACAGTGACAATCTTACTTCCTCAAATCGAGGGAATATATTCATGTTATAACTAATACAGGTCCGCAGAAAGCAGAAAACTTCACTTTAGAGCATTTCTTCTTTGTACCACTCTTTAAAAGAATAATCCCCCATGTTAAAAAATTTTGTTGCCTCACTTTCTTTCAGAAATTGCTGAGGGAAAATTATAACTTGCAAGTGGACAAAAGCCAAGTTTGAATACTTTTTGACACAATGGTATATGGGGTTGGGGGGATCATACATTGTTCTTCCCTTCTAAAGGACTAAGAGAATACCAGTTGAGACAACTAGCCCATGATAAATCAGAACAATCATATTAGACACAAATAGGAAGTATAATGCGTGAAAGAAAATACAAAGATTTACATTAGCTTGATTCACATAAGAAATACTAACCAAGAGTGTCATCATCATAAGAGAAGTTTCCTTTTACGAGGGTGTCCACAAACAAAACAGCAAGCTCCCCCCCACAGGTAACCTACATGATGAAGAAACCAAATGCAATTCATTTGAAAAGAAGTTACTTGTAGGGTTAGGATTCTTTTCATATCCTACTCGTTTTCTGATTTCTGCACCTTTTCCTCTAGCTTGTGCTATTCAGATGGTGAAAATCACCCCTAAATTGAATGCTTTTCACAACATTCGGTTCTTAAAAGGTTTAATACTAACGATTATATCCATGCTAGAAAGCTAACTAAACCTTCATATCTGGATGTGTGTACGATGTGCTTGAGGTATAATAACTAATAACCATTTTATCAAGTTGATAACTCCAGTCCTCATTATCAGTTTCATTATAGAAAATTGTTTTTCCAATCAATAAAGGCCCTTGGAGGTTACACATTTCAAAAGGCTTGTGCTAATTATTAACCAAACTGATAGCAAATACGTAAGTGAGAAAAGTATAACCTGTTCATTTTCCAATTGTGCACAGGCCCCAAACTGAAGAAAATCCAATGCATCAGAAAACCTCTCAGCGCCCACATATCTGGAACAAACCAGTAAATGTCGGGAATTCAAGATGTGATCAATAATAGAGTATTAGAGTAAAAAAAATCTAAAGAAAGGAGAAATGTCAGCAATGGAACCTGGCACTAATAGACTTAAACATCTGCTGAGCTCCATAGTAGTTTCCATCTTTCAGAACCTTCTCCAACTTGTCAATATTCTACAATCTCCACCAAAAAAAAAAAAAAAAAATTAAACTAATAGAAATGAAGTTTCCCACATATCCAATCAATGGCAAAAACCATAAAATACCAAATTAAGAATGAAGAAGAAAAATGTCTAGAAAATTGAGAATCACAGGAGAGTAGGATTAGATTGGATGGGTTATTTACCTCCTGAGCAGGAGGGAGTATGGCTCGCCTGACCCTCTCTCGCAACATACTTATAGCCTGTCACTTCACAACTTCTCACTGGGCCTGCCACAAGACCGGCAACCTCTGAATCACAAGTTCATCAATCTATATTTATTATACTAGCATCTAATAATGCCCAATTTAAATACCAAAGATAATGAGAAATGGAATTGATAAAATTGATTAACGCATAAATGACAATAAGTAGAGTATTGCATGTGATCAAAACCTGAGATCCGGTGGGCGTGAAAGGAGATATAGATTTGTTCTTCAAGTCTGTCTTAGAGGGTTTGTTGTCTCATGCTAAAGAAAGAAACAGAAGGGGAAGGGAATTAGGAAAAAAATAATAATTCAGGAAAAGAACAAAGACACAGACGAGCAATGGAAGAAAGGGAAAAAGACGTGAACAGTGAAGATGTCGAAGAGAGACACGTTTGTCCTAAGGCAATTGTTTCTGTAGAGAACATGTTAATAGACAAATACGAAGACCGGAGTACTATAATTTATCCTGTCTTTTTTTTTTTTTTTTTTTGCTTTAGAAAAGGTAAAATAGACCATCCAACTTTTGTAAAAGTGTTATTAAAACTTTTAAAAATGTAATTATACTCATAAACTTGTTATTTTAGTACATTAAAATTTTAAAATTAATTAATGAAATGTGATAACAAGTCACCCAGAATTCAGACGATACTCCGACGACGGGCAGTCAACGATGGTCACATACTTCATCCGAGCAGAAGGCAACCGCAATGGTGGCCTTTGCCTAGAGATGACGACCAGTGAGGCAGTGATTGCCTTCTCCGCCAGATAGTGCGACACTTCTACGCAAAATAGGGAGACCAACCGATCACCTTTTTCAAAGAGGACAACCGACGATCGATCGTTGGTTGTCGATTGTCAATTTTTCTCCGATTGTTATGGTCAATGGCGATCGAGGCAACCGATGGTGGTCAACGATGGCATATATATTAACCCATTTTACTATGTTGGAATGTTTTATTACATTTTTTGTAAGTTTGAGTGGCTAATTGCATTTTCGTATAAAGTTGGAAATCCTATTTAACCCTTTTTTTCCTTTTTAAAAAATTTTATATTATATTCAAGAAATATTATTTGTACCTTTAAAAAAAAAAAGTTAAATGATCTGAATGCAGCTTGATCAAACACACTGTTTACTTCATCCTTTTTTTTTTTAATCCAATAAAATAGTTACTCCCTCTGTCCCATTTTGCATGTCCTGTTTACTATTCATTGGTCAATCCAACTCTTTCTTCATTGCTTATTTTCTTTAGTAATTTTTAATTATTTTTAAATTTGATTTTTTATGTTTAATAGTACTTTTAATGTAGTTTCTAAATATATAAATTTTATATACTAAAAATAAATTTAATATTATGAAAAAATGAAGTAAAAATAGCTTCAGTCAAGCCTCGTTAAACGAACCAGACAAACAAAATGGGACGGAGGGAGTATAACATTAGGTGTAGTTTGATCCTAAAAAATGAAAGGTACAACTCTTCCCTCCCACCCATTTATACATAGAAGAATTTTTTGTTTATTTATTTATATAATTAATTCCAATATAGAGTAGAGTTTTTTACTTAAAAGCAGTGATCTGAGCTATAACTGCATGTACGGGAAGCTTTGAAGTGTCAAGTGAGAATGGAATAAGTGAAGGATGGAATGGTGGCATTGGTCGAATTTACAGGTTTGCCACCTGGAGCCGGAGCTGATGATTCATTGCAAAATTGTGTAGATTTGATGTTAGGTGCTTAAATCATCTCTAATTGATATAACTACCTCACTGCTCACACATTCATTCACAAAATCACAAATTCAAGAAATCAACAAATTGCTCACAAATTGAACAAATCAACAATCTAGTAATCTACCAAACAGCACATTCATGATTCATTATTATGACCTGCCAATCTGCCAATTGCCATATACCGTATACCAAATACGGCCATTAGGCCATACCAAACTGGCGAACTGCTCTCTGCTCACATTCATTATTCATAAACAAATTCAACAAATCACTTAAGCACATATATTAAATTGATTAAAAATAAAATTGGAGAAATTAGGGATTTAGGGCAAAAATAAGAACCTGGGAGTCAGAGGAGACGAGAGGGCAGAGGCGTTGAGGCGGTAAGGCGGTAAGCCGGCAGAGAGGCCGAGAGGCGACGATTCAATGAACGGAGACGAGAGACAGGAGAAGCAGAGACGAGGAGTGACGAGCGTGCAATCTCAAATCTGAAATAAGGAAAATTAAAAATAATATATATATAATACAGCTCCAAAACCACGTCGTCTTGGGCTGTATAATTTTTGACAGCTGCTTAAGTAACCAACAAGGTTAATGTGGAACAGCTTTTCATTGTGGGGTAATCATCAACATCAACATGTAACTACAACTTTGTCGGAAAACTAGAGAAATGATTTTTTTTGTGATTCAACATTTAGAAGCAGTAAGTCTATTATTTTCTTTCAAGTTGAATATTATATATTAGTGGATGTGTAATTGTGTATGGTATCCTAATTTGCTTCAAAATTTATTGCTCCTTACATCAATTAAATTTTTTAAAGAGTTAAAGCAGCCTCGAGTCACAACCTGACCTGGATGGAAGTCAGGAAGGTGCTTATATTATGAGTGGGTATGTTAATTTTATATTTACATGCTAATTAATGTGTACTTTGAACTCTTATAAAAAACTGAGATACCTTTCTGATTCGGAATAAATTTGAGCTTGGAGAGTGGAGAGGATGAGTATGTGAGATAATAAGAGTTCCTAGTTTAATTACAAAACTGTACGTCCCGGCCTATGTATGTTATGCAACTTTCATTTCAAGTAGTCATTCTAGTTTTGTTTTACATCAAATGTCCTTCCCCATTATGTATGAAATAAAATGAGATATTCAGTTTACAGATAAAATTTTGTATTACTACTTTTATGTATGAAATAAAATACCCTGCATCACCTTTGCCTTATGGTTCAAACATGAAGAAGAGTTGCAGAGAGGAATCTCTTTGTTGCACATCCATGAAATGCAGTTTTGGTCAGAGGAATCTCTTTGTTGCTTCATTCTTCTTTCACACAGCTATATATTTCTTCTTGAAAAGATGATTTTGAGAGTGCAGCTCTCTCGAGATACATGCTTGTGAAACTGGACTTGAGCTGAGGCCTGAGGGAGGATACCAAATCTAAATATACTAGTGTTAGGATCTTGTTTATCACTTCACTCTGCTTTGGTAAGTGATATTGCATTGCATTTGCAGGAAGCACAGAAATGATAGATGTATCATATCATATCAGCATGGGCATGGAAGGACAAGTATTAACTAATTGCATTCATGCTTGTGTATTTTTAACACAGTTTGAACTGTTTGGTGTAAGATTACAACATTAATACAGTGTTTTGTTTATGTTCAGGGCAGCCGCCATGGTGGATGACAGAGCGAGCTTTCCCTGTGAATCCAAATACTACTCGCAAGTCGATCTACGTCAACTCCACAATCCAATCATTCAAAACCCCAAAGGAAGGAACTCCCGCCGCAAACCCCGGCTTCGCCTTATCTTCCCCGCGCACACTTTCGCGCCTTATCACGCTCTTCTCCTCCGCCGACGGCCGACCAAAACTGCTCGATGCTTTCTCCAGCGTTTGGTTGCCTTCTCCTTTACCTGAAATTTTTTTTGCTTTTTAACTAAAACTAGTATTTTCACCCGTGCATTGCACGGAATAGATTTGTTATAATATTTTAAGAATATTTGGATCGATATATAATTGTGTAAATTATAACATCGAATATTATATAGTGCAATTGAAGAATTGAGTTGAATCGATTATGTTTTCTGATGTTAACATCGCTTGAATTCGAGCAAACAATTATCCAATTAATAGCGAACTACTATTCGTAACAACAATTTGGGGTTGCAAATAGTAGCACCTTGTTGTTGTTCGCAGTCTCAAATTGTTATTACAAATAATAATTGGTAGGGAATATCCCAACCGACATAAATTTACCTCGACTGGTCTGCCTTTGTCTTTTCTTCTTGTTTTTGCAGGTAACAGGTCGGGCTTCTTGTGAAGAACCCGGTCGGGGTCCGACCGGGAGTCGCCCGAACGGCAGTGTCGACCACCGAACGGTAGCCCTTTGGCGAGAGAGCTGATAAATGACACGTGGCGGCTCCTTGCGATGACAGACAGGGCACCCGGGAGGATGACACGTGGTGGCTACGTGGAGAGCATGCCGAACGACCGGATTTGTGTCTCCGGCGCAGCGGCTATAAATACCCACAGTAGCTACAGTGTGAGGGACTTTTGGACGATCGATAGGTTGTTGTTAGAGAATCCCGACCGCAGTCAGTCGGTACTCAGAGCAACCAAGTAGATTGTACTTAGGGCCTTCACCGGGATCAATAAAGATATTTACTTGCTTTAATTGGTCTCGTGTTTGTTTAATTGTTGCTTACGTAGTAATTAGCAGTATCATTTTGGCGCCGTCCGTGGGGACCCTTGCAAGAAAGCAAACGTCTTGACGAGCACCCGATCCTTCATCAACAATGTATCCGTGGGCACAAAACCTCTTTGCCGACGATCAGGCGGATGCAGCTAGCTCATCCGACCACCAGACGACACAACAACAAGGTCAGACGATGGACCTCAACCTCAATCTCTCACCACCACATCCATCCAACACATACCCAGCCGCCCAACAGCCGGTGAACTACATTCAACCGGGGTACCCAACACCCGGTCAGCCATATCCGCAACCGCCGATGATGTATCCCGGCCAATATCCATACCCGGTCCCACCTCAGCCGTACGGGTATTGGCCTGGCCAACCGATGTATTATACTCCCCCGGTTGGCTACCCACCATACACGCCTGCGTACACGGCTCCAACCGCCGCCCCTCCAGTTTACCCGGCCGCACAAGTAGAGCCGCAGCATCAGCCCGCTTCCCGGGCTCGACGCTCGGCTCGTTCGCGGTTGGGGTCGGGGGGTGCTGATGCGATGGAGGCACCACGGCAGGCTCAGCAAGCAGCCGAGGTTCCCACCCAAGTGGAGGACCCCGAAGAAGTTGCCCGAGCGGTAGCTTTTGATCGTCTTCGACCGGAGATGCGGCAACGTTTGGGGCCCCTAGACCCGAACCGCCAACCGGAAGACGTACAGATGCAGGAGGCCAGCCAGGAGGCTTCATCCGGGCATAGCGGGTCGAGATCTCATCGACGACGACGCGCTCGGGACGCAGCCCAAGCTGCCCAAGCCGCCGAGCTCAACGAGACCCGAGGATTGCTCTACAACCTCCAGGCGGAATTTGCGCAATTCAAAAATGCGCACCCTGCAACACCCCCGGTCGACCAATCGACCTTACTCCGGACGCCTTTTACAGCGGCAGTGATGGCTCAGCCTTACCCGCTCGACTTAAAGGTCTCCGAAGAGAAATGTTACGATGGCCGTACGGACCCTGAGGTCCATGTCAATGACTTCTACGGCAATATGATGCTGAAGGGCGTATCAGACGCCGTAATGTGTAGGGCTTTTTATTCCACGCTTACCGGTCGAGCGGCAGAATGGTTCCGAACTTTGCAGCCGGGCTCGATCGACAATTTTGATGCCTTGGCGATCAAGTTTGTGAGAAAATTCATCACCTCCAAGGTGGTGAAAAAGTCCTATATGTACTTGGAGAAGGCCAAGCAGCTTGAAGGGGAAAGCTTGACCGACTTCCTTGTCAAATGGAAGGCGGCGGTCGGGGAGGTCGAGCCCATGGATGACGCAACCGCCACTCACATGCTACACATCTCCCTCCGGGCGGGCTATTTGTATCAAGATTTCATTCTCCACCCCCCGGCCACTTATGAGGAGGCCCTTCGAAGGGTCACAGATTATGCCAACGCCGGCGAGGCGAATGCCGTAAAGCGCTCGCAGGAGGTCGGGTCTTCGTCCCGTAAACCGGTCGGCCGGGCGGAACACCGATCGGGTGATGACCATCCCCGATCCCGCACCAGGCCTGGTGAGTTTACGGCCTTGAACCGATCCGCAGCGGAGGCCATGCAGTACGCTCAGTCCTGCAATCTCATCAAACTCCCCCATCCCGATCGAGACGGCCCTGACAAGAGTAAGCATTACGCTTACCATCGATGTGCCGGGCATGACATTGAGGAGTGTACCCACTTGCGCCAACTGTTGGAGGATTTGCTCAATCTTGGAAAATTGGACAAGTGTGTGGGGAAGAGAGAGGACACCAAGAGGAATACCGATCGGAGAGATTACCGGCGTTCCCATCACCGCTCCGATCGCTCTGATCGTGATGGATGCTCCGATCGGTCAGGTTAGGACCGAAGAGACGATCGAAGAGACAATCGTCGCGATGACCGACGGGACCCTGACCCTCCGTCTAGCAGCCGACCAGCAGGAAAGCCGACCATCCACGTCATTTTCGGTGGATTGGAAGACGCTTCCTGACCGAGGAGTAATTGCCCGGTCGCCATAGTGGATTCCCGGGAGACCGGGAAGAGGCAAAAGATGGAGCCCATAACCTTCACCCTCGAAGATCAACCCAACAGCGGTGACCATGGCATGGAGCCGCTCGTGGTCACGATTGATGTGAAAGGGACGGATGTCCAGAGGGTTATGGTGGACACTGGCAGCAGTGTGAACGTCCTTTATTTGGACGTGTTCGAAAAACTTGGACTTGACAGGAAGGAGCTGACTCCGGTCGGTGTACCACTGTCGGGTTTTACCGGGGCTCTTGTGTACCCCGAGGGAAAAATAACGCTCCCGGTTGAGATCGGCACATCCCCAAAGTCGATCAAGACGGAGCTTGAGTTCATTGTGGTCAACCTCCATTGCGTCCACAACATTATCTTAGGCCAACCCGCCATTATGAAGATCGGTGGGATAATTTCCATGCCCCACCTGTGCATGAAATTCCCCACCCCTAATGGGGTCGGCGTAGTCCGCGGCGACGTCCAATCCGCCCGGAAGTGTTACACCCGAGCGGTCAACAGACGCGACTCCGGTCAGTCTTCCCGGGTGAACACTATAGCCAAGGAAGAGGCTAAGGACCGGAAGGAGCAACCTGAGCCTTCCGAGGAAATCGAAGAAGTTCCCCTGTCCGAGGACCGACCGGACAGGAAGATCAAAATTGGCCGGGCCCTCACCCCCGAGCTACGAACAGAAATCTTGGCCATACTCCGGGAGTATGCCGATATCTTCGCGTGGGGGCCCGAAGACATGCCCGGGATCGATCGATCGGTAATTTGTCACAAGTTAGCCGTCGATCCCGCAGCAAAGCCGGTCGTACAGAAGACCCGGCACCTTTCTTCCGATCGCCACGAGTTTGTCAGGGAAGAAGTCAAGAAGATGGCGGCGATCAAGCACATCCGACCGGTGATCTATCCCGAGTGGGTGGCCAACATTGTTCTTGTTCCGAAGCCCCCAGCTTGGAGGATGTGCATAGACTTCACCGACCTCAACAAGGCTTGTCCGCTCGACCCGTATCCTCTACCGAGTATCCATCAGATGGTCGACGAGACGGCCGGGGCCGAGTTGATGAGCTTCATGGATGCATTCAAAGGATATCATCAGATAATGATGCACCATGAAGATGAGAGCAAGACAACCTTCATGACCCCGGACGGGCTGTATTGCTACCGAGTGATGCCGTTCGGCCTCCGTAACGCGGGAGCGACCTACCAAAGGATGGTCAATATGCTCTTCGCTGATCTACTGGGCCGAACGATGGAGACCTACATTGATGATATGCTGGTCAAGAGTCGGGACCGATCCGACCACACTCGGGATCTCAGGGAATGCTTCCAGATCATGAGGAAGTACCAGTTGCGGCTGAACCTGACCAAGTGTACCTTTGCGGTTCAGACCGGCAAGTTCCTCGGCTACATGATGACCAAGAGGGGAATCGAGCCCAACCCGGCCAAAGTAAAAGCGATTCTGGACATGCAACCGCCTTCTACCGTTCGGGAGGTCCAGCAATTGACCGGTCGGTTGGCAGCTCTCAGCCGGTTCCTCTCAAAGTTAGCCGAGCGCGCTTTACCTTTCTTCAAGGTATTGCGAAAAGTTAATGGATTCGTCTGGGACGAAGAATGCCGAGCGGCTTTTGATGAGCTGAAGGAGTATCTCATGTCACCAATCGTGCTCTCAAAGCCCGAGCTCGGAGAAGAGCTAGACGTGTACCTCGCCGTCTCCGATCGTGCAGTAAGCGCAGTATTATGCCGAACCGATCCGGAAGGTGTCCAGCGACCGGTGTACTATGTAAGCCACGCGCTACATGGTCCCGAGCTCCGGTACTCCCGGTTAGAGAAGGTCGTCTACGCCTTGTACATTGCCGCGAAGAAGTTGGCTCCCTATTTCCAGGGTCGAGCAATTCGCGTGTTGACCGATCAGCCGATCGGGCCAGTCCTCCGAACTGCTTCATCATCCGGTCGCCTAGTCAAGTGGGCGTTAATGCTGACCCAGTACGCGATCGAATACCGACGAGACCAGCCATCAAAGGTCAATCCCTTGCTGATTTCTTGGTCGAGTGCACCGCCCGGGATACCCGACCCCCGGAGGTTGCGGATCCCGAGGCTGAGTGGTGGTCGCTGGCTACTGATGGGTCGAGTAGCAAGAAAGGGGCAGGAGGAGGAGTGGTGGTCACGAGCCCAGAAGGATTCAAAGTTTATTTTGCTCTCATGTATCAGTTCCATCCGACTAACAATGAAGCCGAGTATGAAGCCTTCATCAATGGCTTACAGTGCGCTCGGGACCTGGGGGCTGAGTACATTCGAGCTCAAACAGATTCTGCGCTCGTGGTTGGGCAGGTTCTCGGAGATTATGAAGTCAATGGAGAGCGTCTACAACTATACCGAGACCTGGCCATGGAGAAGCTTGCTCAGTTCCGGGGGTACACCGTCCGGCATATACCCCGATTGGATAATGCCGATGCGGACATCTTGTCTAAGTTGGCTCAAGACGCCCCGGAACACATGTCAAAGATAGCCCGGATTCTGGTGATCCCGAAACATAACATCCATCGCCTGCCGGTCAATCCAATCCAACCGGTAGAGGACAATTGGATCACCGATCTGAAGGAGTTCCTCGAGCACGGTCGGCTTCCGGACGACCCTCAACGTGCTCGGAAGGCCAAGCTTAGAGCCCCGAGGTTCCAAGTCTTGGACGGTCGTCTTTACCGGCGATCATACGGAGGCCCTCTTATGCGTTGCTTGACCGCATTCGAGGCCGATTTGGTTATGAAGGAATTGCATTCAGAAATATGTTATTCACATCAAGGAGGTCGATCACTAGCCCGTCGTATCATGCTGATCGGGTACTATTGGACGTCCCTCCAGCTAGACTGTGAAAAGTTAGCTCGGGAATGTGAGACGTGCCAACTGTTTGCTCGGATGCCTGGACGACCGGCAACCTTCTATCAGCCGGTCACGACTGCAATTCCCTTTGCTAGGTGGGGGGTAGACATCTTGGGCCCCTTCCCTCAGCTCTCCGGTCGAAGAAAGTTCGTGATTGTCGCCATCGATTACTTCTCCAAGTGGATAGAAGCCGAGCCCTTAGCCACGATCACCTCTCAACAGTGTGCTCGGTTCCTTTGGCGTAATGTGATTTCCCGCTGTGGACTTATCGGACGACCCCGAGGGAAGCAACCTTGGAGACCCCTTTCGCCCTGGTTTATGGAGCAGAAGCCCGACTCCCGATCGAGGCTTGGATCCCGACCGATCGAGAGAGAACTTATAACGCGGAGGAGAACGAACATGCGATGGTCGTGGATCTCGATGGGGTCGAAGAGAAGAGAGAGCTAGCCGCTCGGCGTATGGCCGAGTATCAGAAGCGAGTCAAGAGTTCAAAGGACGTCCGGGTCAACCCTCGTTATTTTCAGGTGGGAGACTACGTTCTACGACGAAGGGAGGCCAGTCAACCTTTGGAAGGAGGGAAGCTAGCTCAAAATTGGGAAGGGCCATACATCATCAGCGCTATCATACGGCCGGGGACATATCGACTGGAGACAACAACCGGTCGGGTAATTGAGGGGACTTGGAATTCCGAGCACCTCGTTATGTTTAGGCACTAGCCTATTTTTTGTAACCTTTGGACGAATTGGGGGCTTAACCTGCGAGTTAGTCCCGGTCGTCATTTGTAATTAAGTTTATTTTTGTAAATATTTATTTAACCGCCTGCGAGCGGGAAGGTTTAATGTATATACGATCGGTGATTGCTCGACCGTTTGCATACGGCGGCCCGGTCGGTTATTTCTGTTACCTTCATTGCACGCAGGTTAATGCATCGTCAAATTACATCGACCGGACGAGTCTATCGACCGGTCAAATGCGCTCCTCTTCGGCGGACATCAGGGTCACGCCACCGATCGGGAAAGCCAGAGCTCTCAGCACAATTCCCCGATCCGTTCAACTTCTTTCCACTATTGCACCCACTCGTGCCTTGAGAGCACAATAGTGTGGGGGCTGGGATGAAGGAAGTGTCTAAAGGCTCGTCGCTCGGGAAAATCCCGACCGTGGAGGCTTACTTATTTTCAAAATTTTGACAAGGCCTGGAGATCGGGTAAACCCGATCGGGTTGGCCAGTTTGACGTCAAAATCTCAGATGCACGACCGGGCCATAAGGCCATAAGGTCGGGTGTCGAACAAGTCGAGTAGTGCAGGACCGGGCCAAAAGGCCATGAGGTCGAGCATTAAGGGTCGGCACACGCATGACTAAAAATAAAAGTGCGAAAAAGAGACGAATGACACAAGTTGGACAAAAAAACCAATTTCATTGATTAAAAGGATGGCGCCCGGTACAAATTCGGGACCGGGCTCCCGATTAAAGTCTTCTTCGCGGCTTCAGCCTCGCCCTTCTTCGACAGCCCCGCTCCGCTCGGGGTGGTTACCGCTCCGACCGCCTCTGAGGTCTGCTCTTTTGGATCAAACGGTGCAGGCCCCGGGTCGGGTATGTCGTCGGGAAGCGTAGTTAAGACCAGTTGAATATCATCCCCTTCGAGGGCTTGTTCCATGATCTTCCGCGTCTGGTCGCGCATCTTCCGTTAGCCGGCTTTGTACGCCCACCGGCCGAACGTCCATATAAGCTTCTCCCCGATCTCCGTACCCCGAACGGACCGAAGAAAACGGGTGCCTGACTCGTTGTCCCGGAAGAGATGTCGGGCGAGTTCGTCCGGGTTGTTTTGACGAGCCTTCAGCTCGGCCACTTCCCCGACCGCCTGTAGGGCGACCTGCTCCGAGATATCCCGCTCGACTTTTACCTTCTTGAGCTCGGCCTCGAGGTCTCGGATCTCCTGTAATCGCCGGTTGGCGACCTTCTTCAGGGCCTCGGCTTCATTGGCCTGTAAGGCCCGTTGTTGAAGGAACTGGGCCGCTCGGGAGATCTGCAATACATAGAACGATCGAGTTAGCCGAGTGGAGTTACTTTAAAGAAAACTTAGAAGAAGGAAACATGTTTACCTCAGCCAGGTCGTGACCGATCTTCCCGGGCACCACCTGGTAGTAGCCCAGGAATGCGGTGAGGAGGCTCGAGAAAGGGAAAGTGATCGGGGCCATGAGGGAGTCGTAGTGCATCCCGAGCCACTTTCCCCGGTGCCGCTCGATAATGTTCCCGAGCTGGCGGCTTGTATCAAACTCGACCCGACCGGCAAGGGTTGCAGCGATTCTGCTTGCTTCTCCTTTTGTCAGCAAGCTCATCTGGGTCGCGACGCTCTCGCTGTTGAGGAACTCGAACCCGTCCCCGCCTGGCGCTGCCGGCCCGGCCGGGTTTTCCTTGGCTGCCTCCCCGCCGTCTGCCCGGTTGCCCTCTTAGGGCTCGGCCTGAGGGTAATCCCCTATTACCCTCGTAGGCGTTCCCCTGGCATCTTCAGCCGGGGAGTTTCGTCAGCCGGGGAGTGTATTCAATCATGATTTTTAGAGTTTTAAAGACTTTTAAAATGATAGATTTTAATTATAAACTTTGATTGACTTTCATTCGTTCAAAATTTTTTAAGACTTTATAAGACTCAGTCTATATAACAAACATTCATAGACTTTTTCAACTTTTTATTTTAAAAAGTCTACAAAAGTCATTAAAATTCTAAATTGAATACATCCTTACAAACTTTCAATGATTTTGATTCTTATCATTTATAATTTTCTTACAAAACATTTATAATATATTATAAAATTCTTCTTATTATATAGTTCTTCACCCACATCAACATTCTCAACATTATTATTTTTATCCATAGTATGTTGTGACTTATATGCTAATTACTTATAAACATTTAAAAAAAAAAAACTATTTCATTAAAAATTCATAACAATATTGAACAATAAAATTTATAATAAAAGAATTGATCAAATAAAATATTTAAAAATACAATTACAAGTTGCATAAAATAAAAAATAAAAATATAATATTAATATATATATATATATATATATATATATATATATATATATATATATATATATATATATATATAATTATACTTGATATATTGCTAGGCATAACACAAAGAATTATTATTTGTAATAACAATTTGAGACTGCGAACAACAACAAGGTGCTACTGTTTGCAACCCCAAATTGTTGTTGCGAACAGTAGTTCACTATTCGTAGTAGCCGGTTGTTAAAAAAGAAAAAAGAAAAATATATATTACGAATACAAACATAAAAAAATTTAAAAAATATAAGTATTTATATGAATATTATGAAACATATACTAAAATTTGACGATAAAAATTTGTTTTGTTCATGTATTTAGCGAGAATTAGAGAAAGTTATGAATAAAATTCATAGAAAAAATAAAAATCAATATAAACAAGCAATAATGAAGTAAAAATAATATTATTTCGAATTTTTAGAGGAAGATTGTAAAGTTTAGGAGAGAGAAAAAAATTGTAGAGTTTAGGTATGAGGAAAATATAGGATAATGAAGGAAAAAATAATTTAATTAAATTTAGATAGGTTTATAAAGTTTAAATAGGAAGAAAAAAAAAGAGTTTAAATATGTTTAAAAAAAAAAGAGTTTAAATAGAGAGAGAAAACATTCAAAGTTGTTACAAAGAAAATTTTGAAATCATGGGGTTGATGGTTGAATTTCAACTATTTATATTTGAGAATGAAAAGTATACAAAAGTCCTAAAATTAAAAAGTCTACAAAAGTTCATAACATTTTGAATACCACATGACTTTTAAAGACTCCTTAAAAATCTTGATTGAATACCGCATGACAACGGAATGTTAGATTATTGGGAATATGTAAATAAGACAAGGGTAAATTTGGAAATTTTATATTCCAAAATAAATATAATTTTAGTTATCTTATATAATTTGAAGTAAAACTCCTTTAAAACTCCATTGAAGTGTTTGTCATTAGTGGATTGGATACGGATGTAACTTTCAATAAATTTGTGATATCTAATTCCCTTTGTTAATCCATTGCAAAAACGTTATATATATATATATATATATATATATATATATATATATATATATGTGTGTGTGTGTGTGTGTGTGTGTGTGTGTGTGTGTGTGTGTGTGTGTGTGTGTGTGTGTGTGTGTGTGTGTGTGTGTGTGTGTGTGTGTGTGTGCGTGCGCACACGATAATAATAATGGAAAAAATAATAAAATTATAACTGTAGAGATATTTTGGTTCAAAAAATTATATAGTATAACTCTTATAGCATAATGTATAAAAAAATTTAACAGAACAAACAGGCGTAAATCAATAATATAATTTAGATTGAGACTTATTATATTTTTAAACTAGTATTTTATATGTGTAAAAATATATGTTCAATATTAATATTCAAGATGAAAATCTTAATTATATTAATTTAAAAAAAATAGTACAACATTAACCGACAAAACATACATAAATTAGGGTTGAGACTTATGTTAACATTAGATTAGATTTAGATTAGTACACTTTACTATTCACAGTATCTATTCAACAAATCATAAGATACTTGGTATCATAATTAAATATTAAACAAATTATTTAAAGAGTGAATATTATAATGTGATTTTTAAATATTTTTGTTTTATTAAACGGGATTTGTTAGGAAATCTGTAGTATATATAAACATGAAATTACAAAATTGGATGGAGGTGTGTTTGGTAGTTTGGGGGTTCGTTCGCAGGACCTCTCAGCGTAGAATTTCTAAAGCTGATGTCAAAATAGTTGATGATTTGATGATGATTGGTCGGTCCCCTGTCGTGTAGTGTAGTCCACTGCCCACTAGGATGGTGTTTGGTAGGGATTGGATACTATAAAAACAAGTGTGGCTTAAGCTTCGGGTGCATAATTGAGTTGTTAGTGCTCGAACTGAACTGATTTGAAGTTGAGTGAGAAATGAAAGTGATCGACAAGATCAGTGCTGAGGAGGCCGCTGCAACGGCACTACTGCTCTTAATGGAAATGACAACGTGGTTTTCTCATTCGAGTTCTTCAACATTTTGGTTACTACAGGCTTCATACCACAGTAGATGCAAGGTGCGTTTTCTGGCCTGGGTTTTATGGTTATCTTCGGAATGAACGATGTTTTTTTTTTTTTTTGGGTTTGGCGCAGGATGTTTTATTTCTTCTTTGAATCGAGAAGCAACAAGAGTGACCCAGTTGTTATATGGTTGACTGGAGGGCCAGGGTGCTGCAGTTCATTGGCTTTGTATTATGAGAACGGACCTTTTTACATTGCTGATAACCAGTTAATAGATTTTGATATGCAAATTGTAAATCGTAGAACCCCCAATTTTATTTTGGTTAGACTAGTCGAGTCATAGACCAAGAAAGTAAAAATTATTAATACATTGAAAAGAGAAAAATAAGAGGAAGATGTATGCATATAATATGTATTTCGAGAATTTAATCCCTCAAGAAATCCGAGAAGAAATCCCTCAAGAAATCTAAGAAGAATTCCCAAAAATAATCTCAGAATAAATTTCAAAAAAGAAGGACGTGACTTGAAGTTTGCATGAAGTTATCTTGAAGATCAAGCATCTATGGAAAGAAAAGAGTACATTGAGTGAAACGAAATAATAACTAAATGATTGTACAGACGGAATGGTTGAAGTGTGAAATATTAAACTTAAGGTTATAGGTTTAAATCTCATATCCCACATATTTTACAAGAGAATTTTAAAGAAGCCAAATTAAATCCATCAAAGTACCTGCTAGGTCCTTGTGATGTGTAGCTTGCTAGGTCTTTATCCAATGGATTAATGTGTAGCTTGGCGGAAGAGTTTTCATCTTTTAGGCAAGAGGTTATGAGTTCAAATTCAAATCTTACTCTAATTTTGTCCAAAAATTATATTCTTTTATGCCACATTACAAAATCTGACATGGCAATGTCACATCACACAACCTGACATGACAATTCGAATCCCACGTGGACAAACTTAACGGTGTTAAGTATTGTCCTTAATTGTTCTAAATCTTAAAGTATATGGATTAAATTGAACAAAATAAAGGTACAGGGACTAAATTGAACAAAACGCTACAGTACAGAGACCTAACATGTACTTTGTCCGATAAAGTTTGGGCGATGGGAAGCAATCTCAAGTGAGAGAAGAGATTTCAATTGATTTGGGAAGCAGTTTCAAAATCAATTAAAATTGGGAAGAGATTTTGAAATTGAGCAAAAGTGTGAAGAAGGGAAGAAATTTCAAAATTGAAGAAGAGAAGAAGTTTCAGAATTGAAATTGTGATGCAATTTCAAAAGAAGGGAAGAAGTTTCACAATCAAAGATGGGAAGAGATTTCACAATTGGGAAGAAGTTTCTAAATTGAATTGGGAAGCAGTTTCACATGTGAATGGGAAGAAGTTCACGTGAATGGGAAATTCAAATTGGGCAGAGATTTCATCCTATGGCAGCAATATCAATTCATGGGAAGAGATTTGCATTGAGCTTAAATTCAGAAGTTATAAATAGCAAGGGATGGAGTTGCAAAATCTAAATAAAGCATGTGATGAGATTTCAAGTTGCCAAATCAAGAAGGGAAGAACCAGAAGATATTTCATCACAAATAAGGAAAGGATGAGAAACGTAAAATACAGATGAATTTTATGCAACAGTTGCAGAAGGAAAATTACTAGTCCAAACTAGTAAGAGATTAAAATTGGAGATTAAATTGGAGAATACATTTGAAGATAAATTACTAGTCTACTTATTACATCATAACGACTCATAGGCCAAAGTCTAACAAAAGAAGCAATACTATAAGGCATTGAGCTAAGCTCGGCTAACGCGCTCTCAACGAAGATCTACTCCATACCTGAAATACATTTTAAACAGTTAGTGAAAGAATGCTAAGCAAACCTCCAATCTAACACGTAAAACTATAGATATACATTTATATTTAAAATAGGTTTTGCAACTGCAATATATATTCAACAAACCAACTCAACAATGTTTTCCAAAAGGTACCCAAGCATTTAAGACTCAAAGATCAATTCAAGAAGGATTCCAAGAATAAATTCAAGACCAAGACTATTCGAGATACAAGGCAAGAGTCAATCAATAGTCAACGAGATAGACTCAACTCAAGTGGATTCAAGGAATCAATGCCGAATCAACAACAAGATAGATATCCAGCAAAATGGTATATACATATACATATAACAATAGTCAATATTCAATATCAATTTCCAGTCTTATAACAGTTCCAACCTTTACACCAAGAGACCACCATGTACACCAGTCCAACCTTATCCACCAAAATGAAGCCTAAGCTTCTTCCACTAATCCAAATGAAGCATAAGCTTCTTCCACCAATCCAATGAAGCATAAACTTCTTCCACCAATCCAAATGGAGCATAAGCTCACCAAATTCCACAAATCCAAATGGCAGAAGCCCAATAATACAATAATAATACAATATAGCCAATAAAAATGTATATATATATCATCAAGTTACTCAAGAATCAATTGATATCAATGAACAAGGGTTCACAAGAGAATCACAATTCAAATGGAGGCCAAAGAGTTCACAATACACCAAGAAAGACTAGCAATACACCAAAGGCCAAACAACAATGCACTGGAAACCAAAGTCAGGGATCAAACTCCCCGGACTTCACGGTCAGGCTTAACGGGAAAGAAGTTCCCGCCACGTTTTACCGCATAGAGGCGGCGACAAGTGCAACAGGAAGAGATTGTCGCCATGCACTCCCTCAACTCGCCTTGCGGGTCTCTCTTGCCACGAGACAACCCTGCACGACCAAAAGAATATCAGAACCAGTACGTGAACAGAAGCAATACATCAATGCAACAGAAATGTGCTATTTCATCGACACAAAGGCTAAAACTCAACAAGAAATTCATACTAACAGCTCTAGAATATATCAATAACTCAAAGGAAATCAAGAATAGACATTATAGCTCAAGGACAACATCCAAATATACTCAAGAACAAGAGATATATCAAGAAATACACCAAGAATATGCTCATATTTTCAGGTAGAACATTCATCACATATTGGATTGAAAATAGCTTTGTTGGATATGGAAACTTACCTCTTGAGCTAGCAATCCAAAAGCAAAGTCAAACCTAGTCTCAACTCAAAAAATAACATGTGAACCAAATCAAACCTTCACATATCAATTAAAACTACGTTGAGCCAGAAAATGACTCAAACCCTGAACCTTTCTAAAAGTCAAACACATCTTTGCCAACTAAGCTAAATCACCTTTTATTAACCTATAATCATTTATTAACACTAATAAATCCTTTTTATCATATTATTAGCCAATAAGCTACCATCTTAATCATATTATCATGCCACTTCATGCACCATCATAACCCATCAATAATGTATCTGATTGCCTCCCTTTCCAATATTCATCAATTAAGAACCATTATAAATTCATAAACATACTTGATGGATACCGAGTATCGGAACCCAGTTGAACTGCCTAGCCCCGAGTAGACCACTTAAACCCCTCCATAAACCCCCCAAAAAAATACCCCTTTAACCCCCAATAATTACCTTATTATTATTCCCCTTACCCACAAAATCCAAATTAACTAGCCGTTATTTTATTTATCACGCATTATTAAATCCTTTCATTACCTATTAATTTACCGATTCCTAACCTCCTACGTACTACCTATTTATTTCCTATTATCCATAACTCCCCACCTAATTACCCATAAACTCACATTTAAACCCAATTAAAGCATGGATGACCCACTAACGGTAAGAAGACTACTCCCTTGGTTGTTATAAAAGAGGACTCAAGAGCACAAAGGAGGTGGGCGCATTATTCATCTCCACACATGGAAGGACTCTTCTCACATCACTCTTACCATATCACTCTTCCACTCTATCACTCTTCTACTCTCATGCAAAGGAGACTCTTTCTCTCAATAAAGAAGACTCCAACACTCTAGATAGACAAGAGCTCCATCTCTACACAATACTACATGTACAAAATAATCATACCACATGTACAATACACAACAAAATAGTGAAGTCTTTACGCTTGGCACCGCCCAAAAAGGCCCGTGGTTTTCCTTTCGATTTTCTGGGGATGAGTTGCCAGAGACGAAGGAGACGGAGGTCTTGTCGTCTCCGGCAGCTTGGAAACGAAGAACTCCAAGCTGTCGGATACGAAGAGATCATCCGTTCTTTAAATATATATATATATATATATATATATATATATATATATATATATATATATATATATATATATATATATATATATATATTATTTTCTTTTATTTTATTTTAAATTTTAATTTAAAATTATTAATATAAAAATTATTTTTTAATCCGATAACTGTCACGTGCCCACGTCAGTCATTAACAGATAAACATGTCATCTTTTATTTAATTGTGTGATATTGCATTGTTCAGAGACTTCATTATAATTTATTTAAATTTGATGACCCAATTACAATTTTGTATGTAGTTCAATGACATATTTAACCCTTATTAAAAAAAAATCAATTCGAAGAAGTAAAGTAACACATGGAGTTTTTTTGCACTGTTGGTTCCACCACTATAGGGACACTATCAGGATTGATCCGCGACTTTCAAACATTGCAATTTCGGTCCACAATTATTGTTTTTGTTGCAAAAATGGTCTTTTCGGCCAATTTTCCGTCAATTTTTCACCGAAGAAAAATATCCTCATTTCAAGCAGGGATAAAATAGACATTTAAGTGCGAATATCCGAGAAGCTCTCGTCGGGGAAAGCTGAGGAAGTAACCGATTTTGACTCTCTTGTCTTCTCTGAAATTTCACTTATATCCCGGGAAATTCGCAATCGCATCTACTCCAGTGAAATTTTCTAGCGTACGACTCTATCACGACGGAGGACGACGTCGTTTTGTTTGTGAAGGGCGTCAACAACCTCAAGGTATCATCCGGAACCCAACGAAATTCTGTTGTGTTTTCTTCCCTGGAGATGAAACAATCAACGCCGTCAAAACGGACATCAACAGCTCAATACAAGAGGTCTTTCGCTGTAACCGTCCGGAATTTCCCGTCGGAAAACAACTTATCAAAATCTCCCTGTAAATCGTGGGACCCAATCCGATCATCGTCCCGACCGTGGCGTTTTACAACCCGCCGCTCCACCTAGCCGAACCGCGGAACCAGAAGTCCAAGATCTGTGCCCCCACCGTGGTGTCGCCAAAAACTTAAAAGAATGGGTTATGTACCATTCCAGAATCGAAGTCGAAAGATTCATACTTACGACCGCAAGAGCAATGTAAATATCTATTTTATCCCTGTTTGAAATTGATAATTTTTTTTCCGGTGAAAAATTGACAAAATTGGCTGAAAGAACAATTTTTGCAATAAAAATAATAATCGTAGACCGAAATTGCAAAATTTGAAAATCGTGGATCAATCCTAATAGTGTCACTATAGTCGTGGGACCAAAAATGAAAAAAATAACAACACCTGGACTAAACGCTTCAAGTGTTGTGTTCGCGGAGGATTCGACTCCGGGTCTGTAACACAAAGCAAACAGTCAGAGGAAGTCACGAAACAGAGCAAAAGGCTATCACCCACCTTCTCTCCCTTGCTCCGCACTCCATCCCCCCAAACTGCGGCCGAGGAGAAACCCTGAAACTGAAACTGAAAATCCACTTCCAAAACCGCGTAAGGAATTCTCATAACAATCGCTTGATTGGCAAAGTGAGAGCTTCAAGATTCCATAGGCAACAAGAACGAAACGATGGAGGATAGTGGAGTAGCAAGCAATGTGGCTGCCGCCATTGCCGCTGCTTTGGACTGGAGCTCTTCTCCTGACGCCCGTAAAGCCGCTTATGATTATATCGAATCCGTAAGTATATATATTTAAATTATTTTCTTAAATTTTTTTACTTCATTTTTTGAGTTAGTAATAATAATTTAAACATTTGATTTCTTTAGCGCAGATAGGTTGATGAAAGAATGAGAACCTGGGAAATTAATTATGTGAATTTTAGGGATTTTGTAAGGCGTTAGGCTCATAGTGTAGAAACACTGAAGCCATGCTTGTTTAGAATAATTTAAGATTCTAGTTACTTTTTTTCTGTGAGGTTTTAATGCTTCATCGGTACAAGCTCTCCTTGTAAAATCTAGGGTTTCTGGACTTCTAGGTGTATAAGGAAAAAGAGAAACCAGGAGTGCTCTTTCTAATTTGATTCCTTTGGTCAAATAGGAGTTGGAAATGGGAGTATTTAATTGAAGTTTTAGCCAAAGCTTGGAACTTTATGATATGGTAAGATCATGGCAAATTTGAAGGTATGCAATATTGCAATATGCTTTTGGTCAATCTAGAGTTCCATATGGGTTTAGGTCTTTTTGTGGGGTGGGGTGGGGGGGGGGGGTATATGGTTTTTGTTCTCTATGAACTTCATCATAAGTATGCAATTTAAGTACTATGGTATACTTTTTAGTCTCAGTGGAGTTTTAGGTTCATAGAGAACAAAGGTACATTTTAGCCCTAGTAAGTTGTCATGTGATAGTATATGCTTCAGTACGAGGCTTGGATAATGATTATCAGATATGATCCAGGGCATTCAAAATGTGAAGCATTGGTTGCGAAACAAGTATAAACTATTAATGTTATTCTGGATTTCTAATCTGCAATGTCTTAAGTGATTTTATTGTATAAATAAATATCAATAAAAAGTTGCTAAATGTATAAAATTACAAGCAAATGGGCCAGACATATGTCTTTTGTTATGCATTAACATTTCTAACCCAAACTGTACCATGTCAACAAATTTCAAGGTAAAAGCAGGGGATGTACGTGTTTTGGCAAGCACATTATTTATTTTAGTGAGGAAAGATTGGTCTTCTGCAATCCGACTACAAGCGTTTAAGATGCTCCAGGTCAGATTATGATAAATATTCATATAATGTTGTTCCTTATTCTTACTGGTTGTTTTAATCCCCCAAGAAAATAAGTTGATGTCATTACAACTCCTAATGTGATTTATTTGCAAGAGTTCCAATTGAGAATTTGGTTAAGAGGAGAGTAGAGAAACGCACGTCCTCCCCCCCAATTGGTGATAATTTATATTTGAAAGATAGAAAACAGAAAAGATGCAGCAAAGAAATATATGCAATATGCCCATGTTCGAACTGGGAATCTGAATTTGAAAACATGGTGGCAAAGTGGAAAAATGCTAGGGAGGTGAGCTGCCAAGTCTGGAAATGTGAGTAATTGGTCTTTTTGAGGGTGGCTAGTTGGCTCTTTAGGTTTTGGGCCCTTGGATGTTGCTTCACGAAGTTTTATTGGGTTTCAAATTTTGTAGTAGGTCTATTTTGTATGTGCAGTTCTATGTACTTGGGGCTGCACCCCTTGGTGCTTTTTAATTAACTATTATTTTCCTATAAATAAAATAGCTGGCCCTGTTTAAAATTGGTAAAATTGTTCTTAAATATAGATATTTCCATCTTTCTACAAGAATAAAGAATAAGTAATCTAACACCTGAATTTGCATAGCTCATATACACCTACATGGCTACATCTAAATTTCTCTGTCTTCCTATCAATCCTTGAGTCTTCTTCTTATTCACAGAATCTAGTGCGGTTGCGGTGGGATGAATTAAACTCCACTGAGCGAAGAAATTTTGCAAATGTGGCTGTTGATTTAATGTCAGATATTGCAAATCCTTGTGAAGAGTGGGCTGTGAAAAGCCAGACTGCTGCTCTAGTTGCTGAGGTTGTTTTCCCTTATCCCTTTTGACTTGTCTTTTAGGGTTTTTATTTGGTGCTTTTGCAGTTCTAGTATCTTTATGTTACTACACTACAGATATTAAGGAGGGAAGGCTTAGGTTTATGGAAGGAGCTCTTTCCATCACTACTATCTTTTTCAGACAAGGGCCCTATACATGTAAATTTCTTCCTTTCCTAGTTTGATGCTTTGTTTAGGACTTTAGGTTCCATATTTTCTTAAATTTGGATTCACTTAAAAGATGAATTTTCTTTCAATGCCAGGCAGAGTTGGTTTCAATGGTGCTAAGGTGGCTTCCCGAAGATATTACTATTCACAATGAAGATTTAGAAGGTGTTTTTATCTATTTTAATGCCACCTATGCTCGGTTAAGCATTGCAGTTTGCATCTACATGTATCTTGAAGTTTAATTGTACAGCATAAATCTTGATGTTTTTTAATTTCTTACCCAACTTCCATAAAGGTCAAGAGTGAGGCCTAGGAATCACTGGTACAAGGGTTGGTTGGTTGGTTTTGAGTTGTTTTTAGTGCTTGTTTGGTCTAGCTTTTGTTTCCTGAGAAGTAGTTTTTTATCTACTTTTTTTAAGGCCTCAAACTTGGAGCTTCTTGAAAAAGAGGCATTTTCCTCTTATTTACTTGTAATAAAAGTCTTTTTCAAATTCTAGTGTTTTGCCCAGATTCTAGAAAGAATAGATAAGCCCTAGAATAAGTTTGGCCAGATAAACACTTGTTGAAAGTTGAGGGTTGTAGTATAATAGAACAGTTTGTTGAAAGATGTCTTTTTATATAGTTATATGTTATGAAAATTGAAGAAGGAATGGTATATGCATTTCATGTATGGTGCTATATAGGAACGATTTGATTTCTAAAATTTTTATTTATTTAGTCTTTACATATAATTATTATTACTATTATTATTAATAATTAATTAATTAATTAATTAATTTTTTTTGGTTCAGGTGACAGGCGTAGGATGTTGCTACGTGGGCTTACAGAATCTTTACCTGAGATTTTTCCCTTACTGTACACTGTAAGTGGCTTGCTAGAACTAATAGTAAAGTTCAATTCTTATGTTTCATTATTAATTCTTTCTTTTCCCTCTTATCAGTTACTAGAAAGACACTTTGGAGCTGCACTGGCTGAAGCAGCAAGACAACAATTGGACATGGCTAAACTACATGCAACAACAATAACAGCTACCTTAAATGCTGTAAATGCATATGCTGAGTGGGCTCCCTTGCCTGATTTGGCAAAACATGGAATAATTCATGGGTATGCCCTCCGAGTCATTTTCTTGTCCTGATGATTTGTGAAGTGTATAGCATTGGATTTATTTCTGACCACTTTCTCAAACAGCTGCGGTTTCTTACTATCTTCTCCTGACTTTCGTCTCCATGCATGTGAGTTTTTCAAGCTTGTCTCCTCAAGGTATGCTGCAGTTTGGATGTTGTATTAATATATTATGCGGGAAGATTCAAGTTTTTGGAAACAATATTATGAGCTGTTTCATAGTGAATTCTCATTTGCAGGAGAAGACCTAGTGATGCTACTTCTGAGTTTGACTCTGCAATATGCAATATTTTTCAAATTTTAATGAACATCTCCAGAGAGTTGCTGCAGAAATCTAGTGCTGGTGCCAATTTTAATGAGAATGAATCTGAGTTTGCTGAATGCGTATGTGAAAGTTTGGTGTTGTTGGGTTCTTCGAACTTACAATGTATTAGTGATGACACAACTATTCTCTCATTTTACCTTCAACAGGTGATTAATTGTTAGCCCTTTTGTTTAAGATCTATATGCCGCTAAATCTTAGTGTGTATGTTGGTGTTTTTGTTGCGTGCACTTTTGTGTGTGTGTGTGTATGCGTATCAGCGTATGTGTGTGTGTATTGTTAATTTTTAATTTTTTTAATATCATAAACCTTAGTAGGTTGAGAGTTTATATTATCTACTGAGCTGAATATTCATTGATACATATGTGAAAGCTCTTTTTCCCATTTGGCTTTTACATATTTTACGGTTTTTGTTAGCACCTACATTCTTTCTCACTCTTAAAAAGTGCCCTTCCTGCCCCATCACCATATTCTCCTTTGTTTTTGACAAATACATATGTGAGTGCACTTTATATTCTTTCATCCCCACCTTTATTATGTGTTTCTTAAGTTGTGCAAACATTATAAAGGCTGTTGCATCATTTAAAAAACAAAGCAACCAAATAATTGTTTTACAAGAGCATTAGCAGGCTTGCCCTTTGAGTTGTTTAAAAAGTTAATTCTACTTTTAATCCTGTGACATTGCAACTTTCAGTCATCGACTATCAATTTGACCAATTTTAGTCCCTTGAATTTTTGAACTAACCAAATTAGTCCAAAATGTCCAAAGTAATCTCTACTTTTTAGCCATTACCAAACTTCACCCTTCTACAAGTGATGGCATTTTGGACATTTGGACTAAATTTGGTTGATTTAAAAATTCAAAGGACTAAAATTTTCCAAATTAATAGTCAGAGGACTGAAAGTGAAAGGGCCTCTATAATCGAGGGACCAAAACTGATATTAACTCTTGCTTAATTTTTTTTCTTGTTGTAAATAGGAATTTGACCAACCTTTTTAATGGAATATTATTTCTTTAATAATGATTCAGATGCTCGGATTTTTCCAACACTATAAGTTTGGACTTCATTATCAATCTCTTTTATTTTGGCTGGTATGTATCTAAAACACTCTATTTTGACTATTTGTTGATTACTTCTATGTTTCTTCTGACCTTCTTGTCATGTTTCCTTTCTATAATAGGCACTAATGAGAGATTTGCTTTCCAAGCCAAAGATTGCATCTGGGGAAAGTTCTGTTAACAACACAGGTGCAGTATCAGAAGGTGTTGACATGGAAAAGAAAAAAAAATTGACTTTTGTAAATGATGAAATTTGTAGCTCTATATTGGATATATCATTCCAACGGTTGCTCAGGAAGGAAAAGATTCATCCTCAAACTTCATTCTCTCTTGCGGCATTAGAGTTGTGGAGTGATGATTTTGAGGGAAAAGGAGAATTTGGCCAGTACCGTTCTAGGCTGGTATGTTTATATCCATATCCAACAAGCCAACACCCCCACCCCCACCCCCACCCCCATTCTAGGCCAGTACCTTTCATGATATCTTATATTTCACTTGGTTGATCTCCAATCCTTGATGCAGTTGGAATTGATTCGTTTTGTTGCATCTGACAAGCCCGTTATAGCTGCCACTAGGGTTTCTGAGAGAATAATGGCAATTCTTAAAAGCATGCTACTTATCTCAGTGCCCGCACAGGTTGGTTTCAAATGATAATTGTTAGCCTTGGACTAGGACTATTAATATTATTGGTTTACTTTATGTGTGTGTGCATGTTATTTATATCTACTTATTTGTATTTAATCCAGGAATTGGCTATTCTTGAAAGCATGCAGTTGGCTCTAGAAAATGTTGTAAATGCAGTTTTTGATGATTTTGAGAGGAGAAGTTCTGATGTCCAAATTTCATTGTGCAGAATATTTGAAGGTTTTGTGTCAACTTCTTTTAGACTTCTGAAACTTTTAATGAATGTCTTTGTGCTGATAACTGGCTTACTTTTCAATTGAAGGTCTACTTCAGCAACTTCTTTCTTTGAAATGGACTGAACCGACACTTGTAGAAGCCATTGGGCACTATTTAGAAGCATTGGGGCCCTTTTTGAAGTATTATCCAGATGCAGTTGGCAGTGTCATAAATAAACTGTTTGAGCTTTTGACCGCTCTGCCTTTCGTTGTTAAGGTTGACATGTGTGCCTAGCTTTAAATATATACTTTAAAATGTTAGTTGCAATCTGAAAATAGAACTACTGTTCTGATGACCAATTATTTGACAGGATCCTGCTACAAGTACTGCACGACACGCTAGATTGCATATTTGTACCTCTTTTATCCGAATAGCCAAAGCAGCAGATCACAGCATTCTTCCTCACATGAAAGTAATGTTTATTTTCCCTTTTATAATTAGCTGTAAAATAGCAATTTATAAGATCAATTGGTACTAACTTTAATTAAGTTCATCCTGATATGAGCTTACAATGGGGTTAAGAAAAACAATACTATGGTAGTTTTATTCTTGAGATCACTAAATTGATAAATTTCCCATTTGCCAAGAGTTTAGGCAATCAATTTGGATTTCCAACCCTGAAAATGTTTGCAACATTCTGTTGGTATTTCTTGCCTCAATTCAGTGTTGCAGAACTCGGCCTAGGCAGCCGCCTAGGTGCTAGGCGCCTTTAGGCTGAAACAAAATAGGCGATAATCACTATTTTAGTCGGCTGCCCGACTAGGCCGACAAGATGGCCAAGTTTGTGTACTTGGGCGATTTTCTTTCTTTATTTTTTTTAAAGGGTTGTTTCTTTCAAAACGACGTCGTTTCGAGCGAAACAACCCTAAAATCGCTTGACAAGGCCGCACAACAACAAATCAAAAATCAGAAACCAAATCTCAATATCAAACCTACTTGCCTTCGCCCCTTTCACCCTCCGCCATTTCCAAATCTCACAAATAAATGTCCCATTTCCCGTTTGGTTCACTAACGCCTCTGTGTCATCATTACCTACAAACCAAAATCAAGCAATTAATGATGCAATCTAGGCCAAAAATCATCAACATACAATCAATTAAAGCACAAAATAGGAGATAAAATCAAGTCAAATGTCAACTTATCAGTTGCCAATCAATTTTATGTTAGCTTATTGCATGTGTCTTAGTTATTTTAAAATCATTTACTTTATATTTACCATTGCGTTATTTATTTATTTATTTTAATTTTGAAGTTTCTGAAATACATGAAAATAGGTTAAGGCTATAAAGCAAAATAAGCATTATAACATAAAAAGATAACCCTCAACCAAACATATTTATATTACATTGCTCAATTTTAACCAAATAACATTCTCAGGAATCTAACATTCTGTGAACCAAACAACCCTTAAAAGTGTAAATCCTAAGGCCTAAAAAATTTCAATTGGTCCTATTTGGCAATTGGGCTTGCTTTTAATTAGTTTGTTTGTTTGTTTTTATATTTAATTTTTTAATTTTTTAAATTAATACTTAGGCGCTAGGTGCCCATCAATTTCCCGATGGGTGCGTAGCGCCTTTCATGACAGTGCCTCAATTTCATAGAATTTCAAATTTCAGTGGCATCTATACAATTATATTGAACTTGACCTTGCTTATTGAAGATTGTTTTTAAGTTGCATTCTTTATTCTTGTACTTTGCCTTTAGTTAGAATGACCGCATTGAATTGAATTGCAATTATGCCTCAGTGAGTTTATTGCTAGGTTGTGTATTATAGATGGACAGATGAGAGGAGAGAATCTCGCAAATAGAAATGATGTGTTAAAGTGTTATTATCTTTCTTTATTTACTTGCAAGGTGGTTGTGGAAGATCATCCCTGCATGATACAGGATATTTGCGCACTATCAGATTTGAACTAAGCATCTTGTGCTTGACTTAGTTTTTTTTTTTTTTTTTTTTTTTTTTTTTTAAATGATCACAGATGTCTTTGATAATTCAATACCTATATTAGCCAGCTGAATATGCTCTACTTGACAGATTTGTTTATTTATTTATTTTTTTCATCTTTGCTTGCAAGTTCTAGTTCTTGGTATTGCAAGGGAGGAATTTATTTTTAATTTAATTATGTAAATTGCTTGGTTTATGGTGATAGGTTATCTTCAGTTTTTTGAATATTTTGGTTGAAGATGTGTCCTTGGAATGTGGGAGCTTAATGCAATTCTCTTTTTGAAGTTATGTGTTCTTCTAGGAGCAACCATGTATTAAGCTATAGTTGATGATAATTGAACCTTTAGTTTTATCTGTATGTGCAGTGGCGCTGATAAAAAATTCAAAATTTTCTATTCTGTTGTACATTTTAAATTATAGGAACTCTGCTGAATTAATGCTTATCATACTGATGAAGCCTAAAAATCATTTCCGCATTCCATCACAGGGAATTGCAGATACAATGGCATATTTGCAGAAAGAAGGCCGTTTACTTCGTGGGGAACATAATCTTCTCGGAGAAGCATTTCTTGTTATGGGGTCTTCTGCTGGGTAACTTGCTTTCTTAAATTTATTGTGTATCTACACAGCGTCATATATAGATTGCTTAGCTTTGCTGCACGTTCTCTAATTTTATGCAGGGTGGAACAGCAGCGAGAAGTTTTGGCCTGGTTGCTTGAACCATTAAGCAAGCAGTGGACACAAACTGAATGGCAAGATGCATATCTCTCTGACCCAGCAGGCTTCATTCGATTGTGTGCAGACACACCAACTATGTGGTCTGTTTTCCACACAGTTACATTTTTTGAAAAGGCTCTAAAAAGGAGTGGTACTCGCAAAGGGAATACAAATTCACAAAGCTTGCAAATATCAGATTCTCTGCACCCAATTGCTCCTCATCTCTCATGGATGCTGCCTCCTCTTCTTAAGGTAAGCATGTAGTTCTTTAGAGTCTTTTATTTACTCATGCACTTTATAATAAGAGTCTGCTATTACTGAAACAAATTATTTGAATTACATTAATGTTGTTTATGTCATTTCTTTGATTTTCAGCTGCTTCGAGCTATGCATTCTCTTTGGTCACCACCTGTGATGCAAGCATTACCTGGAGAAATAAAAGCTGCAATGATTATGAGTGATGTTGATAGAGGCAGCCTTCTTGGGGGAATGAACCTCAAACTGCCAAAAGGGCCTTTAAGTTTTACCGATGGATCTTCTTTTGAAAACAGGGAAGGTTATTCGGAGCCAAATGAAACTGATATACGCAATTGGCTGAAAGGCATAAGGGACAGTGGGTATGCATCTTCTATTTTGAAACATCGTTGGGTGTTTAATCTGATACCCTGAAATGAAAGGATTGGAGTATTTTATTTATTTACAGGGGAGTATATATATATTTTGGGTGCCATGCTGATGTTATCATACAATGTCAAGTGGTAGGGATTTTGGAGAGTGAAAGGAAAAGGAAATAGGAATAAAGTTCTCTAGGAAGTAGTGAAAAATGGGATAGTAGAGAAAGGGATACACTATACAGTGATGGCATCTGAAAGCACATAAAACATATCTTCATGTTCTGAATGCTTAGCCTTTTATGTTGAAATCTTTTTTACTGCAGTCATTTTAGTTTGGGAAGATGCCTTTCTTTCCTTCTGGCTATCTATTTATATCTGTATCTGTCCATTTTTCTTAAATTAGCATAGTATGATTAGACTGGGGTGACCAAATTGATGTAAGGAGACTGCCATGAATTCCTATATCAATCGATTTACAAGTATTCATAAAAGGGAGAGCTTTGAAATGCTATGCTTAATGTTTTAAACAAAAGTGTGAAACCCTTCAAAATATCTTCTATTCCTTAAATAGACAACTATAAGTTCTTCCTAAAATCTATTTGTGGAAATATAATGCTGTTAGATATCCATTTTCTATGAATTATTTGCATATATATTTAATATGGTTCAGGTTCTTATACAGTTTGTGCTAATGCAAATATATATATAATTTTTTTTTTTTTTCACTAGGTATAATGTGGTGGGCTTGTCAGCAACCCTTGGGGACTCATTTTTCCGAGGCCTAGACTCTGAGTTTGTTGCTTTAGCACTGATGGAAAATATACAGTCTATGGAGTTCAGGCATATAAGACTTATCGTTCATTCGATACTGATTCCCTTGGTTAAAAATTGTCCTCCAGATCTTTGGGAGGCATGGCTTGTAAAGCTACTGCAGCCATTACTTCAGCATTCTCAACAGGCTCTTAGTTGTTCATGGTCTAGCCTATTACAGGAAGGGCGAGCGAAAGTTCCTGATCTACATGGGATAATTGCTGGATCAGACTTAAAAGTGGAAGTAATGGAAGAAAAACTTCTTCGAGATTTAACACGAGAAATTTGTTCGCTGCTCTCTGCTGTTGCTTCGCCAAGTTTGAATCCTGGACTCCCTTCATTAGACCAATTTGTCCATGCAAATCGGGTGGATGAATCAACTGTCAAAGACTTGGATGTATTTGCACCGAGCTCTATGGTTGGGTATGTATGATTTGTGTCTTCATGTCCTGGAAGATAGTCGGATGACTATTTAATACTTAAAGTGAACCTCGTTTTTTATTGATACTGTGATTCATTTGCAGATTTCTGTTGAAACACAAAATTGTTGCGGTCCCAGGTTTGCAGATCAGTTTAGAGGCTTTTAGATGGAGTGATGGTGAATCTGTAGCTAAAGTTTCTGCCTTCTGTGGGGCCATAATTGTGTTGGCCATCTTAACAAATTATAATAATGTGGAATTGAGAGATTTTGTTTGTAAGGATCTGTTTTCTGCACTCATTGAAGGTTTAACTCTCGAGTCCAATGCTTTTATAAGTGCCGATTTAGTTGGGCATTGTCGTGAAATCTTCATTTATCTCGCTGATAAACATCCGGCACCAAGACAGGTTAGTGAAATCCCTCACTCAAGTGTGCTTTTATTTTGAATTTTGAGAGATATCGCATGGCAGTATCAGAATAATTTATTGTGAATTTTAATTTGAATCTTGTGCAAATAAGCAAGCTAAAAGTATATTTTGATTTTATCGTTGCAGATTATACTGTCTCTTCCTCAGATTACGCCCCAAGACCTCCATGCTTTTGAAGAAGCTTTGACGAAAACCAGTAGTCCCAAGGAACAGAAACAGCATATGAAAAGCTTGCTGTTATTAGCAACAGGAAACAAGCTAAAAGCACTCGCCGCTCAGAAAGCTGTGAATGTCATCACCAATGTGTCAAGTTAGTGCTCGCTCTCAACCATAATACTGTTATTCAACTCAACTCTCTGCCTTGAACTATTATTGTGTTAGAATCTCTTTCTTTCTCAAGGAAAACGAAGATTTAAAGTGTTGTGAAGGTAGAATTGCGATATCTATCTATCTGACCTTTTTTTATTGGTAATACAAATATATTTCAGTGAGGCCTCGCAATACGACTGCTACTCAAGAACCGAAAGCTGATGGAGGAGAAGCCATTGGTTTGGCTGCAATTATGTAAGAGGACGGAACTAAAATTGGCAGATCTTTGTACAGATAGGAGTCGAGTCGAGTCGTATTAGAATAGTCATACCTCACTTATCAGCCTCAACAGTCGGTGGTGATATTTTTGGTCTGATGTATCTGAATCTCATTATTTTGGTTGTGGTTGTTGTTGTACATTCTTTGGATGTACATTCCTTGGACTGCTGGGTTGGTTTGGTGTTGTGTGGGTTATGAGATGCACATTCTCTATGCATTATTATGTATTTCAGTACTTGGAGTGGTACTCTGCAGTATGATGTATGCTTTTGCTTCATAATTTTCTTCATATCCTCCAACTACTACTTCAAAGTGTCAGGTTGGACTAAGGATATAGGATTGAGTTATGTCTTGTGGGGTATACTAATGGGCTGCCAAGTTATCGTGATTTATCCTTTTAACATTTTATGTACTTATAAGTACATCATATGTTATAATTTAGACAATGTATATCATACGTATGATGAATTTAATTTGCAATAGACAAATTATTATGTGGATCTGAGTCTTATAAGGATCCAGATCAAAAAAATATATAATTTACTTACTGAATGTTCATAATTTTATATAATGTTCACAATTTATGTATACAATTTATATAATAAATGTTTATAATTCAAATTGTGAATATTTAGCATGTAAATTGTAAATATTCAGTATGTAAATTGTGTAAAGTTAATTTTCAAAATGGTCATCAAACTATGATCTTTTTTTTCAAATTGGTCCATTGACTTTTAATTTTTCCAAATGATCTTATGACTTTTGAATTTTAAGTCAAAATGGTCATCCGTTAGTTTTGACGTTAAAATAAAGGGTAAAATTAAAAATTTAGGCTTTACACTCCAATTTAAAACAATATGTGATTCCTTTTAGCAATCTGTGCACATATTTCTTTTTTACTCTCCTAAATTGCAATCAAAATGTGAGATAATCAACTAGAAGGTGAGAAATTTTTGCCTTGAGAAGTTTGTAGATAAAGTTGAAAATGAACTTTTTTGGCCTTCTAGTTGATTATCCACATTTTGATTGTAGATTTATGAAAATAAAAACTCAATTTAAAGAAATATTTGCGCAGACTGCTGAAAGGAATTACAGATTGCTTTAAATTGGAATGCAAAATTTAAATTTCCAGTTTTATCCTTCATTTTAACACTAACTTAGGAGAGAAGCAGGGAGGTCAACCTCTTTCAAATATACAACATGGAATCACTTTGGAGAAATTAAAAATTAAAGAACTAATTTAAGAAAAGGCCAGAACCATTTTAGAAATTAATTTAAGGAAAATATATATATAGGATTATTTTCAAATAGAAACTCCCTTTAAATACAAACTGTGTGCATGTAAGTATGTTAATGTGTGCACGACCTAATCCCAGATATTGTTGGTAGTATGGCCAGTGTGCATGTAAGTATGTTATTGTGTGCACGAGCTTTGATGGTATATATGTACTCCAAGGGAGTAAAACTCCCGTCACGTGTCTTCATTTTATTGGAGGAGGATGAAAATAAAGCAATAAAAAATGTGGCCCACATTGTATTGACTGAATAAAAAAGTGACATGTAAGCATGGAGTAGAAAATGGAATAGAATGTGGGAGTACATGTAATATTACTCTTAATTTAATTGTGTATTATGAATTCGAGTTCATCTTGTAAAGTAAACCTGAGTCTATGGTATAATTGCTGTCTTACAAGTTACAAATCTACAATATAACAATTGCCATTGGGTTGAGTTGAGCTGAGAGATTTCGCTTCTGTGAACTGATAATTTTAATCCAAACATTATTATGTAATAAGAATAGGTTATAGGTAGGTATTTTAATGAAATAGTTATGCTGTGCAACCGAATGCACCATGCGCATGGTGCATACGATGCAAAACGACGTCGTTTTGACTAAAAACGCGCGTCCCATTTAAAAAAAAATTTAGGTCCAATTCTCGACAATAGTATTATTGTGGATATATAGTTATGAATTTCTGGATATATAGTTATGAATTTGTGGATATATAGTTATGAATTTATGGATATTTAGTTCATTCATTGAAAATATTTACTTCATTCATTCACTATGGATATATAGTTATAAATTTATGGATATTTAGTTCATTCATTGTGGATATTTAGTTCATTCATTGTAGATATTTACTTCATTCATTCACTATGGATATATAGTTATGAATTTATGGATATTTAGTTCATTCATTGTGGATATTTAATTCATTCATTGTAGATATTTACTTCATTCATTCACTGTGGATTTTTACTTCATACATTCACTGTGGATATATAATTATGAATTTATGGATATATAGTTATGCTATTGCCGAGAATCGAACCTGATTTCTTCTTTAAATGAGACGCGCCTTTTTTAACCAAAAGCGGTTGCACAGCATAATTTGCGATTTTAATGTCCTCTTATGTAATAAGAATAGGTAGGTATTTTGAAACGCTAATCGTAGTTCATATTATGGGCGTCTAAGCAAAACAAGAATCATTCATTCATATCAGATTTTCAGAAGTTAGAACTTTTCCACAAGAAACAAATGATCTTTGTCGGCGGCAAGAAAAAGCTCTTCCTCCTCCTCCTCCTCCCACTCCCACTGTCTTCTTCCGGTCGCCACTTCCTCTCCACCGCCGACGTCGCTGCTGCCTCCTCTTCTTCCAAACTGCGCACCAAATACTCCTTCGTGCCTCCATCCTCCCTTAAACCCCCCACGGGGGACCCACCGCCCCAAAAGAAGCCCAACCCCAAGCCCCGCTACCGCCCACCCTCCTCTCTCCACAGGGACGCCCACCAACCGCCGGCGTCTACCTTGCCGTTCGACTTCCGCTTCAGTTACACCGAAACCAGTCCTACCGTGCGCCCTATTGGTCTTCGCGAGCCTAAATACTCCCCTTTCGGGCCGGGCCGGTTGGAGAGGGTATGGACCGGCGTATGTGCCCCCGCGGTTGATCCCAAACACGGATCGCCCCAAGATGAGACAAAGCTGGAGGAAGAGAGGAGGGCGATGAGACACAAAATTCAAGGAGAGCCATTGTCCAATGCAGAGAGGAAAGCTCTGGTTGAGAGGTGTCAGAGGCACAGAACTAAGAGACAAATCAATTTAGGTATTCCTTCTTTTTCAATTAATTATGATCAATATTAATTAAGTTGAGAATGCAGAAATGATACAATATTAATCATTAATGTGTTGTTACATGAATATAGTGAACTGCAACTAAATTCCATGAATGATTGAATGGTTTGGGGAAGGACTACAATTAGGGCACCAAAACTTCTATATTTGAATGAGTTGCCGAATTGAGTTTATATCGGCCTCTGTTTGTAGGTAGAGATGGATTAACACACAACATGTTGAACGATATTCATAATCACTGGAAACACTCCGAGGCTGTCAGAATAAAGTGTATGGGAGTGCCCACTGTTAATATGAAGAATGTGTGCTCTCAATTGGAGGTATCGTCTTTCTTTCTCATCCTCCCGAGCCTCATCTAAACTTAGCTTCTTCGCCATTCGCAGTATTCATCAGTAAGATACTTGAAAATGGCAGCCTTTATTTATTTGTTTTTCATGGTCAACTGCAAAATGCTTGTAAGAAGGTTTTGTCGTGTTCTTTTGGTGTTTACTATTAGTGAAGGCGCTTTATTTTGCATCCTCCAGGATAAGACGTTTGGTAAGATCATCCAGAGACATGGTGGTTCGATTGTGCTATACAGAGGGAGGAATTATGATGGGAAGAAGAGGCCGGTGATTCCATTAATGTTATGGAAACCTCATGAACCCGTTTATCCAAGGCTTATAAAAACTACTATTGATGGCTTGAGCATCGAGGAAACCAAGGAAATGAGAAAAAGAGGATTAGCTGTTCCCGCTTTAACAAAACTCGGTAAGTTTTATCTTTTCATTCTCGAGAGAGGCTATTGAGTTTGTATCTAACATGTAGGGCGTAATGCAGCTAAGAATGGCTATTATGCTAGTCTTGTACCCATGGTTCGGGATGCTTTTCTGACAGAGGAGTTGGTTAGGATAGATTGTAAAGGACTTCCAAGGAGCGATTACAAGAAAATCGGCTGCAAACTGAGGGTAAGACTCTAGATTAATTTGTCGGTCTATATTGGATGTAATTTCTTGTTACTATGAATATATTTATTTAGGATTGACGTGAATTGGGTGGCTAACATATTAACATTGACGATAATGCATATTTACACTTGTAAATAAAATGGAAATTCATGTTTCTAAAATTCGATAGAATTGTGTGATTGAATGCAGGAACTGGTTCCTTGTATCCTGGTAACATTTGAGAAGGAGCAGATTGTGATATGGAGGGGAAAACACTATAAACCTAAAGATGATGGATTTTTGCTCCCGGATAGGGAAATATTTGACGATCCAAACGATACTTTGGGTAATTTTCCAGAAGAAAATGAGACTCGGGGCGAGATTGAGTTTTGTTGAGGGGAGGAGTAATTGTTTGTAAATGGTGCTGTGTCTGCGGATTAACAATTTTTGAGATTGTCAAAATTGTTAAGGTTGTGGGACTCCTTTGGCCAATTTTTGAGTGGTGGATGGTTGTCATTGCCAATGTTGTTGGAGGTTGGTTGGTCGGGAACAAAATTGTGATTTGGCTGGGCCTACGATGCATGGAGTAATACATTGACGAAATCAGACAACTTGGTCACTTGAAAGGAAAGGGGATATTGGCTTTGTTTGGTAGCTAAATGACGGTTAGCTGATAGCTGTTAGAGGGTATGATTAGTTGATAACATTAGTTGATTGTAGAAAATGATATTAATTGAAAAAATTGTTTTGGATAGCTGATGTAGTAAATACGGAGCGTATCGTATACAGACTATAATCCCAAGTCAGTTCCGGGTTCGGTTCTTGAACCTGATTTGCTTGTTGGTTTAAGGGATATAGTACAGTTTACGTGACAGTGGGTCAGAGGTCTCCGAGTTAAAAACTATAGAGTAGAAATAGTGTCCATTCTGACAGTAATTAATGCGTATTTATAGCGGTCGTTAGTGTTACGAAAGTGAAGAAAGAGAGTTTCTAATGTGTTGTCATATAGTATATCAAACTCTCATAGGAATAGAAAATACAAAGCCCTATAAATAGGTACTAGAAAACTACGAATAGGAAACAAGTTTCCATATGTCCTACCTACCTAAAATCCTAAACTGCCTAATATATAGAGATTCTATATATCAAATATATATTTCTTAACACTCCCCCTCAAGTTGGAGCATATATTTTAATAATGCCCAACTTGTTACACAAATGAGTGATAACCCAAAATAACTAAATAACTAATGACTCAAGTCCATTTAGGACACTCCTTTGACCGAAGACCGAACAAGCTTGAGATTGGATACTCATACTCCCCCTCCAACGAAAGCTTCGAACGCCACGAATCCCACGAACAATGGGTGAACACAAAGTGACCGAACAAGCTTGAAATTGGATACTCCCCCTGAAACGAAAGCTGTGAACGCCACCAATACCTACGGACAGTTGGGTGAACTCAACGTGGTGGACCGAACAAGCTTAGGATTGAACCCTCCCCTGAACCAGAAGCTTGGACTCCACCAATACCGCAACTCCGGGTGAACCAAAAGTGGACCGAACAAGCTTGGACACACAAAGTAAAGAAGACAAACTCCAAACTGGAGGACACAAATTCTTTACTAGCAAAAGGGAAGTATCTTAGACTAACAAAAGGGAAGCATGCTCCAATCAACGAGCATCAAAAAGGAGAGACAACATCAAAACGAAAGAGAGATAACACCAAATCGAGGCAGCAACAAAACAAGATAGGACCAAAACAAGACAACACCAATACACAAAACGAGACAGCACCGAGACAAACTGACCGTAGAACAAAAGGCAATGGTCCAAACTAAGTCCAAAATCAAGACAAACAGACTTAGGCGACCCAGGACAAGTTGACCAAAACATTTTTTAATCGTTGGAGGAGCCTCACGCGCTAGTCAAAACGTGACGACAACGGAGCGGAAAAAAAAATTATCGTAAAGGCTCTGATACCATGTTACGAAAGTGAAAAGAGAGAGAGTTTCTAATGTGCTGTCATATATTATATCAAACTCTCATAGGAATAGAAAATACAAAGCCCTATAAATAGGTACTAGAAAACTACGAATAGGAAACAAGTTTCCATATGTCTTACCTACCTAAAACCCTAAACTGCCTAATATATAGAGATTCTATATATCAAATATATATTCCTTAACAGTTAGGAAACAAATTCTGGGTTGATGACATGCTGAGCAAATGGACTCCATGCACGGGCCCAGGTTGCGGCCCATGGGGCCTTGGCTGTGTGTCAAGATTCTTTTGAGCACTTCGCTTTGCTACAAGGTGCTTGATGGTCGGCTCGACCTAGATAGGTTGGATTTGGCCGAGGTCTCGGAGTCCTTCCCAAATCCCTTTGGTGAAGCTTGGTGGGCAGTGGGGTTGAGAAGGCCTACTGAATAGACCCTCGATGATCAGTTCAGACCCACCTCGTTCTGGAAATCCATGATCGACCTACGTATGGGTGTAAAGCCCAAATAATTAACCCTATTAGTAGCTTTTTGAATTTTAACATTTTTGAATTACAAAAAGTTAATTAATTAAACATTTATATTGATTTTTTAAATAAGTCAAAGAGCTAATAGTGGTCAAATAGGTCAAAATTGACTGATAAATTAAATATTTTATCAAATAGGATCATAGTCTGATAAAGTCAGAAAACAGGACACCGATAAATTAAATATTTTATCAAATAGGGTCATAGTCTGATAAAATCAAAAAACAGGACACTGATAAATTAAATATTTTATCAAATAGGGTCCAAGTCAGAAAACAGGACACCTCGTGGTTTAACAAAAAAAAAAAAAAAGAATGCCCTATATAAAATATAGTCTTTTTTTTTTTATTTTTTTTATTTTTTATTTATTTTTATTGTATGACAAAATGTCGGATTTCCAACAGAGCATCGGAACATTATTAGCATGGTACACTTATGCATGCTATCATGTACCTAATAATAATTTTCCCTAAGCAATACAGTGTGCTAAGGTTTAGTAGAGTATTTACACATTAATATTAGTATCAATATTAATATACAGTCACTCCATGTAAAAATATTTATTTATAACTTCTCTGCTGCTGCTACTCCAGCTACATATGGGAACTACTTCTACTGGCGGTGAAACATGTATCCAAGTGCAAGACTTATGAGAGCAACCATAACCACATACAGCAATGGAAATCCAACTTGCACTTTCCTCACGCCTTTCCTACTTCTCAATCGCGCCTGCAAATCCCAGAAAATGGTCAAAACCGTGCACAAGGAAACATGTTGCAAGAACGAGGATTTGATTAGTCGGGTGGGTCCAGACGGTAAGACGGACGGAGAAAGACAAAAAAAAGAAAAAGTTGAGGACTATAAAGCATCAGAGATTGGATTTTATAGGATTACCAGTTCTCTTTGTAAGCTTTCTTTCTCTTGAGCAGACCCCCTCGTCTCCTGTGTCAGCCTTGAAATGGTTGCTTCAGCCTACATTTTAAAACTAGAATCCCTTAATACATAACAAGAGTGAGTAACATGTTAAAGTGGGTAAGCGACAAATGCACCCACTTTTCAAAAATATAATCATATCAGGAGGTGTAAGACCTACTGTACAGGAAGAACTTGCCGATTCAAAGAAATTCTATAAGATCCCACGCAATACAACACATAGAAAGGAATTAACATTAACAAGGCAAGAAGAATTCTAACCTCGCTTAGTTTAAGCTCTAGTGCATTCAACTTTGACTTCATTGTATTGATCTCATCAACAAATTCCACCTTTTCTACATCCTTTGCAGTTTCAATCTCTACATCTTTTGTTTTCACTGGATCCTCTTTATTTTCCTGTTTAAACTCCTCCTCAGCTGGCTGAAAAAAAAATGGAAGGTTTCAAGCAGCACGACTGAGAAAACAGATAGATAATTAGGCTCTCAAGTCACAGATTTAACAATGGATTCCATCATAGATATCTGATTCCAATACATTCTAGCTATAGAAAAGTTACTTACCTTTTGTTGTGGAATTTGGGTTTCTTCACCACCAGAAAGATCTTCTAAACATTTTGGTGGATGACTCTGTGCTCCATTTATTGGTGATAGGTCAGGTGAGTCGGGTGGATCTACAAGAATTACCCTTAGCTTGTTCTCTTGGACATATTCGCCATCGTCTTTAGAAAACTAAATATGTAAATATTGAGAAACATGAATAAAAAAAAACCAATAATTGCTCATAAAATTCAGAGCAAAACTATGTATTTAACTAAGAACGCCGACAAATATAAGAGATATAATAACTATGGTATACATACTGTCTCTGAGGTAATATCTTTATCAGATGTCTCCTCTGGAACAACTTTACTCTGAACTAAGAACTTGTCCTTGCATACCATATCGGGAGGAGGTTCCCGCTGTGCTTGCATAGTTACTAGATAAACAGTATTTCTGAAATTCATTAGTGCAGGACTAAGTACGAAAATAACTTACTCATAACAATCAGAGTGGCCAATTATTTCTTACTAGAAATAGCAATTTTCACAACAATGGTTGTGCTCACCATTTTAAATTGTAAACATTAGTGTGCACACATAATGTTTAGAAGAAGCAGATCTAATCAAATGGTAGAGGTAATCCATTTCATGTAAGCAGTAAACTAGTTTGCAGATCATCAATTACAGAAGATAAAGGAAAAATTGATTATTACAAGTCTACTACTCCAGTAACAAAAGCCATGCATGTTTAATGGTGCTTCCTGAAGTAGTAGTTTTATTGCTATCATAAATAGCGTTGTATGTGACATCTAAAGGAGAAGTGAACTTTATGTTAAGGCTCAAGTTGCTCAAATAAAAAACTTGAGTTGGTTAGCTCTTCGTTAAAAATCAATACATTTACCAAGATTAAGGATGTGCATCTTCAAATTTATACAAAGCCCAAATTAAAACAAAAACTAAACATTATAACATTTTTTCTTAACTACTTTTCATTGCCAATGTATCTAATCCTGGATCGGTTTTGCTCTACTATATTCTGCTACTGAAAGTAAAACTACAAAACCCCACTACAATGTAAGCACATTACCAGAAGGCCTAAATCTATTATAGCTCCATTATCAAAATTCAAAAATGAACAACTAAAGAATAATACAATCGGAAGAAGTTAAATCTACATGCTCTAGTTACTGCATACTCACTAAGCAGTACATGCTGGCGGATGATCAGTATTCTGACCAGCTAAGTCACTTTGCATGCTTTTGTAAAAATAATTTAATGAGACTGTGCCTAAAAGAAAAACACACACAAATACAAGGGCCCCTAAGACCTGTAAGGATCACAACTAACAAGATATAATATGAACCGAATTTGCAATTCTTTGTTTACCAGACATAAAGTGTCACAACCAACAAGGTAGTAAGTTGAAGGTGCAAAGAAGTTACTCTTAAATTCGCATAATGACTTTGAACTAATAACTCCTGTGTTTGGTCGGACACAATATTTCTTTGGATTAGTGGTCTTGACCTGGCAAATAATCAGTGATGATGTTATGAAAAAACAAGAACAGAAAATTGTAAGCTAATGCTTGTTGATTAGCAATAATCTATTTACCTTAAAGGCAACATGTTTATCGGTCTTATTGAATAAATGGATGGTACATGAGCTTTGCTTCCTCGGTTCAACTGTAGAAAGCCAATTAAACAGCTATAAGTTCATGATTCCACATATGTTGTAAAATCAAGAGTAATAAAGGCACATAAGCAAGTGCAGAAGCTACTAAGAATGTTCATAAAATATAAAAACGTTGTCATGTGTCTTTTCCCCCCTCTTTTGGTACTTGTAACTTGTAAGGGAATGGGATGAGATGGGATTCTAAACGGGTCAAATATCTGAGCTTATCATTAGGCTAAACACTGAACCACCTCATTTGCATCGGCTCATACACCAACTAAATACTTTGGTGCTATTTCTTTAACAAAAATATGTGTGCCTGTAAATTTAGGAAAAATATGCATACACACCATGGAAAAAACCAAGTAACCATTAACCTAAGCAGGTTTAAGAAAGCTCAAATAGACTATGCACTTATTATTGATGATGTTGGTGTTGTTATACAACAGAAATTCAGTTGAAGAAATTACCAAACATTATTACATGGACCATGGTCCATACAAATGTGTGGACCATAAATAAAAAAATACATTTTTAATATACTAAAAATACATTATTAAGTATTGAAAATACATTATTTTATATACTATTAAATAATGTACATTCACTACAAAAATAATATAATTTTAATATATTAAAAATGCACTTTGTATTCATGGTCCACACAATAATTTGCAAGAATACCAGGACTATGTGGTCTAATGGTACCTGAGTTGGACTTTCATTTGGAAGGTTGTGAGTTCGAGCCTCAGTGGAGACGTTATTGGTACAATGTAATAGAGCCAGTAACATTAAAAAAAAAAGTACTATAACAAAGAATATAACAAAGAATAAGCAAGAAAACCCAAATAAAAAAAAAATCCTAGCTTTTGGGCCTTTAATGAGTAATTGACTAATAAATGAGTTTAAATCTCAATTTCATGTCCAGCTAATTTTTTAAATAAAATAATTAGACAACAAAAAGCTTTAAAAAGGGGGTGCCATAGAATATGTCTGGCTTCTTTGAGAAGTGCCCATGCTTCTAAACTTTTGCAACATGTCCAGTGTTCTTTTGTACCTAAAAAATCAAAAGCGAATCATAATTTATCCATAGCAAAGGTCATAACCAATTACCATAGAGCACCATGCACCAGGGCACACAGTAGCGTTACATATCTTTATCAAACACCACCACAATCATAAATTCATAATTCATATCATAATCACTCTACCAAAAATGTCATATTTCATCTAGTAGCAGCATTCCACAAAATTCTCAAAAAAAAAAAAAAAATTGATCTAAAAAATGGAAGCTTACATGTGAATGTGATTTCCCGAGGCTGTATATCCACCAGCTCAAAATGCATTTCTACTTCTCTCTCTTCTCCCCCAATTCAACTGCAATAGTAGATCACTGTAACTGCAAAACTGACAGACCAAATACCTATACGAACTGAAATCAGTACAACCATTGAAAAAGATCAGGAGCTTCCATTCATTCTTGTGAGAATATAAGAACAAAAAATTTAAGGAAAAACTGAGAATCAAGGCAGCAAAAAGAAAAACATATATGTGATTAAACTTGCTTAATTACTACTCCAGAAACTTCAGTTGGAAATTTTTGAGAAAAGAAGCATGAAAAATCGTATGAGAGCAGCGGTAATACGCTAAAACGACAGCGTATCGAAGAGAGAGTGAGAGAAAGAGAGCTTACAGGAGCTGAAATCAACGGCGATTCTTGCTTGATTGGGGACGAAACCGAGAGAGACAGAGGGGCGTATTTAGTGTACTTCCTTTTCAAACAGGGCGGTGGAAAACTGCAAATAATAATGCCCTTTAAACGTCCATTTTCCAACCGAATCGTATACTATAATGGCATGTTTGGTTCATGGAATAGGTCAGGAATGGAATAACATTCCTTGGAATAGACCTATTCCATCGTTTGGTTGGATCAATTTGTCATGGGAATAGCATACCTAGGAATGGGCTATTACCTTCGCAAGGGGAATAGTCATTCCTAGGGGGCCTTGGTATTAGCTATTCCCATGCCCTTGGGAATAGCTTTTATATCACAAATACCAAAAATACCCTTTACACATTATATAATATTTATATTTATTTAATAAATATAATGTATTATATAAATGTATATATTTAATTAATTATAATTTTTATCCATCAATTTATCAATAAATATATATATATATATATTTAAATAAATTATTTGTGTGTGTGTGTGTGTATATATATATATATATATATATATATATATATATATATATATATATATATATATATATATATATAAATTAACTGTATAAGACTCCTTAATTATGGAGCCTTAGCTCCTAAATTAAGTAGTCTGCTCATCTGCATGCTTAGCGGATGGGCATTGCAAGCTTGCCTAGCGGATGAGCATTGCAATTGAAATTATGGAGCCTTGAGGTTCCTTTTATAGGAGCCTCAAGGCTCCATTTCTTACTTCTCCAACCGATATGGGATAAGTGAGAAAATAAATATAAAAATAAATATGTATTTGTATAATAATAATAATAATAATAATAATAATAATAATTATTATTATTATTGTTATTGTTATTCTCTCTCACACACATGCATATATATATATATATATATATATATATATATATATATATATATATATATATATATATAACATTCAGTATAACATAATCATATTTATTATTATTATTATTATTATTATTATTATTATTATTATTATTATTTTGTATAAGGGTATTTATGTCTTTAAAACCTATTCCATTTTTATTCCTTTAACCAACCAAACACTGGAATACAATTACTAAAATCTATTCCTTCAGCCAACCAAACAACAGAATACAATTCCTATTCTATTCCTTACCTATTCCATTCCATGTGGAATAGCATTCCTATTTCCTCCAAATTCATTCCGTGAACCAAACGCGCTGTAAATATAGCGTCGATTTGCCGTAACGTTACAACATCGCTAATTACTAAATAATTCTAAATCCGTATTCTTTTTTATACTTTCAAAAAAAATTTAAACACAATACCAAAATAAGGTTATCTCAAATTAAGGGTGTGTTTTGGAAACTTGGAAATCATTTTTTAGGTTTCCGATGTTTTGATGTGCCTGGAAAAATAAGTTAACAGAAATCATTTTCCGTTGACTTTGAAAAATATGTTTGTTTTGGAAGAAAATAACTTTTCATTTTTTTTTAAAAAGTTATTTTTCAACTTTTACACCACCACCACTATCACTATCACTACCACCACCACCATCACTACCATACCACCACCGCCACCTCACTACCACCATCGCCATTGCCACCACCGCTCAAAATGGGCCACCGGGACGAGTCCGCCAAAGCGCGCCTCGCCTATCAGCCCACCCCGTCTAGTCTGTGGGTTAGGTGGGGCCGGGCTAAAAAGCTCACTAGAGTACGTCTTGCCCTTTTGGCGGGTGATGGACTAGCCCGAGTTAAGCCTATTTTGATAGTTCTATTTAATTTTTTTTGAGTAACAAGAGAAATTAATGCACCGTAAACCACACAAAGAGAGATAAATATTATTACTTATTAGAAAGGTAAGAATCAAACTCATGACTTTTTAATATAAATATTATACTTCATCTACTTGAGTAATTGGTATGAGGGTGGCAATGCACTTTTGAAACACTTGACTAATTAACTGTTGCAATTTTGTTCTATGAATAATTGTGCAGACGTGTATGTTGGACGGATTCCAATTCCTATTATCTTTGGAAGTATTGATTTGTACGTAATTATAAAGGTTCAAATTTTTTTTTTTTAATAGGATCGTCTATTAATTTTTTAAGTTTAATTTGAACTGGTTAGCTATATGAACAATTTAGGTTATCTTTGTGTAACCCTTTATCGGTTAAAGTTACAAAATAAAATTTATTCAGTATAAACTATCAAATAGTAATTGTGAGTTTTTCTTATCACAAATTTAATATTAAAAAAATGGCGATGCCTTATGAGTTAGGTGTTGCTTAACCAGCAGGGTGCAGTCTGACAAGAAACATGAGCCACAAACTCAACCAACACATTGAAAGGAACATTCTATCTGCTCAGATCAACTAAAACTACTACTACAAGAATGCCATGCAACATATGCATTCAAAATCAATTATTTTATAGCCTATTGGGTGTCACAATATCAAATAATCAAGTGCATATATGTGTGTCCGCATATTTTAACAAGTTTTTTTTTTTTTTTCTTCCAAAATTTGTGAATTACGCCATTTTATAAATTTCACACATGAAAATAAAAAAATATATTATATTATATTACAAAAAGTCTAGTTAGGTAATCTAAATAATGAACATGCAAAAGTATAGTTGAATTATGAAATTACATATTCAACTAGTTACTATTAATATGATTTGAGGAAGTAGACAACTTTAAAAGTAAAAGAGCGTGACATGGATAAACGTAATCTAAAAATTAATTAAAATTAGAGTTAATTTCACTTTTGGTCCTACATTTATTGGGCATTGGACATATTTTGACCGGTTTAATTAATTTATCTACATTGAACCCAGACTTTTTTAAAGGTAGACAATTTAGGTCCATCGTTACATTAGTTGTTAGATAGCCGTGAAGTCGAAGGGCATTTACGTCCTTTCAAGTGTTAGTCTTCCACAGCCTTCATTTGTTGACTTTTATTTCTTCTTCATGTTCTCTGGCCAGTCCACCACTCCTTGCGGCGGTCCACGAAGACCCTCCCAAGAAACCAAAACGGAACAAATATGCCTTAGCCTGCTCCATGTTGGCCTCCATGACTTCCGTTTTACTTGGCTATGACATAGGAGTGATGAGTGGAGCATCAATTTATATAAAGAAGGATCTGGACGTCTCCGACGTGCAGGTGGAGCTCCTCATCGGAACTATCAACATCTACTCGCTCGTCGGATCCGCCTTGGCGGGGCGGACCTCCGACTGGATTGGCCGCCGCTACACCATCGTCTTGGCGGGTGGCATTTTCTTCGTCGGCGCACTCTTGATGGGCTTCGCCACCGGCTTCTCTTTCCTTATGGTGGGTCGCTTTGTCGCCGGAATTGGCGTCGGATACGCCCTGATGATCGCTCCGGTGTACACCGCCGAGGTGGCGCCCGCCTCCATCCGCGGCTTCCTCACTTCCTTCCCTGAAGTATTCATCAATTTTGGTGTTTTACTTGGATTCGTTGCAAATTACTCTTTTGCAAGGCTTCCATTACACTTGGGATGGCGATTGATGTTGGGAGTAGGTTTAGTTCCGGCAGCCATATTAGCGGTCGGCGTTCTCTCCATGCCGGAGTCGCCGCGGTGGCTGGTGATGCAGGGCCGCCTCCGAGACGCCAAGAAAGTTTTGGACAAAACTTCTGATTCCTGGGAAGAATCCCAACAGAGATTAGCGGATATTAAAGAAGCGGCGGGCATTCCGACGGACTGCAAAGACGACGTGGTGGAAATCAAGAAGGAGATGAGCGGCGGCAAGGGGGTTTGGAAGGAGCTTTTCGTCCATCCGACCCCGAAAATCCTGCACATTCTGTTGGCCGGCATCCTGCACATTTGTTAATTCTTGAAATAAAAGTCAACAAATGAAGGCTGTGGAAGACTAACACTTGAAAGGACGTAAATGCCCTTCGACTTCACGGCTATCTAACAGCTAATGTAATGATGGACCTAAATTGTCCACCTTTAGAAAAGTCTAGGTTCAATGTGGGTAAATTAATTAAACCGGTTAAAATATGTCCAATGCCCAATAAATGTAGGACCAAAAGTGGAATTAACTCTTAAAATTAAAATCCCATATGGGGACAACATGTCTTTGCTTGGTATTTTAATTTTAATATTAGTTGTTCATTCAAAGTTGTTTAATTTATCAAAAAAGTCATTGCCACATTTTAAACAAGTATATAGCCCAAACAACATCACATCAATAGTAACTTATTGCATATATAGTATTAGGACCTAATTGCACTATATTGTTGAGTTAGGGAACCTAAATGAAGCGCTACTTTTAGAGAATGAAGTTAACAATTTTTCCTATTATATTTGTAATTTTACAAAATATGATGGATATAGTAAATTAGACTAAGGATATGAGTTTGAAATCATACTACAAAGTAAGAGATTAGAAGGTGATAATGTATTGATTGTATTAGTGAAAGAGGATCGACAACCTAGTCATATTGAGAAGGTCCAAGATGTATGATTAGTTAGTAATACAAATGCTAGTGCATGAAGTGATACATAGTAGAGGATGCCTTCCACGTGATGGAGGAGTCTTATCTATAAATTAAATTAACCTTTTTTTTTTTGCATATATAATTGGATTAATTGAAAATATAAAAATTTAAACATATTTTGTAATATTTATCAAAAACTTATATTAAAATACAAAAGTTTAACACAAAATATACAATACAATCTAACATTTTATTTTATTTTTATTTTTGGATCAAAGAGGATGGGGGACCCCGGGGTAAACTAACTACTTTCTCTGTGCAACCAGGACACACGCAAGCTATCATTCACGATGAGCTCTTCCATTCCAGAAGGACAGTTGGGAATGTCTCTCCATGTCCTGTCCATAAACACGCCCCAAGAAGATAAGGCATCCACACTTGCATTTTGTTCTCGGATGATGCTGCGTAGAGATCAGACACCCTCTAGTTTCTTTGAAGCCATCGTTCGATCTCATCAATGTGCTCACAAATGGGTCCCCTCAGCTCCATACCGCCGGATATCCAGTTGATGACTCTCTCAACGTCGGATTGAATCTTAACGTCTATAAAGCCCGCCTTCCAAGCCCATGCAAGGCCCCTCGCAATGGCTTCGGCTTCGACAATGGCAACGTCTTCGTGTCTAGATTTGCCACAGAAATTGCCCACCCACTCACTGTTTTTCCTTCTTAGCACTCCTTCGTAGCTAGATTGCTGGGTTGTATGTTTTACACTTGCATCCACGTTGAGAGTCCATTCGTGGTCAGCAGAGGGTTTCCAGAAAAGATTCTCAAGCTTCCTCGTGTCTGTTTCAGAGTTCATCGCGTGCTGTCTTCGAAAGGCTCGATTAATCTCCTTCTCAGCTTCAAGGATCCACGCACCTTTCCTGTTGGGGTCCATCTCCTCCTTTCTGAAAATGATGTTGTTGCGCCATCTCCTGATCCACCAAATCCCTATTGTAAACAGACTCGATTTATCAATTCCATCGTTTCCTTTGCTACTGGGGCGGATGCTTCGAGTGATCCAACCTTTAAGGTTGCGTTGATGGGAGTTGCTATTGCCCATCGCCATCTGGAGCTCGTCCCAAACTTCTCTAGCTTTTCTATAATCTCTAAAAATGTGGTGCATGGTTTCTTCATTGCTAGGGCAGAAATCACAATCACTTGTTATAGTGAAGCCTCTCCTCTTCATTTCCCATTACTTTGTCATGAAGAATGGTCCATATAAGGGTCTTCATTTTTGTAGGCACCTTGAGTTTCCACAAGTAGCTCCATGTTGGGTCCTGCATATTCGATACCACTCCATGAATCATGTTATAAGCTGAACGGATAGAGAACATACCTGAGGGTTCCTTCGTCGTTTTCGTCCCGTAGTTGCATAAGCGCCAACCGGCCCTTGACGTCTTGTGGGAGGTTAGTCAATATATCCATCTCCACCCTCTTGATTCGTCCCAAAGATTTGAAACCCGAGCCCTCTCGTCAACCTCGGCGTCCAGAGCGGTCTGCTCGTGGAGAGGTCTGTCAATAATCCAAATGTCAGTCCAGAATCTCACGTCTTCTCCATTTTTCACCGCATGGCGGATCCCTTGTTGTACGAGAAGCATAGCAGCATTGATGTCCCTCCAAACATTGGATGCCCCTGTGACAATCCAAAATTTAATTTTATAAATTCGGTTTTAAGAAATTCCAAAACAGCCATTTTTCACTCTATAAAAATTTTTGCGATAAAGTCGGTGTTTGAATAAATTATTTTGAGCCACTTTTAAATAAATTCAACGCCGAGACTTATTTTAAATCTAAAATCCTAAATTTTTGGGTACATCGCGTACCAAGTTTTTGATCCAAAAGTCAATCTGAGTGAAACCGGGAGAAATCTGAGGAACCTAAACTAAGTGGTTGTCTAGAAAGTATTTTTGGAAAAATGCATTTTGATCCCAAAATTATTTTAAACTATGATTCTAGACCTTGGTCCATGAAGCTTGGTGAACCACTAGACTCCACTCTCTCATGCCTGATATTTTTGAAGCCAAGCCAAATTACCACTTTGCCCTCCACCAATCATTGTGGATTCTCCTAGGGTTTAGAGCCCTATAAAATGAAATGTTTTCAACCATTGCCTCTTGATTCCCAACCTTGTCTTCCCCATCTCAAAGCTCTGCAAGAGAAACCAAAGAAATCACAGTAAGTTTAAACATCTCCACCATCCATCCATTCATCTTCTAGCTTCTTTGATTCTTAGCTTCCATCTCTGAGAACTTAGCCCTTAAGGCTTGTTGTATGGTTTGTTTGAGGAATATAGGTGGTGAAGGGGGTTGTAGCTGATTTGGGAATAAGGAGGAATCCCAACATGAAGAGGAAACAACAAAGGTATAACCCATGGACTCCCACCTCTTTTTATAAACTCTGCGAAGTCAAGTTAAATGTTGAAATGTGTAGAAATGCTAGATTATTGATGTGTTTGAGCTATTAAGTGATCTATTATTGATCTATGATGTGTTGTTGAGAATTTGGGAGTGTTGGATTGCTAGAAATTGCATTTCAGATGAAGAAGAACCCCACTAGTGCATAGACAGTGTGCACCAGATGGAGTCACGGAGCTAGCCAACGGCCCTAGGTAGGGACTGTTGGCATGCCCCTTGGAGGAGCGGCCCTAGGGCACGGCTCTCAGCTAGAGCCATGGCCCTAGGCCACCGCTTGGCGGATCCAGGCTGCGGCGCTCCTCAATCCCCGCCACAAGCCCCGCCAGGCCAAAGCAGTGCAGTGACCAGGCCCTTGTGGCTCAACTACGTGTTGTTCGGACCGGGACTCGCGGGCCCTTGAGGCTCGGACACTCGGGACTGTTACGACAGACTAGTAGAATTTGATTTCATTGAATTTGGAGTAGGAATGAGTGATTTACAGTAGATGTTTGTGTTGTGAAATAGCTTGAAGTATACTGTAATTGTTTTATAGTGAAGATTGATTTTGAAATGTTGAGTTTAGCCATTTGAATGAGAAGCATGATAATTATTTGATTGTTGGATTAAAAAATATGATCATTATTTGCCAAAGTTTGCTTAATTAGCATGCCTGAGTATCCACTGTGAATTGTTGAGGAGTTTTGCCAAGAAAATGAGATTATAGAATGTATAGAGCTTGATTTCTATTTACTGTGAATAAGTTCATGAATTACAGTTTGAGTTTAAAGATCATGATCAATATTTGCTAAGTGTTTGCTAAGAAGTATTGTTAAGTATTAAAGTTATAAGCATGAAGTAGCTTATTGTATGCTTGACTTATAGTCAAGGAGAATTTGAGATATTCTTTATAGTAAAAGAGCATGTTTAGCCTATCATGAACTAGAGTGAATAAGTGGCTTAAAGTAAGCCTAAGTAATCTTTCAAAAACCTATATCTATTTTGGAAAATTATTATCTAGTTGCATGATACTTGATTTCCAATTTGTGAGAAAAGAGAAGTTGTTGAGAAGCTACGTGCATAAGCTTGCATAAGTGAAGTTGTTGCATGAGATTGAAATGAATGAGTTATATCTATATGTATCTAGTGTGAGTAATCCGAGGTTTTGGAGGCCCGTTAGGACTATGTCCTTTCGGAAGAAAAGAGAAAGTAAAGAAATAAACGGACATTGCGATCCGATGTGAAGTAACGAGGTCGATATTCCCGAGTTACTAGGTAGGATACTACCCGCCAGGCTTGGAATCCTGGTCAGGGGGTGTGCACACTAACAAGTACGATACCTGATTCCACAGAGTTTGAGAAAAGGACCAAAAGAGTGGTTTTGTGAGCGAGATGAGTATTATTCCGGCTAGATGCCGAGCCCAGATAGGTCCGTTCACATTATGGTGAAGTTCCTACCTCGCCCACGAGTAAAAGTAAAGAGAGAAAGCGAGTCAATGTGACTCTAAAGAAAGAAAGAAAGCGAGTCAATGAGACTCTAAAGAAAGAAGAGAAAAGCGAGTCATTGTGACTCTAAGAAACCTCCATTGGACAAGTGTTCCTTGTCACCAAAGAAAGAGTGTATATGTATATCTATATATACTTATACTAAAGCATCATGTCCATCTTATTGCATGATTAAATGATTCACACGTGTTGCATGGTAGTAGGATAAGAAGCATGACATTATATTGTCTTCTATTGAGTTATATTATAGCATGAGATTGCTTATTGAGTATATGATAACATGAGATTGCTTATTGAGTTATATGATAGCATGGGATTGCTTATTGAGTTATATGATAGCATGAGATTGCTTATTGAGTATATGTTAGCATGAGATTGCTTATTGAGTTATATGATAGCATGAGATTGCTTATTGAGTTATATGAGCATGAGATTGCTTATTGAGTTATATGATAGCATGAGATTTCTTATTGAGTATATGATAGCATGAGATTGCTTATTGAGTTATGTGATAGCATGAGATTGCTTATTGAGATATATGATGATATGAAATTGTTGTTAAGATATATGTTAGCATGAGATTGCTTGTTAAAGCTTAAGTATTTTATTAACTATCAGTTTGAGTATGATTAGTGTATATCGCCATGATAAGACATGTAAGTGCAAGCATGAGTTTATTGGTAAGCTAAATAATTGAGAAAGTATGCCTATTGATAATTAGGTTGCAAGCATATAGAAATCCTATTGAGCATGTTTAGATGTTGCTTAAGTGATTGAGAATACTCGATCTAACTAAGTGAAACAAATGTTTTCCAAAATATATACTATAGTATTTTACAGGGTTGAGTGACGTTATACTTAGCTTCGTGCTAACGGGTTGCTTTCTACTTGTTTGTTTGTTAACCCCTTTCAGGTGGACCCAATGATTGAGAACGACCAAGTTAGACTAGATTAGCTTAGTGTGCTAGTTGTAGTCTAAACTCTAAACTCTTATTCAGATATGTTTATTTTGAGACTTGGTTGTAGACTTATCTAGATTTTTTATGGTGCTGGACACCGGGGTTTCATTCCCCAAGTTTGTTTTAAGTAGTAAGGTTGTGGATGTTTAGATATTTTATTTGCCTGTGCAATCACCGTGTATGGTGGTTGTGGCGATGACACCTGTTATTGATGGTTAGTAGATTTACTATGCTTGTTAGTATCCTTCTTTTTTTAGTTAAGTATTTGATTATAAGGTTTTAGAAAAGTGGGGTGTTACACCCCCTGCTTTGGGTTGAACATATCAAATACTGTCGCACTCGTTGAGCATCCTCCAACCTATTTTTGCCATAAAAGCTAGGTTGACGTCTTTAGATGCCCTGAGGCCAAGAACTTCCGCTTCCTTTGGTTTAATAACGTTTTCCCAGCGAACGAGATGGAATTTATGTTTGTCCGGAGTGCCTCCCCAGATAAACCTCCTTATTCTTTTATCAATCTCATCCCAAATTCCTGTAGGCAGATAGGTGGATTGCATGCTATAGAAATGAACGGCTTGGAGAACTGATTGCGCTAGCACCTGTCTCCCCGCAAGCGTAAGGTTTTTAGCTTTCCAACCATCAAGTCTGGCATCTATTTTGTCCAAGATATGAGGATACCCCAAGATATTTTCCTAGGTTTGGCGTCATAGGAATCCCAGCGATCTCGGTAATTCTTTGAATCTCTTGTCCATCCACATTTTTGGAAAAGAAGATCTAGGACTTGTTAAGGCTTACCTTTTGTCCCGAGACTTTGCTGAAACGTTCAAGGCATTCTTTGATGATACTAATTTGATCCTGCGAAGCTTCAGTAAAAAGAACCAGGTCATCAGCAAAGAATAAGTGGGGGAGGGTAGGACCATACCTGTTAGTTTTTATCCCTTGCCATCTATTGCCTCTTACTTGCTCCTTAATGATATGACTGAGCCGCTCCATGCACAAAACAAAAAGATATGGGGAGATGCATCTCACTGTCTGATTCCCCTACTCGGAGTGATCCAGTCGAGCTGGTTCCCATTCCATAAAATGCCGAGCCTTGTAGTTTCAACATAATGCATGATGTTCCTGACCCAGATCTCATTCATTACAACCTTTTGGACGGTGACCCGAATGAAATCCCAGTCAAGTCTTTCGTAAGCCTTCTCAAGATCAAATTTCAAGATCATATAGCCTTTAGAACCTTGCTTCGTGCTCATTGAGTGGAGCACTTCCTGATAGACAATAATGTTGTCCACAATTTGTCTTCCCGGGACAAAACTACTTTGTTCCACCCCCACAGCCTCTTTAAGGATTGGTTTCAGACGGTTTGTCACCGGGTAGTCATTTTTGGGGACAAGGGTGATAAGAGTGTCATTCATCCCTTCTTCAAGAACACCATTTTCATAGAAATTTTTTGCCTGTTTAAAAACTAACTTACCACCAACTTCCCATGTTTTTTGGTAAAAAAATGCGTGGAACCCATCGGGCCTTGGCGCTTTTAGCGGGCTCATCTAAAAGAGGGTAGCTTTCATATCATCAATCCTGAACTCTGCATTAAGGATATTCAGCGCATTTTCCTAGATGGTAGGGAAAACAACACCAGGGAGCGCCGAGGAATCGGGCATAATGTCTTTTGAAACAAATTGTTGAAAAAATTCCTGATCAATGAAACCTCCTCAGCGGTATTATTTATGGGAATTCCATCATCATTGTGGAGACTATAGTTTTTTTTTTTAAAATTTTTTTATTATTTTTTTTATCATAACAGCAGTGTGATAGAATTTACTGTTTTTATCGCCCTAGGTAATCCAATCCTCCCTAGCTTGTTGAAACCAAAAAATCTCTTCCTGGTGTAAGACTTCCTCAAACTCATGTCTTAATTTCCGTTCCAGATTAATAAGGCCTTAGTGATAGGATTCATCAAGTTTTCTCTGGATGCCTTCAATTCTTCTTTCAAGCCTTTTCGTACATGTGTGGATATTCTCAAATACGCTGGTATTCCACTCCGTAAGCTTCGTAGCCATAAGATCCTTGTTAGTCTAGACATCATTTGCCTCAAACCGGAAGGATGTGTGGCTGGTTCTGGTCACATATTCAAAACTAATCTTGATCGGGCAGTGATCGGAATTGATAGCAGCAAGGTGAGTGACGGTCGTGTTGTTGAAACTTTCAAGCCAATCTGTGGAGCACAATGCTCTATCGAGCCTAGCTCCTTTAAATTTCGAACTCCCTTTCCCCCTTTTCCACGTAAACATTTGGCCAGTGTTGCCAAGATCTACAAGACCTTTGTCAAAGAACCAGTTCCTGAAGTCGTCATTTCTGTGGCTGCCTTCTTCTACCGTATTCGATACTTCATCCATACTCAAAACCGCATTAAAATTGCCAGTTGCAATCCAGGGGCCGTTGACTGCCACCTTCGTCTGGCTTAAGTTGTTCCAAAGACGTTTTCTTAACAGCCATATGAATGAACTGGGGATGGAACTGAGGATCTCAATCTTCATCGTGTCATGCCACAAAACCTAAATCCCCCCGCTATAGCAAATAACCTCCACCCAAGCCCAATTTTCAAAACCAAGCTTGGTACAAACATCATTTGGATTGATTCCCGAAGTTTTAGTTTCAAGAAGACAAATCATATCCGGTCTGTAACTTTTGATCAACCATTTGGCGGCTCTAACGAATTGCTTAGAAGCTTCTCCTTGACAATTCCAAGTGATAACTATCATGGAAAACAAAAACTGAAAGAAAACAAGAGGCACAAAAACAAGAAGCGAACACAACCCATGGGGCAAAAATAACAAAACAAACAGAAAAGGAAGAACCTGGGGGTGGAGCAGCTTAGAGCTCCACCCCCATCTCCCCCCGTCAAACAGTGCAAGACTGTACTCCACAATGAAGTCCTCTAAGACATTGCCACCTCCACCATGTTGCAAGGTATCCGGAGGGTCTGCTGAGTGTTCGGGCACTTCTGCTTCAGCAACATGCAGGTCAAGGTTCTCTTCCTCCATGGCCATGCAAACAATCTCCGTTGTCTTGCCACCTCTATTATCTCATCTCACGAGTGCGTGTTCCCTTGCAGCGGTAGCTTGGTTAATGGTTTTTCCATTTCTCTGTTGGTTGGTCCTTTTGCTCGACGATGTACTGGCCTTTTGCATTTGTTTTTGTGTGTGTCCCTTTCTCATTGTTTCCCTGTATTTGTTTCTCAGAGACTTGGACTGACGGCCTCTTTCCCTTGTCCAGCCACCCTAGTTGGGTCTTGGCTCCATTTCTTTGTTTGGCCCAAAATTCTCCGCTTCAGAATCGCTAGGATATCTACACTCTCATCCTCTTGATCTTTGCTCAAAGTCTCATATCTAGAGCCGCTGTTTACTCCCCGCTTATCACCCCTAGAATTCTTCTCATTTTGACTGTTTTTTCTATTTTTGTTCCCCATTGTATCTCTTTTATTTTGGGGGATATTATGTTTCCTTTTTGGTTTCTGGACAATCATCCAGCTACCATAATCATTCATGATTGCTGGGCGGATTGTAGGAGTTGCCTTAGTTGTCATCTCCTTACCATTTTGGTTTGCATTCGGACCGTTACCAGTGCCGGCAGCCGGCACCGGTTGATCACCTTCAGACTTGTTTGGTTGTTCATTCTCCGTTTCCGATGATGGTGCATTTTTCTGACATTTGTCCGCACTATGGTAATACTGTAACACCCCCTTTTTCTAAAATCTAAAACCCGATATAATCAAACTTAATTAAGATAAAACAAGGATAATTTAGATAAATAAATAACCATCCATTCAATAAGCTAAGGGAAAGTCACCGCCACAGTCACCACTCACGGAAACTACACAGGCTACAAGAAACAACTACGGAATCTAGAGTCAAAGCTTAACAAAACGGTAAAACAGGGGATACAACCCCGGTGTCTACGCACCATAAAAAAGGTAGTTTACTACAACCAGTTAAAATACTACTAAAGGAAGGGAAACTGATCTAGTAACTACCACAACTAAAGCTACGCACTAAACTATCATCGTGCGCTCTCAAGTACTGGGCCCATCTGAAAGGGTTATACTACAAGTAGGAAAATAAACCCGTTAGCAATTAATGCTAAGTATAAAGCCACTAAACCCTGTAAAGTACTATAGATATAGGTTGGAAAACATTTTGCATTCACACACATTCTCAAGTATGAATATAAGCAATCAAGACACTTAGTCAGCGAATCTCAATAGATATACATAAACACTTCTATATGCTCGCACCCTATAAAACATATACACATGCTTTAACTCATTACTCGTACTTAATCACATTCACATGCTGATAGATAAAGGAATAATTGCATCTTAACAAGTAAAATCATGCTTTCATGTTAACACTTAAACAACGATAAAACTGTACTTCTCAAATACCCAAGATGAGACATATGCTAAGTCAGGTATGATACTTTACTTTTCATGTATTCAAATAAGACGTATGATATGTCATGATGCAATTCTATAAGTAAGGATATGATGCTGGATATATATATATATATATATATATATATATATATATATACTCTCACTCTTATTAAAAAGAAATACTTTTTCTGTGGAGGATCTCTGTTGAGTCACTTGATTCGCTTTTCTCTTCTTTCTCAATCTTTCTCTGTATGCGAGGCAGGTACTCCGTCGTAGCGAAGCCCTAGGGAACGATGCATATCTTGCAACCGCCACATCCGTATCAACGGAACCTCAAACTCGTGGGGATGTAGGAACTTCACGAATCGTGAATGGACCTATCCGGGCCCGCAAACATGGGCGGCCTAATACTCATCTCGCCCATAGAATCGGTACTCGTGGTTCTTATAAATTGTGTGGAATCAGGTATCGTACTTTCAGTGTGCACACCCCCTAACTAGGATTCTAAGCCCAGCGGGTAGTATCCAACCTAGCAACTCAGGATTGTTCTACCAAGTTACTTCTAGAATAAACTATCGATCCTCTGTGACCGTTTCTTTCTTTTCTTGAAACTTCTTTCTTTCTCTTTTCTTCTGAAAGGACATAGTACTAATGGGGGCCACCAGAACATATATATTTTCCTCACTTTATAGATAGTATATATATCATATGCAACTACTTTTTCTCATGCTAGTAATCTAGATATCATGCAAGCTTCTCAATGCACATATATACATCTCATATACTTCTCTTTCTCATTTTGGAAATCAAATTATCATGCAAGCTTCTCTATGTGTATAGATATAGATTTTCCAAAATAGATATAGGGTTTTGAAATATAACTTAGGCTTTACTTTGCCTCAACTTTAAAAATCATGAAATTGATAAATATGCTCTTTTACCGTAAACTTGGAATGCACTGCCTTAAACAATTAATCTCAAATAACTCAACAATTCATCAACTCAAGAATTAAACACATTAAATAGCATAGCTACTACCCAAACTTGAGAACATAAGCAAAATATATACTCCACTGTCATGCATTTCAAATGCCTCAAATACACAAAGTTCATCTTTCATGCTTATGCTAAACATGCTTCTACTTGATATTAAATGCAACAACTCATACTAGCACGTCGTTATGAGCCTGAGTGTCCGAGCCTCAAGGGCCCACAAATCCCGGTCCGAAACAACACATGGTTGAGCCTCAAAGAGCTCGGCGGCCTTTTCAAAACTTGGCTTGGCCACTTGGCTCCGCCAAGCAACGGCCTAGAGTGACGGATCTTGCCTAGATCCGTCACTCAGGTCTGTTGAGCAATGGTTCTAGCCAACGGATCTCCCCTGGATCCGTTGGCTAGGGCCGCAAGTCCAACCTGGTCCATAGACAGTGTGTACCTCTTATACTCCAGATGTCTTCTTCTCCAAAAATCTCAACTTAGAGCTCAAGCAAACACTTCCAAACAACCATGAATCAATCATATAACAACATCAACACACAATAAACTCATCAACAAACATTTTCAAACATTTCTATACATCTAATCTCAAGAAATCTAACATTATATCATGCCAAAATAATAGCTTTGGGAATCCATGGTTTATACCTTTGAGCTCTAGCCTCACAGACATTAACTTCTCTTGTATGACCTCAAGCTTAGTCTCCTTCTTCACCATCTAGGGCTCCAAGGCCACCAAAACAACAACAACATACACAGACACATTCACTGTGATTAGAAGCTAGGAAAAGGGGAATAGAGGAGAAGAAGAAAGGAGAAAATAAAGAGGAAACTTACTCCCAAAGCTAGTTAGATATTCTCAGTTGAAGGAATGAAGAAGATGATTATAGAGGAGAAGATATATGATAGAGACAGAGGATGTTGGCTGCTGAAATGAAGAGAAATGAATAGTGATGCTTTTATATGGTTCGAAACCCTAGGTTGAGGTATCGGCTGATAAGGGCATTTTGGTACATTGGTTTGTAAAATCATCAGGCTTCTCCTTTTTAAAACAAGCTAAGGCATTAAAGTAATTTTATACATCTTGGGGGTTAAAAATAGATTTTCTATAAAAATGTTTCTAAATAAAACATTTGGTTCGGGTTTCTCAGGTTTCACTCATATTGGTTTTTTGGATCAAAACTTGGTACATAGATATACCTGAAACTTAGAATTTTTCGAAATAGGCTTCTTCTTGGTGTTGAATCGATTTAAAATCACAATTTAAAACATTTAATTCATACACCGATTTAGAAAATTATTCGAATTAGTAAAAATAATTATTTTAGAAATTTATAAATTAGAATTTAGGAAAATAATTTTTTTTTGGGTTGTCACAAATACATTCCACATTGAAAACACACCAAGTGCAGCCCTTCGTACATAATTTGTAACACCCAGGGGCGGGGGGACATATGACTTGCAGGGGGCCTTGGCCCCCCCTAAACAATTTTTTTTTATTTATTTTTATTTATTTTTTTTTATAATTAGTATTAGGCAGCACGGGGCCTTGGCAGCTTGGCCCCCCCAAATTTTTTTTTTATTAATAATGAGAAAGTCAATTGTGGCACCCTCACTAGTCACCAAAACATTTTCCCTCCTCAAACAAAGCTTCTTGTGTAAGTTTTCACTCAAATCAATCCAATTCCAAACCAGATACCGCATACGCAAATCACATCAATACACACAAGGCCTTTCTCTTCCATTTTCAAGTAGCAAGTGTATAGGTAATCTTACATTTCTTTTTTATTATTTAAATCTTTGATTTTTTTTTTATGAATTATTCTTTATTGGAGATAAATTCATCAATTTTCACTATAATAAAAAGTCTAGATATTGTAGTTAAATGGTAGCTAAATGCCTAAATCCTCTCTTTCGTTTCCTCAATTGACGACGGCAACCGCATTGAACTCGGGCTACTGGCTACGAGCAGTGTCGGCTGGATCCTGTTGGAACAATTTGTTGGGTAATATGGTTGAAAATTCCCAAAAATAATAATCCTACGAAAATATTAATATTATATGGGAAAACAGAAAGAATTGGGAAGGAAAAGGTTGAGTGTTTGGGTAAAGGTTTAGCACGAGTTCGAACACAAAGTTCTTTTCCTTAAAACCTTATTTGCTACCTCCCACAAGTGCTAGGAGCGTTGTAGCCTAGGTTTCACAGGATAAAACGTGCTACGATTCCTTGTTTAAGCACCTAAACAAGGAACCCGGCAAACAAAGCAAAGCTTAGAACACAGGTTGGCTAAAAGAAGAGAGTAGAAGCAGAGTTTTGAGATGAAAAACTACTGGAATTCCTTTGTTTTTCACTGTGTAAAATGCTACTGCTTCTACCTCTCTTTATATAGGGATGTTGGAGTGATAGCATTCAACATGGCCATTAAATTGGTGTTAAAACCAATTGTGTAACACCTGTAACGGTCACCACTAAGTAGGATTAAACTCATAATTTAAAAATTGGAATTAAAACAGTATTAATTCCGTAACAGATGAGTTTAATCTTCTGCACTTTCGGGTTTCAGACCGTTGGGGTGCACGAGAGTTCACACTCTCGTGCTGTGGTACACCACGAGAGTACACCTCTCGTGCTATGGTGCAATACGAGAGTACACCTCTCGTGTTCACCGTTGCACGAGAGTTTTGCTCTCGGTGCACCACAACCTCTCGTGCTCTCTGTAGCACGAGAGTGGTGTTTTCGGTTTTGGCCGAGCCATGCACCACAACCTCTCGTGCTCTCTGTAGCACGAGAGTGGTGTTCTCGGTTTTGGCCGAGCCAAGTGACTATAACAGATGGAAAATGATTAACTTAGCCCGCAAGGCCAGCCCATTTCCGAACGACATTCGTGCCCGCAGGTGCCGGCGCACGCGAGCTCGGGCTTGAATGATTTCAAGCCTTTTTGATGTCCTCTAGTTGGATTTTGATTTGCACTCACCCCCCCCCCCCCCCCCCCCCCCCCCGCGCGCGCGAGAGAGCCTCTATGCTATACAATTCTACAAGCTTGAAAAGAGCTCATGTATATAAGGGGGGCAAATCTTGTTTCCAAACCAATGTGGGATAAAGTCCTACATTTTCCCTTCATTTCCCAACTTAAATGGGTCTACTTTGAGAATCAATATCTCATTCACCCATTATCCGTTTTGAGCGTACAATATATCAATCTCTTCGTCTCACTACGAAGAACTCGAATCCACTTTGACCCGACCCAAATCGGTAGTGGACCCTACTGATAATTGTACCACAAAATAGCCACTTAATATGCCATTTTAAGCTAATTTTTCCAACAATCCCCCACATGAATGAAAATTGATTTTCGGGGTAGTTTTAAAACGGAAACAACTGTGTTCAACGGTCGATCCCTGCATAGGATAGGTAGGGTCACACCCTTTGAACCTTCCCTCGTGAAGATACATTTACTCTACTGACTGTACGGTAGAACGCGATGTCTTTGAACCGACTGCCGTTTGTGTAGACGATGACATATCTCACACAGGAACCTCCCAACCATGCTTTGTTCTCATGATTGTGCCCATTTTGGTCGTGGGTCACCATTCCTGGTTCTGCAGGACTTTGTGAAGAATTATGCCCGTTAATTCTCCTTTGAAGCGACCCTCACTTCTCTCTCACATAGGTGATTCTTTCCCGAGTATCCCGCATACTCACATATGTCAACCGACATTCGAATCACTAAAGCATTTAACATGCTAACCTTGTGCGGGATCCACTGTTTCTAACGAGGAGTGGTAGGGAATCCGAGACCCCCACAGTGACACGCTCCGTTCCATAATTTAGTTGTCCCATTGAACCTAGGTGCCAGCTAGGTTGGGTGTCCACTATAGAACTTTATACCAAGGGCTTTAGACCCATTCCTCGTCTCAACTTCTCCACAGCTACTCTACATAACCCTTTGGTTAGCGGATCCGCTATATTGTCTTCTGACTTTACGTAGTCAATCGAGACAACACCAGTTGTGAGAAGTTGTCTAATGGTATTATGTCTACGACGCACATGTCTAGACTTACCATTATACATATGATTCTGTACTCGTCCAATTGCAGCTTGACTATCGCAATGCACACACATTGGAGGTACAGGTCTTTCCCAATTTGGAATATCCTCTAAAAAATGGCGTAGCCATTCAGCCTCTTCACAACATTTGTCCAAGGCTATCAGCTCAGATTCCATCGTGGATCTAGCTATCACGGTCTGGTTAGAGGATTTCCATGCAACGGCTGCACCGGCTAGTGTAAACACGTAGCCACTCGTGGATTTGGAGTCCTTAATATCGGATATCCAGCTACCGTCGCTATATCCTTCAAGTACAGCAGGATATCTCCCATAGTGCAGTCCAAGGTCTCGAGTATACCTTAAGTATCTCAGAACCTTCACTATTGCCGTCCAGTGCATGGCACCGGGGTTACTCGTATATCTACTGAGTTTACTAATCGCAAAGGCAATATCCGGCCTAGTGCAGCTCATTAGATACATCAAACTACCAATAACCCGAGCATATTCTACTTGAGAAATACACTCCCCGTGGTTCTTGGTTAGATGAACACTTCGATCTAATGGCGTCCTAGTCCCTTGATGATTATCCTTGTTAAATTTTTCAAGGATTTTATCAATATAATGTGATTGGCTTAACACCAGACCATCAGGTCTTCTAATGATTCTAATCCCGAGGATTAAATCAGCCAAACCCATATCCTTCATGTCAAATCTCGCATTTAACATGTTTTTGGTAGACTTGATCATTCGATCGTTACTACCAACGATGAGCATGTCATCTACGTATAAACAAAGAATGACATAACCGTCTATCGTTTCCTTAACGTAGACACATTTGTCACTTTCGTTTATTTTAAACCCATTAGTTAACATCGCATGGTCAAACTTCTCGTGCCATTGCTTAGGCGCTTGTTTTAAACCATATAGCGATTTAACCAACTTACACACTTTCCTTTCTTGGCCCGGAACCACGAACCCTTCGGGTTGTTCCATATAGATTTCCTCATCTAGTTCGCCATTTAGGAAAGCGGTTTTAACGTCCATTTGATGAACTTCCAAATTCCGCAGCGCGGCTATAGCAAGTATCATTCTAATGGAATTTATTCTCGTCACGGGAGAATACGTGTCGAAGTAATCAAGGCCCTCGCGTTGCCTGTAACCCTTGATTACAAGCCTAGCCTTATACTTCTCGATGGAACCATCGGGTTTCATCTTCCTTTTAAAGACCCACTTGGATCCTAAGGGTTTACTACCCAGAGGAAGATCAACAAGTTCCCAAGTGTGATTCTGTAAAATAGAATCCACTTCACTTTTAATAGCCTCTTTCCACATTGGTCATTCTGTAGAAGTCACGGCTTCTCCGTACGTTCGAGGCTCGTTTTCTATCAAACAAGATAGAAAATCGGGTTCATTTTCTAATAAACAAGTTAGAGTACTCGAATCGTACTCCAACAGGTAAGTTAGAAAATCAGGACCAAATGATTTTCCAACTCTCGCCCGCTTACTGCGTCTCAGCTCGAGTTCGGGTTCTCTCTCGGATTCCCCACTATCATTATCCATAGCTTCGTCAAATGTTCGTTTTGACGAACTTGGTCCCTCATTGGACCTACAAGGAAATACATTTTCAAAGAAAGATGCATTCCTTGATTCTATTATCGTGTTCTCGTGTACGTCTGGATTATGGGACTCGTGTACTAAGAACCGATAAGCACTACTATTATGTGCATAGCCAATAAAGATACAGTCCGCTGTCTTAGGACCTATCTTTACTTTCTTAGGTGTTGGCACCAAAACTTTGGCAAGACACCCCCACACTTTCAGGTACTGGTAGGAAGGTTTCCTACCGTTCCACAGCTCATAAGGAGTCTTATCGAGCTTCTTGTGGGGTACCTTATTTAAAAGGTAATTACTTGTAAAAATAGCCTCACCCCACGCGTCTTGAGGTAGGCCCGAACTTATAAGCATCGCATTCATCATATCTTTCAATGTACGATTCTTTCGTTCGGCAACACCGTTCGATTGAGGTGAGTAAGGTGCAGTACGCTCGTGTATTATACCTACACTCGCACAGAAGTCACCAATAGGTGCTTCGTACTCACCACCTCGATCGCTTTTAACTTTCTTAATCTTACAATTAAGTTGGTTTTCAACTTCATTCTTATAAAGAATGAATTTTTCCAAGGCTTCGTCTTTGCTTTTAAGCAAATACACATAGCAATAACGTGTGCTATCGTCGATAAACGTGATAAAATATTTATTACCACCTCTCGTTTGTATCGATCTAAAATCGCACAAGTCACTATGGATTAATTCTAGTGGTTCAGTTTCCCTTTCAACCGGTTTGAAAGGTACTTTCGTTAATTTTGCCTCAACACAAATTTCACATTTGTTATTTGTGTTAATTTGAAAATTAGGAATATGGTTCATGTTAATTAATCTACGTATAGAATTATAATTAACGTGACCTAGTCTACCATGCCACAAATTGGAAGACTCAAGCAAGTAAACGGAATTAACTTTGCTCTTATTCATGATAATAGGCATTACATTGAGCTTAAAAAGCCCATCAGTTACATAAACTTTGCCTACAAACATTCCTAACTTAGACAAAACAACCTTGTCTGACTCGAACACCATGCGAAAGCCATGCTTGTTCAACAGTGAGCCAGACACCAGATTCTTCCTCAGCTCTGGAACATACAGCACGTTGTTCAACGTCAGTTCCTTCCCGGAAGTCATCTTCAGAACCACCTTGCCCACGCCTTCCACAGCAGACTGAGCAGAGTTTCCCATCCAAACCTTCTCGCCCTCGACGGTCTCAAAGGTGTTGAACATTTCTCGGTTGCAACACAAATGCCTTGTTGCACCAGTATCAATGAACCACTCTCGTGGGTTCGAGTCCACGAGGTTCACCTCGGTCACCATAGCCGAAAGGCTAATCTCGACCTCCTTCTGATTGCTTTCCTCAACCATGTTGGCTTCAGAACTCTTGTTCTTCTTCTTTGGAACTTTGCTCTCAAAGGACTTGTGGCCAGTCTTGCCACAATTGAAGCATTTTCCATGAAATTTCTTCTTGGTAATGCCTCCTTTCGGACCTAGCTTTTGCTTGTCCTTCTTGTTCTTCTTGGAGTTTTTAGCATGCTCCACAACATTGGCTTTAGCGCCAACAGTGACAGAATTTCTGCCATCATTCGTCCTGTTCCCCTCCTCAATTCGGAGTCGCTGGATCAGGTCCTCCAGGTTCATTTCCTTTCGCTTATGCTTAAGGTAATTCTTGAAGTCCTTCCACCCTGGAGGCAGCAAGTGGATAACAGATCCCACTAGGAAGGCTTCACTCAACGTCATGCCTTCGTCACGGATTTCATCAAAGATTAGTTGTAAATCTTCAACCTGACTTAGCACGATTTTGAAATCAACCATTTTGAAGTCAAGGAATCGGCCAACCACAAATTTCTTTGCGCCGGCATCCTCACTTCGGTATTTATGATCCAAAGCTTCCCACAACGCTTTCGCTGTGCCAATCTTGCGATATACATCGTATAACGCATCACATAATCCGTTTAGGATGTAGTTTCGGCATAGGAAGTCCGAATCCTTCCAATAGCCAACTGCCATCACGGATTGGGCATCCTGTTCCCTTAATTCGGGAACCTTCTCTGTCAAAAATCTCGCCAAGCCGAGATTTGCTAGGTAGAACAACATCTTTTGTTGCCACCTTTTGAAATTCGATCCAATACCGGTGAATTTCTCCGGTCTTTCGGCCGAACCACTCGGTACCGTAGGTACCCGAGTCATGGGAATATATCCCTCGGTGCTCCCACCATCTTGTGAACCAACGTTCACTGGTGTAGCCTGGGAATTAGCAACATTATTGCCATTCCCACCACTGTTGTTCTCAACAACATTCTCCTCCCCGAGAGCTGGCAAAACTGGATTCTCCATTTCTTCTAGGAAATTAGAGATAAACAACCAACGGGAAACAGATATAAGGTTTTAAGATTGTTGGGTAATATGGTTGAAAATTCCCAAAAATAATAATCCTACGAAAAGATTAATATTATATGGGAAAACAGAAAGAATTGGGAAGGAAAAGGTTGAGTGTTTGGGTAAAGGTTTAGCACGAGTTCGAACACAAAGTTCTTTTCCTTAAAACCTTATTTGCTACATCCCATAAGTGCTAGGAGCGTTGTAGCCTAGGTTTCCCAGGATAAAACGTGCTACGATTCCTTGTTTAAGCACCTAAACAAGGAACCCGGCAAACAAAGCAAAGCTTAGAACACAGGTTGGCTAAAAGAAGAGAGTAGAAGCAGAGTTTTGAGATGAAAAGCTACTGGAATTCCTTTGTTTTTCACTGTGTAAAATGCTACTGCTTCTACCTCTCTTTATATAGGGATGTTGGAGTGATAGCATTCAACATGGCCATTAAATTGGTGTTAAAACCAATTGTGTAACACCTGTAACGGTCACCACTAAGTAGGATTAAACTCAGAATTTAAAAATTGGAATTAAAACAGTATTAATTCCGTAACAGATGAGTTTAATCTTCTGCACTTTCGGGTTTCAGACCGTTGGGGTGCACGAGAGTTCACACTCTCGTGCTGTGGTACACCACGAGAGTACACCTCTCGTGCTATGGTGTAATACGAGAGTACACCTCTCGTGTTCACCGTTGCACGAGAGTTTTGCTCTCGGTGCACCACAACCTCTCGTGTTAGGCATAACTTAGCCCGCAAGGCCAGCCCATTTCCGGACGACATTCGTGCCGGCGCACGCGAGCTCGGGCTTGATTTCAAGCCTTTTTGATGTCCTCTAGTTGGATTTTGATTTGCACCCCCCCCCCCCGCACGAGAGAGCCTCTATGCTATACATTCTACAAGCTTGAAAAGAGCTCATGTATATAAGGGGGGAAAATCTTGTTTCCAAACCAATGTGGGACAAAGTCCTACATTTTCCCTTCATTTCCCAACTTAAATGGGTCTACTTTGAGAATCAATATCTCATTCACCCATTATCCGTTTTGAGCGTACAATATATCAATCTCTTCGTCTCACTACGAAGAACCCGAATCCACTTTGACCCGACCCAAATCGGTAGTGGACCCTACTGATAATTGTACCACAAAATAGCCACTTAATATGCCATTTTAATCTAATTTTTCCAACACAATTTAGTATAGATTCAATTATAGATGATTTTAATTCGTGACATGCAAGAGAGACGGTCTAAATTTGAATAGATTTGTAATATAATGATGCATTTTGGAACATGTTAAATGAATATTATTATATTGCATTATTCTCTCTTAAATCGTGATTGGCCACCCGGGTTGGTTAATCCTGGCTCCGCCCCTAGTAACACCCCATGTTACAATCTTCAAACCCAGATTGATTATGTAATTAATCCCATCAAGAACAATTAAAAAGGATTTAAATTAATTAGAATTCCCTTAATTATTTAATGTTGCCCGCGATGGACCATGGACCCTTGTTTATGATAAGAACTTTAAGTCCGTTAGGAATAAAGAGAGTGAGCCTTTACTATTCAGATTCTAATTAGGAGTCCTAAACCTATATATAGGAGACTAGAAAGCAATTAAAACCCTTCCCACTCATATCACTCGAAAATCCCCCAAGAGACCTAGCCAAGGAATTTCCCTGTCACCAAGCCTAGGGAAAGATCAAGTGGAGGAGAATCTTGGAGAAGGACCTTAGGAGCTAAGAAAGATTTAATTAAAGCTAAGAGGTAACCCATGTCTTACAAAACTTATTTCCTTGCTATCTTTTATTGATTGGCTCCTTTGAATGATCGTATGCGTGGATTTGTGGTTATGCCTTGATATGCTTATCTTTAGGATTTATGGTATGGATTCTTGTCATTCTTGATGTTCTTGATGGTCTTGTGTGATTGTTTGCATGATCTTGTATTTAATTATGTTTAGAGCTTGTCCTTAGGATTTATATTGTGAATTTTGTTATTCGTGACGTTTTTGGCACTCTTGGGTGGGTTTATGCATGTTCGGTGTTATTCAACGTCTAGGGCTTGTTTTTAGGGCTTCGTATGTTGGTTTCTTGATGTTCTTGAATTTCTATGTTTCATTCTTAGGTCTTGGCATGATTAGAAGTTGTGTTTAGGATTTAATTGTGATGTTTCTTGGCTTAATTCTTGTTGTTAGATTCCATATTGTTGTTGATACGTGTTGGGATGTGTTTGGACTTGATTTTGGATCAAAGTGATGAATTCCCGGGTAGGGAAAAAACCAAAAAATATGTTTACCAGTGGGTAGTCGGTGGGGGGAAGAACCCCCACCTGACCACTCGCCGGTACGGTCACCCGTACCAGCGGGTGGACGACCACCCGCCGGTGTAGTACCTGCTGGTACGAGGCCGTCCGCCACCTGGCAGACGGCGGGTGGTCCCCGCCGTTCCGCCTACTGGTACGGCGGCGTGGCGTGTCGTTCTCCCCCATTTGTTGTTTCCCCGTGCCCCATTTGATATTTGGGAGTCTAGTTTGATGTTTTGGGTACCGTTTTTGGAGTTGAGTCTCGATTATTGCATGTGGTTTAAGTTGGTATCCCGTTGGCCTAGGATGAGATTTGTATGTTCCCTTGAGAGCCTTGTGCCCTTCCCTTGTTGTGACATTATGGATATATTGAGTATTGGTATTGAGTATTGATCAATGTTGATTGTTGCTGTTGAATGTTGATTATTATGTTGTTGTCCATGATGAGAAAAGAGATGTGATTGCTGGAAAGATATGTTGGCGGTTTGGCACTACGAATGCTCGGTTATTGTGCTATAGGCACAGACAATTTGATTATTGTGCTATAGGCACAGATCATGTTATGTAATGGCACCGTGGTGCTATCAGATTGGTGGTGTTGTTTGCGGTATGCCGGAGGGGAGCATGAGTGCTCCAGAGGGATAAGGGAGACGATATAAGGGTGGCCTGGAGGTACAGGTTGGAACTGAAATAAGGTTGGAGAGGCGTGCAGGTTAAAACTTGGTATAAGGTTGGATCGTGGACGTGTGTATTGTTATTGCTTGTTATTGTCAAGTCTTATTATTGCATTGTCTTGTGGCTTTAGGTTGCATGCTAGTACACTTATGTTGTCTTACACTGTTAAGTCTGTTGATATGCCTTGAGTCTCGATCTTGATTTTAAAGCTAGAGTTGTTCAGGATTATATATGTATTCCTCAGTCTCAAAATGGTTTTCTTATATCTACCTATATTGTACTCAACGCGTGGGAGTGGGTTACTCAGCATTATTCGCTAACGGTTGTTACACCATATGTTTTTCAGGTACTGATCAGTAGCTTCAGAGCGGCTAGTTGGACTTGTGGATTTAGCTTAGATAGCTCTAGTATTAGTTAGATGGTCTGTGTGCCTTGAATTGTATTTGAATGTTGATTTGCGGATTATACTTGTTTAGTTAGTTTAGCCTATGCATCTAGGTTCTCGAACCTAGATATGGCATAACACCCTGACTCTTATGCTTAGCTTTGGCTCTGTTTGGGTAACAATGATAGATTCGCCTTTATTTCATAAGCTTTAAATGTTTTTAAAAATTAGGGGTGTTACATAATTGGCCGGACTCATCTTCTCACCGTAAACTTACATAGTAGGGGTTAAGTGATGTCAACCTCGACACAAACTCTAGCAAACATGGCTATAGAAACCTGACTCGTAGCTATGTCTATCATGATAGGTTGGCCGATTTTCCTGCCCACTTTCATGAGAAAGTTATAATCATAGTATTGCGCCGGGAGACAAAGGATACGAACCCATACAAGAACAGACTCGGTGGTATCCGTTAGAGGATTGAAGTTAGGTATCCATTCTTTCACGATCAGATAGTGGTCCATGACCATCCATGGTCCGCTAAACTTTGCAAAGCTATAGTCCTCTTCCGAACCAAACTTCACCAGATAATACCCATTGTCGATGGTAACCAATTCCATCCTCGCTTTCGGTTTCCACATTGCCGTTAATCTCTTAAGAAGATAAGTGTAGCTGTGTAGCCCACATTGTGACCAATGACTTTGATAATGAGGGTGAGTTTCCACTTGATTCTCATGTAAAACTTCTCCTCCTTCGTGAGCGTGATTCTGAGGCATATTGGATCTTCCTCACTTTCGTCGCCCTCCACTTCATCATCTTAGATCAGTTCCAGATCTTTCTCAGTCGGACCATGCCCCAACTTCTCATTCGTCGCAGCCTCTTTATATGATAATCCTGGAGTCGTTTTCTCTCCCCCGTACTTGGATTCGGAGTTGCTGGTTCTCCGCCATCAATAATGACGTCTACATATGTAGATCCAACACCCATTGTTGAGTCCCCCATTTTTGACTTCTTAGTGCTTCGTTCCAGAAGATATTGGTCCTCCGGTGATCTCGTCGTCGATGACTTGGACCCCGTTCCCGGGAGCATTTCGAGAGTAAATAGCATGATAAGTTGAATAAAAATTTTTGTGAAACGATTTATTATCTAACATTTTACTGATATTCTAAATTTAGATTTTAATTGGCCATTTAGTAATAATCATAAATTCATAATTAAATGGACAATTAATGTTCTATGAAACAAGATATAAGAGCACACACACAACTTTGAGATTGTGCAACCACTCAACTTCCAAATGCTAAAGGTCAATCCTAATTGTGGCAACACAAACATTGGACTTCAAAAACCAGCAACGAATGCCACAAATTTAATTTTCGATGACTTGTAAATGTAAATAGAAAAACGTTAAAAATCAGTTATATCAAACATAATAGTTATCATCAAATTAATAGAATAGTATGTTTTTTTTTGTTATAAAATTATACAATACCATATCTTCTACTATAATAAAGCAGAGCCAAAAATTTCCACCAAAGTAGATTATTATTATTACTGATTTGGGAATCCGCACAGCCACATTGTATTAATAAATGTGGCCGACCTTTGAGAATCATTCAATTTGTTTAGGTTTTTAAATTCAATCACTGAGAGTCTCTTTGTTATCTAAAACGATAACATTAAATAACAACTATAAACACTACTTTTATTCTATCTAAAAATACAGATTGAAGCATAAATCTCAGATAACAATTACAGATTTTAGAGATTGATTAAAATACAAATACATTTTTGAGACATACACAGGTAAAAAATCATGCCACCAATATACATTCTGGCCAGAGAAGTGACCCCTTTGAAAACCACCAGTGCTATGAAAGCTGCGTTGTGTATATGAGATAAGAGATCGACGAGCGAGTGATGTAATCAAATGCAATGAGTGCGTATTTCGTTATCTTGAGGTATGCCTGAAAATTCTTTTTCAATCATAATTCCAGAACATGTTTTTAATGTTTAAGATATTTATATAGATATATAGATATATATTTGTAAAAATTTTTTTAGGGAAATTTATATTTCAGAAATTAGTATAGATTATAAACATATTAATAGATAATAACAAAAAAAAGGGATCAATAAAAAAAAATTCAACATTCTCAAAAAAAAAAAAATCGAGGAAGAGAGGAATAATATATATCATCGAAATCTGCTGTCTCTTCAGTTTTATATTTTTAGAACACTAAATTCGTAGTATGTCAATTCGAGATATAATATATCAGTTAGAAATTTCGAAAATAATTTTTTTAGAACTCTAAATTCGAAATATAATATATCAGATTCATGTATTTAAAAAATAATAATTATTAGAACAAATTGAAATATAGATACTTACGGTGTATTCTTTAGCCGAATCTCTTAACCCAGATTTGAAATTTTCTTCATTTTAACATCATGTAATTCACTATTTTTCTTCAACTTTTGCTATTGAACCTCTTTTTTTGTTGCGATTACTGTCTAAAACCAATTAGATATAAGATCTATCGACATGCAGCTGAAATTTTATATTCATCAAACAAAATCGAAAAAAAAAAAAATTTTGATCTCTACCATATGCGTATCTACTCTTCTACATATGAATTTTGTTGAATTCCTGACTGAAGATGCTCAGACGACCAGAGCGTATACACTAGGGTTTTTACAGAATTGGGATAGAAAAAACCACATATGTCACTTTGCATGTTTGTTGATTGAGCAGATTCATACTAAAATTCATGAATATTGAATGATCTATGAACTTTAGATGTGAAAAAACTCGAAAATCTACAACCTTGAGCTTTCCAGAGAAATAGATGAACTCTAGATGTGGAAAAATATTAGAATAAACCTCAAGAAGGTACCATCGTCTACGATTCAACCTGTATTAGCCTCTGTAAGATCTCGCCGGAACTTAACCGCTGGCGAACTAGAAACCTGAGGAAGGAACAATGTTAGTTGAAAAACAATAAAGATCGTAGAATACTTGCTCGATTATGGACAAAATCAAGCATTTAGGTACAGATCGCTACACTTCTACGCAAGAAGTAGAGATTAAAGGCGGGGATTGAGCAAGATTCTAGATAGAAGTAGGTGCTTTACGGTGGCCGGAATGTTGTAGAGAAAGGCAGACAGTGAGGAATGGGGCGGTTTATGTCGGAACATTCTAGAATAGCCAAGCTTTTTTTTTTTTCTTTTACTTTGGCGTGAGTATATATGGCGTGAGAAGTAGGTTCAAAATGTATAATATTGCAATTGTTTTCCATTGCACTAATCTGTATAGTTTAATTTACTAATTTTTAAAATTTGTTATAAAAATGAGTGTGTATGTATATAATTATTTAAATGTAAAATTTTAAAATCTCATGTGGTATCTAATAACACAATGCTTTATAATATATGCTAATGGTATGCTGTGATGTTTTAATATAACTAATTTAATAAAGATGCTTAAATTTTATATTGTGCATCGCACGAGACAAATACTAGTATTTTAAATTAGAATATCATTTGTTTCTTTATTGTAATATATGAATAAATTGATAGAAATGTAAGAATGGATGGCTTTGTCATAAAAGAAAGTGATTGGTTTGTTGGAACCACGTCCACCATAAATCGGTTATAGAGGTATAGAACAGGGGTAGGAAAATAGTAACTTTACTATTTGGGGCGCTAGGCCCAAAATAGTACGTACAAAGGCTGAGATATTGGCCCAAAACAGCGACCCAATAAATAAATAAATATTATTGCTCTAGGGAGTGGAATAGGGCCCAAAATGGTGGCCCAATGAATAAATAAACAAGATATGGAACTAATAAATAAAATAGAACTAAATATGTTACCAACAGAACTCGAACCCTAGTGTGTCAGCAGAAAGAAGGAGACTCAAACCAATGGACCAAAAGGGGTTTGGTGAGCTAAGGGATGCCTTTTAAAGGGAGGGAATGATGCCTATTTATATTGTTGAAGGACTCACGGATGGCTGACAAATGGACGACATCGGGCAGCCTTCATTCTTGGCCACACACATGTCTCTCACTAATTTGCTTCCAGTGCACTCCCATGAATAAGTGAAGCTTCCTACCCTTTAATACATAAGATCTTGAGTGGCTTGGTGGTTTGGGACTTATGTTGTTATTATGCTTGAAGTTGTGGGTTTGATTCCCCTTCTTATACTCTGGTAGGGAATACCCTGACTGATATGCCTTCGTCTTTTCATTCTTGTTTATGCAGGTTACAGGTCGGACTTTCTTAGAAGAACTCGGTCGGCTGCCGATCGGGCATCACCCGACCGATGTCCTCGAGTCCCGATCGATAGCCCTTAGGTGAGAGAGCCGAGAAGAAACACGTGGCAACGCTACGTGCTGACAGGCAGGGCTCCCGGGAGCAGGACACGTGGTTGCTACTTGGGTGACATGCCAAACGGCCGGACTTGTGTCTCCGGCCCAACGGCTATATATACCCGCAGTTGCAACAGTGTGGTGGACTTTTGGACGATCGATAGGCTATTGTTAGAGCATCCCGACCGCAGTCAGTCGGCCCTCAGAATAGCCAGTGTAGATTGTATTTAGGTCCTTCACCCGATCAATAAAAGATTTACTTGCTTTGATTGGACTTGTGTTATTTATTTACCGCTTACGTGGGAATTAACACTATCATTTTGGCACCGTCTGTGGGGACCCGTGCAAGTAAGCTAACGTTTGACGAGCACCCGTCCTTTCTCTCATCATGTATCCATTCGCATACAACCTCTTCGGCGATGATCAAGCGGATGCGGCGAGCTCATCCGATCATCAGCCGACCCAATATCAAGGTTAGACCGTTGACCTCAACCTCAACCTCTCACCGCCCCATCCGGCAGCTCAGTACCCGGCCGCCCAACAACCGGTCAATTATATCCAACCAGGATATCCACCACCCGGTCAGCAGCTCCAATACCCCGGGCAATATCCTTACCCGGTCCCGCCTCCACAATACGGATATTGGCTCGGTCAACCAATGTTTTATACACCACCGGCCGGTTATCCACCCTATACGCCTGTGTACACGGTTCCAGCCGCCGCCCCTCCGATTTACCCGACTGCTCAGTTAGAGCCGGAGCATCAGCCCACTTCCCGGGCTCGACGCTCGGCTCGTTCGCGGTTGGGGTCGCAGGGTGCCGAGGCCATGGAGGTACCACGGCAGGCTCAACAGGTACAATCGGAGGTTCAAGCCCAAGCGGAGGACCCCGAAGAAGCTAACCGGGCAGTAGCATTTGAGCGCTTCCGACCAGCAATGCGGCAACAATTGGGACCGCAGGACCCGAGCCGGCGCTCAGTAGATGTACCGATGCAAGAGGCCAGCCAGGAGGCTTCATCCGGGCATAGTGGTTCGAGATCGCATCGTCGACACGCGCCCGGGAAACGACCCAGGCCTAGACGACCGAGCTTAACGAGACCCGAGGACTGCTCCATGACCTCCAGGTAGAATTCGCTCGGTTTCGAAACGAGCAAGCAGTGAGGCCTCCGGTCGATCAATCAGCCTCGCTATTGAGGACACCCTTCACGGCGGAGATTATGGCCCAGCCATACCCGCTCGATCTACAAGTCCTGGGGAACAAGGGTTATGATGGCCGTACGGACCCTGAGGTCCATGTCAACACCTATTACATTAACATGATGATGATGGGCGTGTTAGACGCCGTGATGTGTAGGGCTTTTTACTTTACGCTGGCCGGTCGGGCGGCCGAGTGGTTTCGTACGTTGCCGCTAGGTTCCATCTCTGATTTTGCTACCCTGGCGATGAAGTTTATGCGGAAGTTTATCACTTCCAAGATAGTAAGGAAGCCCTACATGTATTTGGAAAAGGCCAAGCAGCTGGAAGGGGAGAGTTTGTCCGATTTCCTGGTCAAGTGGAAGGCCGCGGTCGGGGAGGTCGAACCGATGGATGACGCAACCGCCACCCATATGCTTCATATCTCACTCCGGGCGGGTTACCTTTATCAAGATTTCATCCTCCATCCCCCGACCACTTATGAAGAGGCCCTTCGAAGGGTGACGGATTACGCTAACGCTGGTGAAGCGAATGCCGTCAAAAGATCGCAGGAGGTCGGGACTTCATCCCGTAAGCCAACCGATCGGGCGGAACATCGATCGGGTGATTATCATCCCCGACCCCGCACCCGGCCTGGCGAGTTTACGGCCTTGAACCGATCCGCAGCGGAAGCCATGCAGTACGCCCAGTCCTGCAATCTCATCTGACTCCCTCATCCCGGACAAGACGGACCAGACAAATCTAAGCATTGCGCTTACCACTGGTGTGCCAGGCATGACACAGAAGAGTGCACGCACTTACGCCAACTATTAGAGGATTTGCTTAGTATTGGAAAGCTGGACAAGTGTGTGCGGAAGAGAGAAGAAACAAAGAAGGTTACCGATCGGAGAGATCACAGGCGTTCTCATCACCGCTCTGATCGTTCCGATCGGTCGGGTCATGACCACAGAGATGACCGTTGGGACCCCGATCCTCCATCCAGCAGCCGACCGGCAGGAAAGCCGACCATCCACGTGATATTCGGTGGATTTGATGATGTTTCCCGACCGAGAGAAAACTGCCTGGTCGCGATCGTAGACTCCCGTGATACCGGGAAAAGGCAAAAGATGGAGCCCATAACCTTCACCTTGGAGGATCAACATAATAGTGGTGACCACGGGTTGGAAGCCCTCGTGGTCACGATCGATGTGAATGGGACCGATGTCCATAGAGTTATGGTGGATACGGGGAGTAGTGTGAACGTCCTTTATTTGGACGTGTTTGGACAAAAGCGAGCTGATTCCGGTCGGTGTACCATTGTCTGGATTCACCGGGGCCCTCATTTGCCCCGAAGGAAAAATTATACTCCCGGTCAAGATTGGCACTCCGCCCAAATCTGTCAAGACCGAGTTGGAGTTTGTTGTGGTCAATCTGCACTGCGTCCACAACATCATTCTAGGCCGACCCGCCATAATGAAGATTGGTGGGATAATTTCCATGCCCCCCCTATGCATGAAGTTTCCCACCCCTAATGGGGTCGGTGTAGTCCGCAGAGATGTTCAATCCGCGAGGAAATGTTACACCCGGTCCGTTAACAAGCGTGATACTGGCATGTCTTCCCGGGTTAACCCGATCGTGAAAGAGGTTACCAGCGACCGGAAGGAGCAACCCGAGCCTTCCGAAGAAATTGAGGAAGTTCCCCTGTCCGAGGACCGACCGGACAGGAAGATTAAAATTGGCCGGGCCCTTACCCCCGAGCTACGATCAGAAGTGCTAGCAATTCTTCGCCAATTTGCTGATGTCTTTGCGTGGGGGCCCGAGGACATGCCCGAGATCGACCGTACGGTCATTTGTCACAAGCTCGCCGTAGATCCCGCGGCCAAGCCGGTCGTTCAGAAGACACGGCATTTATCTTCCGATCGCCGTGAGTTCGTCAGAGAGGAGGTCAAGAAAATGGCGGCGATCGAGCACATCCGACCGGTGATTTATCCCGAGTGGGTGGCAAATATTGTCCTTGTTCCTAAGCCCCCAGCTTGGAGGATGTGCATAGACTTTACCGACCTCAACAAGGCCTGTCCGCTCGACCCATATCCGCTCCCGAGCATCCATCAAATGGTCGACGAGACGGCCGGGGCCGAGTTAATGAGCTTCTTGGATGCTTTCAAGGGGTATCATAAGATAATGATGCACCATGAAGACAAGAGTAAGGCAGCCTTCGTAACCCCGGACGGGCTGTATTGCTACCGAGTGATGTCGTTCGGCCTTCGCAATGCGGGAGCGACCTATCAGAAAATGGTCAATATGCTCTTCGCTGATCTATTAGGCCGAACGATGGAGGCATACATAGATGATATGCTGGTCAAGAGTCGGGACCGGTCCGACCACACTCGGGACCTCCGGGAATGTTTTCAAATTATGCGGAGGTATCAACTAAGACTGAACCCGACCAAGTGCACATTCGCGGTTTAAACAGGGAAGTTTCTTGGCTATATGATGACCAAGAGGGGGATCGAGCCCAACCTGGCCAAGGTCAAAGCAATTCTGGATATGCAACCACCTACCACCGTTCGGGAGGTCCAGCAATTGACCGGTCGGTTGGCCGCTTTAAGCCGTTTCCTCTCCAAGTTAGCGAGCGTGCTCTACCATTCTTCAAGGTATTACGCAAGGTGAACGGATTCGTCTAGGATGACGAGTGCCGAGCGGCGTTCGACGAGTTGAAGGAATATCTTATGTCACCAATTGTGCTGTCGAAGCCAGAGCTTGGAGAAGAGCTAGACGTGTACCTCGCCGTATCCAATCGAGCAGTAAGCGTAGTATTGTGCCGAACTGATTTGGAAGGGGTCCAGCGACCGGTGTACTATGTAAGCCACGCGCTACATGGTCCCGAGCTCCGGTACTCCTGGCTAGAGAAGGTCGTCTACGCCTTGTATATTGCCGCGAAGAAGCTAGCTCCCTACTTTCAAAGTAGAACCATTCGTGTGCTGACCGATCAGCCGATTAGCCCGGTCATCCGCACTGCCTCGTCATCCTGTCGCCTAGTCAAGTGGGCGTTAATGTTGACCCAATATGCGATCGAATACCGACCAAGACCGGCAATCAAAGGTCAAGCCCTTGCAGATTTCTTGGTCGAGTGCACCGCTCGAGACACCCGACCCCCAGAGGTCGAGGACCCCGAGGCGGAGTGGTGGTCGCTGGCAACAGATGGGTCCAACAGTAAGAAAGGGGCAGGAGGAGGAGTGGTTGTTACGAGCCCGGAAGGATTCAAGGTCTACTTTGCTTTGATGTATCAGTTCCATCCGACCAACAATGAAGCCGAGTACGAAGCCTTTGTCAATGGCTTGCAGTGTGCTCGGGACTTGGGGGCTGAATACATCCGGGCTCAGACTGATTCTGCACTCTTGGTCGGGCAGGTCCTAGGTGACTACGAAGTGAATGGTGAGCGATTACAAGCTTACCGGGACCTCGCAATGGAAAAGTTCGCCTTGTTCCGGGGATACACAATTCGACATGTACCTCGATTGGATAATGTCGATGCGGACATCTTGTCCAAGTTGGAAAATGATAGTGTTAATTCCCACGTAAGCGGTAAATAAATAACACAAGTCCAATCAAAGCAAGTAAATCTTTTATTGATCGGGTGAAGGACCTAAATACAATCTACACTGGCTATTCCGAGGGCCGACTGACTGCGGTCGGGATGCTCTAACAATAGCCTATCGATCGTCCAAAAGTCCCTCACACTGTTGCCGCCGCGGGTATTTATAGCCGCTAAGCCGGAGACACAATTCCAGCCGACCGGCATGCAACCCACGTAGCAATGACGTGTCTTCTCCCCGCAAACCCTGCCTGTCAACGCCTAACGTTGCCACGTGCCTCTTCTCGACTTTCTCATCTAAGGGCTATCACTCGGGTACTGAAGACGCCGGTCGGGTACGACCGGGTTCTTCAAAGAATATCCGACCTGTAACCTGCATAAACAAGAATAAAACACGTGGCATGTCGGTCGGGGTATTCCCTACCAAGAGCCCCCCCAGCCCGGGCCTTTTTAACCGCCCGGGAAAAAACGGGACGGTATGAAGAAGTCCAAACGTCCGCTGCCAAACCGACCGGACATCTGTCATTCCTTGGTGCCACGTGTTGACCTCTGCATGCCTCTGCGACCGCAACGGTCACCTCGAAGTCTGGAGCGGTCGTGTCAAGCAAGTGGGCCGTTTCCCGCCCAAATGTCTTCCTATAAATAGGCCTTCATGGAGTTCATTTGAACTAATACCAACCATCCTAAGTCGATCGGAGCATCCAGAGCATCCCGAGCGAGCTATTCAGAACATCGGTCGGAGCAACCAGCATTCAGCTTTTTCCCCCCAAATGCTATCACTCGGTAAGTTCTCTGCTCCTTAGCTTTTTAATTTCTTCTTTCACATTTTCTCTTCATAGCCAACTATAGGCCTTGACCGATCACGACCAAAGTATCCCGAGCCCTAACATAATCCCGACCGGCCTTTAGGTAGATATAATGTCGGATACAGATAGTCAAAACGCCCCAGTCACGGATTATGACGACGCGGTCGAACAGCTAAGCGAAGAGGTGGACATCATGTCCTATTCACCAGAGGTCGTTCAATGACCACAGAAGACTCCCGAGCGACGAAGGTCCTCTAGCTCGGAGGGAACGTCGAGCTCAAGCGGGTCGGGTAGCTCGAGCAGCAGGAGCGGCGAGACGACAACGAGCGGGCAAGGCTCGACCGAGGTTACTCGGGAAACGCCAACCCGGTTGAGGAAGACCCGGCTGCCCCGTCCGCACCGACCAACGGGGAGTTTGTGCTCCTGAATCGGGACAACGTCGAGTAGCAAGAAAGCCTGCTGACGACGGGAGAAGCGGCCAAGATCTCCGCGTTACTCACCGGTCGGGTTCGTTTTGACACCCGCCGGAGCTTAGGAAACGTCATCGATCGGCATGAAGGCAAGTGGATCGGGATGCACTACGACTCGCTCCTGGCCCCGATCCAGATACCTTTCTCCGCCCTCCTGACCGCCTTCTTGGGCTATTACCGGGTGGTTCCAGCCCAGATCTGCCCTAATGCGCACAGAATTCTAGCCTGCTTCCCCCAAATCTGCGCTCGGCATGAAGTGGCGTGCACGATGGAGTTATTCAACTTCATCTACCAGGTGAAGACCCTACCGGCCAAATATGGGGGTGGGTTTCTGATGATACAATCCCGAGCGGATCTGTGCGCGATCGAGAGCCTGCCCGGGAACAACAAAGGGTGGAAGAACAGAATCTTCTCGGTCGAGTATGACCCATGGATCCTCCCGGTCGAGAGGACGTGGAGCACCCACTACAGGAAGCAAGTGGTGCTGGTCGAGACAAAGGCCCTTCAGGACGCCGTCTCCAAGATCTCGAGTGAGATCCACGAGTACAAGATCTTTCGCTCGAGAGAAAGCTACGACGAAGCCCGGCTACCACCACAGCGATATGACCTGGAGGAGAAATACCTGCCCGTGCCGGGCGTGACTATTGCAAGGGCAGCTGTTCGGGTGGAGGCGGAGAACGAAGGTCTAACACTAACTGATCGTCCCCGACCCTAACTCCCCGATCACTTTCCGAGCCCCATCTAGTCTTCTTGTTTTTGTTTGCAGAAATGGCAGGTTTTGACGAAGACGAAGCGCCCCGAGCCAAAATCACGCTCGGGAAGAAGAAGACAAAGGCCAAGCCGGCCGGGGAGCAGCAGTAAATCCCGACCGCTCGGCCAATAGGCACATCAACAACCGTCACCACAGCCGAAGGCTATGTGTTCGATGCCTCGGACGTCCTTGTCACCCGGGTGACTGCCCCTAAGGGCAAGGAAACGGCGCCCGAGAAAGGCACCGAAGACAGCGGGGCCCAAAGCGCCGGAGGAACCAGCGGAGCCCGAGCCCCCCGGTCGGGGCCATCAAGGGCGACACGTCTATCCTCACCCGGATCGGCAATGCCAGGCCGGTCAAGGAGGATATGACCAAGCTCACCCCGACCCAGGTGGCCGAGAAGATTGGCCACGACTTGGCCGAGGTAAGAACTTTCCTTCTTCTTATTTTCATACAAGTGACTTTGCTCGGGCTAATCCCGATCATCTTTTGTTTTGCAGATCTCCCGAGCGACCCAGCTCCTCCAGCGTCGTGCACTGTTGGCCAATGAGGCTGATGCACTGAAGAAGGTCGCCGACCGGTGACTGGGGGAGATCACCGAGCTCCAAGCCGAGCTAAAGAAGGCCAATGAAGGTCGGGCGGCGGCGGAAAAGGCCGCCCGGGAAGCCAAAGGGGCCCAAGAGCTGGCCGAGAAGGCTGCGAGGGAGGCTCTAGGGGAGGCGAAGGAAGTTAAGGCCCGACTGGCCAACCTTGGTGATCTGGCGCAGCACCTCTGTCGGGATGAGGCGTCCAAGACGAAGTTCTTCCGGGAGATCCGGAAAACCAAGGTCGGGGAAGCGCTCATCTGGGCGTTCGGGCGCTGGGCGTTTAAGTCCGGGCAACGAAAGATGCGAGCAAAGACCTAAGCGTTCATGGAGGAAGCCCTCGAGGGCGAGGATCTCCAGCTAGTCCTAACTACTCTCCCGGATGAGGTCGCCGACCCCGGCCTGCCGCCGTTCGGTCCTGAGTAGGAGGTGGCCGAGCCGAGCGATGCTGCTGCGAAGAAGTAGCTAGGTATTCTTCTTCGTTTTTTGTGTAGATGAACTCGATCGGGAGCCCGGTCCCGACTTGTACTGGGCGTTTTTTAAACAATTAATGAAATCTTTTTTCAGTCCATCTTATCTTACTTGGTTGATTTTGATGCGTTTTACTCTTATCTACTTGTACGCCGGTCGTTCATTACCTGACCCTTTGGCCTGATGGCCTGGTCGGGTGTATCTCGACCGAATGGCCTCTTGACCCTTCGAAATGTCGAAGTTTTTTGGCCTGCTCGTTCGGGATTTTTCCGATCGTTTAGCCTCGTCGAAAATTCGAAACAAATCTTGGCCTTTTTGCTCGGGGTATTCCCGATCGCTTGGCCTTTCTTGGCCATTCACTTCCTTCATCCTAGCCCCCACATTGTTGTGCACACGAGGATCAGACGGATCGGGGATTTTGCTGTAGCTCTGGCTTCCCCAATCGATGGCGTGACCCAAGCGTCCACCGAAGATGAGCGCCATAGACAGTCGTTAGTATCCGACCGGCTATGTAGTAGGTGGCTATTAGAGCTAAATAGGTAGACGGATACTAAAGCTATTTAAGTGGACGGCTATTAGAGCCAATTGGTTGCACACCCCTATCGATCGGAACCGAGGGAGAGGTGTTGTGTTGGGCGAAAAGCCCATCTTCATTGCTGATGCCGAGTCTTGATCGAGTAGATTTCGAGCGCGGCTGGTTGGTGTAGCAGATTTAGAACAACATACTGCCTGATTAAACGTTTAAAAAAACTGATCGGGCCGCCGTATGCAAATGGTCGAGCAATCACCGATCGTATATACATTAACTCTTCCCGCTCGCAGACGGTTAAAAATATTTACTGCAAATAATTTACAAGCACTTGAACGACGAACAGGGCCCACTCGCAGGTTGAGCCCCCACTTCGTCAATAATTACAAAAAATGGGCTAATGCCTAAACAAGACGAGGTGCTTGGAATTCCAAGTGCCCTCGATCTGCCTACCGGTCGTCGTCTCCAGTCGGTAGGTTCCCGGCCATATAACAGCGGTGATGACGTACGGCCCTTCCCAGTTCTGAAGCTAGCTTTCCTCCTTCCAAAGGCTGACTGGCTTCCCGTCAGCGTAGAACGTAGTCCCCGACCTGAAAGTACCGAGGGTTGACCCGGACATCCTTTGAACTCTTTACTCGCTTCTGGTACTCGGCCATACGCCGAGCGGCTAGCTCTCTCTTTTCTTCGACCCCGTCAAGATCCACGACCATTGAGTGCTCGTTTTCCTCTGCATTGTAGGTCCGTTCTCTGGCAGTCGGGATCCATGCCTCGATCGGGAGTCGGGCTTCGGCCCCATAGACCAGGGCAAACGGTGTCTTCAAAGTTGTTTCCCTCGGGGTTATCCGATAAGTCCAGAGAACATAAGGTAACTCATCGACCCAACTACGACCGGCCAAGTGCAGCTTCTTCTTCAGACCTTCCAGGATTGTCCGATTGGCATTCTCGACCTGTCCATTTCCCTGAGGGTAAGCCACCAACGACCGGATGTGGGTTGTCCCGATCGTGGCAAGAAAATTTTGGAAGTATTGGCTCACAAATTGGCGGTCGTTGTCACTAATGAGATGAACGGGCACTCCAAACCGGGAAACGACATTGCGCCAAAGGAACCTAGCGCATTGTTGGGAGGTGATCGTGGCTAACGGCTCGGCCTCGATCCACTTGGAGAAATAATCGATGGCGACGATGACGAACTTTCTCCGACCGGCCAATTGCAGGAATGGCCCCAAAATATCCACCCCCATCTTGCAAAAGGAATTGCAGTCGTGACCGGCTGATAGAATGTAGCCGGTCGTCCGGGCATCCGAGCGAACAACTGACACGTCTCACAATCCCGAGCAAGCTTCTCACAATCTAACTGGAGAGACGGCCAATAATACCCGATTAGCATGATTCGACGAGCTAAGGATCGACCTCCTTGATGCGATGAGCAGATGCCCGAATGCAATTCCTTCATCACTAAATCGGCCTCAAATGCAGTCAAGCAACGCATGAGCGGGCCTCCATACGAGCGCCTATAAAGACGACCGTCTTGGACTTGAAACCTGGGAGCTCTGAGTTTGGCCTTCCGAGCACGCTGGGGGTCGTCTGGGAGCCGACCGTGCTCGAGGAATTCCATCAGATCGGTGATCTAGTTGTCTTCAGCCGGTTGGATAGGTGCGACCGGCAATCGGTGGATACTGTGCTTCGGGATCACCAAAATCCGAGCGATCTTCGACATATGTTCCGGGGCGTCTTGAGCCAATTTGGACAAGATGTCTGCATCGGCATTATCCAATCGGGGTACATGTCGAATTGTGTATCCCCGGAACAAGGCGAGCTTCTCCATTGCGAGGTCCCGGTAGGCTTGTAATCGCTCGCCATTCACTTCATAATCACCCAGGACCTGTCCGACCACGAGCGCAGAATCTGTTTGAGCCCGGATGTAATCAACCCCCAAATCCCGAGCACATTGCAAGCCATTGACAAAGGCTTCGTACTCGGCTTCGTTGTTGGTCGGATGGAACTGATACATTAAAGCAAAGTAGACCTTGAATCCCTCCGGGCTCGTAACAACTACTCCTCCTCCTGCCCCTTTCTTACTGTTGGAACCATCTGTTGCCAGCGACCACCACTCCGCCTCGGGGTCCTCGACCTCTGGGGGTCGGCTGTCTAGAGCAGTGCACTCGACCAAGAAATCTGCCAGGGCTTGACCTTTGATGGCTGGTCTTGGTCAGTATTCGATCGCATATTGGGTCAACATTAACGCCCACTTGACTAGGCGACCGGACGACGAGGCAGTGCGGAGGACCAGGCCGATCGGCTGATCGGTCAGCACACGAATGGTTCTACCTTGAAAGTAGGGAGCTAGCTTCTTCGCGGCAATATACAAGGCGTAGACGACTTTCTCTAGCCGGGAGTACCGGAGCTCGGGACCATGTAGTGCGTGGCTTACATAGTACACCGGTCACTGGACCCCTTCCGGATCAGTTCGGCACAATACTGCGCTTACTGCTCGATCGGATACGGCGAGGTACACGTCTAGCTATTCTCCGAGCTCTGGCTTCGACAGCACAATTGGTGACATAAGATATTCCTTCAGCTCGTCGAACGCTGCTCGACACTCGTCATCCCAGACGAATCCGTTCACCTTGCGCAATACCTTGAAGAATGGTAGAGCACGCTCAGCTAACTTGGAGAGGAAACGGCTTAAAGCGGCCAACCGACCGGTCAATTGCTGGACCTCCCGAACGGTGGTAGGTGGTTGCATATCCAGAATTGCTTTGACCTTGGCCGGGTTAGGCTCGATTCCCCTCTTGGTCATCATATAGCCAAGAAACTTCCCTGTTTGAACCGCGAATGTGCACTTGGTCGGGTTCAGTCTTAGTTGATACCTCCGCATAATTTGAAAACATTCCCGGAGGTCCCGAGTGTGGTCGGACCGGTCTCGACTCTTGACCAGCATATCATCTATGTATGCCTCCATCGTTCGGCCTAATAGATCAGCGAAGAGCATATTGACCATTCTCTGATAGGTCGCTCGGATATTGGTGATCCTGAAGCATAGTATCCACCGATTGCCGGTCGCACCTATCCAACCGGCAGAAGACAACTGGATCACCGATCTGATGGAATACCTTGAGCACGGTTGGCTCCCAGACGACCCCCAGCGTGCTCGGAAAGCCAAGCTCAGAGCTCCCAAGTTTCAAGTCCAAGACGGTCGTCTTTATAAGCGGTCGTATGGAGGCCCGCTCATGCGCTGCTTGACCGCAATCGAGGCCGATTTAGTTATGAAGGAATTGCACTCGGGAATCTGCTCATCGTACCAAGGAGGCCGATCATTAGCTCGCCAAATCATGTTGATCGGGTATTATTGGCCGTCTCTCCAATTAGATTGTGAGAAACTTACACGAGATTGTGAGACGTGTCAGTTGTTCGCTCGGATTCCCGGACGACCGCCTACCTTTTACCAGCCAGTCACGACTGCAATTCCTTTTGCAAGATGGGGAGTGGATATTTTGGGGCCATTCCCGCAGCTGGCCGGCCGGAGAAAGTTCGTTATCGTCGCCATCGATTATTTCTCCAAATGGATCGAGGCCGAGCCGTTAGCCACGATCACCTCCCAACAATGCGCTCGGTTTCTTTGGCGCAATGTCATTTCCCGGTTTGGTGTGCCGGTTCATCTCATTAGTGACAATGACCGCCAATTTGTAAGCCAATACTTCCAGAATTTTCTCGCCACGATCGGGACAACCCACATCTGGTCGTCGGTGGCTTACCCTCAGGGAAATGGATAGGTCGAGAATACCAATCGGACAATCGTGGAAGGTCTAAAGAAGAAGCTACACTCGGCTGGTCGTAGTTGGGCCGATGAGTTACCTTATGTTTTCTGGACTTATAGAACGACCCCGATGGAAGCGACTTTGGAGACACCGTTTGCCCTTGTCTATGGGGCCGAAGCCCGACTCACGATCGAGGCATGGATCCCGACCACCAGAGAACAGACCTACAATGTAGAGGAAAACGAACACTCAATGGTCGTGGATCTTGACGGGGTCGAAGAAAAGAGAGAGCTAGCCGCTCGGCGTATGGCCGAGTACCAGAAGTGAGTAAAGATGTAACACCCCGAAATTTTTCAACTTTTAAGACTTATATAATAAAGGTAAATTCTCATTGATTCCCAAAAATACAACATAAGAGTATGGGGTGCTATGCCACACCTGAGCTAGGGAACTCAAGTGCACAAGCTAACTATCTAAAATCCTTAATAATGTCAATACATAAGCATGGCACGCAGGCCGAACGGGAAACTATCCACTCTACGCTTCCAATCTCTAGCGCGCTCCAGTGTCTACTCATCCGTGCCTGAAAGCCAAATATATCTGTTCAGCGAGAGATGCTGGTAACCCACTCCAACGCGTTGAAATACATTATAGGTAGATATATATAGATATATGAAAAATCATTTCGAAGCAGGAAGATAAATACTTAGGAGACACTAACTTTAAAACCAGGAATAGACTCAGCAAATAGGGACAAGCACAACAAACAATAATAAACAGTTAAGTAGGGATAACATCATAAGGAACACGCATCTAAGGTCACAGATCACTTTCCAATTCCACAACCCATCATCATTCAATCACCAATCATATCACATACTCGTTGATGGAGCCACGGGACCAATCGCATGCCCCGAACGTGAGGGTTAATGCTTATAGCATTAACACGGCCCCGCAGCACCCTACCTCAGTACCGCAGTATGAGGGGAGTTGATCGCAACCAACCCTTTGAGAACAGCTGCCAAAATTAACGTCGGACCACGATCCGACACACCGCTGATGTACACAGTCGGTGGACCGCGATCCCCTTTACAAGGGGGGACTTACGACCCTACACACCGTCGATGCGCACAGTCGGTGGACCATAGCGGATCAAGCCCGGCATACCGCTGAGCTATACTCAGTCGGTGGGCGAAGATCCTCGGAGACTATGGCCATACACACCGCTGTCCCATCATTCGGTGGATCGCAGCCAGCCGTAGCCCTACACACCGCCTGATTACTCAGATCGGTGGACTACAGCCTTCCTCGGCTTATTGGCCCTACACACCGTCCTGGCGCGTTCAGGTCCGGTGGGTCATAGCACCGAGACCCATATTTGGACCTGTAGTCCAAGAAGTGAATCAATTTGGCCTTAGCCACTTCTGAGCCTTAGCTCAGGAGCAATCCATTTGGCCTTCAGCCACTTCCGAACCTTTAGTCCAGGAACAATCCATTCGGTCTTCAACCGACTTCCGAACCTTAGTCCGGGAACAATCCATTCGGCCTTCAACCGACTTCCGAACCTTAGTCCGGGAACCACCCAATTGGCCTATAACCAAAATGGGGGATCATGCAACACATAACACATAGGAGCACGTAATAGCATTTTGGGAGGGGAAAGACATAAATAAACTTACGTGTGATCATTCACATGCTAAGAATAGTCCTAAGGGTTCATACAACTTCCATATAGGTCAACGGGTTACCAATTCAACTAGCATGCAATCCCTAAGACTTATCTAACTTACGAATGGTACCCGAAAGATCAAACTAGACTCAAGCACGAAAAGCGGGGTCCGTTGGGACGCCATGGGGAGCGGGGAACATCAAACGGGGAAGCCGGGGACCCGGGGTGGGGTACGGACCAGCGGGTAGCCGGTGGGTGGAGGGCCACCCGCCGAAGGTCACTGTTCCGGGCAGCAGGTTGCCGGCGGGCAGGCGGCTGCCCGCTGCCGAGCGGTGTCCTTTGGGCAGCGGGTAGGTGGCGGGCTCCCCTACCCCCACCTACCCCCCACTGACTCTTTTCTCATATATTCGTCCCGGGAACTTTTGTGGAACCCGAAACTATGCTTAGACACTTTTAAACGCAAATAACGACGCCACGTAAGCAATTAACGGATCAAAAGCAAGAATCACATAGGACTTATCCTATTACGACTTCTAAATATATACAACACCCGAACATGTGAATTCCCACCCAAATATAAATCAAGAACATCACAATACATATTCCCAATCCAACCTAGGGCTCTAATCCCACCCAAATCATCAAGAACATATTTTATTTTCAACATCAAGAAATATCAAGATTCGTCAAGAATCATCATATCAAAATCAAGAACTTCTTTCCAACATCAAGATCATCAAGATTATCAAGAAAGCATATAAATCATCTTATCAATCATCAAGAACGCAACACAATTAATCATAGAGGAATTCAATCAAGACACAAAGATATAGAGGGAGGCCAAGGAAGGAGATTATAGTGAAGAAAATAGGTTTTGTTGAGATATGGGTTATTTCTTAGCCTTAATTAATCATCCCTTGACTATTAATGTTCTTCCCTAAGATTTCCATCCGTTTTGATCTCCCTAGGCTTGGTGGTGGGGAGTCCCTTGGGAATTCTTGTGTCGTGATAATTATTGTGGTGTGACTTCTAGGTGCCTCCTATGTCCTTATATATATATATATATATATATATATATATATATATATATATATTTAGGAGTCCTAATTAGGGTCTGAATGGTATGGGTTTACTAATTCTATTCCTTATAGGATTAAGGGCTTCTTTTAGGGATAAGGGTCCATGGTCCATGGTGGACCATATTAATTAATTAAAGAGAATCCTAATCATAATCTGAATAGTAAAGGTACACTTTCTTTATTTCTAATAGGTTTATGACTCTAGTTTAGGCAAGGGTCCACGATCCGTGGTGGACCACATTAATTATTTAAAGGGATTTTATATTCAAATTAAATCCTTTTTAATTATTATTAATGGAAAATTAAGTAATTAATTCGGGATTAAGGGTCGTAACACAGGGTGTTACATACTCCCCCCCCCCCCCCCCCCCTACAAGAAGCTTCGTCCCCGAAGCTTAGAAATCATTTTGGGGTAAAGAGCTCGAATTAGTATAGTAGTTCATAAGGAAAGTATTATATGGTAAATATATACACACACACACATAAATTTACTGGTTTTGAGCCTAACTATTGTGCTAGCAAAAAGCACTAAATGACAAGGTTACGAATATGCAACACACAATATGTAAGTCCTACGGGTGACTGATATATAACATAGAAGTCTTACATGTGGCATGATCCTCATTTAATTATTTTATAATGATTCAACATATAGGATCACGAGTTGTACCGATCATATAATTATTTATGTACTTAAATGAGCGGAAAATGCCACGCGGGTGCAGATTCAGATAGCCACATAATCATTATAAAGTGTATATGCACCTATATCAACACGGGCGAACCTCATTTACGAATAGGTGCAGACGTTTAATCATGTAGTGTAGCATGTTGTGAGCCTAGGTGCCGTTTATGTAGGATCTATGTCTAATCTTTGTGCTTAGCAGATTATACCAAATATTCACAGTTACGAAATAACAAGGCTAACATGTATGATAATTAACTATTTATGTTATATGCAAAACCTGTAAGTTGGCATGCCTATATGTGTTCAATTGTAATTATGCTAAATATGCGATTTCCTTAAGTCTATCGGTATAGAGTGTGAAGGTATGTGGATTTATTTCAAGTCTTTAAATAATAACTAGTCCTATGGAATCATAAAACACACACATGTATTATTCCACATGTTATTCTAGTGCATGATTAACAATTAAATTCACATACTTAGTATCGTGGCATAACCAAACTTTTGTCATATAAATTCAGGAAGGTCATAAATCATATAACAATTATTCAAATAACGGAAGTTAGGTTCTGAGGAAAAGATTATAAGTAATTAGGAGGAAGGTTCTTGCTTTTTATGGGGTAAATAAATTCTTGGGAGACAATAGAATTAGGATCTTTATTTTGTATACCATGGATTACGGTGGGTGATCACATAACAAGTATTGGCACTTATATGCAGATTGTTTGTAACTAATAATATTGCATATATGTATAGTGGGATGTCTTATAACATACAGTTTTTGTCTAACATGCTTTGTTTATATACATGAATGCGGGTAAGTGTGTATTTTAACGTAAACATGTGAGCTATGTGTTTTGACATGTAATGCACATGAAAAATATAAATTCCGACCTATAGTTTGGACCATGCAATTTGTATGCAAATATTTTAGTAATTACGAATAAGATAGCCTAGGTTTACAAGTACTAGAGGTTCTATCTTGAGAATTTAATCACACAAGCACTTAGGAAAAATTAGTTTTATCTTGGTGGTAATTAGGTTTTAGGTAGGCATAAATCTTACCTCTAGAAGCCCGGGATACCGAAACAACTTTAGAGTTTGAAGACCCTTGGTTGCTAATTCCTAAGTCAATTGATGACCTGATGATGAGGTTAAAGTTTTTAATTATTTAGGGAAGGTAGGAGTGGTAACAGGGAGGTCATGCGAGGGGGAAAAGTAGAATTAGGGCTATCCCAGGATATGTGTATATATATGTATATATATAATAGTGATGTAATTTGTACGGGATGATATTTCAGGGTTAGGATGTGCTAAGGGCAAGCTTATAGGTGTGTGTAAGATTATTGTAGCTAGGGTATATGTGTATGGTTTGGGGGCTAGGGATTTATTGTATATAATGTAACAATTTATTTGAATACGTATGAATAGGGAAGAATGTTCTATAGGCTCACAAGTTTATACACACACATATATATATAGATTTAAGCGTATAGGGACGTACCGTACATGACGCAACCATTTTTAAGATTAGGCAAGGTGATTTAGGATTAGTGTGACACCGCAAAAATCCACACTCCAATCCATGAATTAATTGAGTAATTAATTCTATTTCTCTTGAGGAATTGATTCCTAAAATCCTGATTTTTTTTTTTATACTCAAGGACTAGTATTTGACTAGTCAATCTTTAAGTTGTGTTGTACCTTGTGCTTTGAGAGGAGTTCCCTTGTTCCTTACACTTTCTAAGTGTTAGTAAGGGTAGCCTTGTCTTTTCACCAAGAGTTAGTTTTGTAACCTAAACCTAGAAGACTTCTTCATTTTTCATCCCTTACAATTCCTAGAAAATATCTCTACCTTCTCTCTAGAAAAGAAGAGTAGCTTGTTCTTCAAGCCTAGTGAGACCTTTGTCAAGATTCCAAGTTTTGCTTCCAAGATTCAATCTTTTCTCTATTTGGGCATCTAGAAGGGTAAGATCTAAGCTTGTCTAGTCTTTTTGGTTCTATCTTAGTTGTCTTTTCTTAAAGGTAGGATCTTTATGATCTTTTGGTTTGATCTTGAAGTGGGTTTGGCTAGTGAGCTTAGTGGAGAGCTTGTTGTGGTGTAAGAGGAGTCTTTTGGTCTTCAAGAGGTAACCATGCTCTACAAAACCTATTTTGCTTACCTTTATATGATTTCTTGGCTTCTATTTGTGTTTTGCTATGAAATGTGAGAGTTTATGCATTTATCTTGTGATATTGCATATCTAGAGCTTGTGTTTAGGGTTCCTTAGTGCCATTGCTTGGCATTTTCCTTGGTTCAAGTCATTTTGTTGTGTTTAGTGAGATTTGGTGTGTTTTGAACTTGAATTTGTGTTTGGAGGAGAAAATCCCCGAAGGGATTTGTTGTGGTACAGGGACGTACCCGCAGGCGGAACGGCGGGCGGGGCACCACCCGCCAGCCTACCCGCGGGGAACGTGTCGCCCTGTGGTGGTGCGTGTGTGGCTCTACCTGGATTGCACGATTAGTGGTATGCGACGCTAGTCACCAAGGTATTGCAGCGGTCCTCGTGGTGGCCGTGACGTGATTATGGAGTTGTGGCTGAGTCCACGTGATTGGGGGATAACATTGTGTTATCCGGGCATGTGTTGCCGTGATTGGTGGGTTTTCGTTGGTGGTTATAGGTGGGGGACGACGGTCCCGGCGGAATAAGGTTGGACTTGGCTGTACAGGGGTTTTCTGGAGGTAATGGTTGGCTTCGAAGGTACAAGGATGGGGGTAGCCATAAGGTTAGAACAGGGCATAAGGAAGGCATATCAACTCGTGATGGGTGATGTCACGAGGGCTTGTGTAGCCGTTGTGGTGAGTTCTCTTCTCTCGTGACGTGTGTAGTCACGGAGGCTTGTGTTGTTTGGCATGTGTTGCCGTTGGGTGAGTCTTTATCCTTGTGTGTGGTTAACCTTTGTGGTTGGGAAGCGTTCCCGGTGTTATCCTTGCGAGTGGTGAGTCTTGTGTTGTCTTCTGATCTTGGCTTTTGACTTATATATATGTATTCCGTTTCGAAAATGGTTTTTATATCTTATATCTACCTATTTATGATACTTAACGGTATTGGTGGGTTACCAGCATCTTTCGCTGACCGGGCGTCGCCCCGATGTTTATCTTTGTGTTCTTTCAGGTGTTGAGTAGTCGAGCGCGATGTCTAGAGCCGGTAGCTTAGCGCCTGTACCTTTAGATTGTGTTTTTGTGGCCTGCGAGCCAATGGTTTTAGACTGTTTGTAGTTTGATGTTTTGGGATAGTGATACACTTGCAGATTGTCCGCCTTAGCGTTTACCGGGTGTGGTAGACGTGGCATAACACCCCTGTTGGATTTCTTTTATCCAGTTTCCGTTTTCTTCCGCTGTGCTAGTGTTTGTGTTAATCTGCATGTGTTAAGACTTGTTTTTAGGTCTTGTTGTTTTTGGGGGGTGTTACAGTTGGTATCAGAGCCTTGGTTTTGAGCCTTGGTTTAGAGCCTAGGAAGAGTTAAGTCTAGACTTTCTAAGTGTTTAAGTGTGTTTTGAGACCTCTAAGCGACCTTAAGAAGCTAAGTGTTAGGCTTAGGACTCTAGGTTGCGCGGTGAGACGTGCGTTGCTTTCTGTCTTGCTTGCTTGCTTGTTCTTTTGGTAAACTTGTTGTTGTAGTAGAAGTGCGATGCCTCCTCGTCCTCGCGCTCGCTCCCCAGAGACCCCGACCAACGAGCAGTTCGCCCAGAATCTCCATCAGTTGACGCAGACGATGCAGTCTCTTAGTGAAGCTCTGTTGAACAACAATCAAGCTGCGCCGCCTCTGCCTCCGGTTGGGCACCGTGATGTGGGTCGCCTTGTGTCAGGGCATCGGCCGCCTTCCGTTGCTGGTGAAGAAGACCCTGTAGTCCTTGAAGAGTGGCTACGGGTGTTTGATAAGATTTTTACCCTGGTAGGCTGTCCCGAAGAGAGGAGAGTAGAACTGACAACGTTCTACTTCTGCCAAGAAGCTGATCTGTGGTGGGTTCACGAGAGTCCGGCCTTTCTTGAAGAGCCTGGGTTTGATTGGACCGCGCTCAAGGACAGGATGCACGAAAGGTTCTACCCAACGCATGTGCGAGCCGCCATGTTTGATGAGTTCCTTCATCTGCAGCAAGGACCCCTATCTGTGGTGGAGTACCACAAGAAGTTCCTAGAGCTGGCGCGCTTCGCGAGGATGTTAGTGCCTACAGAGCTTGCCAAAGTTGAGCGTTTCGTTGCCGGTCTGAATTATGAGGCACGAAAAGCGTTGACGGTGAGTAGGCCCAGTTCTCTCAAGGATGCGTATCTGTGTGCCGCGGATCTGTTTCGTGTTCAGTAGCTTCAGAAGAGTTCGCTTGAGTTGGCTAGGAAGAGAGTTGAGAGTGGTGGTTCTTTTGCTTTCAAGAAGCCCCGATCGAGTTTTTCGGCTAGAGTTGTGTCGTCTTCTTCTCAAGGACCAGTTAGGTTGGAGCCTTCGGTTCAAGCTAAGTCGGTTGGTTGTCGCAAGTGTGGGAAGGTGCATCCGGGCCAAGTTTGCTATGGCCAGGCGTTTAAGTGTTTTCGCTGTGGGGTTGTTGGTCATAGAGTTGCGGAGTGTCCTCAGCTTTTCGGTCAGAGAGCGTTGCCGCCACCCCCGGGAGCTGGAGGAGCACTAGGAGGGAGTTCGAGTCACGGAGTTTTGGAGCTAGGCCGCCTGGGAGAGTTTTCGTGATGGCGCGTTCGCAGGCGGAGTCGGAGGGTCTGGTGGAGGAGGAGTTAGCAGGTAACCCTTGTTATCCTTCCTTTCTAAGATCCTCATCATCCTTTTTATTTCTCTCAACTTCATGACCTTCATTTGGCAAGAGCAACTCTTCTAGAACCTCTCCATTAAATGAATCTTGAAGTGGCTCTTGAATTGTCAAATCTTGCTGTCGAGCCATCATGTGATCGAGTCGAGCATTCATGCGATCAAGTTGAGCATTCATGTGATCTTGTAACTCCAGATATTTCGAGCACAATTGCATTAACTTGGTCTCTTTGGACTTCATCTCAATTATTTGGTCAAGTGATTGACAATCTTGTTGAAACTCTTGGTACGGCAACTCTTGAGCTCGCCCTTGATACTTGTAATTGGGATCCATGATAAAGCAATTTTCCGCCTCATGAGATCCACCACATATCATGCACCGTGAGGGTTGTGGAGTAGGTGGTGTGCATCTTTGATAAGTAGCTTGACTCATGTTGGCACAAAATCCTTGAGTAGATTGTTGATGGATATGGTTGGTGGGGTTGAGCATGTAACAATTTTCCACAAAGTGATTCCCACCACAAAATGAGCACCATTGGGGTTGTGATGTTTGATATGAACTTTCTTGATAATATCCTTGACTAGAGTTGGCAAAATTTGAGAAAGGGAATTGTTGTTCCATTCCTCCATATTCTCGATTCATATTCCAACTCATCTCATAACCTTGAGAAGGAGGGTAAAACGGTGGCATGGTTCCTTGGAATGCATATCTATCCATAAACTAAATCACACTCAAAACAATGAACTTGTTATGGGTTAGCAAAATAAAATAAAATAAAAAAATAAAAATGGACTAGTCTCCTAGAATAAAGATTTCACTAATGTTAATACTAGAAGCACCACCTCCCCGGCAACGGCGCCAATTTGATGCGTAGTATATTTGCAAACAAATAATTCTCGGAGTACGAGTTATCGATCCACAGGGAAGTGGTTGTATCAAGCACTAGTTACTAACTTATTCATTAGAGCTAATCCTAACGATTACTTAGATGATTGATTGGCATAAAATAAATAAAATAAAACAGAGGTTCAGGATTTTGAAAACAATTAGAGAGAAGTTGAGATTCATGGGATTCAAGTATTTAATCACCTAGTGCCAATTATCGTTTGCAATATTTAGTTTGGAATTAAGATTTGTGTGGGAATGCAAAGTGGAATCGAATTACTCCCGTAATCTCTATTCCTAGTGAATTTCCACTCCCGTGGCTTAAACACCCAATAAGATCGAAGATCAGCATTCAATTATTCCTAATTACTACCATCTCCCGATTGGCAACAATCTAGAATAAACTTCCCCTAATAAGTTCCCATTTCCCAAGGTCCAACCATTAGGTGCAATTGTGTGTACCCTAATATATGCCCCAAGTCCCATTGGTGACACAAACATGGCTATGAAGCTAGTAACTATGGCCATTAATTACAAGCATCAAACAATATTATCACGATTGCAACACAAGTATTAAACCCAAATAATAATATATTAAAGAAACTGAGAGCTCAGGCACATAGGTTCATAAACACTTTTACCCAAGAAAATCTAAAGAATTTAGCCAAGCATGACTAAATTATACATAGCAAATATAAATAAAGAATTATAAATCATCAAAAGAGTACAAGAATTAACCAGACGATTTTCCCAAGTCTCCCTAGTCTTCTTCTTGGCTTCCTCCTTGACAACTTGTGGCTCTTGATTTCTCTCCTTCTTGTTTCCAAGAATCTCTGAATTCTCCCAGTGTGTTATTAGGGTTGAGGAAGGAGGGATTTTATAGTGGGTACAAAGTTGAGATGAAATAGGAATCTTGTACATAATTGGACTCAAATTATAATACCTATATTTAAATAAAGAAATTGCCATATTTAATTTAAAATTGAAGTTGGGATTGGAATTTGGAATTGAAGTGTGAATTGGGATTTGAGAATTGAATTGAATATGCTGAAGCCAACGCCCTTTTGTAGCTGGCGACTTCGGAAGAATTGTTGCGGCGCTCGTTCGACGCGTCGAGACCAGCAGGTCTCGATCACAAAACATTCTGGAAATTTTTGACGCGTCGAGTCCTCTGGGCCCCGAACTTGTCCAAAATTGCTCCAAACTCATCCTTGAACTTCCCTTGCTCATAGAATTGACCTACAATGGTTCAAAAACACTAACAAACACCGTAAAACATTCAAAACAAGTGTGAACCATAATTAAATGATAATAGCAAGGAAAATATGTATTAAATAAGCAAAATTAAAGAACTTAAGTACTGAGATGATTCAAAATAACTATAAAAACAAGCAAAGATGTGATAACATCACCCCCTCACACTTAAGCTTTTGCTTGTCCTCAAGCAAAACTAAGGAATAAAATCACAAGTCAAAACATACAAATTACTCATGCTCTCTCTTGCACAACCTTTCAAACCACCAACCAACTTGCTACAAAACAACAAGCTTCAAGAATCAAATTAGTTTGGCACATAAGAGACCCATTTCCAAGCCAATGACCAAGCACCAAGAATTTAAAGTATGTGAGGGTCAAGTGTGGACAAATACTCAGTTGAGATTATGCAAGACACGGCTCATGAATGAGATCTCATAGGCTTGCCCTTCATACTCCCCTAGATCAAATCTAAGAATTCATGCTAAGATCAAATAGGACTTTATTTAGCTTGTAATGGGGCTACGGGTGATAGCTAACAAAGAAGTGGTATGGAAAAATTAATCAAAAAGAGAGAATGTCACAATTTATCTAAACTTTTCAAAATTTGGAAGAGATGAGATAATCATAATTCCAAGGAGCAAATTTCTTTTAAGAACTTAGCAACTCTCTGGTAAAGTGGGGACCCAAACTCAAAAACTTTCAATCTTTTTTTTTTCTCATTCTTTTCTTTGTCTTTGGACTTCTTTTGGATATAGCAAGATAATTTTAATCCAAACTTTCATGACCTCCACACTTGAACATTTGTAACACTAGCTGCTTTTTTTTTCGTAGCACAACTCCATAAAACTCTTCTTACGGAAAAGATGAAGATAAAAGTTTCATTCTCTCAAGGGTGGAAGGGAAATATTTGGCCACGGGCTAAGGGTTATAATAATGGGGTAAATCAAAGAAAAACAATCACAAAGAGGGGATAAGTGCTTAGCACTTATTTGAACAAACAAAAGGCACAATGGGGATACGAAGGATAAAAATATATATAGGGACAGGTTTAAAGGCTATGGCTAAACAAAAATGGCCTAAATCACTTCAAAACATGCAAAACTTAGACATCACTTAGGGAGTAATGAGGCAAGTTCTAGCAAAACACCCATGACCGGAATCTCACATAAGCCTTCACTAGCGATGCAAAACACAAGATCAAGAATTAATCCAATTATTAAGTGGTTAACAAAGCTATTGGCAAGGGAATAGATCAAATATGTGTTACACCTCAAATCATCCATCACAAATTGAGATGCAGCAAGCACCACTAAAACAAACCACAAACCAACAAGAGAGAATAATTGTAACTGCATGCTAAGATAAGTAGCTTATTCACCAAAATAGCATATGAGTCATCCAAGCAAAAGCAAAAATTTTAAAATTTAGAAATATCCCCAAATTAATGATTCCTCCCCCTCACACTTAAAACTTTGCATCATCCCTGATGCAAAATAAAAGAAAAGGAGAACAAGAGAAAAGAGAAAACTAAAAATCACGAACTAGAAAGCAATAAAACTTAATAAAACGAATCTAGAAAGCAATAAAATTAAACTAGAAAGCAATAAATATGAAATAAATAAAAGATAACATGGGGTGCCTCCCATGAATCGCTAAATTTAACGTCGTTAGCTCGACGTTACCTCTCTAGCCATCAAGTGATTGGAGAAGAAAAATCCCCTTCTTTCCATCAACTTTCTCTTCCAAGTATTTCTTCAAGTGGTGTCCATTTATAAACTCTCTTAAGCTCGAACCCTTCACGTCATCATGTAAGGAACCACATTTGCCCGAATCAAGAATTATGCCTCCATTCTCTTTTCCTTCTTTTTCAACACTCTTTTGTTTAACAAGTAATGAGAGTCTCGGATCATTCACATGAACCAGCAAGTATTGGGAGTCATTGGATATATAGATAGGCAAATGTGTGCCATTATCCTTAAGAACTCCAATGCCTCCCAAATTCAAAATTTCTCTGAAGTTCTCTCCAAGGGAAGTGTTCTCCATTGGTGAGACATCTTCATTCAAATCATGTGCTCCATTAAGAACTTCCTCATCTAATGGGCAACTCTCTATATGTTCCTTGCCATCATTACCTTGCAACTCTACATTTTCCTCCCAGCTTGGTGTCTCCATCTCAATGCATTTATCAAATATTTCTTCATCTTCCTTTCTAAGATCCTCATCATCCTTTTTATTTCTCTCAACTTCATGACCTTCATTTGGCAAGAGCAACTCTTCTAGAACCTCTCCATTAAATGAATCTTGAAGTGGCTCTTGAATTGTCAAATCTTGCTGTCGAGCCATCATGTGATCGAGTCGAGCATTCATGCGATCAAGTTGAGCATTCATGTGATCTTGTAACTCCAGATATTTCGAGCACAATTTCATTAACTTGGTCTCTTTGGACTTCATCTCAATTATTTGGTCAAGTGATTGACAATCTTGTTGAAACTCTTGGTACGGCAACTCTTGAGCTCGCCCTTGATACTTGTAATTGGGATCCATGATAAAGCAATTTTCCGCCTCATGAGATCCACCACATATCATGCACTGTGAGGGTTGTGGAGTAGGTGGTGTGCATCTTTGATAAGTAGCTTGACTCATGTTGGCACAAAATCCTTGAGTAGATTGTTGATGGATATGGTTGGTGGGGTTGAGCATGTAACAATTTTCCACAAAGTGATTCCCACCACAAAATGAGCACCATTGGGGTTGTGATGTTTGATATGAACTTTCTTGATAATATCCTTGACTAGAGTTGGCAAAATTTGAGAAAGGGAATTGTTGTTCCATTCCTCCATATTCTCGATTCATATTCCAACTCATCTCATAACCTTGAGAAGGAGGGTAAAACGGTGGCATGGTTCCTTGGAATGCATATCTATCCATAAACTAAATCACACTCAAAACAATGAACTTGTTATGGGTTAGCAAAATAAAATAAAATAAAAAAATAAAAATGGACTAGTCTCCTAGAATAAAGATTTCACTAATGTTAATACTAGAAGCACCACCTCCCCGGCAACGGCGCCAATTTGATGCGTAGTATATTTGCAAACAAATAATTCTCGGAGTACGAGTTATCGATCCACAGGGAAGTGGTTGTATCAAGTACTAGTTACTAACTTATTCATTAGAGCTAATCCTAACGATTACTTAGATGATTGATTGGCATAAAATAAATAAAATAAAACAGAGGTTCAGGATTTTGAAAACAATTAGAGAGAAGTTGAGATTCATGGGATTCAAGTATTTAATCACCTAGTGCCAATTATCGTTTGCAATATTTAGTTTGGAATTAAGATTTGTGTGGGAATGCAAAGTGGAATCGAATTACTCCCGTAATCTCTATTCCTAGTGAATTTCCACTCCCGTGGCTTAAACACCCAATAAGATCGAAGATCAGCATTCAATTATTCCTAATTACTACCATCTCCCGATTGGCAACAATCTAGAATAAACTTCCCCTAATAAGTTCCCATTTCCCAAGGTCCAACCATTAGGTGCAATTGTGTGTACCCTAATATATGCCCCAACTCCCATTGGTGACACAAGCATGGCTATGAAGCTAGTAACTATGGCCATTAATTACAAGCATCAAACAATATTATCACGATTGCAACACAAGTATTAAACCCAAATAATAATATATTAAAGAAACTGAGAGCTCAGGCACATAGGTTCATAAACACTTTTACCCAAGAATCTCTAAAGAATTTAGCCAAGCATGACTAAATTATACATAGCAAATATAAATAAAGAATTATAAATCATCAAAAGAGTACAAGAATTAACCAGACGATTTTCCCAAGTCTCCCTAGTCTTCTTCTTGGCTTCCTCCTTGACAACTTGTGGCTCTTGATTTCTCTCCTTCTTGTTTCCAAGAATCTCTGAATTCTCCTAGTGTGTTATTAGGGTTGAGGAAGGAGGGATTTTATAGTGGGTACAAAGTTGAGATGAAATAGGAATCTTGTACATAATTGGACTCAAATTATAATACCTATATTTAAATAAAGAAATTGCCATATTTAATTTAAAATTGAAGTTGGGATTGGAATTTGGAATTGAAGTGTGAATTGGGATTTGAGAATTGAATTGAATATGCTGAAGCCAACGCCCTTTTGTAGCTGGCGACTTCGGAAGAATTGTTGCGGCGCTCGTTCGACGCGTCGAGACCAGCAGGTCTCGATCACAAAACATTCTGGAAATTTTTGACGCGTCGAGTCCTCTGGGCCCCGAACTTGTCCAAAATTGCTCCAAACTCATCCTTGAACTTCCCTTGCTCATAGAATTGACCTACAATGGTTCAAAAACACTAACAAACACCGTAAAACATTCAAAACAAGTGTGAACCATAATTAAATGATAATAGCAAGGAAAATATGTATTAAATAAGCAAAATTAAAGAACTTAAGTACTGAGATGATTCAAAATAACTATAAAAACAAGCAAAGATGTGATAACATCATAATCTTTTTCAGTTGGATAGTGGTGAGTACATCACGCTTGAAGAGGTTGCTAGGAAAGCACCTGTTGAGAGAGCAGAGTTAGCTGCTGGGCTTGGGATCCATGCCAGGAAGTTGAGTCTTGCAGTCCAGAGTTTGGGTGGTGACGAAGAAGTTGAGGAGGAAGCAGATCAGGAAGAAGGAGCACCGGTGACCGCTGAAGCTGAAGTAAGTGAATCAGACAGTGAGGAAAGCCGGAGAAGGAAAGAAGTTCACACCAAGAGAGAGCAGGATGTTGTCTCTTTGCTTCATCAGCAGAACAGTTTGATCGCCGAGGGCTTTGCGTTTGTGAGGTCGCAGTTTGCCGCAGTGCATCAGAGGCTGGATCTGTTTGAAGCTAGTTCTAGTCACAGAGTTGAAGCCGAAGAGGAAGAGTCTGAAGAGGCCGAAGAGTCGGAGAGTGAGGAGTTCTAGTGGTGTTGTGGTAACCCCGTTCGCCTCTTTCTTGTTGTTTCTTAGCTGTTGTAGCTTGGTGTTAGGTTGTTGTGTGCTTTGTGTGCTTGCTTGTTTTGTTTGTTGCCTTATTGTTTAGCTAGTTTGTTAGTTTGTGTTTGGGTCAGTTGTTTAGTTCTAAGTTGTTGTCTAGAAGTTGGTTGTTGTGTTGAGGGTAGAGTTCTTGATGCTCAATCTATCCGTTTGTTGACCCCTTGCCAATCCTTGAATTCGTAATGTTTTCTTCTTGCTTTGGAACCTTGTGAGAACTTTTGGAGTTTTTGACCAAAAGGGATATTCTTGAAATTCTTGTCACAATTTTGTTTCCTTGTTACCTTTCGCTTTAATTCGTTGTACCCAAGTTTCGGGGACGAAACTTCTTTGAAGGGGGAGAGGATATGACACCCCAAAAATCCACACTCCAATCCATGAATTAATTGAGTAATTAATTCTATTTCTCTTGAGGAATTGATTCCTAAAATCCTGATTTTTTTTTTATACTCAAGGACTAGTATTTGACTAGTCAATCTTTAAGTTGTGTTGTACCTTGTGCTTTGAGAGGAGTTCCCTTGTTCCTTACACTTTCTAAGAGTTAGTAAGGGTAGCCTTGTCTTTTCACCAAGAGTTAGTTTTGTAACCTAAACCTAGAAGACTTCTTCATTTTTCATCCCTTACAATTCCTAGAAAATATCTCTACCTTCTCTCTAGAAAAGAAGAGTAGCTTGTTCTTCAAGCCTAGTGAGACCTTTGTCAAGATTCCAAGTTTTGCTTCCAAGATTCAATCTTTTCTCTATTTGGGCATCTAGAAGGGTAAGATCTAAGCTTGTCTAGTCTTTTTGGTTCTATCTTAGTTGTCTTTTCTTAAAGGTAGGATCTTTATGATCTTTTGGTTTGATCTTGAAGTGGGTTTGGCTAGTGAGCTTAGTGGAGAGCTTGTTGTGGTGTAAGAGGAGTCTTTTGGTCTTCAAGAGGTAACCCATGCTCTACAAAACCTATTTTGCTTACCTATATATGATTTCTTGGCTTCTATTTGTGTTTTGCTATGAAATGTGAGAGTTTATGCATTTATCTTGTGATATTGCATATCTAGAGCTTGTGTTTAGGGTTCCTTAGTGCCATTGCTTGGCATTTTCCTTGGTTCAAGTCATTTTGTTGTGTTTGGTGAGATTTGGTATGTTTTGGACTTGAATTTGTGTTTGGAGGAGAAAATCCCCGAAGGGATTTGTTGTGGTACAGGGACGTACCCGCGGGCGGAACGGCGGGCGGGGCACCACCCGCTGGCCTACCCGCGGGGAACGTGTCGCCCTGTGGGTAGTGTATCCGCGGGCGAGACCACGGGTGGGGCACTACCCGTGGGTCCACCCGCGGGGAACACGGTGGAGTTGGTTCGGGATTTGTTCCCCATGATTCGTTTGTCTCGGTGTTTGATCTTTTGACCTCCCGTTGTTCTTTTGTGGAACTATTTGAGCGTCTTCTTGATGTTTCGTAGGTCTAGAGCTTTATGGTAGGTATCCATGTAGGATCTTTGGTGTCTTGATTCGTGCTAAGTGTTCAACATTGTGTTTCGTTGAACCAAGAAGTGTCTTGTGTGTTCCTCGGAACTATCTTGAGTTTCCCCGTTGATAAGCATGCTAGTTTGTTGTTTTAATACTAGCGTGTGTGTTGTTCGTACCTTCTGTTTGGTTGATGATAACTTGTGTTATTCATCGTTGCTGTTGTTGGGTTGTGACCCGTTCCTTGATCGAGTGTGTTTCATACCTTCTTTGCAATCCGTTGATTGTTTCGTGTGAGTGGTGGTGCGTGTGTGGCTCTACTTGGATTGCACGATTAGTGGTATGCGACGCTAGTCACCAAGGTATTGCAGCGGTCCTCGTGGTGGCCGTGACGTGATTATGGAGTTGTGGCTGAGTCCACGTGATTGGGGGATAACATTGTGTTATCCGGGCATGTGTTGCCGTGATTGGTGGGTTTTCGTTGGTGGTTATAGGTGGGGGACGACGGTCCCGGCGGAATAAGGTTGGACTTGGCTGTACAGGGGTTTTCTGGAGGTAATGGTTGGCTTCGAAGGTACAAGGATGGGGGTAGCCATAAGGTTGGAACAGGGCATAAGGAAGGCATATCAACTCGTGATGGGTGATGTCACGAGGGCTTGTGTAGCCGTTGTGGTGAGTTCTCTTCTCTCGTGACGTGTGTAGTCACGGAGGCTTGTGTTGTTTGGCATGTGTTGCCGTTGGGTGAGTCTTTATCCTTGTGTGTGGTTAACCTTTGTGGTTGGGAAGCGTTCCCGGTGTTTTCCTTGCAAGTGGTGAGTCTTGTGTTGTCTTCTGATCTTGGCTTTTGACTTATATATATGTATTCCGTTTCGAAAATGGTTTTTATATCTTATATCTACCTATTTATGATACTTAACGGTATTGGTGGGTTACCAGCATCTTTCGCTGACCGGGCGTCGCCCCGATGTTTATCTTTATGTTCTTTCAGGTGTTGAGTAGTCGAGCGCGATGTCTAGAGCTGGTAGCTTAGCGCCTGTACCTTTAGATTGTGTTTTTGTGGCCTGCGAGCCAATGGTTTTAGACTGTTTGTAGTTTGATGTTTTGGGATAGTGATACACTTGCAGATTGTTCGCCTTAGCGTTTACCGGGTGTGGTAGACGTGGCATAACACCCCTGTTGGATTTCTTTTATCCAGTTTCCGTTTTCTTCCGTTGTGCTAGTGTTTGTGTTAATCTGCATGTGTTAAAGACTTGTTTTTAGGTCTTGTTGTTTTTGGGGGGTTTTACAATTAGGGTGTAATAAAAATGAAAATAATAATAATAATAATAATAATAATAATAACAACAACAACAACAACAACAACAACAACAACAACAACAACAACAACAACAACAACAACAATAATAATAATAATAATAATAATAATAATAATAATAATAATAATAATAATAATAATAATAATAATAATAATAATAATAATAATAATTTGGTGTAAGTGTAGCATATGAATGTACTTGGGATTTACTATATATTTTAGATGTATATATATGATAGGAGTTTTAGGGGGATATGTCTAGAATAGTAGTGATGTACCTATTTATGTATAAATGTTTGTTTAGGGGGTCCTTATCTTAGTGGTAAAGGGTCCTAAACAGGGTATGGGGAGCTTGTGGTCTATTATGCAACATGGACCAAGGTCTAGAGGGATAGTTTTAAGATAGTTTGGAGATGCAATATATTTTTCCAAAGATAATTTCTAGATGACCATTTGTTTTAGGTTTCTACTGGTCTTACTCAGATTGTATTTCGGGTCGAAACTTAATACGCAATGTATCTGAGGGTTTAGATTTCTAGAAATGGAATTAGTCCCTAGAATTTCTATGTAACATAGAAACAAGTCAATTAGGAAGATAATTCGATTTTCATGTTCGAGCATTAGATTGTTATTTATATGTTAAGCACATAGGAAGTATCAAGGGAGACACGCAAAGGCACAATGGGTCAATAAAAACGAGAAGTCAAGAAAACATACCGGACTAGTGGGCGCGAGGTGGGCGGTCGACCGCCTGTCAAGTCCCCACTGGAATGTGGCAGTGGGCACGTGGTGGGTGGTCGACCTCCTGCCAAGGCCCCACTGGAACATGATTGTGAAGGAGGAATCACCTCAGGAAAAGCCCCGAGAATGCACAATTATAAGTTTCAAGGAATTCCATACTTATGTGAACAACGAAAGGGGTTTGAACTCAAGGGATCATGTTATTATGATACTAATAAGGAATATGGGAGACTTCAACTAGATATCATAAGGATCCTACACCCCATTCTTCCCCTTCTTAATTAAAGTTATGTTCCCCAAAATTTCCCTTCATGCAATTCATGTAAGTACTTATCGGACTATTAGTGAGTTAGCTATATTGGTCAATTATGATTAGGACAATTGAGCTCTTATAAGCCGAATAAAATTACTAATTGCAAGTTCCAAAATACTTTACCAAGTAGCAGATATCCAGATAACGCATGTTTGATCAAATAGTTAAGCAATAATATGCAGTTCCTAACTTGGTCTAAAAATCAATTAGGAACATATGTTTAGGCAAATAAACAGGTATGGTAAAAGAGGGATAAGCAACAAAGCAGGTAAAAGCATGCAAGGACATCATAGATTTCTAGGGTAAGTATGTTGAATGAAGAGTTACTGCGTTGTAACCTTACCTTGGTGTGATAAGCGAAGGGGGAAATTCTTCAAATTAGTGAGGGATAAAGTAAGGGGAGGTGATGTGATGATAGGTAGGCTCACAATCTCACCACGCGTCCTAGGATTCCTAAATCCCATGTTCCTAAATACCTAGAGTTCACGCCTATTGTCCTAAAGTCTGGTCTTACGAGTCTTAATCCTAGGGTCAAACTTAGGCTCTGATACCATCTGTAACACCCCGAAATTTTTCAACTTTTAAGACTTATATAATAAAGGTAAATTCTCATTGATTCCCAAAAATATAACATAAGAGTATGGGGTGCTATGCCACACCTGAGCTAGGGAACTCAGGTGCACAGGCTAACCATCTAAAATCCTTAATAATGTTAATACATAAGCATGGCACGCAGGCCGAACGGGAAACTATCCACTCTACGCTTCCAATCTCTAGCGCGCTCCAGTGTCTACTCATCCGTGCCTGAAAGCCAAATATATCTGTTCAGCGAGAGATGCTGGTAACCCACTCCAACGCGTTGAAATACATTATAGGTAGATATATATAGATATATGAAAAATCATTTCGAAGCAGGAAGATAAATACTTAGGAGACACTAACTTTAAAACCAGGAATAGACTCAGCAAATAGGGACAAGCACATCAAACAATAATAAACAGTTAAGTAGGGATAACATCATAAGGAACACGCATCTAAGGTCACAGATCACTTTCCAATTCCACAACCCATCATCATTCAATCACCAATCATATCACATACTCATTGATGGCGCCACGGGACCAATCGCATGCCCGAACGTGAGGGTTAATGCTTATAGCATTAACACGGCCCCGCAGCACCCTACCTCAGTACCGCAGTATGAGGGGAGTTGATCGCAACCAACCCTTTAGAACCGCTGACGAACTCAACGTCGGACCACGATCCGACACACCGCTGACGCACACAGTCGGTGGACCGCGATCCCCTTTACAAGGGGGGACTTACGACCCTACACACCGTCGATGCGCACAGTCGGTGGACCATAGCGGATCAAGCCCGGCTTACCGCTGAGCTATACTCAATCGGTGGGCGAAGATCCTCGGAGACTATGGCCCTACACACTGCTGTCCCATCATTCTGTGGATCGCAGCCAGCCGTAGCCCTACACACCGCCTGATTACTCAGGTCGGTGGACTACAGCCTTCCTCGGCTTATTGGCCCTACACACCGTCCTGGCGCGTTCAGGTCCGGTGGGTCATAGCACCGAGGCCCATATTTGGACCTGTAGTCCAAGAAGTGAATCAATTTGGCCTTAGCCACTTCTGAGCCTTAGCTCAGGAACAATCCATTTGGCCTTCAGCCACTTCCGAACCTTTAGTCCGGGAACAATCCATTCGGTCTTCAACTGACTTCCAAACCTTAGTCCGGGAACAATCCATTCGGCCTTTAGCCGACTTCCGAACCTTAGTCCGGGAACCACCCAATTGGCCTATAACCAAAATGGGGGATCATGCAACACATAACACATAGGAGCACGTAATAGCATTTTGGGAGGGGAAAGACATATAAATAAACTTACGTGTGATCATTCACATGCTAAGAATAGTCCAAAGGGTTCATACAACTTCCATCTAGGTCAACGGGTTACCAATTCAACTAGCATGCAATCCCTAAGACTTATCTAACCTACGAATGGTACCCGAAACATCAAACTAGACTCAAGCACGAAAAGCGGAGTCCGTTGGGACGCCATGGGGAGCGGGGAACATCAAACGGGGAAGCCGGGGACCCGGGGTGGGGTACGGACCAGCGGGTAGCCGGTGGGTGGAGGGCCACCCGCCGGCTGCCCGCTGGAGGTCACTGTTCCGGGCAACGGGTTGCCGGCGGGCAGGCGGCTGCCCGCTGCCGAGCGGTGTCCTTTGGGCAGCGGGTAGGTGACGGGTTCCCCTACCCCCCCACTGACTCTTTTCTCATATATTCATCCCGGGAACCTTTGTGGAACCCGAAACTATGTTTAGACACTTTTAAACGCAAATAACGACGCCACGTAAGCAATTAACGGATCAAAAGCAAGAATCACGTAGGACTTATCCTATTACGAATTCTAAATATAAACAACACCCGAACATGCGAATTCCCACCCAAATATAAATCAAGAACATCACAATACATATTCCCAATCCAACCTAGGGCTCTAATCCCACCCAAATCATCAAGAACATATTTTATTTTCAACATCAAGAAATATCAAGATTCGTCAAGAATCATCATATCAAACTCAAGAACTTCTTTCCAACATCAAGATCATCAAGATTATCAAGAAAACATATAAATCATATTATCAATCATCAAGAACGCAACACAATTAATCATAGAGGAATTCAATCAAGACACAAAGATATAGAGGGAGGCCAAGGAAGGAGATTATAGCGAAGAAAATAGGTTTTGTTGAGACATGGGTTACCTCTTAGCCTTAATTAATCATCCCTTGGCTATTAATGTTCTTCCCTAAGATTTCCATCCGTTTTGATCTCCCTAGGCTTGGTGGTGGGGAGTCCCTTGGGAATTCTTGTGTGGTGATAATTATTGTGGTGTGACTTCTAGGTGCCTCCTATGTCCTTATATATATATTTAGGAGTCCCAATTAGGGTCTGAATGGTATGGGTTTACTAATTCTATTCCTTATAGGATTAAGGGCTTCTTTTAGGGATAAGGGTCCATGGTCCATGGTTGACCATATTAATTAATTAAAGAGAATCCTAATCATAATCTGAATAGTAAAGGTACACTTTCTTTATTTCTAATAGGTTTATGACTCTAGTTTAGGCAGGGGTCCACGATCCGTGGAGGACCACATTAATTATTTAAAGGGATTTATAATCAAATTAAATCCTTTTTAATTATTATTAATGGAATTAATTAAGTAATTAATTCGGGATTAAGGGCCGTAACACGGGGTGTTACAAAAGAGTTCGAAGGATGTCCGGGTCAACCCTCGGTACTTTCAGGTCGGAGACTACGTTCTATGCCGACGGGAAGCCAGTCAGCCTTTGGAAGGAGGAAAGCTAGTTCAGAACTGGGAAGGGTCGTATGTCATCACCGCTGTTATACGGCCGGGAACCTACCGACTGGAAACGATGACCGGTAAGCAAATCGAGGGCACTTGGAATTCCGAGCACCTCGTCTTGTTTAGGCATTAGCCCATTTTTTGTAATTATTGACGAAGTGGGGGCTCAACCTGCGAGTGGGCCCTGTTCGTCGTTCAAATGTTTGTAAATTATTAGTTGTAAATATTTTTAACCGTCTGCGAACGGGAAAATTTAATGTATATACGATCGGTGATTACTCGACCGTTTGCATACGGCGACCCGGTCGGTTTTTTCCAACGTCTTAATATGAAGTAGGTTGGTCTAAATCTGCTTCATCAGCTATTCTCGCTCGGAGTATACCCGATCGACACTCGGCATTAACAATGAAGATGGGCTTTTCGCCCAACACAACACCTCTCCCTCAATTCCGACCGATAGGGGTGTGCAACAAATTGGCTCTAATAGCCATCAACTTAAATGGCTATAATAGCCGTCTACTTACTTGGCTCTAATAGCCACCTACTACTTGGCCAGTCGGATTCTAACGACTGTCTATTGCGCTCATCTTCGGCGGACGCTTGGGTCCCGCCATCGATCAGGGAAAACAGAGCTACATCAAAAATCCCCCGACTCGTCCAACTTCTTTCCACTGTCGCACTCACTCGTGCCTTGCATGCACAATAGTGTGGGGGCTGGGATAAAGGAAGTACAAATAAGGCCAAAAGATCGGGAAAATCCCGAACAGACAAGCCAAAAAAGTTTAATATTTCGAAGGGCCAAAAGGTCATTCGGTTGGGACGCGTACGACCAGGCCGTTAGGCCAAAGGGTCGGGCAATAGATGATCGGCATTCAAGCAAATAAAAATAAAAATAAAAATAAAACAGATCAAGATAGCTCGAACGACGCAAGTTGAAAAAAATGAGCTTCATTAAAATTTAAAACTGCCCGGTACAAAAGCGGGACCAGGCTCCCGATCAAGTCTACTTGAAACAAAAAGAAGAAGCAGACTACACCGGTCGGTATCTACATGACCTAACTACTTCTTCGCAGCGGCGCTTGGCTCGGCAACTTCATCGTTGTCAAAAGGGGCCACGCCGGGGTCGGGGATCTCTTGAGGAAGCATGGTCAAGACCAATTGGAGATCATCTCCCTCGAGCGCTTGCTCCATATTCTTCTGGGTCTTTTCCCGCATCTTCCTCTGGCCGGTTTTAAATGCCCACCGACCGAACGTCCAGACCAGTTCCTCCCCGACTTTTGTCTTCCGGATCTCCCAGAGGCAATGTTGAAAAAATCGCTAGGCGCCCTCTAGGCGCGTGGGGACCGCCTAGAGCGCCTAGGCGAGCGCCTAGAACGCCTAGCCGGGCGCCTAGCGCCTAGGCGCCGATTAATCGGCGCCTAGGCGCGATTTTTGCAATAGTGCCCGGAGGAACTGGGTCCCCGACTCCAGATCCCGGAAAAGAAACTGGGCCAGTTCACCCGTGTTGTTCAGTCGGGCCTTTAGCTCGGTTGCCTCACCGACCGCCTGTTGGGCGACCTTCTCAGAAAGGTCCCGATCTTCCTTGGCTTTTTTCAGCTCTTCTTTGGCTTTCTTTAGCTCCACCTGGAGGTCTTTGGCTTCCTGTAATTGTCGGTCGGCGACCTTCTTCAGGGCATTGGCCTCGTTTGCCAATAACGCCCGACGGTGAAGAGCCTGTTTCACGTGGGACAACTGCAAAACCGGTTGAGTTAGCTCGAGTGATAGCAGTTAATGATTAAAAAGATAAAGATGAATATTCCCTACCTCGACCAGGTCGTGGCTGATCTTTTCGACCATCTGGGTCGGGGTCAATTTGGACATCCCCTCTGGAATCTGCTGGAGGTTGCCGATCCGCGTCAGGAGGGATGCGTCGCCCGTGATAGCCCCGACCTCAGGGGTCGGGGTGCTCTGTTTCTTTTGGCGTTTTTGGGGGGCGCTCTCTTCGACCCCTTTCTCGGTCACTTGTTCTTTTCCTTTTCGAGAAGTCACCCGGGTGACGAGCGTGTCCCCCGACTCGATCACGTACCCGTCGGCCGTGGTGACAGTGGCGGTCGTGGACGTGCCCAGTGGTCGTGCAACTGGGATCTGATCTCCTCCAGACGACCCAGTAGTCGTCTTCTTTCTCCCGAGCAAAATCTTAACCCGGGGAGGTGACGATGCTTCCTCCTCATCAAATCCTCCGGGAGCCATTTCTGCAAACAAATAAGAAGATAGTTAGATCGGGATTATGGGGTGATCGGGAAGTTAGGGTCGAGGATGATTGGTTAGTGTTAGACCTTCATCTGCCGGCTCGACCCGAGCAGCCGCCCTTGCGATTGTCACCCCTGTTGGCTTGGGCAAGTACTTCTCTGTCAGGTCGTATTGCGGTAGTGGTAGTCGGGCTTCCTCATAGCGCTCTGCCATGCAGAAGATTTTGTATTCATGGATCTCGCTCGAGATCTTGGCGACGGTATCCCGGAGAGCTTTAGTCTCGACCAGCGTCACTTGCTTTCTGTAATGGGTGCTCCACACCCTCTCGACCGGGAGGATCCAGGGGTCATACTTGACCGAGAAAATCCTAATTTTCCACCCCCGGTTGTTCCCGGGTAGACTGTCAATCGAGCATAAATCTGCCTGGGACTGGATCATCAAAAACCCGCCCCCATACTTGGCCGGGAGAACCTTCACTTGGTAGATGAAATTGAAAAGTTCCATCGTGCAAGCTACTTGGTGTCGGGCGCATATCTCAGGAAAACTGGCCAGGATCCTGTGTGCGTTCGGGCAGATCTGGGCCGGGACGACCTGGTAGTAGCCCAAGAACGCTGTCAGGAGGGCTGGGAAGGGGAAAGTGATCGGGGCCATCAGCGAATCGAAATGCATCCCGATCCACTTTCCCCGGTGACGATCGATTATGTTCCCGAGCTGGCGGCTAGTGTCGAACTCCACCCGACCATTGAGCCTTGCGGCGATCTTTGCCGCTTCCCCCTTTGTTAATTTGCTCATTTGCCGCTCTACGCTCTCGCGGTTCAAGAATGCGTATCCGTCGGCAGCCGGTGCGGCTGGCTCGGCCGGGTCTTCCTCGACCGACTCTAGTGTACCCTCCCGACCATCCGCCCGAGGTGCGGCCTGAGGGTAATCCCCAATGATCCTGGTAGGCGTTTCCCGAACGCCACCGGTTGGGGAGCCTTGCCCGCTTATAGTAGCCTCCCCGCTACCACGGCTTGAGCTGCCCGACCCGCTCGAGCTTGAGCTTGATGTTCCCTCCAAGCTAGACGACCTTTGTCGCTCGATGGTCTTCGATGGTCGTTGAACGACCTCTGGTGAGTAGGACATGATGTCCACTTCTTCGCTTGTCTGTTCGACCGCATCGTCGTAATCTGCGACTGAGACGTTCTGACTATCTGAATCCGACATTATGTCTACCTAAAGGCCGGTCGGGATTATATTAGGGCTCGGGATATTTGGGTCGTGGTCAGCTAAGGCTTATAGTTGGCTATAACAAAAAATGTAAAGCAGGAAGTTAAAAGAGCTAAAGAGCAGAGAATTTACCGAGTGGTAGCACTTTGTTGTGAGAAGCTTGAAGATTGCTCGCTCGACTGACTTGCTGAAGTATTTGCTCGGGACGCTCTGGAAGCACCGATCGACTCAGGATGGTTGGTAAAAGTTCAAATGAACTCCATGAAGGCCTATTTATAGGAAAGCATTTGGGCGGGAAACGGCCCACTTGCGTGACGCGACCGCTCCAAACTCCGAGGTGACCGTTGCGGTCGCAGAGGCTAGCAGAGGTCAACTCGTGGCGCAAGGGAATGACAGCTGGCCGGTCGGTTTGGCGGCGGACGGTTGGACTTTTTCATCCCGTCCCGTTTTTTCCCGGGCGGTCAAAAAGGCCCGGGCTGGAGGGCTCTTGGTAGGGAATACCCCGACCGACATGCCTTCGTCTTTTCATTCTTGTTTATGCAGGTTATAGGTCGGACTTTCTTAGAAGAACCCGGTCGGTTGCCGACCGGCATCACCCGACCGATGTCCTCGAGTCCCGATCGATAGCCCTTAGGCGAGAGAGCCGAGAAGAAACACGTGGCAACGCTACGTGCTGACAGGCAGGGCTCCCGGGAGCAGGACACGTGGTTGCTACATGGGTGACATGCCAAACGGCAGGACTTGTGTCTCCGGCCCAACGGCTATATATACCCGCAGTTGCAACAGTGTGGTGGACTTTTGGACAATCGATAGGCTATTGTTAGAGCATCCCGACCGCAGTCAGTCGGCCCTCAGAATAGCCAGTGTAGATTGTATTTAGGTCTTTCACCCGATCATTAAAAGATTTACTTGCTTTGATTGGACTTGTGTTATTTATTTACCACTTACATGGGAATTAACACTATCATACTCCTTCTATCTCATTTTATCTGTCATACCTACTATTCATTGGTCAAACCAACTCTTTCTTTCTAATTTATTTTCTTTATGATTTTTTTACTTATTTTTAAATTTGATTTTTTATGTTTAATAGTACTTTTAGTGTAGTTTCTTACTATATAAATTTTGTATACTAATATTAAACTTAATATTGTGAAAAATTGAATTAAAAATAACTTTAGTCAAGCCTCGTTAACTGAACCAGACACATACAATGGGACGAAGGGAGTAATATTTTGCTCCAAGCTTCCTTCTTTCTTTGGCAATAAAAATGGACAACCCGCTTAGGCCAAGACTTTTCCAATCAAATAAAACTATCAGAAAGGAATAATGATAAAATAGACCATTGAATTAGAACCTAAAAAAAATTACAATTGAATCTTTAAATTAACCAATTTCATACAATTAGACCAATTTTCAGGTTTCTAACAGGTCATCTCAAATTTAAATTATTTTTTAAAAAATAATTATTTAAAATATAAAAAATATTTTATATTTTAAATAATTATTTAAAAAAAATTGAACAGCGAATGAGATTTAGACATGCCGGAGTCGATATGACGCGTCTGCTTTCCGGTGGCTGCACACTTGCCTCTCTTTGCCTACATCTAGTGGCGGAGCCACAATGGGGGGCAGTTACCCCTACCCCATATATATGTTTATATATTAAATGAGTTTTTTCCCAAAATGGTCCCTCGACTATTGCTCATTCTCAATTTTGCATTTCGACTTTTAATTGCACCCAATGTGGTCCCTTGACTTTTAAAAACTCCCCCAAATTGGTCCTCCGTTAGAAATTCCGTCTATTGAGTGTTAAAATGAAGGGCATTTTCGTCCATTTACCTATTATATGTCTAATATACTCTGAAAAATAGTCAAGGGACCATTTTGGGAATAGTCGAGGGATCATTTTGAGAAAAACTCATTTATTTATTTCATTTTTGTTTATTTCCATTTTTGTAAGACTATCAAATTAGAGTTTCTATACAATTTTTTTTACAAATATAAATAGTTAAAATTCACAATCAAACCTCAAAATTTTAAACTTTCTATACAAATTTGTTCCTTCTGTCTAAACATACAAACTTTTCCTCTAATCCTATCAAGTTTTACAATAAGTTCTGTAAATTTCAAAAATATAATACTCATATACTTTTTTATGTTCACACACACACACACACACACTAAAACTTCAATAGACAATCAATCACTATGTATCATATTAAATATTATTTTTACCATTGAAAATAACATTACTATTTTTATCAGTTTAGACACCCAAAATGTACTCTTCACTTCTCGGTCATTATGCCTTTTGAAAATAAAATTATTATTTTTACAATCAATCGCTATGCTCTGGCACTTCTTCGAACTGAGAAGTACGCGTCACTTCTCGGTCAATGACAAAATCTTAGAAAATATTTTTGGAAAGTTGGCTTAACTTAGCCTGTAAGGCCATTAGTTTCATTCCAAAGTTAGTACAAACCATACCTACCATTTCCAAATGCCTATCTACCCAGAAGTACATCATGCTAAAGAGAGTCTAGAACTATGGCTATCAATTTTATGTCTTAAAGGACAAGTAAAATAAAACAAATGCAAAAATAATTAGCACAAAACAAACAATTCTAAACCTAAAGTCTCATCATTTACCAATATTACAAGTTCTTGTCATTTTGAAGTTTGTTTGTATTTTATATATGAATGTTAATAAACTTAAATTTGAAATTTAAACTTGTTTACCATAGTACGTAAAAAAATAATAATTTCATTTTAACTATAAAAATAATATTTAATGTAATACATAGTGATTGATTGTCTTTTGAAGTTTTAATATGATTATATATATATATATATATATATATATATATATATATATATATATATATATATATATATATATATGTGTGTGTGTGTGTGTGTGTGTGTGTGTGTGTGTGTGTGTGTGTGTGTGTGTGTGTGTGTGTGTGTGTGTGTGTGTGTGTGTGTGAGTATTTATGAATGTTACGAAATTTATTGTAAAACTTGATAGCGATAGGGGAAAAATTTGTACGTTTAGACAAAAGGAAAAAAATTGTAGAGAACGTTTAAAATTTTGAGATTTGATTGTGGATTTTAACTATTTATATTTGTAAGAAAAAAATGTATAGAAATTCTAATTTGATAGTGTTAAAAAATGGAAATAAATAAATGAGTTTTTCTCAAAATGATCCCTCGACTATTCCCAAAATGGTCCCTCGACTATTTTTCAGAGTATATTAGGCATATAATAGGTGAATGGACAAAAATGCCCTTCATTTTAACACTCAATAGATGGAATTTCTAACAGAGGACCAATTTGGGGGAGTTTATAAAAGTCAAGGGACCACATTGGGTGCAATTAAAAGTCAAAATGTAAAATTGAGAATAAGCGATAGTCGAGGGACCATTTTGGGAAAAAACTCTATATTAAATATATTAGATTATCTAAAGGTTAATTTGGCTTGGATGTAAAGCCCCTCCCATGTACTATGACTTGATCTCTAAGTGTTTTATTTTCTTTTCAAAATATCTCGTTAGCTTTAATCTTTCACCCCACTGGAAAAGATTTCTGGATCCGCCACTGCCTACATCATTCATGAGCTAGCCACGACTCTTCGCCTCTTACTTCACGCTCATACCAGGACTCATGGTGTCGTCGGCTCGGCCTCAGCCTTGTGGAGTAGCCTAGCGGCGATGAATTACGTCGATATCTCGGTCTCCTTCGTCGATTCAGTGGTCTAGTCCCTGATTTCGTCGATCTTGTCTCCATGCTCTGCTTCTTTTTTGTCTCCTACGGATGCACTATCTAATCAACGTATGGGAGTTGCGATGTAGAAGACGCCAGAAGATAATATCACCGTTGGACGGAGTCACAATTCCGGTGAGTCTTCAAAAAGTTTTAGGAATTTTGAGTATTTTTCTTTTGATATTCCCGGCTCAGCAAGTGATTGGCGATGAAGACGAAGCTCTGTTTTTTTTAAAGAAAATATAAATAATTATTTTTTAAAAATATTTTAAATTTGGGGTGACCTATTAGAAACTTGTAAAACCTATAAATTGGACTAATTGTATGGAATGGGTTAATTTAGAGATTCAATTGTATTTTTTTTTTTAGATTTAATGGCCTAAATTGCATTATCGGTATGCACTTCAACGGCATATTTGACTCTTATTCCTAAAAGGAAAAAAGAGGGATGTGGTTGCCATTTCTGAAAACTTGAGGGGGTTATTAACTTAGAACAAATTGCACTTTTGGTCCTGTGAGTATTATGGTACTGACAATTTGAGTACGTGACTTTCAAAACTCCCAATTTAAACCTTTAACTATGCAATTTTTGGCACATTTGGTCCTCCGGGCCAAATTGCCGGCCAATTTTGGCCGAAAAATTTTAAATCATTTTTAATTAATTAATCAGAGGGGCAAAGTAGTCCTTTCACACTCTTTCTTCTTCTCCATTCTCCCCCCTTCTTCATTGTTGCAGCGACGGATTTCGTTCCGGCGACTCACACGGTAGTTCTTTGCTTCCCACGCGGCGACGGTGGATTTTTCCGGCGAATCGAGGGAGGGAAGTAAAAGGGATAAAGCTCATGTCGGACATAGCAACTACTATATAAAACCTATCACCCTTTCTTTTCATTGCAGAACCCAGGTCCAAATTGAGCAGAGACGATGAAGATGATGATGAGAAGGTCCAACTACTATATAATCCTTCTCACCGCCGTCTTCCTCCTCGTCTACGCCACTGTCGTCGCCGTCGTTGGCGCGACGGTGCTCGTCGGAGGTTAAACTCACCTCCGACTTCGTCTTCCTCCTCCTCTACGCCATTGTTGTTAGCCTTGTTTCTTCTATTCTCTCTCTTGTTTTTCTTGCTCTGCAATTACGGGCTGTCCTCATAAGCGTCGATGATTTCGTGGATGAGCTGCCGGTTGGGCGACGAGTCTCACCTCACCAAGTAGCTCATGTAGCAGCTGAAACAGTTGCAGTTGAAGCAGGAGGGTGGTTGCCGGCGCCGGCTCTTCCACTAATCATCACATTCCAGTCGCGCTTTGCAACAAACTCCGATCACATTCCAGTCGCGCTCCCCGCCGTCGACTCAAATCATCGTCTCGCCGACGGCGAAGCTCTCTTTCTCCGGAGGCCTTAGGCTTCCGAAGTTCACCGTCAGGGCCCCCTCGAAGAAACTCTCGTGCTCTGCGACGTCTCCAAGTCGAACGGAACTATGGAGACAACCGCAGGCGACTTGGAGAAGATCGAGAAAGTCTTCACGGAGGAATCGGTGTTCGATTTCTTCGCTAACCCAATCATGAGCGATGAGAAGAAGCGGAAATTAATTCCAAACATTAATTTCGGTGGTGAAATACAATAAAAAATGACGTTTTTACCCTCATCATAAATTAATTCCAAACATTAAATCTTTTTCTGGCCAAAATTGGCCGGCAATTTGGCCCGGAGGACCAAATTTGCCAAAAATTGCATAGTTAAAGATTTAAATTGGGAGTTTTGAAAGTCACGTACTCAAATTACCAATACCCTAATACTCACAGGACCAAAAGTGCAATTTGTTCTATTAACTTATTATGATTGTACGAATAGCTAGTAGTTACAACTACTAATTAATCTACTATAGTGAGCATCGAAGTATTTGGGGCGACTTGAATGATTCACATAGTCACATCTCACATGACACCTTAAATTTTTTAGGTTTATTATCCGATAATATATGTATGCGCCACTCACTGCCAATTCCCACACACTCTTCGTACTCTCCGTCGCATTTTCCGTCTCCCTCTTTATCTCTCTCCCTATATATATAATATGAGTAATATTACATGTACTCTCACTTGTTACTCCATTTTATACTCCCTACTGAAGTGTCATTATCTGATTGGTTTAAATAATAAGTGGGTCATTGTTTTTCTTTATTCACTTGAATTCATTGATACACGTGGCAAGAGTTTATACACCATGAGAGTACATATAGCATTTTCCATATAATATATATAGGCTGCGTGTGAGTGTGAGTAGATCCAAGCTGTATTCTACTCTGCGGTTTCCATTGAAGGCAGACATGGCGGCAGTCGGTGGTGCTTCGTTGATCTCCCTTCGCTCCCGCCCTCAAGTTTCACCTCAGAACTCGGTGTGTACTTGTTTTGTCTTCATTATTTGATTATCTTCTGGATCTCGAATTCCTGTGATTTATTTGGCTTGAATTCCTTTGGTTGAGGAATTTAGTAGGGTTTAGCTTTATATATGAGCAAAAATAAGTGAAATAATTACTACATGATGTGATCAAGTGTTGTATCTTATGCGTTTTGGTACTAAGAAGTTGAGGTTTGAAAATTGGAGTTCTTATCACAAAATTGGAATTGTTTTTAGTGTTGAATTCTCAAGTTGTTTCAGAAACTTGGTAGGTTGAGTTGGAAATTTAGATTTGGTATAACAGATTTCAGTCATTTTCTCTAGTGTTGGCTTTTGATGAATTATGTGTTTTTTGGTTGCAATTATTGTTGTTTTAATTGAGTTTGAACATGTAAAAACAGGGAATGAGGCTATCTAGCTTGAAAAGAGTTGCATTCCCTATTCAGCAGAGAGCTCTGCCATTCAGCTTCCGTACAAGAGGCCTCCGGATTTCCTGTGCTGTAAGTAGCTTCTCATTTTATGTTCTGAATGCTGTTGTATTTGCTGGTATAGGGATTTGTTAGGAAGGTGTTTAGCTTTGAAGTGTTCTCTTGTACATAAAATCATTCTAGGTTTGTAGGCATATGTAGCACAATTTGGGGTGGTGGTTTGTTTCTTGTGTATATATACATTGTATTTATCTACCTGTCATTGCAGTCCTTATGTGTCCAGGGTTACTAAATTGGTATTTGGGATACATCAGTGATCTGAGAGTCTGGTCATATAACTCTTTAATGTTTATTTGGGCACAAACACGGGATAAGTTTTTGGTGATTCTGCAATTTAACAGGCCAAGCCCGAGACTGTGGACAAAGTTTGCTCTGTAGTTAAGAAACAGCTTGCCCTGGGTGACGATGTCTCTGTGTGTGGGGAATCCAAGTTTGCAGAACTCGGAGCTGATTCTCTTGATACGGTAAAGGCCAGCCAGCCTTGCCTTTAGTGTTCAATCCCCAAAAATGCAATATCTAATTCTTCACTTACTTCCCATGTTCTTAACTAATGGTGTTTAGCAATTCAGGTTGAAATTGTGATGGGGCTTGAGGAGACTTTCAACATAACTGTGGAGGAGGACAATGCCCAGGCGATTGTATCGGTCCAGGATGCTGCAGATCTTATAGAGAAGCTTATTGAGGAAAAGGGCTGCTAGAATAATCAGGAGAGGAACTTATTTAAAGATGTGTTTGGTTACTGCTTAGATAGCCTTACTAGGCTTTGGAGCTTTAGGGGTGTATTCAATCATGACTTTTGTAGAGTTTTAAAGACTTTTAAAATGATAGATTTTAATAAACTTTGATTGACTTTCATAGAGTTATTTAAAACTTTTTATAAAACTTTATAAGAGTATAAGACTCTATAAAAGTCTATATAAAAAACATTCATAGACACTGTTTGCAACCCCAAATTGTTATGGTGAACAATAGTTCACTATTCATAGTAACTTGTTGTTAAAAAAAGGAAAAATATATATTACAAATATAAGCATAAAAACAATTAAAAAAAAAACAAAATATATAAGTATTTATATGAATATTATGAAACATATACAAAAATTTGACAATGAAAAATTTGCTTTGTTCATGTATTTAGAGGGAATTAGAGAAAGTTAGAGATAAAAAATTCATAGAAAAAATAAAAATTAATATAAACAAGCAATAATGAAGTAAAAATAATATTATTTCAAATTTTTAGATGAAGATTGTAAAGTTTAGGAGAGGGAGAGACAGAGAGAGATTAGTAGAGTTTAGGTATAAGGAAAATATAGGATAATGAAGAAAAATAATAATTTTATTGAATTTAGATAGGTTTATAAAGTTTAAATAGGGAGAAAAAATAGAGTTTTAATAGGGAGAGAAAACATTCAAAGTTGTAAGAAAGAAAATTTTGAAATCTTGGAGTTGATGGTTGGATTTCAACTATTTATATTTGAGAAGAAAAAGTTTACAAAAGTCTTAAAATTAAAAAGTCTTCATAACTTTTTGAATACCACATGACTTTTAAAGACTCTTTAAAAGTCTTAATCGAATACCACACGACTTTTAAAGACTCTTTAAAAATCTTGATTGAATATCGCCTGACTTTTAAAGGCTCTCTAAAAGTTTGAGTTGAATACCTCCAAACTTTTAAAGTTCATAAAAATCTTTAAAACTATATGAAAGTCATGATTGAATACACCCCCTTAGTCTGTCTTGGTTTCTTAATCATTGTTTCCTCTATCTTGTCAATTCAGCACAATATGACTTCTTCGCAGTGTGGACATGCTTGTTGATTTGTTAGTTGGCTGAATTTTCACCTATTAAGTTTGATCCTTAGAGTTAGCTTGATTTCAATAAATCCCAATTTAGTCATTTAATAATTACTTGTGCTAAAACATGTATCCTACAACTCCTAATAAGGGTGGGTTCTTGTGGGGGAACATAACAAATGCTTCCTTCCATTCATGGGCACGAGGAGTTTAATGTTTTGTGAAAATGTAGCTTTATTCCTTGCAATGATACCAACCCCCCATGTAACATGTGTGTTTGGTTCATGGATTTAGTTATCATGAATGGGAATCAAAGGCATTGTTATTGTTTGGTTAACAAGTTTCTAGAATACTTTGGGAGTTTCATTCCATTATTTCTCTCCTAATTGGTAATTTGATTTTTAAGTTTGGATTATTGTTTTTAGATTTTTTTTTTTGTTGTTAAAATTGATGCTTTGGATGTCTTTATATTAAAATAAATTGTCTTGATTTTTTGTTATTGTACTTTTAAAACTTTTATTCTCATTATAGGATTATATATAAGCAAACATCAATATTGATAATCATTCCAATTCCACCCTATTACCATACAAAATACTTTCATCAAAATCCATTACCATTCCGACTTTGATTTTTATGTGCGAATCAAACATACCCTAAGCATTTCTAAACAAGTTTATTAATGGAAAACATCCTTGAAAAATGACAATACAATTAGAATGTTTTATTCTCCAAACAAAAATATTTACACATTTACAAACTTGAAAGTTGATTAGGGACTAGGGAGTAGTTGCCATGTTATCCTCCCAATCAATATCAAAGAAGCCGGCATCCTTCATCTCTGAGTAATACGCATTCTCCAAATTCATATGTTCCTCCTGCAGGCAGGCACAACAAAAAAAAGGCACTTATGGGTAAGTACTGGAAAGAAACTTGGGCAGTAATATTGAGCGGTTTAGATTTAGAGATGGAATAAATAATAAATGATTTTCACCTGGCCAGGAAGGTCACATATAGAAGAGGGAGGTAGAAGGCGTGGTAGAAAATGACCATGATGTTATACAACCTGGACAACAGATGAATAAAAGCAGCAACCATGAACTAGGTGTAAAATGTTGACAAACCACTTTATTGACTACTGACAGAGGAAGTGGATTTCGTAAAACTTTTTGCCCAACAAAATAATCGAGACTCGGGGAGTAAGTAAATGGCTTGTTGCAAATTTGACATGCTACAAAACTTATGGGAAGTTACACAAGGAAACATACCAGACCCCAAATCCAGCACCATTTGCAGCAAGTGCACAAGTGAATAAAGTAGCCACATTTATGCCAAGCAGGATGCTTACATAGTTGTAGAATGCAGGCCTTGCTGCAAAACACAATTGTAATAATAGCTTAGCTTCAGTTGCAGCATTAGAGAAATGGTGACAAGAAATTTCCTAGCAGAAGCTCACCTGGTAGCCTCTCTCTCCATCTACTGCGATACATAAAAAAAAAAAAATTAAGCCATAAGCTTCAGTAAGCAGTAACTTGTGAAGAACCCACAAGCCCCACTGCGACCCATTGTTCTCAAGAGTAAAGAGTTGAATGCCGAAGCCAAATATGTAAATTGCCATCATATCATGCAGTCAGGCACGGCAAAATGAAGTCAAAGCCAACAAATACATGTTTTATAGTATATAACAAAAAGTTGAAGAATTTGAGAAACATAGAGATAGTTCAAAAGATAACTGTAATCAACAGTAGATCATCACAACATATTCCCTGAATCGGTGATCTTTCCTACAGATGGGAAGTTCTATGATATTTCTCACTCAACTAGTGGTAACTTCTCAAGGCAAGCGAGAATCAAGTCAGATTTTCAGAGATAAATTTGATGGAAGCAATAGCTTATCATGGTAACGGAAACATGAAAGTAAGAATGGATAAATACAGTTTGTCACTATTTGGTACCTTAAGAAACATATCCAGACCAACAACGAGACCCGAGATGAGAAAAGTTCGAGTTAGAGCTTCTTGCCCACTTGAATAATTGCCTTGAAGTAAAAAAGGCAATCAAGCTTACTTCAAGAAACATCATCCCAGATGTAGTAAGCAAGGACAATATATTCCAAGCTAACTGTTTTCCACCACTGCACTCCCATACCTGATCAAACCATCTATTTCAAGTAGTTAATATATGTGTGTGTGTGTGTTGGGTGGGGCGGGGGGGGGGGGGGGGGGGGCACATGTGCATAAACAAGCTTACTTGTAGTACATGCGGATTCAAGTAAAAGTTACTAAATTCTAACAGTTAAGCAGGAAAAAAAAAAGTGCAAATGGTTTGACTAAATGTTCAATCACCAATGTGCCACAATGGAAATCAGAAGAAATGAGGCTTTGCTATCCATGGACCATGGTTGCATGCCATTTTCAATAAGAATTCAAAGAAAATCTCTTTGAGGTCTGGTATGTGAAGAAAATAGTTCTAACCCAATGGCTAACTTTAAAAGAAGACATAACCAAAGGCCATAAAACAGATGCAGAAGAAATAAATGAGGGCAATGAATTAATAGACCTTTTTGGGCTCATCATGGATAATTCTCTTCCACGAATCACAGAAGAATTGCATGGCCATGAAATTTATAAGAGCAAAACTTTGTAGGTACACCAATTCTTATATGCGACAAAAGACAAGATGAATAGTTTGTCATGAGTCACTCCATAAGTACCATGACTATATCCTATATCTGTTAAATTGTTTTTTTAATACAAGTAATAACACTTCACTTCAAGTTAATAATAAGTTATTATATGGCACTCTTTCATTGTCCAGGATGATTAAACCAACTAATCAGACTAGTAAAATATTTTCAATTGTTTCTGACATTTATCTTCACATCTTCCTTACGATTTAAATTGCACCAGTCACTTTCACTTCTATACTTTATTGGATGCACGCTCTCATCAGTCAAGTTTTTAGTGTTTCCCAATTGCCCTCTTTTATCAGCTTAATAAAAGCCTGTGCTTGGTCTTTGGTCTAACTTGACAGTTAATACTAGCAGCTGACTGCAACAACAAACCCACTAAGATTCTTTCTCCCCAGTGTTGTGAGTTGTGTAAATTCTTCTTCTATTAATAGCACCGGCCTTTTGCAACAGATATAGATTTGGATTGTTTGGTACAAGAAGAATGCTGATGGCTTCTTTCTTTTTAGATTGAAGCGAACTGAGGAAATTTGTTTGGAAGTCTGGTAAGTGGCACGGTTGCAAAAGTCTGGTGAATTGAGCTTGAACATCAAGCAAGAATCCTTCTAGTTCTAGACAAACACATGTTGTTGAAAGTAAGTTTAATTGAAATTTGGATGGGTATTGGATTGAGTTCTTCCATGGTTACACTTCCTTCCTATTCTTTTATTGGCTTCCTTGATGTTTCCTCTATTAATCTCCATTTTATGTAGCTCAAAACCACTAGTTCCCTCTATGACTCTCTATCATTTTCTTTTCTTCTTTAATGAAACAGAGAAAACTGACTGTTTTGGTCTAGAAAATAATAATGGCAGGAGATTTCAATGGACACCTTCCTCTACAATACAGATGACTATCACCACTACATTTACCAAACCCCAACCTACAATATAACAGTAAGATTAGGTACCAAAAGAGAGAGAGAGAGAGAACCTGAAGTGAGCACCAGGCCAGATTAAGGATGCTGACGAGCCAGAGAAATCCGTAGAGTGCGGTTATGATATGCGATCGTCCATTCAAAATCTTCGGATAGTTCTTCTTCGCTTGAGAAGCCAAGTATATGAGGAAGAGAGCAGACGGCAGTATGAGAATCAGGTTATGCCACAGTCCGTGGCAATCCATTAGCCATCCGTGAAACCACTTTCCTCCGCTGCCGCCTCCGTCTCCGGCAGCATCAGGGGTGGAGGAAGACGGCGGAAGCGCCGCCACAATTGCTTCCAGCAGTCTCATAGCTCTCTTGGATTCGCGAGACAGAAAAGAGGATGACGTAGGTATTGAGAATTCCCGGATTCGGGAGAAAACAATAGTTGACTGGGATATTTACGATTTTAACCTCACCGTTTTGTGAAAATGTCACTTTTGTCCCTATCCATCTTTCATTCATTTGCGCTGTGCGTGAAAGCTTTTGGCATACCGGAGGTACCGCTTCCGGCCTTCCCGGAGATTCTCTCCGGCATTCCAACGCCATTTCCGATCCGCGTTTAAGCTCTCTCCAGTTCACAACATACTCTTCGATCACTGTGCTTAACAAAGGACTTGATTCTCTCGTCATTTTAATCTATCTTTGAAAAACTTAGGAATCTAGTATAATAATCACTTCCATCCAGACGCCTTCTTCTCTCCCATCTTCTTGGCCCTCACTGCCTTGTTTTTTCTTCTGGCTCCGTATCGCCGATCACTTCTTATCTCTCCAGGTTCGTTTTATTCCCCTAATTTTTCTTTTATATATTTATTCTATTTATTAGCTCTATAGATTATAAATCTATAACTCTCGCATCTCACTCTCTCCTTCTTGGTTTCTTCCCAATCTGCCGTTCGTTGCCTGCAGAGTACAGGCGACCGCGAACCAGAGGTCGCCGCCGCCGACCGCAGTGAACCAACGACTGTTTGCTCCACAGACCGCTGCTGCCGTGCACCGTGAACCAGCAACCGGAGCTCTACAGACCGCCGCGCAGCTGCCCCTTTGCCAATCTGCCATTTATTTTGGCTGAGAGGATAGTGTTAACTGAAGGCCGAAGTGAAGTGGAGGAAGTTAAGGTACACGTGTTAATGGATTTGAACCTAGGTTTCACAATAGTCAAAATCAGATGCATATTTTGACTCTTGATTCGTCAATTAAGTTTAGGATAAATTGATTTGAATCAGTTGGTGACAATTTTCATCCTCAATATGTTGGAATTGATTGAGATGAAATGAATTCGGCGAAAGGATTGCCTGGAAACTTAATTGAGATGAACTGAACCTTTTTTCTTTGTCTTTTGTATTTGATTGTCCATTTACTCTTCACTGGAAATATGTGAAGTATCTTGTATGTATATATATTTTTTTTATACTCTTCTATATATGCCAATCTGCCATATATATATATATTTGTATGTTTATATTTCTGTTTAAGAACAAAAAAGAAAAAGTAGGGGGTGGTGTGGCGGGGACCGTGATAAACATTATTTTTGTTGTTATTTTAAATAATCTTTTTATAGTTAACTAGTATTTGTCCCCGTGCGATGCACGGAATGGATTTGTTAAGAATATATGAATTTATATATAATTATTTAAATTAGAACATCAAATATTATATAGTGCAATTAAAGATATGGTTTAGATCATTTATATATTTTGATGATATCATTTCTTGAATTTGTGTAAATAATTGCTCAAATTAATAGCTAATGTCTAGATGTACGCATGCGGTGCTATAACTTTAAAGATTTTATTTATCATTGTTTAGTATTTTCATAAATTAGGCAAATGTGCTCGTACTCTAACAGCTCAGTTATAGAAATGAATTTCTATCTTTATTCATTTGTATGGAAGATATTTTTTTTTGTCTAGATATATACCAATTTTTTCATTTAAAAAAAAAAAAAAACTTAACATCACCGATTATATTTACACATTATTGAAACTGCTTTCTAGACGACATTGGTAGTGGCAACACAATCTTGTTCATCTTCATCTAGAGCTAACACCTTCAATCCAACAGGACAGGTTACTTGGGTGAAAATATATTGATACTGCTAATTCTATGTAAGCAATATAAAATAACACGAGACCAATTAGAGCAAGTAAAATCTTTATTGATCACGGTAAAGGCCCTAAGTACAATCTACTTGGTTGCTCTGAGTGCCGACTGAGTGCGGTCGGGATTCTCTAACAACAACCTATCGATCTATCGATCGTCCAAAAGTCCTCTACACTGTAGCTACCGTGGGCATTTATAGCCGCTGTGCCGGGGACAAGATTCCGGGTGCTCGGCATGTCTTCCACGTAGCCACCACGTGTCATCCTCCCGGGTGCCCTGTCTGTCGCCATGAAGAGCCGCCACGCGTCCTTTCGCGTCCTTGTGCCAGCTCTTTCGTCGAAGGGCTACCGCTCGGTGGTCGACACCAGCGTTCGGGCAACTTCCGGCCGTTCCCGACCGGGATCTCTATGAAAAAAGCCCGACCTGCTACCTGCAAGGATCAAAAGAGAAAGACAAAGGCAAGTCGGTCGTGGCGGAGCTTATGTCGGTCAGGATATTCCCTACCAAAAGCCCCCCAGCCCGGGCCTTTTTGATCAGTCGGGAAAAAACGGGACGGGATGAAAAAGCCCAACCGTCAGGCATTAGACCGACCGGCCAGCTGTCATTCCCCTCCTCGCCACGTGTCGGCCACTGCCGGCCTCTGCGACTGCAACCGTCGCCTCGGATTCAGCGCCAGTCGTGTCACGCAAGTGGATTCATTTTCCCGCCTAAATGCTCTCCTATAAATAGGCCTTTGAGGCCCACCTTTGAACTTTCCTCACTCTTGCGCATCAATCGGTACCCTCGGAGAGTCTCGAGCAGAGCACCTTAGCACGGCAGTCGAGCAAGCAAACTTCGAACTTCAAGCTTCAATCTCCCTCCACTCGGTAAGCTCTTAATCCTTCTTCTTTACTTTAGGCTTTCAACTATAGGTAGAACGCTAGGTCAACTAACTGTCCCGGACGTCTCAAGTCCTTTACTAACCCCGACCGACCGTTAGGTAGATCGAAATGACGGACTCTGACAGTCAAAACGCCTCGATCGCGGATTATGATGAGGAGGTCGAGCATATCAGCGACGAGGAAGTGGACATTATGTCCTGCACTCCCGAAGCCAGCCCCCGAGCAACGCCAGCCCCTGAACGAGCCGTCGAGCATAACAACACCTCAAGCTCCTCCGGGACGTCGAGCTCTAGCTCCAGCGGATCGGGGAGCTCCAGCGAAGAAGAGGAAGAGAGAACCACGTCAAGCGGGCGGGGTTCTCCGACCGAGGGCGTTAGGGAAACGCCTACCCGGGTGGTTGGGGACTACCCGGAAGCTGCTCCTCGAGGGGGTGATCGGGAAAATACCCCCGAGCAGACCGAAGAAGACCCGGCCGGGCCGGCCACACCAGCCGTCGAGCTCGAATTCTTGAACAGTGAGAGTGTCGAGCAAGAAATGAGCCTGCTGACCAAAGGCGAAGCAGCTCGGATTGCTGAAGTACTCCGGGGTCGGGTAGAATTCGACACGAGCCGGCAGCTGGGGAACGTAATTGACAGGCATCGGGGCAAGTGGATCGGGATGCATTACGACTCCCTAATGGCCCCGATTGCCATTCCCTTCCCGGCCCTCTTGACGGCCTTTCTAGCGTACTATCGGGTCGTTCCGGCTCAAATCTGCCCGAATGCCCACCGGATCCTCGCCTGCTTTCCGCAGATATGCACTCGGCACGAGGCCGAGTGCACGATGGAGTTGTTCAACTTCATCTACCAGATCAAGGTTCTCCCGGGCCGCTACGGGGGCGGGTTCCTGATGCTGCAATCCCGGGCAGATATGTGCGCCATCAAAGGCCTGCCCGGGAACAAGGGGTGGAAGAACAGAATTTTCTCCATCAAATACGACCCCTGGATCCTCCCGGTCGATCGCACTTGGAGCAGTCACTTCAGAAAGCAAGTGGTGCCGGCCGTGACTCAGGCGCTCAAGGAGACGGTCACTCGGATCTCGAGTGAAATACACGAGTATTCCATCTTCCGGACAGCCGAGAGTCTCGCAGCCGCCAAGCTCCCGCCCCCCACGTACGAGCTAAGGGAGAAGTATCTGCCCGTGCCGATGGGCGTGACGCTCGCCAAGCCGTCGAAACGAAAGAAGAAAGGTTTAGCTCGAGCTGATTCTCCCGACCTAGCTTAACATCTCGATCAAACTGACAGTTTCCCTTTTTGTAGCTATGGCCGAATTCGGTGATGAAGACACCGCCCTTCCCCCGCCCGCCAAGATCTCCCTCGGCGGGAAGAAGAAGACAAAGACCAAGGCGGCCGGGGAAAAGGAGATTCCCTCTGCCCGACCCCTGAGCGCCTCGACCGTGACGACGGGCGAGGGCTTCATCGTCGAGCAGCCTGACGTCTTGGTCACCCGGGTAGAGGTCGCCCGGGGCAAGGAGAAGGTCGCCGACCAGGGCGCGACCGAGGTGGGCAGCCTGAAGCGCCGCCGTGAGCAGCGCAGCCCGAGCCCTTCGGTCGACAGAGAAAGGGACTCTGCGTCCATGCTGGCCCGGATCGGCAACGCCGCGCCAGCCAAGGAGGATCTGGGGAAGATGACCCCGACCCAAGTGGCCGAGCGGATCGGCCACGACCTGGCCGAGGTAAACTTTTCTCAACTAACAGCTTTCTTGCTCAAGTGTTTTCGATCGGGCTAACCCGAACGTCTTTTGTATTGCAAATTTCCCGGGCCGCCCAGCTCCTACAAGGTCGAGCCATGCTGGCCGAGGAAGCTGATCACCACAAGAAGACGGCCGCCCGTCGCTTGAAGGAGATCAAGGACCTCCAAGCCGAGCTGGAGAAGACCCAGAAGGCCCTGAAGAAGGGCGACGAGGAGCGGGTTCTTGCCGAGAAGGTCGCCAGCCGGGCGATCGGAGAAGCCAAGGAGCTGAAGGCTCAGCTCGAGAATCCGAGCGAGCTGGCGCGGGCAGCCTTCAAAGACAAGGACTTGGGCTCGGCCTTCCTCACAGCAGCCCGGGGAACAGAGATCGGGGAAGAGCTGATCGTCTCGTTCAGTCGCTGGGGCTTTACGGCCGGGAAACGGAAGATGCTTGAACGAGTCCGTTCCCGGTTGGAGCAGGCTCTGGACGGGGAAGATCTTCAGCTGGTCCTCTCGGCATTGCCCCCAGACCTAGCCGATCCCGGTCCCTCCCCCTTCGCCCCAAAAGCCAAGGCGTCTGAGCCCGGGGCACCAACGACGGTCACCTCAAGCGGGAAGGAGGCGGCTGTTGGAGCTCAGGAGACGAAAAAATAGGCTAGGCTGTCTCCTCTTCTTTTTGTAAGGAACATTGATCGGGAGCCCGGTCCCGATTTGTACCGGGCACCTTTTGCCAATTAATAATTTAATTTTTTGTCCACTTGTATCGCTCGTTCTCTGTTTCCTTTTATTTTTAATCTGCACACACCGATCATAATTGCTCGACCGCCTGGCCTCAAGACCCGGTCTTGCTGTACTCGATCCACTCAACGCCCGACCTTACGACCTTATGGCCTGGTCGTGCGATCGATATTTCGACGTCAAAACTGGCCAACCGATCGGGTTTGCCCGATCTCCGGGCCTTTGTCGAAAAAATTCTTGAAAATGAGCAAGCCTCTACGGTCGGAATATAACCGAGCAACGGGCCGGCAAATACTTCCTTATCCCAGCCCCCACACTATTGTGCGCTCGAGGCACGAGTGGGTGCGATAGTGGACAGAAGTTAGACGGATCGGGGAATAATGCTGAGAGCTCTTGGCTTCCCCGATCAGCGGCGTGACTTGAGTGTCCGCCTATATGGAGCGCGTTTTGACCGGTCGATAGACTTCGCCCGATTGATTGAATGTTGAATTGATCTGCATGTAACGAGGGTGAAAGAAAATAACCGATCGGGCCGCCGCATACAAACGGTCGAGCAATCATCGATCGTATATACATTAAACTTTCCCGCTCACAGGCGGTTGAATTAATTTTACAACCATAAATTTACATAGAAATGACGACCGGGACTAACTCGCAGGTCAAGCCCCCACTTCGTCTAGAAAATACAAAAAATAGGCTAATGCCTAAAAAGGACGAGGTGCTCGGAATTCCAAGTCCCCTCGATTAGCCGACCAGCTGTTGTCTCTAGTTGGTATGTACCCGGCCGTATGACAGCGTTGATGATGTACGGCCCTTCCCAGTTCTGAGCTAGCTTTCCACCCTCTAAAGGCTGACTGGCCTCCCTTCGTCATAGAACGTAATCTCCGACTTGAAAATAACGAGGGTTGACCCGAACGTCTTTCGAACTCTTGACACGTTTTTGGTACTCGGCCATACGCCGAGCGGCTAGCTCTCGTTTTTCCTCGACCCCATCAAGGTCCACGGCCATCGCGTGTTCGTTCTCTTCCGCATTATAGGTTCTCTCTCGATCGGTCGGAATCCAGGCCTCGATCGGAAGTCGGGCCTCAGCTCCGTAAACCAGGGCGAAAGGGGTCTCCAAAGTAGCTTCCCTCGGGGTCGTCCGATAAGTCCATAAGACATATGGCAACTCATCGGCCCAACTACGACCGGCCGAGTGTAACTTCTTTTTCAGACCTTCCAATATCGTCCGGTTAGCATTCTCCACTTGTCCATTTCCCTGTGGGTAAGCGACCGACGACCGGACGTGAGTCGTCCCGATCGTGGCCAAGAAATTCTGGAAGTATTGGCTCACAAACTGGCGACCGTTGTCGCTAATGAGATGCACGGGTGCGCCAAAACGGGAAATGACATTGCGCCAAAGGAAGCGAGCACACTGCTGAGATGTGATCGTGGCTAAGGGCTCGGCTTCTATCCACTTGGAGAAGTAATCTATGGCGACGATCACGAACTTTCTCCGACCGGAGAGCTGAGGGAAGGGGCCCAAGATGTCTACCCCCCACCTAGCGAAAGGAATTGCGGTCGTGACTGGCTGGTAGAACGTTGCCGGTCGTCCAGGCATCCGGGCGTACAGTTGGCACGTCTCACATTCCCGAGCTAACTTTTCACAGTCTAGCTGGAGGGACGGCCAATAGTACCCGATCAACATGATACGACGGGCCAGGGATCGACCTCCCTGATGTGAGGAGCAGATTCCCGAGTGCAGCTCCTTCATGACTAACTCGGCCTCGAACGCGGTCAAGCAACGCATAAGAGGGCCTCCATACGATCGCCGATAAAGACGACCATCCAAGACTTGGAACCTCGGGGCTCTCAGCTTGGCTTTTCGAGCACGCTGTGGGTCGTCTGGGAGTCGACCGTGCTCGAGGTATTCCTTCAGATCGGTGATCCAGCTGTCCTCCACCGGTTGGATTGGATCGACCGGCAGGCGATGGATACTGTGTTTGGGGATCACCAAGATCCGAGCTATCTTCGACATGTGTTCCGGGGCGTCTTGGGCCAGTTTGGATAAGATATCCGCATCGGCGTTATCCAATCGGGGTATGTGTCGGACGGTATACCCCCGGAACTGAGCGAGCTTTTCCATGGCAAGGTCTCGGTACAACTGCAAACGCTCACCATTGACTTCATAGTCCCCGAGAACTTGCCCGACCACGAGCGCAGAATCTGTTTGGGCTCGGATGTATTCAGCCCCCAAGTCCCGAGCGCATTGCAAGCCATTTACAAATGCTTCATACTCGGCTTCGTTGTTGGTCGGGTGGAACTGATACATGAGAGCAAAATAGACTTTGAATCCTTCTGGGCTCGTGACTACTACTCCTCCCCCTGCTCCTTTTTTGCTACTTGACCCGTCAGTAGCCAACGACCACCACTCAGCCTCGGGATCCGCAACCTCAGGAGGTCGGGTATCCCGGGCGGTGCACTCAACCAGGAAGTCCGCAAGAGCTTGACCTTTAATAGCCGGTCTTGGTCGGTATTCGATCGCGTACTGGGTCAACATTAACGCCCATTTGACTAGGCGACCTGATGATGAAGCAGTTCGGAGGACTGGACCGATCGGCTGATCGGTCAACACGCGAATTGCTCGACCCTGGAAGTAGGGAGCCAACTTCTTCGCGGCAACGTACAAGGCGTAGACGACCTTCTCTAGCCGGGAGTACCGGAGCTCGGGACCATGTAGCGCGTGGCTTACATAATACACCGGTCGCTGGACCCCTTCCGGATCGGTTCGGCACAACACTGCGCTTACTGCGCGATCGGACACGGCGAGGTACACGTCTAGCTCTTCTCCGAGCTCGGGCTTTGAGAGCACGATTGGTGACATGAGATGTTCCTTCAGCTCGTCAAAAGCCGCTCGGCATTCTTCGTCCCAGACGAATCCATTAACCTTCCGCAATACCTTGAAGAAAGGCAAAGCGCGCTCGGCTAGCTTGGAGAGGAACCGGCTGAGGGCTGCCAACCGACCGGTCAACTGCTGGACTTCCCGAACGGTGGAGGGTGGTTGCATGTCCAGAATCGCTTTTATTTTGGCCGGGTTGGGCTCGATTCCTCTCTTGGTCATCATGTAGCCGAGGAACTTGCCGGTCTGAACCGCGAATGTGCACTTGGTCGGGTTCAGCCGCAACTGGTACTTCCTCATGATCTGGAAGCACTCCCGGAGATCCCGAGTGTGGTCGGATCGGGCACGACTTTTGACCAGCATGTCGTCAATGTAGGCCTTCATCGTTCGGCCCAATAGATCGGCAAAGATCATATTGACCATTCGCTGATAGGTCGCTCCTGCGTTCCGGAGGCCAAACGGCATCACTCGGTAGCAATACAGCCCGTCCGGGGTTACGAAGGCTGTCTTGCTTTCGTCCTCATGGTGCATCATAATTTGGTGATATCCCTTGAAGGCATCCATGAAGCTCATCAGCTCGGCCCCGGCCGTCTCGTCGACCATTTGGTGAATGCTCGGTAGAGGATAAGGGTCGAGCGGACAGGCCTTGTTGAGGTCGGTGAAATCAATGCACATCCTCCAAGCTGGGGGCTTCGGAACAAGGACGATATTTGCCACCCACTCGGGATAGATCACCGGACGGATGTGCCCGATCGCCGCCATTTTTTTGACTTCTTCTCTGACAAATTCGCGGCGATCGGAGGAAAGGTGTCGTGTTTTCTGCACGACCGGCTTGGCTGCGGGATCGACGGCTAACTTGTGACAGAGGACCGACCGATCGATCCCGGGCATGTCTTTGGGCCCCCACGCAAAGATCTCAGCGTACTCCCGGAGTACGGCCAGAACTTCCGCTCGGAGCTCGGGGGTGAGGGCTCGGCCAATCTTAATTTTCCTGTCCGAGCGGTCCTCGGACAGGGGAACTTCTTCGATTTCCTCGGAAGGCTCAGGCTGTTCCTTCCGTTCCTTAGCCTCTTCTTTGGCTATGGTGTTCACCCGGGAAGACGGACCGGAATCGCGTCTGTTAACCGCTCGGGTGTAGCATTTCCGGGCAGATTGGACATCGCCGCGGACCACGCCGACCCCATTGGGGGTGGGGAATTTCATGCACAGATGGGGCATAGAAATTATCCCACCGATCTTCATGATGGCGGGTCGGCCCAAGATAATGTTGTGGACGCAATGGAGGTTGACCACAACGAATTCTAGCTCCGTTTTGATCGATTTTGGAGGTGTGCCGATCTCGACCGGGAGCGATATCTTTCCTTCGGGGTAAATCAAGGCCCCGGTAAATCCTGACAGTGGTACACCGACCGGAGTCAGCTCCTTCCTGTCGAGGCCAAGCTTCTCAAAGACGTCCAAGTAAAGGACGTTCACGCTGCTGCCCGTGTCCACCATAACCCTTTGGACGTCCGTCCCCTTAACGTCGATCGTGACCACGAGCGCCTCCATGCCGTGGTCGCTGCTGCTAGGTTGGTCCTCAAGGGTGAAGGTTATGGGTTCCATCCTCTGCCTTTTCCCGGTCTCCCGAGAATCTACGATCGCGACTGGACAATTCGTCCTCGATCGAGATGCATCTTCCAGCCCGCCGAATATGACATGGATGGTGGGCTTGCCGGATGGGCGGCTACCGGATGGAGGGTCTAGGTCCCGTCGGTCATCGTGACGATCGTCCCTTCGATCGTCTCTTCGGTCCTGACCCGACCGATCAGAGCGGTGATGAGATCGCCTGTGATCCCTCCGATCGGTATTTCTCTTGCTGTCTTCTCTCTTTCCCACACACTTGTCCAATTTTCCCAAATTGAGCAAATCTTCCAATAATTGGCGCAAGTGGGTACACTCCTCGGTGTCATGCCCGGTGCATCGATGGTAAGCACAATGCTTACTCTTGTCAGGGCCGTCTCGATCGGGATGGGGAAGTTTGATGAGATTGCAGGACTGGGCATATTGCATGGCCTCCGCTGCGGATCGGTTCAAGGCCGTAAACTCGCCATGCCTGGTGCGGGGTCGGGGATTGTCATCTCCCGATCGATGTTCCGCCCGGCCGACCGGTTTACGAGACGAAGAGCCGACCTCCTGCGAGCGCTTGACGGCATTCGCCTCACCTGCGTTGGCATAATCAGTGACCCTTCGGAGGGCCTCCTCATAGGTGGTCGGGGGGTGGAGGATAAAATCCTGGTACAGATACCCCGCCCGGAGGGAGATGTGAAGCATGTGAGTGGCGGTCGCATCATCCATGGGCTCGACCTCCCCGACCGCTGCCTTCCACTTGATGAGGAAGTCGGTCAAGCTTTCCCCTTCTAGCTGCTTGGCCTTTTCGAGGTACATGTAGGACTTCCTCACCACTTTGGAAGTGATGAACTTCCTCACGAATTTGATCGCCAGGGTCTCAAATTTGTCGATTGACCCCGGCTGCAGGGTTCGGAACCATTCTGCCGCCCGACCGGTGAGGGTTGAGTAGAAGGCCCTGCACATCACGGCGTCTGAAACGCCCTTCAGCATCATATTGCTGAAAAAATCATTCACGTGAGCCTCAGGATCTGTCCGACCGTCGTAACTCTTCTCTCCCGAGACCTTTAAGTCGAGCGGGTAAGGCTGAGCCATTACCGCTGCTGTGAAAGGCGTCTGGTGTAGGGTCGATCGGTCGGCCGGGGTGCCGTAGGATACGCACTCCTGAGCTGCGCAACTTCAGCCTGGAGGTTGTAGAGCAATCCTCGGGTCTCGTTGAGCTCGGCGTTCTGGGCGGCTTGGGCTGTATCCCGAGCGCGTCGACGTCGATGTGATCTCGACCCGCTATGCCCGGATGAAGCCTCCTGACTGGCGTCCTGCATGTGCTCGTCTTCTGACCGGCGATTTGGATCTTGGGGTCCCAATCTTTGCCGCATTTCTGGTCGAAGACGGTCAAAAGCTACCGCTCGGGCAACTTCTTCAGGATCCTCCGCTCGGGCGGGAACCTCTTCTTCCTGCTGGGCCTGCGGCGCCTCCATCGCAACAGCACCCCCCGACCCCAACCGCGAACGAGCCGAGCGTCGAGCCCATGAAGTGGGCTGATGCTGCGGCTCTACTTGAGCGGCCGGGTATACTGGAGGGGCGGCGGCTGGAGCCGTGTACGCAGGTGTATATGGCGCGTAACCGACTGTTGGTGTGTAATATACCAGTTGGCCTGGCCAATACCCGTATGGTTGAGGTGGGACCGGGTATGGATACTGACCGGGGTAGATCATTTGTTGCTGATATTGCTGACCGGGCTGCTGATATCCCGGTTGGATGTACTGTACCGGCTGTTGGGCAGCCGGGTATGCATTTGATGGATGCGGGGGTGAGAGATTAAGGTTAAGATCTACCGTTTGACCTTGCTGTTGGGTGGCATGGTGATCGGATGAGCTCGCCGCATCTGCTTGATCATCAGCAAAGTTGTTGCGTGCCCACGGATACATTTTGAGAAAGAAAACGGGTGCTCGTCAAGACGTTGGCTTGTTGCACGGGGTCCCCACAGACGGCGCCAAAATGATACTGCTAATTCTATGTAAGCAATATAAAATAACACGAGACCAATTAGAGCAAGTAAAATCTTTATTGATCACGGTAAAGGCCCTAAGTACAATCTACTTGGTTGCTCTGAGTGCCGACTGAGTGCGGTCGGGATTCTCTAACAACAACCTATCGATCGTCCAAAAGTCCTCTACACTGTAGCTACCGTGGGCATTTATAGCCGCTGTGCCGGGGACAAGATTCCGGGTGCTCGGCATGTCTTCCACGTAGCCACCACGTGTCATCCTCCCGGGTGCCCTGTCTGTCGCCATGAAGAGCCGCCACGCGTCCTTTCGCGTCCTTGTGCCAGCTCTTTCGTCGAAGGGCTACCGCTCGGTGGTCGACACCAGCGTTCGGGCAACTTCCGGCCGTTCCCGACCGGGATCTCTATGAAAAAAGCCCGACCTGCTACCTGCAAGGATCAAAAGAGAAAGACAAAGGCAAGTCGGTCGTGGCGGAGCTTATGTCGGTCGGGATATTCCCTACCATATATAATGGTAGAATCTCAATTAGTTATCCTTTTATATTTTCAGTCAATTAGAATATCAAATGCAGTGATATTTTTACATAATTTTCGTTCCATTTTTAATTGATGATGTAGATATTATTATTGAAATATTTTCGTTCTATTTTTAATTTACTTTTACACTTTTTTAAAATATGCATTTACTATTGATAATGTAGAATATTACTATTGAAATATTTCCCTCCAATTTTTAATTTCCATTCCATTTTTAATTAAAATGCACTGACCTAACCATTTCTTTTTTTTTTTAGTCAATTATGGATCATTTTTTATTTGCAGTCAATTATTAATATTCATTTCCTCTTATAATTTCAGTAAATTAGTAATATTAGATTCATGTTCAGTCAATATTTCTTTTTTATTTTTAGTCAATTAGTCAATTATAATATAAATGCAATGATATTTTTACCTAATATTTTCGTTTCATTTTTAATTTTCATTGACTATTTATAAATAGTTATGCTGTGAAACCGTGTCCACATTGCAAGGTGGACACAATTCTATTTTCACAATTACTGAACTATATATTCATAATTATAAACATTCAAAAAAAAAATATTCATAATTATAAAACTATATATTCATAAATCATAATCTCTGAACTTCATATTCATAATTATTGAACTATATATTCACAATTACAAAACTTTATGTTCATAATTATTGAACTATATGTTCATAATTATAAAATTATATGTTCATAATTTTTGAACTTCATATTCACAATTATTGAATCTCTATATTCATAATTACATAACTATAAGTTCATAATTATGTTCACAACACTATATTCATAATTATAGAACCATATGTTCATAATTTTTTAACTATATATTCATAAGTCTGAACAATTTTGGAACCGTGTCTACCTTGCAAGGTGAACACGGTTCCACAGCATAATTTTTCAGGTCAATAGTACTCAAAAAAAAAAATTAATTAATAATAATAATAAAAAGAGCTTTTAGACTTCTCAATACTTACCCACATTGATGGTCAAACAATTGTGTTTGTAAGAGAAGTAATATATAGAGGAGTTCAAAGGCTCATCTTTTCAAACATTTTCAATATGGGATCAAAATGATCCAACATCATTTACAAAGGGAGTCTGTGGCTCCCTTTTGTCTTCTTATTATTTTTTATTTTAATTTTATTTTGTATATTGTTTTGTTTGTATTATTATTATTATTATTATTATTATTATTATTATTATTATTATTATTATTATTATTATTATTATTATTAGTATTTGATTATTGATAAATTCGCCAAACTTTTAACAAATTTGTCATTTTAACATTTTAACTTTAATCAAAACACCAAAAAAATTATATAATAACTTGGTAATTTTCTCCAAACTGCTAAAAACTAATACAACACATACATTTTGGGTTAATCTTTCATAACCCACCACTAATAATAAATAATAAATAAATAATAAATAAATAAAAACTAAAATAAGAAGACAAAGTTAAGACTTCTTAAATAAGAACATTTTGACCTTTCAATATTTGTCCACATTGATGGGCAAGCAATTATGTTTGTAACAGGATCATTGCTCTCTCTTTTCAAACATTTTTAATGTGTGATCAAAATAATCCCAGATCATTTACAAAGGGAGCCCGTGACTCTTTTTTTTTTTTTTTTTTTAATTTTAATTTTATTTTGTATATAGTTTTGTTTTGTATTCTTATTATTATTATTATTATTATTATTATTATTATTATTATTATTATTATTATTATTATTATTATTATTATTATTGTTGTTGTTATACTAATTTGATTATTTGACAAATTCGTCAAAATTTTAAGAAATTCGTCTGTTTAACATTTTATATTTAATCAAAACACCAAAAATATTATTGAAAGATGGATACGGTTTCACAACACAATTTGCCGGGTCAATAGTACTAAAAAAAAAAAAAAAATTAAGAGTCTTTAAACTTCTCATTTGTAAAAAGCCTTTGGATTTCTCAAATACTTAACCAGATTGATGGGAAAACAATTGTATGGTTATATAGAGGAGATCAAGAGCTCCTATTTTCAAACATTTTCAATGTGGGATCAAAATGATCCCACATCATTTACTAAGGAGAGCCACCTTTGTCTTCTTCTCTCTTTTTTTTTTAATTGTAAATTTATTTTGTATATAGTTTTGTTTGGATTATTATTATTATTATTATTATTATTATTATTATTATTATTATTATTATTATTATTATTATTATTATTATTGTTGTTGTTGTTGTTGTTGTTATTATTATTTTAATTTTATTTTATACTCGAACAATAATATATTTATATTTATTATACCTGAACAATAATATTATCAATTATATTATATTATAGAATATAATATTACCCATTAATAAATTTTATTTAATTTTCATTTGACATTTACTTACCAAATAAGTTTTGAATCTCTATATTCATAATTACACAACTATATGTTCATAATAATGCTCACAACACTATGTTCATAATTATAGAACTATATGTTCATACTTATTGAACAATATATTCATAATTATAATTATTGAACAATATATTCATAATTATGAACAATTTTGGAATCATGTGTACCTTGCAAGGTGGACACAATTCCACAGCATAATTTATCAGGTCAATAGTACTAAAAAAAAAAATCTTTGGACATCTTTGGACTTCTCAATACTTGCCCACATTGATGGGCAAGCAATTATATTTGTAACAGGAGCATTGCTCTTCTTATTTAGAGGAGCTCAAGAGCTCATTCTCTAAACATTTTCAATGTGGGATCAAATGACATTTTCAATGTGGGATCAAATGATCCAACATCATTTACAAAGGGGAGTCCGTGGCACCCTTTTGTCTTCTTATTATTTATTTTAGTTTTAATTTTATTTTGTATATCGTTTTGTTTGGATTACTATTATTATATTATTATTATTATTTTATTTGATTTTATTTGATTATTGATAAATTTGTCAAAATTTTAACAAATTCATCATTTTAACATTTTGTGTTAATCTTTCACAACCCCCATTAATAACAAATAAATACAAACTAAAATAAGAAGACAAAGTTGAGGCTTCTTAAATCTTAAATAAGAACATTTTGACATCTCAATACTTGCCCACATTGATGGGCAAGAACTTATGTTTGTAAGGGGATCATTGCTCCTCTTATATAGAGGAGCTCTCTCTTTTCAAACATTTTCAATGTGGGATAAAAATTATCTCAAAATCATTTACAAAGGGAGCCCGTGACTCCCCTTTGTCTTTTTTTTTTTTTTTTTTTTGTTTGTTTGTTTGTTTTTAATTTTAATTTTGTTTTGTATATAGTTTTGTTTGGATTGTTGTTGTTGTTGTTGTTGTTGTTATTGTAATTTGATTATTTGACAAATTCGTCAAAATTTTAAGAATTCGTCTGTTTAACATTTTATATTTTATCAAAACACAAAAAATATTATTTAATAACTTAACAATTTGCTCGAAACTACTAAAAACTAAAACAACTCATATACATTTTTGGTTAATCTTTCCCAAAACCCCCTAATAAATTAAAAAAAAAAAAAAAAACCATTAAGATAAGTTTTTTAAAATAAGAGTCATTTGACACGTTGGATTTTAATAGGTTGTGAATTTGTGTCCACCTTGCAGTTCTATGTTCATAAATACTTAACAATAAGTTCATTATTATAAAGCTATATATTCACAATCGTTGAACTTCATATTCATAATTATTGAACTCTATATTCATAATTACAAAACTCTATGGTTGTAGTTATTGAATTATATATTCATAATTATACAGATATATATTCATAATTTTTAAACTTCATATTCATAATTAGATAACTATGTGTTTATAATTATGTTCACAACACTATGTTCATAATTTTTGAACTATATATTGATTATTATTAAATTCATAATTATGAACTATTTTTGAACCATGTCTACCTTGCAAGGTGGACACAATTTCACAAAATAATTTGTCGAGTCAATAGTACTATAAAAAGCTTTTGGACTTCTCAATACTTGCCAACATTGATGGGCAAGCAATTGTATGGTTATATAGAGGAGATCAAGAGCTCCTCTTTCCAAACATTTTCAATGTGGGATCAAAATGATCCCACATTATTTACTAAGGGGAGCCACCTTTGTCTTCTTCTTATTATTATTTTTTTAATTTTACTTTTATTTTGTATATAGTTTTGTTTGGATTATTATTATTATTGTTGTTATATTATTATTATTATTATTATTATTATTATTATTATTATTATTATTATTGTTGTTGTTTTTTTGGTAGAGATATTGTTGTTGTTGTTATTGTTATTATTTTAATTTTATTTTATACTTGAACAATAATATTTTTATTATACTTGAACAATAATATTATCAATTATATTATATTATAAAATATAATATAATACCATATATAATATTGCTAATTAATATATTTTATTTAATTTCGATTTGACATTTACTTACCAAATAAATTTTGAATCTCTATATTCATAATTACATAACTATATATTCATAATTATGCTCACAACACAATGTTCATAATTATAGAACTATATGTTCATAATAGTTGAACAATATATTCATAATTGTGAACAATTTTAGAATCGTGTCTACCTTGCAAGGTGGACACAATTCCACAGCATAATTTATCAGGTCAATAGTACTAAAAAAAAAAAAAAAAAAAAAAAAAAACTTTGGATTTCTCAATACTTGCCCACATTGATGGGCAATCAATCAATTATGTTTGAAAAAGGAGCATTGCTCCTCTTATATAGAGGAGCTCAAGAGCTCCTTTTCTAAACATTTTCAATGTGGGATCAAATGATCCAATATCATTTACAAAGGTGAGTCCGTGGCACCCTTTTGTCTTCTTCTTATTTATTTTAGTTTTAATTTTATTTTGTATATCGTTTTGTTTGGATTACTATTATTATTTTTATATTTTTATTATTATTATTTTTTATTTGATTATTGATAAATTCGTCAAAATTTTAACAAATTCGTTATTTTAACATTTTAACTTTAATCAAAACCCCCAAAAAATATATAATAACTCGGTAATTTGCTCCAAATGGCTAAAAACTAATACAACACATACATTTTGTGTTAATCTTTCACAACCCCCATTAATAACAAATAAATACAAACTAAAATAAGAAGACAAAGTTGAGGCTTCTTAAATAAGAACATTTTGACATCTCAATACTTGCCCACATTGATGGGCAAGAACTTATGTTTGTAAGGGGATCATTGCTCCTCTTATATAGAGAAGAAATTCACGATACTTCTTTATCTTTTGAGTTGTTCTGCCGGATCGGTCGCTCAAGATCTTTGGTCTTTACCCGGACCCGATGAAAAAAATGGGATCACTTCCTATGGACTCGTTGAGAATGATTCTGATCTAGTTCATGGCCTATTAGAAGTAGAAGGCGCTCTGGTGGGATCTTCGCAGACAGAAAAACATTGCAGTCAGTTTGATAATGATCGAGTGACATTGCTTCTTCGGCCCGAACCGAGGAATCCCTTAGATATGATGCAAAACGGATCTTGTTCTATCCTTGATCAGATATTTCTCTATGAAAAATACGAATCGGAGTTTGAAGAAGGCGCCCTTGACCCTAACCTTGACCCGCAACAGATAGAGGAGGATTTATTCAATCAGGAGCTCTCTCTTTTCAAACATTTTCAATGTGGGATAAAAATGATCTCAAAATCATTTACAAAGGGAGTCCGTGACTCCCCTGTCTTTTTTTTTTTTTTTTTAATTTTAATTTTATTTTGTATACAGTTTTGTTTGGATTATTATTATTGTTGTTGTTGTTGTTGTTATTGTTATTTGATTATTTGGCAAATTCGTCAGAATTTTAAGAAATTGGTCTGTTTAACATTTTATATTTTATCAAAACACCAAAACAAAACACCAAAAATATTATTTAATAACTTAACAATTTGCTCGAAACTGTTAAAAACTAAAACAACTCAAATACATTTTTGGTTAATCTTTCCCAAACCCCCTAATAAATTAAAAAAAAAAATTAAGAATCCATTAAGATATATTTTTTTAAATAAGAGTCATTTGACACGTTGGGTTTTAATAGGTTGTGGAACCGTATCCACCTTGCAGTTCTATGTTCATAAATACTGAACTATAAGTTCATTATTATATAAAGTTATATATTCATAATCTTCGAACTTCATATTCATAATTATTGAACTCTATATTCATAATTATAGAACTCTATGTTCATAGTTATTGAATTATATGTTAATAATTATAAATATATATATTCATAATTTTTGAACTACATATTCACAATTATTATATTGAATCTCTATATTCATAATTAGAGAACGATGTGTTCATAATTATGTTCACAACACTATGTTCATAATTATAGAACTATATGTTCATAATTTTTGAACTATATATTGATTATTATATTCATAATTATAAACTATTTTTGAACCATGTCTACCTTGCAAGGTGGACACAATTACACAACATAATTTGTCGGGTCAATAGTAGTACTATAAAAAGTCTTTGGACTTCTCAATACTTGCCCACATTGATGGGCAAGTAATTGTATGGTTGTAAGAGGAGCATTGCTCCTCTTATATAGAGGAGATCTAGAGCTCCTCTTTCCAAACATTTTCAATGTGGGATCAAAATGATCGCACATCATTTACTAAGGGGAGCCACCTTTGTCTTCTTTTTTTTTTTTTTTTTTTTTGTTTTTTAATTTTAATTTTATTTTGTATATAGTTTTGTTTGGATTATTATTATTATTATTATTATTATTATTATTATTATTGTTGTTGTTGTTGTTGTTGTTGTTGTTGTTGTTATTGTTGTTGTTGTTGTTGTTGTTGTTGGTGTTGTTGTTATCGTTATTATTTTAATTTTATTTTATACTTGAACAATAATATTATCAATTATATTATTATATTATAGAATATAATACCATATATAATATTACCAATTAATAGATTTTATTTAATTTCCATTTGACATTTACTTACCAAATAAGTTTTACTACAAAAGTTTTGGTGGGGGGGGGGGGGGGGGGGGGAATTTGTTAAGAGGATTTTACTTTTATATATATACTAGTTAGTACACGCGCGTTGCGCGATTATACCAATGCCCAATGTGTTTCTATAAATTAGTGTTCTTTAATTGGTTAAAGTATTCATATAATAATGAGAGAGATGAATATGAAATTAATAAACGATAAAGAAATAGTTTGTGTGCTTATATTTGAATAAAAAGATTAAGAAATTCGAAATAGCTAAATTATAAATAAAGTGAAAACAAAGAAACCACTAACTAAAGCTGACTATCTATCATGAAAAGAGTAATTTTGGCATAGTAAATTAATTTTTCTTAGTGCGCGTTTGTTTAGGCTTGGAATTGTCTTCATCTTCTCCATCTTTAGTAAAATTATTCTTCCTTAATTAACCGGTTAAACCCGAGTACCAGGAAGCTTCTTACCCATCTCAAAATACACTTTTAGCCCTCAACACCAAAACCCCTTATTATCCCATTTGACCCATCCATAGTTGCAAATTTTCCGTTGGATCATCATTCTTTGATAATCAAGTCTCTTACTTCCAAAAAAAAAAAAAAAAAAAAAAAAAAAAAAAAAAAAAAAAAAGCTTCTCAATTCTTCGTTACTCTTCAAATTAAAGACGCACGTTGCGTGGTTAAACCAATGCCCAATGTGTAATTTTAAATGACTGTTTTATAATTGTGAAACATATTCATATAATAATGAGAGAGATAAAAATGTTAAAATCTGTAATAGTATACATTTTACTGTTCAAGGCATAGTAGGGCAATGCAGATGTGATGATTAAATTATAGAAATACTTAAACAGTTCTGGAATTTTACATAGTAAAGATGAACTAATATTGTCCAAATTCCAAGTGATAATTTTTTATTTGATTTCACTTTTTTTTCCCATTGGAATGGTGATTTTCACGCAAATTAGGCACATATATTCATATATATTGTTACTATAAGGATATTCAATAAGAATTAAATAGTAAGTTACTCCATAAAGCCACAAATATCTTACTCAAAAAATATATGTATCTCCCTCTAAACTACTATTTTTTAGATGCGATGTATGAAATTGTTCACATAATAAACCCTTTGGTGTTTTATTTAAAGGCAACATATATATACATACACAAACTAAACCCCACTTTCTTATATACTTATATAAGTTAACAATGCTGCTATGAAGAATCCGATTGAAGAATTGTTGAGTCAATTATTGTTGGACAGCATAGATTTGATAAAATTTGCGGTGATTTGATCTTGGTTACCTAGAAGAGAAAAAAAAAAAAAAAGGTGAGCATTAATTACAGATATCAAAATCACTGGTCATAATAATGCTTAGAGGTTAATAACAAGCATTTTGGCTGATGAAGTGCAGAATTAACTTATTCTAAATTTATATAAGACAATTTTATATAATAATAATAATAATAATAATAATAATAATAATAATTGCCTAAGCATTATTACTTTCTCATCATAAGTAAGCATTTAAAAGGCTATCTTTTCCTAATCATAATTAAAAAACATTAAGAAATTCATCACAATATGACCTGAACCCTTAATCTCCAAAAAGGAATCATGAGTAAACAACATTAAAGACATAGTAACTTGGCCAACAAAATATTCTCAAACTATTAGGAAATGATCCAGAACTAAAAAAAAAAATGCACAAAATCAGCGTTAGTACTTGCAAAAGCATTCATAAAATCATCAAATTTGGTTGCTATCAGTGGCGGACCCAGAAAATTTTGTCAGTGGGGGCGAAACATTAAAATAAAGACGTGAAAAAAATGAAACAAGTACACTTAAAGAAGTATAACCATAAATATTGTTGGATATAGCAAAAAATAAACATATCAAAACTTTATAAAAAGATTCATAACAAAATATGAAACATAATTAATTTGATAAAATAATTCAAATATAAAACGACATTATAATTTACACACCCCACTATTAATATAAAAGAAAGTCATATATATACCAAAATTTAAGTGTGTTTTTTTTTTTTTTTTTGAGAACAATAAATAAGCCACAAATCCGCCAGCTTTCAAGGATTCACACAAAATTTAAGCTGTGTTGACAGAAAGATTCAAACCCAGCCCATTTTAAGATACAAACGCACATCTTACCATCTCATCTAAAACGAATTTTGTTTACATTATCTGTTTCCTTATTCTTATACTAATCATGTAATTATATATACCTATATATATATATATATACCTATATATATATATATATATATATATATATATATATATATATATATATTTATATAGGCTATATAGGGGGTGGGGGTGAGTGGGGGCAGGTGCCCCCACTGCCCCCACTATAGGTCCGCCTATGGTTGCTATACTTGCAAAATTAAAGCTGGAAACTTAAACAGCAGAATCAATGAATTAATGGAAATACTTCTAATAATCTAACAAATAAATATAAGGAGTTCCCCACGACGATAAGCCGCAAAGATTCCACATAAAAACAATGAACGAAGACACCTTAAAAATAACTAAGAAATTAACTCTTAGAAAACAATGCTTAAAAATAAATTAATCTAGCCTTAATAGGAAGGTACCATATGTTTCACAGGAAGCAAGCAAGCTAAGCACAAGGAATCTGTGAACAACTTAATCTAGCCTTCATAAGAAGTAAGCACAAGCAATCTGTCAACAACATAAATGATCTTTCATCCATTTTCCACAAATCAATTAGTAGTCATATTCACCGTGAGTGATTGAATTAACAACAGTATGCACAATCAATGGACCAAACATGTTCATGAAATTGAAGGATATGAACCAAATTTCATGAAGAACAATCAAGATATCAAAATGAATTTTACCCAACATACTTAACATTACAGTGTCTGAGTTCAGAGTTCAGACTCATGCCAGTTATGTTACTGCAACAAAGATTATAGGTATAGAACACATTTTGTGGAAGAAAAAAAAAACAATTGGAAAAGGAAGTTTATAAATTTAAAAGATAATGAGCATAAGATAAACCAGTTATATAAAGCCCACTTTGTAATTAATCCAATTCATCAGCTTGTTTTGCCAAGGGCAGTAGTAGTTATGCAAATTTAGTTAATTCCTGCTATGGATCTGAATCAATTAGGCCATAATACTACTGTATTACCAAAAGGGAGGGGGGAGGGGGGAGGGGGAAGGGGGGAAATTCGATCATAAACATCAAACATGATGAAATGTTCAACCGGCTCAAACCATGCCAATAAGATCAATAGATTGCTCCCGTTGAGAGTTTCAATATTAAGTTTGCCTTCTTTATATAAAGAAAATTCATCAAATGAGAACAGTAACTTAGCATCTAGCATCTAAAAATCTATAGAAGTTTGGTCACAGTTTTTAAACTGATTTAAGTTAGAGCAATTCTTTTCAGAGGCAAACAAGTAAAAAAAAAAAAATGCACTTCTAGGAGCAGGGCCATACCAGACGCAAAGAGACCAAATCTGCTTTCCTTTCGCTTTCACTTTTGTTCTCCTCACCAGGTAGTCGCGGACGGCTGTGCTTCTCTAATTCTCCTACCAAGTAGTCGCGGACGGCTGTGCTTCTCCGAGCTTCTCCGAACTGCGGACGGCTGTGCTTCTCTGATTCTCCTCACCAAGTAGCCGCGGACGGCTATGCTTCTTCGAGCTTCTCCGAACTGCTGCCCTAATTCCGTTGGATTCTCCTTAATCGCGGTCTGATGTACTTCTCGTAATTGCCATTCAATTTCACAAAAATTTCAAATTTGCCACCGCACAATTTCCTTTGACAGAGCTGTTAAATTTAACGGTGTAGGTTTGGTAAAGTTAAGAAGAATGAGGTTAAATTAGGATTTTAAATTGACATTGTACAATTAGAAAAGGGCAAAGTACAATTTTGTTGAGCATGTGTTGTACCGACATTTTTTTTTTGTTCCCGTTAAGGGTCTAACAATATTCGCTCTTATTAAAATTGTAGATATATAGATATATATAGATATATAGATATATAGATAGATATAGATAGTATAGATGTACAAAGGGAAGTTAAAATTCCAGGATTTTGTTATTTTATATAGTAAAGATAAAGATGTACAAAGGGAATTGTATTACACAATTTTAAAATTTTAGAATAGAATTTTTACCAGAACTATTGTACGAATGAGAAAGTATAAATCAATATATTTTATTGGGAAGAGAGATATTTTAGGAATTGTGCAGAAAATTAAAATTCCAGAATTTTGTTATTATATACAGTATAGATAGTATAGATGTACAAAGGGAATTGTATTACACTATTTTAAAATTTTAGAATAGAATTTTTACCCAGAATTATTGTACGAATGGGAAAGTAGAAATCAATATATTTAATTGGGAAGAGAGATTTTTTAGGAATTGGGCGGGAAGTTAAAATTTCAGGATTTTGTTTTTATATATAGTATAGATATAGATAGATAGATTTGTAATAATTGATTATTTTTAAGTCATTTTAATTTATTATCGCTATAAGTAGTTTTTATTAATATTGTTAATTTTTAGGGTTGTTTTTGTTATTAAATTAATTTTGTTATTAAAATTGGTCAGTCCAATAAATTCTTAACTCAATTTAATAATAATTATAATTTTAGTAGTACATGTTCGGTAAGAGTTTAATAAATATAGATTAGTTATATATGGTCTCTAATAAGTTTTATTATTATTATTATTATTATTATTATTATTATTATTATTAGTTAATAAAATAGTAGCAGCCAACATTTGGAGTCCAAATAAATTTCTTCCTCCGCCAATCGACGTACGAGAGACTGAGAGAGTCGTTCTTGCGCAAATCAGAACCAGTATTATCATCAACGCGTCTGATTCTTGGGGAGATCCGATGGTTCAGCACAAGACTTTGACGGAAGCCATGGGTGTATATAATTAAGGGAGGCCGAGGTTCATCATCATCCTCAGTTTTGCCCCGCACTAATTCCGGTGGCAGCGATTTTCGGATTTAGCAAGTCGACGCCAATCATTTGGTGGTGGACAAGCTCTTGGCTGGCGCGGAGGATTGTACTTCGGCAGCTCTAGTTCGTAGAATTTTCGTTGGCAGCAGCGAATTGTTCCGGTTCGGCAGCTTCGTTGGGAGCGTGCGGGATAATTACTTTCCAGGTTTCACTTGCAGTGTCCACATAGTAATTCTAGTTCAATTTCTTTCTTTTCTTTAATTCATTTATTCACAAAGCTTTGTTGTTTCTTTTATTTTTCATGAGCTCTGAGTTTTGATGCCATCAATTTCCAATTCACCAGCACTGTTGCAATTCTTATTTTACATTACTTTTTAGCTTTGCCTTAATTGTCAATTTTTATGCATTGTTTTACTGGTTTTGTTTTGCTTCTCTTCCATTCACAGTGATCTCTGTTTCAATTCTTTAATTCCCTATTTCTAAGTTTGGTTACTGTTCTTTTTAAGTAATTGTTAGGAGGTGCTTATGAATTAATGTTAGCTTACGAATAAAGTCTGAGAACTTGGTTAAACTCAATTTTAATTTTAATAATGCTTTGCTAATTAGTTTGTTCTATGAACATAATGATTTAACTTGAAGTATTTTGCAATAGTTTGAGTTAACGTTGCCAACGAATTAAGTTTTTATCTTTTGATTTTATACTAAGCTCAATATTGTTGAAATCTGGCCAATTTTAGCATAGGTTAATCTATTGAATTAATTAATCGAGGTAATCTGACCTTATTCCCTAGCTGTTTCGTTTCGTGGTTAATTTATTAATTTTTTTCATGCCTTTATTGTCGATTGCATTTTCATTCAGTTTGATCCATGTTGATTGTCGTTTAATTTAATCTGTTTGTTATTCTGCTTTCTGGTTTAATTTTGTTGCTTAACTTCCTGAGTTTAATTTTCGTTATCTTGGGCATTTGATCCTAGTACCTTAAATCATCCAGTTTTACTGCAATTAAAATGTTATGTTAAAGTCTCTCTTCCCACTCTTTTAAGTAATTAAATTGAGTAATTAAATTGCATCGTATCTTCCCACTCTTTTAAGTAATTAAATTGCATCTTACATTTCCCTGTGGGATCGACCCTTGCCTTTGCACACTATTACTATAGCGATTCGTGCACTTGCGAGGACATTTAAAATTGTCTTATCAGACCGCCTAGCCCGTAGGCCAGGGGCGGGGTGGCCTGGGCCAACAAAACCTAGGCCCACCAAAGAGCGCGCTTTTTGGCCCGCCCCGCCAGCCCGTATTGACAAGCTCTATTCATCAGCAACAGTGTCGCACCCATCGTCATATTGGTTACACCCATCGTCCCAGATGACCAAACTCCAGTTATCACTCGTCAGCAGGTACTAGCGTCGTAGCACTCGTGCCTCCGTCGCGTTCCAGTCGCACTTGTGCCAGTGGTTTAATGGTTTTTTACTACAATACTTCATATTTGGTCATTCTTGCAACTCCAATCATTTCTTGCATATATGATTATTAAAATTATACTAATTTGACACTTTGCTGGGTAGACCGAAGCAATGACTCCCCCATAGGGTTGGATAAGCCGAACCCTTATCAAGGTGCTTACGGCTTGACCAATCATTATTGTGTGGACTGTGGTCCACACAACTGTGAAGCCTATTTTCGAGGCCTTTAAAAAGGCTTCAAGCATGGCCAGGCCAGCCTATTGTAGGCTCAGGCTTGGGCCTAAACAAAAGCCTACTTACACACTCTGGCCTTTAGGTTCCCATAATAGGCCCACGCCTAATTTTCCAAGGCCTAGCTTAGCCTGGCCTATTTCCACCCTAGCTGTTCCCACTATTTCCCTTGTAGATGGGGAAGGGGGTAACGGGCCCCATCCCTATGTGTATTCTTGAAGTACAGAAGTTTGATTTAATGTTCTTCAGTTCTTCATCTTATTTCTTTCTTCCATTTTTCAATTGGTACTTGATCAATGATCTATTAATCTTATGAAGCTGTAAAGTACCAATCCCATGTAATTGCAGTACTTTTTCTTTAATCTATAGTTGATTCAGGATTCTGCATTTCTAGCTAGGGGCTTTATGATATCTGATTATTGCAGAGACTAGAGAATACAAATGGAGTGGTTGCTGATTGTTGTTTCATTGACTGTAATATGGGTGGCTTCTCTTTGCAAAGTTCTCCATGAATCTCTGTCTGGCTCCAAGGCTACATTTTTAGATGATGGTAAGAAGGCAGCCCTTCTAAAGCTTAACCTTAGTTTTGATTCCGTAGTGCAACATTTCAAAAATTCCCTCATCTCCGTTTATGTGTATATTCATATGGTATGATGTATTCTTTTGGAAACTTGTATGTGTGTGAATTTATAAGAGATCCATTATGATCCTCTTTTTTTTTCTTTTTTTTTTTTGGATTTCTGTTAATTATTCAGGTGGAGTTTCTCTGAAGAGAAATGTTTTGTTGGTTATTGCCCATCCTGATGATGAATCTATGTAAGGTTGAAAACAGAAGTTTGTTCTTTATCTTGAGATGATGTTATGCTCCTTCCTTCAGAGATTTAAGTGAGATAAATACTTTTCTTACCTGAGATCATCTCATTAGATAAATAATTATCCCAGCTGAGAACATCAAAAAATGTATTCAGTATAGAACATCCCACTTTTTGAGTGGCCAGAAATGGCCATTACATTCTGACTTATCTGAAGTTACAGCTTTTTTGTTTGTGGTTAGTTGGGCAAGTGACTTTTTTACTAAGTTCATGGATATAATTTCTCTTGTTCAATTATATAATGTGACCCAATAAATTTTAGTTATAATCTGTAACTTTGCAGGTTCTTTGCTCCAACCATCAATTACCTAACTTCAAAGGGGCACAACGTACACATATTATGCATGTCAACCGGTAAGATACTGTCAAAAGTTCATAATCTTTGTTATCTATACTATTGTTAAAAGAACTAAACAGAGAGCCTGCAATTGGGGATTCAACAATATTTTTTGTCACCTGGCATGTTTATATGGTGATTTGGTTAAAGTTACACAAGTGTTATTGGTTTTACTGGGATTCAAATATATTACCATTGGCATCTTACAGGTGGTTTTTTATTTTCAATTCTTAGTATTTTTTGCCTGTTTTAAAATGCTTTCAACTTCAGCTCTTCACATGCTTGTTACAAGAAATATCGCAGCTCTATATAAATCTAAAAATAGTCTTAGCATTTGATGTGCAACTAGATGTTCCTAGTGAGCATTCGTGCCATTATGCACATCGATTAGGTTCTTAATCATTTACCTTATACAGAAATGCCAGTTGTATGTTTTATTTTCCTTCCAAAAGGGTTTACATGAAACTGATGCGTGTGTTATCTTATTTATTTTGTTAATTACTGGATAGCAATTTGGTTTTTTTGAATTGCGTGCTTCTTTGGCACATAAGATATATGAATTAAAGCAGTTTGAATTCAGAATGCTATTCCTTGAATCCTTGTAACTTCTTCCATATGCTCCTACTTGTGGTGCAGTATTTTTTGGAATTTAAGTAGTTATGTTCAATTTGATAAAACGGAGGAATAATGTTCATTTTTTTTTATACTTTGAAGAAATCATCACATATTCCTCCTATTTCTCACAAAAGGTATTCACCCTCTTATAATAGAAGTTAAAGAGGCTAATTGTCTTAGGTTAGAGGGTCATTCGATTGACTTGTACTAATGAGAATTTGACTCCAGGAGAAAATGAAAATAATAATAATAATAATAATAATAATAATAATAATAATAATAATAATAATAAAAAAAAAAAAATTTAATGTCTACGTGTAGGTAATGCAGATGGCATGGGGGATACTAGAAAACAAGAGCTCTACCTGGCTGCTGCAACCCTTAAGGTAATATGAAATCTGATAAGCATTCTTGCTTGTGCATTGAGCCTTTATTTTTATTTTTATTTTTTTATTTTTTATTTTTTAAACAAAACTTTATTAAGCAAAGGAATAAAAATGTCTTACAACTGATGATCCAAAAGTGACCATAACACATACTCAGCCCTTGAGATTGGGTACTAATATAAAGAAACTAAAATAAAGGATGGACTCAAGCCCTAACAGGCCAGGCCTAAAGAATGAAAGAATAAAATAATGGACCCAAGCCCAACTAATAAGCAAAATCAAAGGAATAATAAATGAAGAAAAATAAATAAATAATAGGGGTGCTGAAATGGAGGCGCAGAATGCCCCTATCGGCGTCGCACCAATTTTCGCAAAAACCAGCAGCGTAACGGCTGTTTCTAGGAGAATAGCTGAACGTGCGTGCCACCTTGTACTAGTGCGCCACCATGCCGCACCACCACAAAGTTGCAATGCCGCGACTCTGCGCCACAATGCAACGATGCAACAGTGCCAACATGGCCGCAACGCTTCACGCCCACGTCTCGTCAAACTAAATCTATTGGCTGGCCACAAACCTCCAAGAATGCTAGCCCATTTTGTAAGATATCCGGCAGCTTAACCTGCTGCAAGGCTGTCAAAGAACCCAAAGATCTCTTGACCGGAGAACCCAAAGATCTTTCGGTTTTCTTAGGAGAAACCAGCTCCGAAAAGGACGGAGAACCACGTTGAGAGAACCGAGATATTGACAAAACTGGCAGTATACCTTCTTTGTCATTGTTGTGAACACTCTCACAATGGGTAGATTTGCGTTTGCCTATGGTAGTTTTGGGGTGAAAAGAAAAATGATTTAGCATTGGTGTTGATGACGAAAGACATTTTTAAAAAATGTAAAATTGATTATTAATTATACACTCTAGCTTACAGGCAAAATCTGGTAAAAGGGGTTTAATTGCATGATTTTATTGAGTTCGAGTATGTGATTGGAGGTTTTTGAAGTTTGATGGCTAATTGCTGTTTTGACAATAGTTGGAGGGCTTATTTGACCCTTATCCCCTTTCTAAAAAAATCTTCAGACTTATTTTGTTTAGTGCTTGTACCTCTACTGTTTTTTTTTTTTTTTTTTTTAAACTATAATCAAGTTCTGGTTATTATTGATCTGTTCTGAATTAATTCAGGTTTCTCCACAGCAAGTAAATATCTTGGATCATCCAGATTTGCAGGTTTGTTTCAGAAAAATCTGCAACTTCTTAGCATCTTCTCTGAATCATCCTCATTCCTCAGAATTGTATGCTGTTATGTCTAGGATGGTTTTGGCAAAATTTGGAACAGTGATTTGTTGGCTGGAATTGTAAAGGAGGAAGTAGACAGACATTCTATTGATGTAGTAAGTAATTTCCAAACCCAGTCTGCCATTGGCCTTTAGATACAAACACAAAGTTGGTGGTTAACTACATATCAGCCGGTTTTCTATCTGCAAAATGTAGTTTTTTATTTTATATTTGTAATGTTCACAAATGGAAAATTGAAGATGAGCTTAATACATATCGAAAAGAATTACTTGGGTATAACTTATACCATGGCTGGCAAAACTGGTCTTGACGGGTAAAACTTATACCATGGCTGGCAATTCTGTTGTTGACTTTGATTCTTGGCTTAAAAGTTGATGGCAACTATCATTACTATTTTAAGTGCTGCTACAGTTTTATTTATTTATTTTCAAAGTATTGCATATTTGCATTATCTCCAATGACACATTTTTATCTCACTGTTTTCATGCATTTCCTCTTTTTGTTTATGGAGTAGTTATTTTGTATAGTTTTCTTTTGATTACAGGTCATTAGTTTCGACAATTATGGTGTTTCTGGCCATTGTAATCATTGTGATGTGCATCGAGGTGTGCGGTGAGTTGACCTTAAGTTGTTAAATCAAGGAATGTTCCTTTAAGACATTCTTGTTACTGCTTATAGTACCATGGCAAGTTTTATAATCATTGTGATGTGCATCTAGGTGTGCGGTGAGTTGACCTTAAGTTGTTAAATCAAGGAATGTTCCTTTAAGACATTCTTGTTACTGCTTATAGTACCATGGCAAGTTTTATTCTAACTGCACAAGTTCTTTTCTTTTCTGGCTTTGTATATGTCAGAAAAGTGTTGCAGGATGCTTCACACAAAAATGTTGAAGCATGGGAGCTTGTAAGTCCTCTACTTCTTCAAGCACTAATTGTTGTTTTCATGTCTGATGAATTTGATTGGCAATTCATATCAGGAGGTGCAATGATGGTCCTATTATTTTGCACTTCTCATTGCTATACATTACTGATTCTATATTATGATTTTCAGGTCAGCACTAATATATTGCGCAAATACATTGGACCAGTTGATATCTGGTTGTCTATCTTATATGCAAAGCTCCATCCAAACAGACAATTGCATTTCTTGATAAATGAACGTCCTCGCAAAAGCTATGCTGCAATGGCCCAACACCGGAGTCAATGGGTTTGGTACGTAAGCCTTTATTCTTTATTCCAATTGGTGTCAACGTGCAGATGTGTTATCCTCCAGAAAACACTTCTTCTTCTTCTTCTTCTTCTTCCTAAGGGGAAGGGGAATCCAATAGAAAAATGAAAAGGATAGTGTTGTCTCTTGCAGGTTTCGTAAGCTTTTTGTATCCTTCTCCAGCTATACCTTTGTGAACTCTCTAAAGAAGATCAACAACTAAGCGATGCCCAGAAACGTATTCATGAAGAGGTATGTTTCTTAAGACTGATTTCTCTGGTGTATCATGCCATATATTGTGTACATTCATGAAGATGGAAAGGTCGCACTGCACTCACTCCCTTTGAAGAGATTTGCTACCTTAATTTGTGCAAAACACAAAATGAATTGTTCTGAACAACAGATCGAATTCAGTACACTCAAATGTGTGGGATCTTCAAAATGTTGTATTAACATCACAGGAAAAACAAAAACAAAAGAGAATCCCTTGTATCATCATCAAGTCTGTGACTCCATTCGTCTGGAAGCTGAACAATGGGATCAAAACAGTGCATTATGGGGGCGGTGGGTTCCCAATAAGGTTGAAATTCGGGCTAAAGTTGCTCCTAATGTTTAGCAGGGCGTTTGAAGCAGTGGAAGTATTGGAATATACAGGCAGGCTTAATGCTGGTGCTGATGATGAGTGTGAAGGGGGGCATTTGCCACTGCCACTGCCACTGCAAATGCAAATCTGTTGTTCACTATCTATCTATCTCTTTGTGTTTGGTGCAGCAAGCATTGAAAGCTCCGCCTGAAGAGATAGATGCTGGCATTGCTGGGAACTATATAACAATTTTAATTTTGAATGGATCTTACAACATTTATAAATATAATCATGTGAACTACACTTAACCCAAGTATAAAAAAAAAAAAAAATGCTGTCATAATATTTGTATTACATGTTTGTCATATTCTATTAGGATGACTACTTTTAGATTATAAACACTAATGTAATGAAGTAATGTTAGCATTATATATTTTACTGTTACAAAAATATAATTTCAATGTAAGTAGAATGAAAATAAAAAACATGCATTTAGATATCATTCATTCTTATTATGCATGTATGCTACATGTTTATGTAAAAGCAAAACAAGTTGAACCTCTTCCTCCTGCTGCAGTGCGAGGATTGTGGAGACGCAACCAAAAAGGAACATTGGATGTTAAAATGTCTCAATTGAACAAATCTACATATATATATATATATATATATATATAGGTGGCTTATGGCTATTACAATAGTTCAGTTGAAACTGTAGACTTGAGCAGAACTGTGATGTATGGCTGATTCATGGACAAATTTGAGCTCCAGTTTCTGTAAGTCGTAACCCAAAACAAAGGCAAAGGGAAAGAGAAGATGGTTCATATGTTATGACTAACAAGATCTGGCACACAAGTGGAGGGTGATCTAAAGCCCAACCCTTAATTCTTGCAACAGCTTGTCAAGCCTTAATTCGTACCACAAACGAACCTGTAAATTATAAACACATAAGACTGCATCAGAAATAAGCTGACCTCTACGGTTTTATCAATTCATCAAGATTTTGCAAGTGGGAAAATCAAGATCTTAAAAAGAATCTATACTAGCCTGCAATAACTGGGGATTTTTTTTTTAATAAATAATTTTGTCCAAAAAATAAAAATAAAAAGGCCCGACTTGACCCCCAAAATTTTTAATAATGATTGACATGATCACAAAATTGGTTGGAGATCTTGACCAACAACCCAATAAGCAACAAACTAGAACTATTAGAAAAAAAAAAAAAATGAAACTACATTAATACTATGGGTGTGTTTGGTTGGTGGGTATACCCCATCAATTGAAAAACCCATACCCAAATACAATAAGGGTTTCATTCCCTTATTCATTCTCAAGCACTACTATTAGTAACTATTCCCATTCCACCCTACTACCAAACATGTTCAATATTTTCACCAAAACCCATTACCATTACCAAATATTTGATACCCATTCCGATTCCTATGTGCGAACCAAACACACCCTATATAATCATTTTTAATTTTTATATAGACCTGCTATACATTTCTTCTTTTTTTTTTTTTTTTAATAATTCTGTCATATAATGTATTGATATATGTTTGGGGTGTGTGTGTGTGTGTGTGTATAGTGAATCCATTATTTTAAATTTAATCAGAGCTAATAATAATATAAACAATTGAATGTCAATATTGTGATAATATATTTATTTTTAGTTCAAAAACATAGAGTATTAAACATAGATTGTCCTTACTTCTTCGTAAAATATTAGTAATAAATCAAATATCTAAATATAAGATAAATTGGGGAAATTCTCAAATTCAAGATAAGATTTTCAAAAGTAAGGCAATCATCTTATTATTTAAATGTACGATTCAGTGAATATTGAAGAACAATATAGGGAATCTCAAACATATTTTATGGTCAATTCTATTACTAATACTTGTGTAAATAATTAGTGTGAAACTAAGAAAGATGTCTTGTTTAGGTATGAAAATAATTTAAATAGAGATGCCAAATAATAGGCTGCTATAATTAAAAATATATAGATAGATTTTATCTGAAATTCTGATCAAGTTAGAAGTATTATTAATGTAATGCCCTAAGGTCCCAATTTTGGCAAATTAAAAATTGTACTACTTTAGTATATAGACTTATATTTATCCTTCCATACAATAGTATTAGCATGTTTCTTTGTTGAAGGATGAATATGAAATAATACCACAAAACAATAAAAGACACAACTTACATGCAGGCAGGTTAGATATATCTGCAGATACTGCACAAGGAATTCCCAGATTTGAAAGTGCACCTCTGATGATTCCACAAGGGAAATAGAGATGCATGCCTATTGCTTGTGCAGCTTTGTTCTCAGCCATTGCTGAAGGATCTTGAATAGAACCAGAAGTTTCAAGAGATGGATCCATTGGCATCCGAGATAGCCAGCGAAACCGATTATCTTGCAACACAAAGGTACCCTAGCAAGACAAAAGATCACACATAATGAGCTCATAATAGCTTAAGAAACAAGCTAGTGTGAATTCTCAAACTCACTCTGTGATTTGTCTTTAGGTTGTCTATCTGTTTCTTAAAGAGTTCAGACCAGAAGTCTTTGCAAATGAACTTGATAGCTTCCAAATGGTCACTGAATCGAGGTCGTTCCATTGTGTATCTACAGCAGTAGATAAAAGTATATGAGTCTTCAGAGAAACATGAGTGTTAAGGAGATAAGCCAATAAAATGCATCAAACCACTTTTAGAAATTTATAGGTCTCCTAGCCAAAGTGAGATCACAACCAAATATATTATCAGCTAGACATGGGACAACCTAGCTTATGAGCAGTGGGGGTCAATAGAAGTCATTAAAATGCTTAAATGATTGAACATGTACATGCCAAGTGATCTGTCCAAAAGTTGGTCCCTGACATAACATATAATGATATGGTAGACAGTACTAGCTGTCAAGAATGTAGCAGAACAACAATGATCTTCTCGGTTAGAAGGATGAAAAAGAAGCAAATCCCATAGAATAATTCTCTATTTTTCAGTTTATTTATGCTGCAATGAAGTGTCTTCTTCTTCCCCCTTAATCTTACTTAAAATCATCAATAGGTCATGAAGTACGAAGTACCTCTTTCATGACCTATAATAAGATGCAAAATATGATACTTGGTAAAAAATGAGTCCTACAAAAATGTGGCCATACAACTAAAGCCAACTATCCCCTTTTGAGCAACACAATTCAGTTTTTTTTTATAAATTAAATAATCCAGTCAATTGTCAATACAAGAAAAAAACAAAAAAGGAAGTGCTAGATAGCCTAGATCTGTCTCTAAAGTGAGATAATGAGTACAACCTGAGTCAACCTAGTTACATGCATTAAACAAATGCTGTGAATATTTGTTGATGTTCATACCATAAGTAGGTATAACTCTGCAATAAAACTAGAACATAAAAGAAAACAACTTTCAAGATGGATTCCAAGTGATTATGATAAATTGATTTCACCAAGCCCAGAAAATCATATTAGCTTATAAATTGCAGACATCCCAGCAAGACAAAAGGAAAAAACTGGACACTTTACAAATTAAAAAATCAAGAGAGAAAACCTAGGATATCCTTACCCTCCTAAACATAAAAGCTTCATGATCAGGTGGACATAACATACAGAAGAGAAAGAAAAAATGTTAAGGCACAAACAAGGACCAAAATCAATGATAGCTAGGAAAGCAAGAGAGCAGTCTACCAATACCAATGCAGCAACAGCTAATTAGTATTTCAATTGAGTTAGATGCCCTCAATAATTAAGCAGTTAGCACCCAGGAGCATTATCAGAAATGATAAATAATGGAACGTCTCAACAAATTACAGATCAAACCTTAATTACTGGGAATTAGGTGAGAGATGATTGAGTTTGGGAAGATAGATAGAAGATAGGATAGTGTTGTATGGTGGTGACCTTTCGGAAAGTTGGTGGCCAACTTGAAAGCCGATGGCTTCGATCCGGCGGGCGGCGAGCTCCGGCTTGTCGGCGTAGAAGCCATTGCAGTAGGAAGAAACAATCTCGGTTAGAAGACTCTCCACGCAGCTCTCTGATACCTCCCTCCCCATTTCCCAATTCTCTCCTTTGATCGTTTCCACTTGCTGGATCCCCTTCCCCACCCTTAGTATTCCCTTGCCCAAATTATACTTTTTTTTACAAAATTATTCTAAAAAATATATACATATGTAATATAATGATCCAAAAAAAAAAAAATTAAAAAGTATATATATGTTTGTTCCCATTTTCACTCGCACAGTCGCACTCCCTCATAAAAATAGAGTTATTTACCGATTTGGTTCCTCGACTATGAGGATTTCACCACTTTAATTCTCGACTTTTAAAATTGACCAATTTAGTCATCAATTATACAATTTTTACTCGAAATGGTCCTAGGTATAAACTGTCGTTAGTTAGACGTTAAAATTGAAGACAAAAATGTAATTTCACTTTATTTGCCTTTTTAGGTGTAGCCGTTTAATCTCAACTCTGTGGCTATGTTTGCAGAGCGTAAAAAATCCCTCCAAATTTAAAATTCTCAAAATCTAACCCTAATCGCAGGCCAAGTGCAGCGCCCAAAGCCGGGGGAGAGGGGGAAGGCGACGGCGATTGCACACCAATTGCACCCGATTCTGGATGCGAAGATTTATTCAAGGATTGTACGGCAGTTGCACCCGATGCCTTGGTAGAGAAAACAATTGGGGTAGTGATATCTGATAATATTAAGCCATCACAATCCATTTCTAGTATTGAAGATTTATTCAAGGATCTACACCTGTTACAAATGGTTCCTTGTCAGAAAAAACCCTAGAAAAATGTCAAGAGTGACATTTTGAGCCTTTTTGACCAAGTATAGTGTAGAAAGATGGGGGGTCGTCAGTTGTTTTCTTTCTTCTAAGGTTGTTGTTCTGTGTTTGAGTTGTTGGGCTGCCATGGAGATGATAATAGGTTTGTGGTACAATGGACGAGAGGGCGAAAGAATCGGAGGAGCTGAGAGGAGTAAGTGAGGAAAGTAATCCGCCCGCCGTTGCCGTTGTCGTTGCCACTGCCACCGCCTGTACTACCTTCTTCGACGATAAACCCGATTCAGACCTGAACTCAGCTCCAGATTCCACCCAATCCTTCTTCTCTCGTTTCTCTGAATCCAAACAATCAATTGAGTTGGAACTATCTCGGACAGAACCCAGTAGAGCGTTCCAGCGGTCTCTGTCTCTCCTCGGCAAACTACAGCGTGATGGCGTAGGCAAAGCAGCTACGGCAGCGGGTTTCGAAGCGGCGATGGCGGAGGAAAAGTTGAGCAGCAGCTGGGCGAGGTCTTCTCCCCTCCGTTTTCCGGCAGTCTCAGTTTCTGGGCAGTACGACAACAGGTGGCGGCGACGATTCCTTCCAACGACCTCTCTCTCTCGTTCGTCGACTTGAAGATGAAGTTGGGAAAATTTCCTATTTTACCCTTGCATTTTGACGATAAAATAGACTGAGGACCATTTTGGTTAACGTTTTCATAGTTGGGACTAAATTGGTCAATTTTGAAAGTCGATGATCAAAGTGGTGAAGTCATCATAGTCGAGGGACCAAATCAATAATTAACTCTACAAATAATTGAGAATAATTTTTAAAAATTTACAAATTCTTAAAAGTTACACTTCATGATTATAAGTTCTAAATTAATTTTTAAAATATGCTAGATTTAAAAATGACCATGCTAAATACCAATTATTATTACATAAATATTCATTATTAATGTATTATAAGTTATTTTTTTAAATTTTTTTTAATATATTAAAAATGAATATTTATTAATGTATGCATTACAATGTATAATTTGCAACTACTCATTTACTTTTACTACTCAAAAATAGCTACCCCTGCCACAAGATAAAAAAAAAAAATGATAAGTAAAATTAAAGAGAAAAATTAGTATTTAGCATTTTGTCACATCAAAAAGTGATTATTTGTGAGTGATAATGTTAAAGGGGCTTAGCATTTTCCTTTATAAATAATATACTGTTTCCAAAATGCATATAAAAATGTGCTAGTCAATAGTAACCAACTTGTGATTTTTAAAAAATAAAAATACACATACACAATAGAGGATGAAGCTATAAATTTTTTTCTCAAGCTTACTCTCAATAACCTTATTTCTTCTTTGGGAAAAAAAAAAAAAACCTTGCAAATGTGCTCAAAATGAAGTGTACCTTATGACTCTAACTAGACCAAGGAGTTATAGTACCAATAAATAACAAATTAATTAAGAAAATCAATAGACAACGTAACTCTCATGAGAGTCAAACTTGAAACCTGTGATTTATAAATCAATTATTTGACTAATTTGAACGGGATTGATGCAAATATCAACCCTATTAGGATATATATAACAACAATATATAATTATCAAATAAACGAAATTAACTCCATAAATAAATGCATACTTGTGGAATATTATATTGCGTTATCATCAACCAGAACAAGACCTACCTATTGATATGTTTGCAAGCAAAATTTTATTATGTATTTGACATTAATTATTGAAGTGGTGCTCTATTAGACTATTATATATTCATTGCATATATAAATGATAATAAGGAAATCTCTAATAAATAAATAAATAAATAAGAAAAAGGAAATCTCTAATATAATATTAGTGAAAAATTAAACTTATACAGGTAGAGAGATAAAATGTGAAATCAATGATTATATTTTTTAGAATATTACAGTGATGGATAATTACTATTTATTACACATTTTTGTGACTCATTTTATTTTTGTTTTGTACTGTTTTGATGTGATGTGGAACGAGCAAATTAAATTAAAGAGGATATATAAGGATTGTAAATGCCTAAACACTTAGACACTAGCTAGAAGGCTATTATATTACTAACACGTATAGTACAATAATGTTTAATTTATTGTGAAATAATCATTATTACTTGTAAGTTGTAACATAATATTGGCCCTGTTTGGTAAAAAATTGGCTTATAGGTCAATTTTGGCTTATTTGACCACTATTAATTGTTTGATTTAGTTAAAGGCCCTGTTTGGTAAAATGGTTGTTAGCTGATAGCTGTTTGCTGTTAGCTGATTGTGTTAATTAAAGGGTATAAATACTTGATAACATTAGCTGATTGTAGAAAAGTGTTTGGTAAATTAGCTGTTAGCTGATAGCTGTTTGGTATAATTTTTTTTCTCAAAAAGCTAATTGAAAAAGTTGCTAGGAGTAGCTTTTTTAATTTTAGCCTTTTGGAGTTGCAAAAATCTAATTAACCAAACATTTATATTGATATTTTAACTAAATCAAACAATTAATAGTGTTCAAATAATCCAAAATTGGCCTATAGGCCAATTTTTTACCAAACAGGGCCAAAATATCAATATAAATGTTTGGTTAATTAGCTTTTTGCAACTCTAAAAGACTAAAATTAAAAAAGCTACTCCTAGCAACTTTTTCAATTAGCTTTTTGAGAAAAGAAATTATACTAAACAGCTATCAGCAAACAACTAATTTACCAAACACTTTTCTACAATCAGCTAATGTTATCAATTATTTATACCCTCTAATTAACACAATCAGCTAACAGCAAACAGCTATCAGCTAACAGCCATTTTACCAAACAGGGCCAATAAATAAAACATAAAGTACGGCCGGGTTCATTATTAAACATTAAGTATATCTTGCATGAGCTGATCGAAGCCTCTTTCCATTTTCTGGGAATTTTCCCTCCTGACACTTGACATTGTACTGATACTACTATACATTACTTACACGTAGATTTGTAATATATTACAGAAATAAAATTAGAAGGATAAGATTTCGGTAGCTAGAAAAAAATGTAGTAATTACATTATATTGCACGTTAGTTGTACGACATTCAATTCATTGCCCAATTGTATGTATGTATGTATGTTATGGGCATTATTTTTTTGATCTGTAAGTTTGTGATAATTTCCATAATTGACCTTCAATCCCCAGTTGCTTAAGCTCCATTAGTCCACGCTCAACTGCAATAATTAAGTGGATCAGATTAATTGGAATTATTGAGAGCGCAGCAAGCAAGCTAGCTAGCTAGGATATATTATATATATATATATATATATATATTTAGTTCAATTAAATTCAATTATTATATTGATAAGGTTAGTTTACCGTTAATTGCATCGTGTGAGTTGAACGTATGAGTGGCGTGGTTGATCAAGAACCCCAGTCGCTCATCTGCAATATCTGCTTCCAATCCATGCTTCTTTGCTCTTCTCCAATAATATGTTAGCCAAGCCTGCATATATATATGCCGCACCAAAACCATATATATACATATAAGAGAATGAAGTTTCATTTCAAACTAAAAAGGACGTACTCACTCTCAAACAGTTACCAGTTGGTATCATACCAGCTTAAAACGTACATCTTCAACCTCGTCTTCACTCAATTCTTAAATACAACAAATGATTTCAGTCAGATTTATTTTCAAACCAACCAACCTAATATTCACATATATATGCATGGGAATTTCAATTCAACTTCTATATATAGAAATTGACATACCAAATGCGTCTGCAAAATTCTGGCCTTCAATTGGGAGCTTTAACTCATCTGCTGCAATAATAGGTTAATAAATAAGAAATGCTTGTAAAAAGAATATATATATATATATATATATATATATATATATATATATATATATATATATTAAACTTCTGGGGGCAGCTAATGCACTTGGTATGGAGGAATGAATTGAAGGGGATAGAATTGCAGATCGAATTGATCTAGATTTCAATTTCCTCACATCGCTTGTATGATGGAATGGAATGGAATCATAGATCCATTCTGCATCCTAACTTCACAATTTCATTCTGCTCCGCTCATTCCTCATGTCTCCACATATAGGCCTCAAGTTTAAATATCAATTTCCTCCTCCTAATTCTTATCTTTAGTATAATTATAAATAAACCAACCATATATTTTTGTTGATCATTAATACATACCATATGAAAATACAAATTAATTCACTTTTTTATTTTTATTTTTCTCTCACAGACTTCATATATACCTGTCACACAAGATCTTAGGGAACTTGGTGGTCGTTGTTGGGCCATAGCAAGAGCTACTGCTTCCTCCACCTTTTGAAGGAAAAAGGAACTAGATTACATCAGAAGAACAGTTTTATGGAATTCTCATCCAACATGAATAGAGGAATGCAACTAGAAAGAGAAATTAATGATCGAGTTTCATATCAAAGTGATTTAGACTCTTTTCAAGAAGGTTGTTTTTTTAGGGCGGCAATGCAAATCAAATAGGCACTTCTGATCTGGGCATCAAAGTTGAATATTGTAGCTACTAAATACTGCACAAAGTTATATCACAAAAAATCACGTCTTTTATAATATAATAATAGGAAGCTAGGAATTATACTATATATATGCCTTCTATCCAATAACTTGCTGAAGTGCTAATGAAGCAAAAGATTAATGCAGGGAAATGATTCCGATCCTATGGAAAAAATTAGCATGGAAAGCAAACTAGGAAAGTGATTGATCACTAGGATTTGTAAAAAGAGAATTGGGAACACCATACCTTAAGTGATGTTTGTTCTTGAAGACCTTTCTCTACTAAAAACATGCTCTCAACATTTCCATCTGATAAAAGTTCAACACCTTGCTGAAGATTTTCCCCTTCCTCCATATCATTGTAACCTACTGTTTCAAAAGATTTACGAAAAGTATATCAACTTGTGATGTTTTTATTCAGCAACTAAGTGAACCAAAAGAAATGACATTGTTAATTACCTAATGAGTTTTCGTCTTTTGCTCTCTGTCCTGCTTCTAACACAACTTCATTTGGTGAAGGGGCAAAGGATGACCAATATTCATGCTTTATTTCAGCAATATCAGCATGAATACCTGCAAAATGCTGGACTTTATCTCATGGAAAAGTGAGAAACAAAAGAAACAAATTTACCTAGTACTTGTATGAGCCAGATATATCATTTAATTTAAACATAAACAAGGAACCATAGCTTGCACTGGTAAAAGATGGTATGCAGTTGACCTACTTAAAATTTGACAGACCATTTAAAGCACACCTTATTGGAAAAATAATAATAATAATAATAATAATAATAATAATAATAATAATAATAATAATAATAATAATAATAATAATAATAATAATAATAATAATGCTGACACCAGGAAGATTGATCCTGGATAAGAAATTTAAAATTGATGTTCTGTAGAAACACTTTCATCTGGGAACCTTCATCCTTGGTTATGGGTTGGACACCAATGAAATCTACTCATACAAGAAGCATATGATAATAAAATACTGATTTTGAATACAAAAGTATTATGTCTTCTCTTGTCCATAGTAGCATATATAAGAAAAGTAGATAGGCAGGTTTTCATATTACATAGAAGCAGATTAATGGAAAATGTAAAGCCTAACAAAAAGGAAATAACTTTTCACTTTTTTAACTGGAAAGTCTACTTTCTGTAGCATTAAGTCAATACATAAAATCTGCTGGCACATAAAAAGTATGACTGGCACATAAAGTTTCGTGAACCTTGAAAATCAAAATTAAAATAACTTCAACAATCTATTTACCATGTTCAACGCACAAGCCCCAGTATCGAGCAAGCCAGCATCTCTTAAGAACCACCTCTTCCTAAGATGTGAAACTGTGAATCTCATAAGTTTGTAAAAAATGAAGTTACCCATGAAAGCAATGACTGAATAACTAAATACCTTCTCCTCCGGGGTGAGTATCATTTTATGCGACAAGGCACAAAGTGACTTGATCTCACTTTCAGCCTCTTGGAGATTCTCCGTAGCAGAAGTTGCTTCATGCCTAGCAACCTGAATCAATATATAATATGATACTGTCAAGAAAACAGCCTATGCATATATTTAACAAGTGAGGAGGAAACAATAAACAATATTGAAATAGAAAAAACACAAGATGCAGTGGTTTTGAATACCTCGACCTCTGCCCGAAGGGTTTCAACCTCTTCACCTTTACCACCATAATTTTGTGCTGCAACTTTTAGCGCAGCCTGCCAGGTTACTGGTGTTCAAATTCATTGTTGTAATTCATTTCTACTAGAGTTCAAAAATAATTGGCAATGCCTAAATACAGTATAATGATTCTGGACATAGAAGAGTCCAAGTTTAGAAAAGACCAAAGAGATATCATCAGACATTTAACTAGACTAGTTTCCAGGCAAAGAAGAGTCCAAATTCAGAAAGAGAAAAGAGGGACAAAATAAAAAGTACAATAATAATAACAATAACAACAACAAAAATAATAAAGCAATGTTTAGCTAGACTAGTTTTCAGGATATATCCTTTTTAATGAGCAAAGCAGTATGAGAAACTGTGCAATTGTTCACCCTTGGATATTCTCAGAAAGTCTCAATTCATTTGGCAACTGACATATCAAGAAACATGAGAAAGTTTCATATTACAGGTTTGATGAAGAGACAAATGGAATATGGATGAAGTATCATGAGGTTACATCTTAGAACTCTGCATATTACATACCTCCCTTTGTTGTAGAGCCGCTTCTTTCCTGTGCAGTTGGAAAAAAGTAAAAGAACAGAAAAGCCCAATAAGAATAAAATGTTGTCAGCCAATATATCATTGAAGTTCTGAGTGTAAATTTTTTAAGTTGTAAACCCTGCCTGGCTAAGAGACGAGACTCCATAGATACACCTTCCCCAAGATTTGCAACCTAACAAAGGAACCACATCATAAAGACTCTAGCATAATTTAATGGAAAGAGAAAAAAGGGTAACACACTCACATTCACTAAAATGATAACAAAAGATGTTTGAATCGTCAGACAAAGTCACAAAACCCATTCCATTTAGAATATAGGAAATATTTTGTATTACTGAGATCATTTTGTTAACTAACATATAAGCAAGATGTAGCCAAAGATGAATATTAAATTAAAAGAACCAATTTCTTAGCACTCACACAATCATGATTGGAAGAAAATTTCTGGTCTAAATTCATGGCACGATAAACAATTATAAACTTAATCATTACAAAATGAAAATGTACTTGTATCATTACCTGCTTCTCAAGCAGCCTAGTCCTGGCTTCTGCTTCCTCATAACGCTCCTCTGCAAGTCGAATCTGAAAGCATGTCACAACATAATGCCATTGAATTCCGTGCAATCATACAACACAAAAGTTTCTATGCAGAAACATGACTGAAACCCAGTATCACAAGAAGTGAGAACAAACTAGAATTACCTTTTCGAGCAAACTTTCGTTTTCCTCTTGAAGCATGTCAACCTGAAATTGAGATCATATATTATATATACTCATTAGTAACATTTTCACTGAGGAATCAATAAATATATAATGCAAAACAGATGAAAGAAAAGAATTTTTTTCAAAAGGTTTCCAAGTGAATAAACATTTTATCTTGCACCATGTAAATGTAATGACTAAAGACTGGATACTAAATATATATATATAGCTTGCTAAAGAACAAACAGTTGGGCTGAGCAGAAGAATATCCTTCTCCAAATATATGCAGAATAACATAAACACAGTCATGCTGATTTTAAAAAATGATAATAATAAAAAATAAAAAAGAGACATTATTAATAATGATACAACATATATATGACAAGAATTACTTTGGAAACAGATGCAATACAATGTTCATACCTCATCTTGTAGAGCAGAAGATGGCTGGATGTTGGCTTCTTTATTCTTGAAAGTTCCAAGGTCTACTGATAACCTGTGTGGTGAAAAATTAAATAATGAATCAATATACAAGCTGAAGTTTTGAGAATGCGTGTGAAAGTCAAGCTCAAAGCACATGACCAACCAGAAAGTCAAACCAAAATTAGGTAAGACAGATTGGAGTAAAAGAGTAAGTACAAGAGGATTGCAAACACAGTTTGATGCTCATATAACATCTAGAAAACAAAATTGTTAAAATATTAATCTAAAGTAAATAAACAGAAATTTATTTTTAAATTAAAGCTTCAAGATACCTTCTATCCATGCGACTGTCAGATTGAAGCTCAGGAGTTGAAGTCCTAAGTGATATGGGTACGCTAGAGGGTAATATAGGAACAGCCTTGGGAGCTAATAAATTATTAGGACGAGTAGCTGAGGTAGAGCGAGCAGATGAAGGTTGTTCCATTGCAACTGGTTGAGATGAGCGAGCAGCTGTTGAGTTGGTTGAAGAAGGAGCATTAGAAAGTGGTTGCTCTGATGAGCTCAACTGAGAAGCTCGCATAGCTGAGATTGGCCGAACTACTGATGGAGATTGCTCTATTGAAGTTAATGATGATCGAGTAGCTGACACTGAGCGATTATCTGATGAAGATTGTTGTTCCAACGAGCCAACAGATGGAGAGGATCTCATCCTTGGCGCTGAGCGTGCAGGTGACGCATGGTTTTCCGTGGATGCACGAACTGACTACGAGAAAAACAGAATTCCCTGAGGGACTGAAATCTATAATATTAGCTAGCTAAGACACTGAAATGAGGAATAAAGGTCCAGATAACATATAAGAATACTACATATATAGCTTTGCAATTGCTCAATCCAAGATGCAGCAACAAATTAAAAATATATACATACTAGGAAAATGTACTATAATCCAGCAAATTAAATTTCCAAGGCAAACCTACTTATGATGAACAGATAGAACTAAAAGTTCAATATTAATTCAACGTAACTGATAACATAATGAAGCAATAATAAGAATTGAAAGACTATGAGTAACCATGAGATTCACAAAAGGCTCCGTCGCAAGTGGAAATCTGTACGTAGCGTGATGCAAAAACAAATATATTTAGCATTGCAGAAAAGCATGAAATTGGCGTTCCGATCCACGTCCTCCACCACGCACCATACAATTTAAAAAAAAAAAAAAAAAAATAGTTGTAATGCATTTAATTGCAACTAATTACTAGAATTGTTACCATCGGAGAACGACTTCTGACTGGCCTTTCACCGGGTCCACCGGCGAGTCCAACGCCACCGGAGGAATTGGCAGGAGGAGCGTAGTCATACAAAAGATCGTCCTCTTCCTCCTCCTCATCATCATTTGATTGATTTGACATAACCTGAGCAAGCCTCTGAGCGACAGCTTTTGTGTTATGTGGTCTCCTTGCATTTGAAATGCCGGCAGTGGCAGTGGCAGAGCCTGAACGTCTATGGTTGGTAGCAGAAAATGCGACTGGAGAAGGAGGAGCCCCAGCAGTTGACGAGCTCTTGTGGTGCCCATAAGCAGGCCTCGTCCGATCCATTGTCTCCAAATTCGATCACACTCACCTACTATGCTCAACAACAACTCCGGCATGATAGTAAGAGAATGAATTAGAATTAGCGCCATGGTGGTAGCAGAAAGCGACGGATACTGAGATTTGAACGGGTCCGTAAAGCGTAGAGGGAAGGACGGAGTCTCAACCGCAATCAGTTGGTTGCCCTCACTACTCACTTCAAATGTGTCTGTTGTGTGTGTTTTTTTTTTTTTTTTTTTGGAGCAAATTACACTTTTGGTCCTGTGACTATTAGGGGTGTGTTAATTTGGGTACGTGATTTTTAAAACTAACAATTTAGTCCTTTAACTATCATTTTTTAGCAGATTTGGTCCTCCTGGCCAAATTGCCGGTGGAATTTGGCCGGAAAGACATTCGAATTTTTAAATCAAATATTAGTGGGGGTAATTCGGTCTTTTTAATTGTAAAAAAAATAGCGTTTTATTTAAAAATTCGAACGTCTTTCCGGCCAAATTCCACCGGCAATTTGGCCTGGAGGACCAAATCTGCTAAAAAAATGATAGTTAAAGGACTAAATTGTTAGTTTTAAAAGTCACGTACTCAAATTAATACACCCCCAATAGTCATAGGACCAAAAGTGTAATTTGCTCTTTTTTTTGGGAGTAATACTATACTATATATATACCTTAATTTCCCTTCAAAAAAATCAAAAACAAAAAAAAATAATAATAATATATATAGAGAGAGGGATGCACTCAGTGTTTCTCATCTATTAGATCTGAACACGACAGAATTCATTCCTATTTCGCGCATGGGCAAAGCATTCGCATGTGAGTGCGATTATATATATATATATACCTTAATTTATTTTTCTTATAATTTTTTCTTTCAGACTTGATATCACTTGATTGATTTAAATTTTATTTTAATTAATAATTGGTCAGCATATTCATGGTCACCTAATGATTAGGATGTACATTGACCGTTCTCGTTAGACCATTTTTATTAAAAATTCAAACTTATAATATTGTGATTATTAGATCAACAGTTAAACCGTCCAAAAAAATTACTCCGGCTAAACTGGTTATCAAGTAAACATCTTGACAGCTCCAAAAAATAGTCCAATTACAGGTTCCTCGCTAGATACAAAAATCCAAAGGACAAGGTGGTCAAAACCTCAAAAGGCAAAAATAATCAAATCCTCAAGTCCTCACCTTCAAATACTGGGTGTGAATTGATTTGCCTACACCTAAAAGAAGAGAAAATGGTCAATTTTACCTAAAAAGTCAATTAAACCCCTAAAAATTTTAAAGTAATTATTAAATTCATCAACATTGAATTTTGGTGCAAGGTTAATGACTTGCGATTCCGGCAACCTCCGACAATACTCCGGAGCAATTTCTAAGAAAAAGTAAAAACGACCGGCGTAGTTATACAATCATGAATCCATAATCTTAATCAATCCAAATACAAATGTTGGTTGCCACAGAGATGAATGTTCATAATAATCGTCAATACCAGATCATTGCCTCTGTAGTAGACTCATGTCTACATTATTTATATTGATGAAAGAGAGGCAAGGCCAGAAGGCCTATTGCTTTGGTGCAGCAACCACACTGAAATCAACGTCCATCTGGAAATGTTCACAACACATTAAATACTTATAATACAATTGCCCATATATATGTTTGTATTGATGAGTAAACTTTAAGCAACAACCTACTCTTCAGTGTAATTAACATTAAACTCTAGGTTGTCAAGTGTAAACTGCACTCAACTATGTATAGGTAATAGGTCGTTTCCTAAAATTTACTCCACATAAAATTAACATCAGCTCATTCCTATTTTGTGTGCCACCCGACTACAAGTTAACTTTCACTTTTTCCCCTGGAGTGGGATCCCCGACATATACAAAATGGATAAAGAAAATGTCATTCCAGTAACAAGCTAAAGGAAGGGGCATCTATTAATACCTCAGGGATCATTCCTATCCATGAGCACCAAAATAGGAATTTCAATTATAGTCTAGCCGTCTAGGAACCACATGCGGAAATTAGTTGTTGTGAACATATATCTTACCACGGAAAAATCTAATCGCAGACTGGAGTGAGATCAATTTTGAATTGCTTCTTCCCTTTGCTGACCCTCTTCAATTTTTCCGAATATGTAAATTAACACAAAAGAATCGATTATTAAATTGGAAAAATCAAGCACAACAAAAGAAAACTTTGCTCTAAGACAATAAAATGCTTGCATATTAGCAGTTCATTCTGAATGGAACAATGGCTTACACCAATAGCAATGAGCTCTTCTAGCAGTTCTTCCAGATGGCGAAGAGGCTATTTTAAAAAAGAAACAGAAATTTTCATTAAGCTGGTAGGCATTGAAAGATTTTATAGTAACGAAGGTTCATGTTACAGCAGATACCAAAATAAAAGAAATTTCAGTATCAAGGGACACAAACAGTCGATGAATGTAAAACTTACCCACTGGGTAGGACCATCAACTGGAGCATTTAAAGGATCATTATGCACCTTGGGGCCAAATGGGAAGGAAAACTCTTAGTCAGTGTTGTATCAGCAATTATAACAATCACCCAATAACAAACGGAGGACTAAATTGAGCAAAAACACAAAAGCCTAGGACTACATTAGGTCATCAAAGTTGTTTAGGATGAACTTGAGAAAAACCACTATAGTCGAGGACCATTTTGGGTATTAACTCTTAAATAAAATTTGCTCAATTTCTCAGGGTGTTTCTTTAAATTTTAGACTCTCAATTCTCAAACAAGTAGCTTATAAAAGAAGCATACTCATACACATTATTCAACCAGAACCACTGATATACCTCCATAAAAAGTCCATCCACTCCAACAGCAACTGCTGTCCTGGCAATGCAAGGAATCAATTCACGAAGACCACCACTAGCAACACCTCCACCATCCAACTGTTTGACAAAGCAGAAATACTAGTCATTGATGAGAGAACAAACTCTGAATATTAGGCTAAGATCAACTTGAGAAATGAGAGTTTGGAATATATAGCACAAAACCATGAATAGTTATCTTCAAAGAAACAGCACCCCAATATTGTATCCAAAAGGTTATCAGGTTCTTTCTGGATTTTGGGTTTTCTTTTACAAAACCCAAAAAAAAGTGTTTTATAGTTTAAAGGAATAAGTGTGCTTCCTGGTCAAGGTCATACAGTCAATTCTTTGGTTAATAGCAATTACACAATTAAATTTTCAAATGCCCAAGTTTCTTACAGTTTAAAATTATTAATACAGACTTTAATGGTTTGTAAGTACTTGCTTTTACCAAACAGCATTAAACTATTTGATAAATATAAAACTGTACACACATATCAAATTCTCCAAATAATGCCAAATCTAACAATATTAAAACTACTCAACGCACCTTCTTCCCAGCAGGTTGTTGCAAAGAATGTGTTATATCAGCCACCTGAAGCACAGAAACATTTCCAGAGACATAAGTTTGATACATGCTATGAAACCAGGCACATATACTGAAATGAAGAATCACAAATAATTTCTTACAACTGGACAATTAGCTTCCCTCATCCACTCTAAGTTGCGGGGATCAACTATCAAGTCATCTGCATTATCATAAAAGATATCTCATATTTTTTAATCTGAAATGACAAAGTAACATTACTACTCATTAGCAGCTCTCTAGATAAATACAAATTGCAAGGCTATGCCTCAACCTTGATCACATTTTAGGTAATCTTAACCAACATCTCCTTCATGACAATTGGAAAAGGAAATAATAGACTCAAGAAGGAGAATGGCCACCTAAGTAATAAGCTATTAGTATCTAAATGTTAACTTCAAGGTTCTGGCTCTTGTTGCCATTGTTTGTCAGGTTACAATAAATTTCCATTCATAAAAATTGATTTGGAATATACTGAAAAAAATGAAATATAATTTGGAAAACAGACTTGTCTGTTCTTCCTTCAGGATAAATTTTATAAAGTTACAATCATATTGGATACCATAGCAGATTACACTTAAAATCTGTCTCACCTCTTTTCAACAACACATACTGAGATGATAGTATTTTGCCATTCATTCAGTTTTGCATCAGAACAAAACTTCAGGAATTTTGTAATTACATATCTTCAGTATCATTATTTTTATAGAAGCACCCCCCCCCCCCCCCCCCCCCCCCAAAAAAAAAAAAAAAAAAAAAAATTCAGAAGTTCATTTTACATCATTAGCAAGAAGTGAAGCTCACTTACTATAGCCAAACATGGTGCCTCTCTCACATACCATGACATTTTGATTTCCAGCCAATCTGACCTTTTCAGCAGAATTTAACATGACCTGGAAACATATTGTATTATCAGTATGAAAGGGTTACAAAAAACATCATCATCCAGTACTTGTTTAGTTTGAAGGAAACCCAAAATAGTTACAAGTACAGTACTTACAGATGGCGCACAAAACTGTCCTTTCTTGATATTGATTATTTTGCCAGTCTTGGCAGCTGCAACAAGGAGATCTGTCTGCATCGGGAAAGAAAAGGAAAAAAAAAAAAATCAACTAATTAACTGCAGCAGACAAATCTTGCAAAACACTTAAAGCAGAAATAAAGAGGTTTCATAATCAAAAGCAGACAATATTTTGTTGACATTCAAAGCCTAAATCTGACAGACTAACCTGCCGGCATAAGAAAGCAGGAATTTGAATTATATCAGCAACCTTCCCTACTGCTTCACACTGGATAAAAGCAAGAAATTGTTATAGTTCACGTCATAGGAAGCCAAGATCCATAATTCATCTTGCATATCCTGATTAGATAACTCACTATTATATCAAGGACAAGATGAAAACAATATATTGTTCACTTTAAGTAGACACCAGGGGCCCATGGAACCCACTAGTCAAAGGGGTTTGTTGAGTCAACACACTTTTTAATATTGAAAAGAAAAGCAACATGCAAACATTGGAAAACAACTTCTCAGTCCCATGTGTCATGGCAAGTTAAAGACATTTTTAAGTTACACTCAGAAGTGTACAATTTGAAATAGGAAAGAGAATGTCACCTGAATGCTTTCATGAACATCAGTAACTATAGGTACATCATAAGTTGTTTTAACCCTTTCAAGGATCTGCAACAAAAAATGGAAAGCAGAAACAGGTTAAGGGGTTTATAGTATTGCATGTGCTTGCTTGTAATCAGTCTTAATGAAAAATGCTCTTCTAGTAAGCCAATTTTAAATTCTGTATAGACTTTATCCAGGACATGAAATGTTTTTTGTAATATCATTGAAATGCTACTGGTGAAAAAAAAAAAAAAAAGAAAAAAAAAACATATTGCATTGTGTAAAGAAATATTCATCCATACCTTCAAGCCTTCAGCCAAGCCAGGACCACGGAATGATTTGGACGAAGTTCGGTTAGCTTTATCAAAGCTAGACTTAAATACAAACTTCAAACCAAGTCTATATAGTACATAAAGATTAAAAACCATATTTATCAAGTATCACTAAAAAAGATAAGAAATATAAGTATGCAGGAAACTATGAACACCATATCAAGCAGTAACACTAGCATCAAGTCCCTATAAGTTGAAGTGGGAAACTCACAAAAATTGGCTAGAATTTGAGGATGTGATATAGTTTAGAAAGCCTAAAACATCAACAAATTACAAATACATTAACATAAATCACACCATGAGCCCTGGTTCACCAAGCAAGGTGTATCGCAAGCATATAGTGATCGTGTTTTGCCTAAATGTTTGTCAAATTTGAACCAATGTCAAATTAGCAGCATGCTCATCATGTTTCAACCAAACGATCATGGTTCATAAGTACACCACCCACAAAGACAAAGAGAGAGAAGTGGAATTAGTACGTACTTGGAAGTTGTGGCCTTTAAGTGTTTGGCCATGTAAAGAATGTGATCCTCAGATTCAATCACATTGGGACCTGCTAGTAAGAAGAAGGGCTCTGCTGTCTGTGATTGATTAGAGCAAGAATTATTCCGATTATATATGTGAATTACAGGATATATGTAAAGAATAAAATAGTGTTGTTCAAACCTTGAGCTGGTTGAATAGAAGTGCTGAAGGATCCATAGTTATACCCTTATTTACTTCTGGATCCAAAGATCTAGAGGATGAAGAAGAAAGATAAGGAGAAGTAATTTACTACAGTATGTAAACTTAAGCAAAAAGTCCAAAGACTTGGCTAGAAATTTACTACAGCATGATTCTGTTTTCCAGAATCACAGTGAAAATCAACAAATTCTCTATAAATACTAAAATAATATACAATCTAATATTGATTTTCAGCTATGAGATTTCACAACCACCATCGACAGACAATCGTTATTCCATGGACCAGGTACATTTTTAAATTTTAATATACTACAGGTACATTATTTTGTATACTATCAAATAATATACACTTACGACACAAATCATATACTTTTAGTATATACAAAATTGTACATTTTTTTCATGGTCAGCCGGAGTCCACAGAAAAATTTGCCCATCAACAGAGAAGCCATTACTAATTATGATTATCCCAGTTCGGGCCCATTTTTAACGGGTTAGGATGCTAGAGGGCTGACAGGGTAAACGGGCCAACCCAGCCCGGCACATTATTTTTCAAAATAAATAAATAAAATTATTAAATTATAAACTCTTAACATTTTACCCATTTATAAAAATTTCCATACGTGCATAATTAAAGGCAGTAAGGCACATTTTCAAAGATGGAAATAGAAAATTGCTAATGCTAAGTTGAACAGGAATCACACATACTTTTAATATTACAAATTTAAATTTTATACAGAAATAAGAACTGACATACATTCAAAATTTGTTGACTAGTGATAAAATTTTAAAAGCTAAAACCATAATTTAGTGCTATTTCCTATACTTAAAAGCTAAAACCATAATTAATTAATAATAAGATAAGATTATAAAAATAAAATACCTGTGATGGAGTGAGGGACGATGGTTGCAGATTGGTCTAGGGTTGCACTATTGCAGCAGGCAATTCGCAATAGCAAGTTGGTCGATGGTTCGCAGCAGTGGGACGCTTGCCAGTCGTCGAGCCGAGCTGAGTAATCGGAGACGATGAGAGTAGAGAGAAACGCAGAGACTGAAGACTGAAGAGCCAGAGCCTGGAGGTGATGATAGAGCCGCCGGAGCGTTGGAGTCGCCTAGTCGGATTGTCGGAGCTCGGACAATGGAGACGACGAGAGAAATCAGATTTATAATGCAGATTTAGATGGCTGCTGCGTGGAGCACTGGAGTGTGTGCTCTACTGCTGCTTTTTTTTTTTTTCTTTTTAAAAAAAAAAAAAAATAGTAACCAGCATGGTACCCGGGTTGAACCCGAGTAACCCAATTCGAACTAATAAAAATTATAGGAATAAAGTCTAAATTGATCACTGAATGTAATTTGAAAATGCAATTAAGTCACTCAGTGGAGGCGTTATTGGTTCTTTGTGTTTCAGTAGGTTGAGAAAGTATATGAACAGATACTACAATGTAATAGAGCCAGTAGCTTTCAAAAAAAAAAAAAAATTAATCACTAAATAACAAGTTACCACCCATTTTATCATGTCTGTTTATGTGGATGATGAGTTATCATTTTTAATAAAAAAATTTGAAAAACATTTTTAATAATAAATTTTAAAAATAAAAATAACAATTAAAAAATTAATACTTTAAAAAAAAAAAAATGTCTGGCCACCCCCTTCTCTTTCGTCTCTGGTTGGAGACGAAGAGATCTCTCTTCGTCCTTGTCTATGTCTCCGACCGGAGAAGAATGAGGGGGGAATTGGGGAAGGGGTGGCCGACCACCCCGACGTTTTGTTTTTGTTTTTTTTTTTTTAAGTGCAACGGTTCTATAATAAGTGTAGTGCTCACCTCAATAAGTGCAATGAGTCCTTAATAATTGTTGTATACCTTAATAAATGCATTGGCTCTGCATTAAGTACAACGGTTCTACATGTTTTATAAAAAAATAAAAAATAATAATATCCTCCTCCCTCATTTTCATACGTTTGCCTTAGCTCTCAGCCCCTCTTTTTGTTGGGTAATATGGTTGAAAATTCCCAAAAATAATAATAATCCTACGGAAAGATTAATATTATATGGGAAAACAGAAAATTGGGAAGGAAAAAGAGGAGTGTTTGGGTAAAGTTTTAGCACGAGTTCAAACACGAAGTTCTTTTCCTTAAAACATTATTGTGCTAGGAGCGTTGTAGCCAGGGCCGGATTTTAGATTTTTGTGGCCCTGTTCTTGGTAAATAACTGAGGCCCTCCAAAATCATGATTTTTAAAACTAACATATACGAGTTTCGAACCTTTGACCCTCTAAGTTAAAAGACAATAAATACATATTTCAACCATCTCTTCATAAAACCTTTTAAGATTAATTGTAAACTTTTAATTTTTATTTCTAAACTAGCTAGGTAAATATTAAATATTGGGCCTCTAAAATTTGGGGCCCCTCTAAAATTGGGGGCCCTGTGCGGTAGCCCAGCTTGCACAGCCTAAAATCCGGCCCTGAGGTTTCCCAGGATAAAACGTGCTACGATTCCTTGTTGAAGGGATGTTGGAGTGATAGCCTTTTTTATGTCCTCTAGTTGGATTTTGATTTGCAAACCACCCCCCCCCCCCCCCCCCCCCCGCGAGAGAGCCTCTATGCTATACAATTCTACAAGCTTGAAAAGAGCTCATGTATATAAGGGGGGCAAATCTTGTTTCCAAACCAATGTGGGACAAAGTCCTACATTTTTCCTTCATTTCCCAACTTAAATGGGTCTACTTTGAGAATCAATATCTCATTCACCCATTATCCATTTTGAGCGTACAATATATCAATCTCTTCGTCTTACTACGAAGAATCCGAATCCACTTTGACCCGACCCAAATCGGACGTGGACCCCACTGATAATTGTACCACAAAATAGCCACTTAATATGTCATTTTAAGCTAATTTTTCCAACACTTTTCACCGTGAGCTTAGTCGGGCACCCAATTGCATGCATTTTTTCTCGCCATTGGGTTCTCTCTTGTCGTGATGATATCACCTTAACTTTATCTTGGGGTGGCGGTAAGGTGAACTAGATTTTGCATCCTTACCACCAAGTAGGTTGGTGTTGCTGCTACCTATTAAATAGCCTAGACACTTGTATGGAGGTTGGCCGTTGGGGCTAGAGCTCCAACCCCTTACTGCCCTCCATTGCGGTTGTTGTTGAGTTGGCCACAGAGATAAGTGAGTTTGTCGACTAACATCGTCATGAACATTACTAGAACCATGAGAGTTGTCAGATTGTGTTATTGTTATCAATCTGTTGAGAAATATGAATACATGTGGATAACTTGCTTGAGAGTTGATCGCATGCTCTCAATGAAGTAGTTACGTGTAAGTAAACGGACAAGTAGTATTGATATAACTCGCGTTAGGTTAAAGTTATATAAGATAACCAATGTTATATTTATTTGGTAATATATGATTCTCATATTTGGTTCAAGTTATGCAATTTTTATAGGGAATGTCACATAACTTCTACATTGAGTTTTAGCTATTGGAAGAGAATGTGAGATACCTTTCAATTTGTCTTATTTACGTACATTAGTTTTAAACCAAATACAGAGTCTGACATTGTTTAAGGTAATCTAACATTTCGTGAACCAAACGCATCCTTAGTACTCTGAATTAAATTCTTTGTGTATATATGAAGATTATGATTCTTTGAGTCGCAAACAGTTGGGCTTAGAATTAATCCGAAGAAGGTGAGAGCATTAAAAAAACAAGAATACATAGTGCTTAGCATTTTTCCCTAAATAAACTACGTATTTGTTGAGATATATTTTGGAATCCGCCGAATTAAGAGTTGAGTCACGGTTTCAGCCCGCCTCTTCTACCGGCTTTCGCCATCTCTTTCTCATCGCTGATAATGGCGGCTGCTTCTTCCATCTTCAGATCGCCCTTCCTTTCCCCTTACCCCCAACTCCACCATCAACATTCATTCAAGTCCCAGTCCCCCACCCATCACTTTACTCCCATCAAAGCCACTACCACTTCCGACGACCCAGCCCCCGCCGCGCTTCCTCAAACTCAAAAGACCAAAAACCACCGACGCAACGCCGACGAGAATATTCGCGACGAGGCGCGGCGCCTCACCTCCTCCCACAACTTCTCTGCCCGCTACGTCCCCTTCGGCGCCGACCCCAGCTCCGATGAGTGGTACTCCCTCGACGAGATCGTTTATCGCAGCCGCTCCGGTGGCCTCCTCGACGTCCAGCACGACATGGACGCTCTCAAGAAGTTCGACGGCCAGTACTGGCGCGCGCTCTTCGACTCCCGCGTCGGGAAGACCACGTGGCCTTACGGCTCCGGCGTCTGGTCCAAGAAGGAGTGGGTGTTGCCGGAGATCGCAAGCGATGATATCGTCAGCGCTTTTGAAGGGAACTCTAATCTCTTCTGGGCTGAGCGTTTCGGCAAACAGTTTATGGGCATGAATGACCTGTGGGTCAAACACTGCGGGATTAGCCACACGGGTAGCTTCAAAGATCTGGGGATGACTGTTTTGGTGAGCCAGGTGAACAGGCTCCGGAAAATGCACAAACCGGTGGTGGGCGTGGGCTGTGCTTCAACTGGGGACACATCCGCCGCTTTATCAGCTTATTGTGCTTCTGCCGGGATACCCTCCATTGTGTTTCTTCCTGCAAATAGGATATCCCTGGCGCAGTTAGTCCAGCCCATAGCTAATGGCGCTTTCGTATTGAGTATAGACACTGATTTCGATGGGTGTATGCAATTGATTCGCGAAGTCACTGCTGAATTGCCCATTTACTTGGCCAATTCGCTTAATAGCTTGAGGATAGAAGGTCAAAAGACTGCTGCAATTGAGATATTGCAGCAATTTGATTGGGAAGTTCCAGACTGGGTGATTGTGCCTGGTGGGAATTTGGGTAATATATATGCATTTTACAAAGGGTTTCACATGTGCAGAGAGTTAGGGCTGGTTGATAGGATTCCTAGGCTTGTTTGTGCTCAAGCTGCCAATGCCAATCCTCTTTACTTGCATTATAAATCTGGGTGGAAAGAATTCAAACCCGTGAAGGCGAATACCACTTTTGCATCTGCAATTCAGATTGGGGACCCGGTTTCTATTGACAGAGCGGTTTTCGCTTTGAAGAATTCGAATGGGATTGTTGAGGAGGCGACAGAGGAGGAGTTGATGGATGCGATGGCTCAAGCAGACTCAACGGGGATGTTTATATGCCCTCACACTGGTGTGGCATTGACTGCACTGATCAAGCTTAGGAATAGCGGGGTTATCAAGCCCACTGATAGGACTGTGGTGGTTAGTACAGCTCATGGGCTCAAGTTTACACAATCGAAGATTGATTATCATTCACATGAGATAAAGGACATGGCTTGTGGGTATGCAAATCCACCTGTGCAGGTCAAGGCAGATTTTGGTTCTGTCATGGATGTTCTCAAGAGGTATTTACTAAGCAAAAACTCCAAGAAATAGGTGTTTTGATTTAATGTACTGGTTTTTTGGTTGTTGTTTACTTGCCATATGTAGAACTGTACTACTCAAATCTATCCTTTTTGGGCTATTTAAGATTAATTGATTATTCTTCATTCCTAGGTTCACTTCATGAAATGAAATTGATTTGATTTGTTAGGGAAGTATAGCTTTGAATAAGAAATTATGTTTGAAATCATGAATCATATCTTCTATCATATTTTTAAAACCAATCATCAAAATATTATACCCATTGAGGGGAAAATGAATCTCATGCTGAATTGAGATAAGTTAAGCAAGGTCCCCCCAAGTTTATGTTTTTTGCTTAGCCAGTTGAAACACAAAAATTGTGTTTTTAAGTTTGTATATATTTGTCCGTTGTCTCTCTATTGAGACAAGTGATACAACAAATTCTTCTAAATCATTCTTAACATAGACTACCGAGCATCTCAACACACACTGCTCCAAAATGCATGTAGAGCATGGTATTGCTGATTTGCAGGGGTGGGTGGGTAACAGGAAATAAACAGGCAAGGAATTGTCAAAATCCACTAGGCTAATGATAACTTTTTTTTTTTTTTTTTTTGGGTTCATTTTGATGTTTTTGTAGTAATATATACAGCGAGCAGGGTTACAATATGGGTGATTCAACTAAATTATTAATAACAGAAGAAATAAATGAAACTGTGATAATAATTCAGTTCCATCTCTTGGAGTTCTTGAGTTTTTTGGACTTCTGTTTGGCTGCTTGAAAGGCCTGCTGTTTCTGCTTTTTCCGAGCCTCCCTCTCAGCCTGCATCATCATCATGTCAAATCAAGATTTTTGTGTGTTAATGGGGGGGCAGGGGGGTAGTATTGTAGTATGTATGTATAATGTATGTATGTATAACCTACATACCTTTGACATTTTGGCCTTGGCTTTAGCTTTGGGGGACTTCTCCTCCAGCTCTGCCTCTCTCTCTAATTCTTTTTCCCTAGCCTCCAGGTTTTTCTCTAAATAATACTGTCAATATTCAAATAAATGCACCATTACAGACAGACAAAAAATGTGTTATCCTCAACACAACATTTTACAAAGTGGACTATGATATGATAGATATTGCCTCACATATATCCAGACTAGACTAGACTAGACTAGAGACGAGAAATCCATTATAATTAACACTTACTAACAATAGTACTAGGCAAGAGAACTTACTTCATAATCCCCAGCATAGTCCTGTAAAGTACCATCTTTTACTTCCAACACTCTGTTAACAATTTGCTTGATGAAGTATCGATCATGCGACACAGTAATCACAGTGCCCTCATACTCTGTTATTGCCTCCTGCATATATATTATGCATTTGCAAAACAAGAATGATCATCATCTATCTATTACTCAATACATTTTTAGGGAAAGAGAATAAAACCCATATGATATATCCATCATGTTGATGATAATAATGGTAAAACAGAGAAACAAGGAAGAGGAATAGGAAAGCATACATACCTCAAGCATCTCTTTTGATGGTATATCTAAATGATTGGTTGGCTCATCTAGTACTAGTAAAGTTGAAGGTGTCACCATGAATTTGCAAAACGCAAGTCGTGCCTACCCAAAACAAAACAAATCATTATCTTAAAACCATCATATCATAATCTTGCTAACAATATGGGTAATAAGATGTTGGGCCAAAAAAAATAAAATTTATTTTGTTATACATACACATTACACATGCACATAGCATTAGATTTTTTTCATTGTATATACACAGAAACTGCAATAAAATTTGAATAGAATGCCACTGACAAAATACTTTTAAAACAATATGAAAAAGATAAGTAATTTAAATATGTACAAGTTAATAAACGTCAAAATCTGCAAGGAGGGAGGGCTTAAAACCAACATGTGCATGCCAGAATCACAAAAACATCTTTACCTTCTCGCCTCCACTCAAAAATGAAACCTTCCTATCAAGCATGTCAGCTTTAAAGTTACAACGTCCAAGAAGTCCTTTTATATCGTCTAGTCTCCAGTCCTCAGCAGCTTCAGCTACAGTTTCAATTACTGTCTTATCCAAATCAAGTGCTTCAGCCTAATCAACAATACCATCTTTCTCACCACTACGTTCAAATCATGTACCAAAATAAACCAACAACATCAACATGCCAAACTATACACTCACCTGGTTCTGTTCAAAGTAGTTTGGTAACACATTATGATCCCCCAGCAAAATTTCACCTCTGCTTGGCCTCTCTAAACCCATAATCAGCTTAAGTAAAGTACTCTTTCCACATCCATTTGGACCGATAATGGCAATTTTTTCTCCTCTTTCTATACTTAAGTTTGCATTCTTGAAAAGGACCTGAAATATAGTACATGCACACTCGTAATTATGCTAACTCAAGAAAGATATTATCACATTACAACATCATGTGATAAACAGGAAAAGTGGAACCGGGTGGCATCTAATTCAATATTAACAAATACGCCAGTAACCTTATCCTCATAGGCAAAGTCCAGATTTTTAATTGTCACAACTTCTCTTCCACTTCTTCCACGCTCAGGGAACCTTATCTTCATTTGTTTCCGAATAAAAGGCTTATCAACTTGTTCCTCTTCCTGAAGTTTTTCCAGCTTCTGTTTACCAAACAATATAATGTTAAAAAATCGATATTTACAAGAAATACATTGATCATCTTAGACTGAGAGTTCGGTAAATATCCATTAAAAATCAGGTTACTAATCATTCTTGAAAAAGTTAACTATCATGTGCGAAAGGTAGACAGATGGAAATACCTTTTCAGCAGTAGATGCACGACCTGAATTTGCCCCTGCACTCAACCTGCTTATCAAATCTTTTGTGTGTTCTATTTCCTTCTGTTGTTTTTCCCAGGCTGCAAACTGAGCTTCAACCCATGCTGCCCTTTCAATAATATAATTGGAATAGTTTCCTTCGTATGTCCGCGAAACACCCCTATCAGTTTCCACAATTTTTGTACACAACTGATCAAGGAATGCCCGGTCATGCGATATGATAACCATTGGAACATCTTGCTCACTAAGATAACCCTCAAGCCACTCAATTGTGTCAAGGTCAAGATGATTTGTGGGTTCATCCAAAAGTAATAAATCTGGGTCCTGTAAACAACTAATCATGTTATTGCAACAGGATATCTGATATCATCACTGTAAATGTTATATAAGCCAGCAATGAAACTAAAATAGCGACTCAGTTACAGGATAGTGATTTGGTATGCAATTCGAGAAATCAAAATAGAAATTACCTACCCCTTAAAAATATTAGGGGTCAAAATAGTTAAGTTGCCCAAATTCACCATATCAACCAAGATAAGTGATACATCTACAGCCATCATTAAGTAAATCTCTTCAATAGCTACTGGCCTACTGGGATATGGCCATATGGGAAGTATCATTTCTTCAAAGTAAATCATAGTAATGCATATATATACAGCACAAGATTAACTTTTCTAAGACCCAAACATTTACACATCTTTTACAAATGTAATATACATACACATTAAACCAAGATAAGTATCCACATAATTGTATATGAATAAAGAAAACAACATATGGGCAACTCCAACCAAGTTGGTCAGGCTGTGTGCATCGGTAACCACAAGGTTTTCAAGTTCGACTCCCAGTGGGAGTCGCCTTCTTGATTTGAGCCGATAAGCTATGGACAACAGGCAACCTAGACTGGTTTAACAGGTTTACCCATGCAGACTCGGGTAATCACAAGGTTTCAAGTTCGACTCCCAGAGGGAGAGGCCTATTAGCCTTCTTAATTTGAGCCAATCAGCTATGAGCAACGGGCAACCTAGGCTGGTTTAACATGGCTGCAGGTTGCCTAGTCACCCAAAAAGAAACAAGAAAACAGCATATACCTGTAGCAAAATCTTGCCAAGTGACATCCTCATCTGCCACCCACTACTGAAAGATGCTACGAGTCTATCAGCATCCTCAGGGGCGAATCCTAGCTCAGGCATCATCTTATTAATCTTCACATCTACTTCATCCAAGTCTACTGCCTGTGCCCTCCTCTGCAGCAAATCAAACTCATCCAAAAGCCTTCCCATCAGCTCCAAGTCATCCACGGATTTCTCTATTGCCTTCTGGACCTTCTCCAGGCGTGAGGCCACCTCCATTTCCTCCTTAAAGGCGCTCAAGAACTCTTCCTTTACCGTTCTCGAAGCCTCCACCTCGAATTCTTGGTTCAGGAGCGCAATTTTCATATTGGGTTTGGCCTTGATCACGTTTCCCGAATCGGGTTCTTCCAAACCCGCGATAATCCTCAACTGGGTCGTTTTCCCCGCCCCGTTTACACCCACCAGCCCGACTTTCTCGCCCTTCTTAACCTCCCAACTCACATCTTTCAACAGCGTAACCCCCTTGTAGCCTTTGCTGATGTTCTCCAGCTTAATCCCAGACGAAATGCCAGTGGACGATTGCTTGTTCCAGCGCCGGCCATCGGCTTCATCGCCGGCGGCGGTGCTCGAGAAGAGACTCTCTATGTCCTCTTTGGCCTCAGTCTCCACTGTTTCCACCGCAACAGCCCGCAGTTTGGATGAAACTCTGAAGCTTTTTCTTGCAGGGCAATTGAAGAAGGTAGCGGCGGTGAGTTTAAGCGCGGAAGTGGAAGAGATAGGGCGGAAGCGAGGGCAGAGCGGCGCCGCCTTGTGGGCGGAGCCGGTAAGGAAAGTGGAGCGGAGGTCCATTCTTAATCTTGAGAAGAAAAAAAAGAGTAAATTAAGGGTTCCGAGAGGCGCGAAGAGAGGAAAAAGAAACTCTTCACAGCGCCTCCATTAACGAGCACAAGGCAAGCGGGTTGAAGAAGAAAACAGTGTGTAATTGATTACCATATTGAAATTTGACATTTCTTCTATTAATATTTTTGTGGCTAAAATGAACTCCAACGGGGGATACCAGATAAACTGTTCTTGTGGTACGTATATGCTCTCAAGGAATAGGAAAATGATCCCCTCGTGTCATTTTGTGACACCAATAATCCAAGCTAGATACAAGACAAATGTCAAAATGTAGGGTGGGGTTCCAACTTCATGACAACAATCTGATAATGAGTTTCATCAATTTGATTTGGGGTTAGAATTGAGCTATTTATGCCTAAAAGGGTATAATTTAGTATAGTCGTATGGAGCGAAATTAGGCAAACTCAAGTTACTTCCTAATGGACCTTGAGCGGATCCATGTGATTAAAGAAATAAAGCTAGGAATACTGCCCCATAAAAATGAATATATATATATATATATATATATATATATATATATATATATATATATATATATATATATAAAGCACTTGTGGAATTGTTGAGGATTTGGTGCTATGCGATTTTGTGAAAGTCATATGGGAACAATCTAGTCTTCCAATTTTCAATATTGTGACAAATACTTTTCATGTTTGGTTTTCTGATCTCCTAAATATTCTAGACTCTAATGAAATATTATATGCAACAATAATCTTATACCATATTTGGAGAGCACGGAATGGAGCAGTGTGGGATGCCGCCTTGCTACGGCCGACGAGACTATTAGCGATGGCCACGGCGACCATGCAAGCATGGCGCAATGCACGGCCACTAGCCGCTCCCATGACGCAGCCACAACATCCGGAACCTACTGGGGGACCACCGCTGCCGCACAGCCTCATGCCCACCGTGCCCCCCATCACGGCGGCAATGTTACCCAGGACATGCCGCGTGGATGCCGGCTATCTTCACGACTCAGGTATGGCAACGGTAGGGGCGGTTCTACTCGATGCGAATGGAGGATATGTGGCAGCATTCAGTGTCCCTCTTCCAGTTTGTTTCTCACCACTCATGGCCGAGGCGTTTGCGAGCAAAGAAGCATTATCATGGCTCAAGGACCGGGGCGAAGCAGCAGTACATCTTTACACAGATTGCCTATCATTGCAACGATATCTCGTCTCGCCCCCATCTACAGTTCGTTCATATGTTGGTTATGCTATTGATAGCTGTAAGTCTATTGCAACTTCGTTTGATTTTGTTCTTTTAGTTTTATCCCTAGATCAGACAATTATTTAGCTCATGCGTTAGCATCCGCTGCATTCCAGCAGCCTACTATTATGTATTGGGATCTGTCCCCACCTGACATTATTGTAGTATATTTCTAATGAAAAGCACCATGAAAATTTCAATATATATATATATATATATATATATATATATATATATATATATATATATATATATATAAAAGCATTTGTGTAAAGAGTAATTTACTATTATAATATAAAAGCTATTTGCTTCTTTTTTAAAAAAAAAAAATATTTAATTAAAATTATTAAAATAAAATTAAAAAAATTAATTTTTAAGCTGGTAACCGCGACACAAGCAACTAATATATAAAAAGGTCACTTTCGATTTAATTGCTTAATTTTGTATATTGTTTAGTGACTTAATTGCATTTTTTTTTGAGTTCAATAATACAATTATAATTTCGTGTGTAATCAGTAGCCTATTTGACCTTTATTCCTAAAGAAATAAAAGAGAAAGTTTGAGAATGGACAAAACAAAGCACCACAATATTTCTCTAAACTCGTCCTCATTTTCCTCCAACTCTTCTCCCTTGCTTTTTTTCATCAAAAGTTGCACATCTCTTCTTCCTCTAGAGGCAAACAAATTTCGAACGCTCTTGTTTTTCGGCGAAAGTTGTTCAGGTGAGGAATTCTCAAAAAAGCAAAAAGTTTACTACCGAGACATCTTCCTTATTTTTCTCACACCTTCTCAAGAGGCAAACAACTCCCGAATTATTAATTTGTTTGCAGGCGACGGCGAAAAAATTTATAGCCAAAATTTGTTGGTCGAGACATCTCATTTTGTTTGAAGTTCACATACATACACGAGAGATGAGAGGAAATACGAAATATGTGGTTGTACAAAATACAAAGAAATACGAAAGTCTCTTTACCGTTTTCTACTCTACTTGTAGAACTAGGGCCTGGGTTGTGATTTGTGAATGTGTTAAGCAGCAGAAGAAACAATGCAAAAATACAAAATCAATCCAGCAACTTCAGTTAAGATATACATATACTACTAGTTTTCTTTTCCTTGTACCTGCCTTGGCTTGGCTTGGATGAGGGGTCCTTCTGCCACCCACTTGAATTGGTTGGTGGCGAAATGCAACTGCAAATGGTTGAACCACACAACAATAGTGCTCATCAAACATAAAACAATATAAAAAGCTTCTGCTCAGGTATCTCACATTCTCACCCTCCCAAGTAAACAGCTGAAAAAGTTGCTCTATATTCAAATTTGAAACCCAATATTCTACATATAAACAGGTAACATGATATTTCACATGCAAATGATGGGGGGAAAACCTGTATATTACACAAGAATGAGAAAATCAAGACTTTATCCTACTGTTATGTTAATAACAGCCACACCACACAGTTTCAATTCTCCTTGTTTCATCCAACCTGCATGCAACTCATCATTGCTAAAAGATACCATCACAAGCTAGGCACCAGTGTTGGGAAAACTCAAGTCTAGACCATTCTCCCCTTGGTGCTACAGGATGACTTTAGCCCAGGTTCAGCTGGCTGCCAACCCACTAGAGAAATTAATAGGCTTGCTTACTTATTTACCCTGATTTTGATTTACTTTTATAAAACAACCGTCTTGTTGAGAGAGGAATGGCAATCTCAAGAAAATTTTGGAATAATCCTTTGTCATAAATGTTAGTTTTGACCACCTTCACTTCTTCTAGACGAGACCTACAGCAGAAGGCCTTCCATTTGCTGACATCATGCTTTCTTTCATGGCTTACTTCATCTAAACTTGCTTTTAGAGCCACAGCACTTGCCTTTGCTTCATTCACCTTCTTCTGCCAGCTCAAGTAATCATGCCATTTGAAAGTCTGCATTTCATATGAGAACATTACAAACCATTTAGTTTACCGTTCACATAGTGGCATAGTGCAGTGAATGAATGGCAGTTTTCACCCATTATCATGTGTTCCATGTGCTTATGAAACTTGCTCAGTAAGAAAAGTTCAAGAATTCAAAGGCTACCTATATAATTTGGTTTCCTAGATTTCAGTAATGTATAATTTGGTTTGATAGGTTTAGTTACCCATTGGCTTTACTTCATAACACAAGTTAGATGTGATCAATACTCAGAAAGGGGACCAATTTAAAATATCTTTTAGCTTGTATAGTTTGCCTGTTACTATTTAAATGCAGCAATAATATTTTCAAGTTGCACTTTGTTATTTGAATTAACTTGATAATTGATATGACATCATCAGTAATTAGGGAGGTTTTAAATACCTGAAATATATTTGCCTATTGAACTCCAGTCACATTGCTTTTCTTCTTTACTTGTTATCCATTTATGACTTCTCTGGATGTTTCAGATTATTACTATCCATCTGTTCTCAGACTTGGACAATGGAGAGATGATAAAATGATGATCTAAACACTTACTATCACATCCCAGTGTGTAGACAGACAATTCAGCCTAGTTAGTCATATGACAAGTTTAGCAGGACAAATCAAACTAGACTTTTGCTAATTTGCTTCCATTTAAAGAGTTGTCTACCCATAATGTGAAACATAAATACATAATTTCCTACTTATCCAATTCTCTTGATTCACAGATGAACATTTCATTTTTAGTTTTTACAAGGTGAAAGATGTTGAAACTGCTTGACCTATCAAGGAAATAGCATTCTGTTCTTGGGATCAGCTGGTTTATTTATCATATTCCCTCTCAAAGATTGTTCAAAGCATTGTCCAGAGAGATGCAAATATATAGATTCTTCTCAACAATAATTATAATGAATATAGGAATTTAATAAAGATACCTCATTTGTGGTAGTATTTGTGAGACACAGCTTTGAGTGGTATGCAAGGAATCCAGCCATCAGCATAGATACTATAGCCAAAAACACCATAATAAGTATTTGTGTGTTGTATGAACCCAGCAGCCACTGTTACATGCCACAAAATCATTACTAGGAGCATTGTGAACATACAAATAAAGAAGATTATATATGAACACATCAGGAATCAAATGGAAACTCTAATATAAAAATATAGTAGAGCATTTTACAGGTTTCAAACAATTAATTACAGATAGCACCAACATCACACTTCTTTAAAGTTTGTAAAATAGTAGAGGATTCAACAAGAGTTTGCAAATTTTATACAATCAGATATAGAGATCATGACACATAAACAAAAGTACATATAGTTTACCTGTATAACATATGGAGCCAAACTACGGAATTTGTTCTCAATGCCATAATAAACTGCAATAACAATTACACCACAGATTTTCATTCTTTGCCTATAGCACTCAGCCAACAAGTATAACATGCTTGGAAGTAGTCCACTTTACCTGTAAGAATCTGTATAACCTGTAGTTCTTTCAACTGACCAGCTAGAACAAGAGCGATAGCAACAGTTCCATAGACACAAAGTAGGAAATGCCTGTAGAGAGATCCGCAATCAAACAACTGAGCATGTCCAAAAATACTCGGCTATGCTAAAGCCTTAATCCAAATATAGTGAAAATCACTTATGTGGATCCTATTTCTCCATTCGATTTTATAGATGAAATTGAAATTTCAAACTAGTGTTGGTGGCTCTTCTGCAATATTTACAATTTGTTAAAAAGAAACAAATATGCCCAGATATGGCAAAATATAAACGTTGAATATATACCCTTTTTTTTGTTAATGACAACCCACTTCAGATATCAAAGGTAAAAGGTTATAAACTATTTTAGGAAAAATAAAAAAGATATGACAAACCATTGGTTTTCTGTAATAATTCTTAAATGATGATTTAAGAAGATGGGTATATACTTAAGTGTTTACTACAAAATAAACTATTTCTTGTGTGCACACGGCTTTATAAGGCAAGGCCATTTCCCTCAAAGTTTCTTTAACTATGAGGGGAACTTTGTAATTTCATAGTGTCACAAAATATGGTGCCATTTTACACGGATTAATTTTAAACATAAGTTATTTTATTCCATTTATAACATGGCTTCTTGAAAGCAGACAAATTTTTTAAAAAATATCTTTTATATTGTCTTAAGCCCCCGAAAAATTGGCATTCAGTTTTAAAATGCCAATTACAGTTAAACCTTTTCCTTATATAAAGGAAAAATGCATGTGATGTGTGGCATGTCTTGAGAGGAAGATTGTTAGTAGTCAAAACATCTTTATCTGGGAAAAGGTGTTCAAGAGTATTGACTAGATGAATGCTAAGTCAAATAAATAGAAGAAAATAATTCTTAATATTAGCAGTGTGGTCAGGCAACGGATATTATTCACTCACCAGAAAAGAAAAGCTATGAAGTATCTGGTATTTTTCTCACCAATACAATTATTCTGTGTAATAGGAAATAAGACAAGGAATTAGAATAAATGATAAGATGAAAATCACTGCTGACAATGGTACAGTTTACAAACCATCCATCCACAATGATGATCAAACCGAGCAACACAGCGATCACATACACTGCAGTGCTTCGATCTTGCAGGTCTGAAATAGGGAATGGAATGAAGTCGAATTGGTTTCAGTTAGAAGCAAAAAATTATGAGTGCTAAATTGTATAATAACTGATTCTAAGAATAAGGTGAATGGTAAATCAAGTCAAAACCAATCGGGTAAATCTATCATAGGCTCAGAGCATGAAATATAGGTGAATTGTAAGGAAATCAACATGAATTCTAGGCGTATAATTCTTGTAATTTGCTTATGGTCATCAGTTACTAGTTACTTCTGTGTTCCTTCTTAATTAGTTTGTTTCCCCAGATAGCTCTCCAGGATTTTAAGACTAAAAAAACAAACAAAAAATTGTTACTTTCCTAAATTTATATCTTAGTTTCTAATTCATACTTCTTCTCTTTGCACTTGTTCACTTCATTGCTTATGAATAGATGCTTTTAATTCAGATGCTTGAAATCATTTTTGATAGGAAACCATGAATTATGAATAGAAGTGACACCAAGAATTCAACCCTAGTTCAAAAAGAGTTTACTTGTGTTATTTTTGGAAGTTTGAACTGAATCTCAAGATTTGATTATTGATTTGCAAAACTAAAACTGTTGATGGAAATAGAATCTTGATTTGACAACTATGCTTCTAAAACTGTGATGGGGGAAAAAAAAACTCACTTTAGGATCTTGCAAGTTGAACATTCTTTCTCGGAGAAAATAATATTGTCATAAGGGTAAGCAGAGAGATATTGAGATACATTCTCAGCATTCACAGTTCCAGGGTCAGAAAAGCTAGTCAATAGAAAGAGTAGAATACCCACAGCAACTGCCAACAAGCTTGTATACCTGCAAATGCACAGTCTCTATGGAAACTCAATCACATACACACAAAACACATACTTATATAACTTAAGTATGTATATATACCAAAATTGATGAATATATTTTGACAAGAGAGTAAGAAGTAAATATAACTGCTTCTAAGTACCTGTGCACTTCACCTATGTAATACCCAGGAATGTAGCGGAATGACGACTGAACAATAACATAATAAGTAACTCCAAGTATTGCTACATAAATAAGCTGCATTTGGGAGTTCAAAGATGCATCAAATAAGCTCTTCACACATTTGAAGTAAAAATTATAAAAAAGAAGGCAAACATTTATACAAGAGTTCACATTTCATTTCAACTGACAAAAATGGAAATTAAACTCAAAACTAGTTGAAAAGTTGAGTACAAACTAGATTTGATAAATATTGTAGTACATACATAGTGCAAGAAGGATTAAAGAATTCTCAAGTCACAAATACCAAATGTAATTTGACAACATATTTGCGGACCTGTAAAGTAGGGTTAGGACGATCACAGCAATAGTACTCGACGGAGAGGAGGGCGTCGGTGCCTTTGCGACCACAAACAGCAGCAACAAATCGCCTGAATCGAATTCCGGCATAGGCAACGGAGCAACAGCTCAGAGACAAGTTCGAATTAGGAATTAGGTAAATATACATATAGATATAGATAGAGAGAGAGAGAGTTACCGGAGATAATCGTAAGCACCAAAGGTGAGGAAGATGTGGATTCGTTGAATGAAAGTGCCGTCGAAGATAGGCCATTGACCGCAGAGGAAAGACACCACCACTAGTAGTGTGACAAGGCCGTGACATAGCAGAAGCCATTGTACCTCCATAACTATTATCTTCCTCTCTCCGTAATTTGATGCAAAAACAAAACCCCCTCTTCCCTATTCCCTATTCCCTATTCTCTATTCTCTGACTTTTCTTTCTCAGTCCCACCGCCACTCACTCTATTTCTCGCTTCACATTTCACACTACTGGTAGTCGCCCTTTTACATTTAACCACTTTTCTTTTTACTACACTAATAATAAATGTATTATCATTATTATTGTTATTATTAATATTTATTTAAACTAATTATAACAAAATCAAATGCTTTTATTTAATTATTTTGTTATTTTTAATAAAATAATTTGTGACACGTTATATAAGTCGTAGTATTTGTGTCATATTTTATTTATTAAATATTAGTTGGGACAATTTTAATCAAAATATTGATTATTTTTGTGAAAGTAATTTATTAGTTGGTAAGACTAGCTCTCAATAAAAATTGTTCTTATTGGTCTTTTTATTTGGTTAGATTGATGAGTACAATCAATTATAGATAACTTAAATTAATTTATTTTATTGTAAATTTTGTAACCTCTTATGATTGTTTGTCACTTAAGTTATAAAGTAAAATTTACTTAATATACACTCTTAAATAATAATTATAGATTTTTCCCCTCACTCAAAAATAAACCCTAGTTTAAATATGTTTAATTTTATAAAACATATTGGCATGTTTAGTAAAATAGTTAACTTATCAACAAATTTTGAGTTATTTGACCACTTGATTAAACAATCAATATGAGTATTTGATTAATTAGTTTTTTGTAACAACTTATTGCTCTAAAATGTTAAAATCTAACTGTTTAAAATAACTTTTTTTATTAGCTTTTAAGAAAACAAACATTTTGTATGTAATCTGTTAACAGCTAATTACCAAATACTTTTCTACAATAATTAATACTATTAACTACTCCGTAATTAATTAATCAAACTCATCAACTCAATCAATTAACAGTCACTTACCAAATTAATATTAGAGTAAATACCTAAAATGGTCCCTCGACTATAGCTAAATTCACAAATTAGTCCTCGACTTTCAATTTCAACCATTTAAGTCCTTAACTTTGTAATTTTGACACGATTTGGTCCTTCATCTATTTGACCACTTGTAGACTGTGATTTTTGAGGATATATGTGTAATTTCATGGTCCACCGTCGATTTTTTAAGGTTCCAGTTGCATTTACAGACCGCACTGTTACATTTAATCCACTATCGAAAGCAATCTACCAAATCCGGTCGTCTTTTTTCATCCTCCCTTTGGATTCAATTTAGTTGAGTTCGTACCAGAGTGAAGAAGACGACGTGTTTCCGAACAAGTGCAACATCATCCTGGAGGCCTCCACGTGCTCCGACGAGAGCTGAAGGTTCTTCTGGAGATCGTCAATCACGGTCAACAATCGGTCAAATAGATGGAGGACCAAATTATGTCAAAATTGCAAAATTAAGGACTTAATTGGTTAAAATTGAAAGTCGAGGACCATTTTGTGAATTTAGCTATAGTCGAGGGACCATTTTGGGTATTTACTCTTAATATTATGCTATTGAAGAAGAGAGTCAATTTTGTTTTCCTTAGTTATACAGGAAGAGGAACAATAACATATAGCATGGCAACGATTCAAGAAGCTACTCTACCAACTAGTAGAAAGTAGAAACATTTATCTTATTGCAGGAACCTAACAAAAGCTGAAACATCATAACTGCATAACACTTGAAAGTTAACTATTGTGTTTGAGGGATCCATCCATCCATCAAAACTCAAAAGTGAGGAGCTATTGGTTTTGGTTGTGACAAAATGGTAACAAACAAGTTGAACCTTGAACTAAATATATCCCCTAGATTAGATTAGATTCAATGGCCACGGGCAACATATGCTAGAGATATTGCAGCGAAAATGGTAGTAGCAGAGGAGATCATGGTCCATAAGCTCTTTCTTTTGTTTGCTTCTGTTACTGAATTCTTCAAGAACTCTACTTCCCGTTTCATCTCCTCAACTTTCTTCTCTCTAATTTTGATACCTTTCTTGATTGTCTCCAACTCCAACACATGAGGAGGGTTCATTTCCTGCCCTTCACTCAATTCTGCATCTTTTGAGCCAACCAAAGCTGCTGTGCTCTTCAACAAGTTCAGAACTTCCTCTGAGTTGGCATTTGCAAGTTCTAGTTCAGCCTGAATAGCCCCAATTCTCTTCCTTCCTTCAGCAAGTTCAGTCTGGAGATCAAGTATCTCCTTGTTGAAAGATTCACATTGGATTTCCAGCTCTTTCTTCTCTCCGGCCATGTTATTGTAATCAGCCTTTGTTTTTGTAAGCTCCAATGCAACTTCTTCAATGTGATTCTCCATTTCCCTAAGCTTCTCCTTCAGAATTAAACCATTCTGTTTTTCCTCATCCAAACCCTTTCGTGCATTGTCCCTCTCAAGAGCAGCACTCTCGAGTGCGCGTTTGTAGTTGCCAACTTCACCTTCCAATGTCATAATTTTCTCTTCTTGAACTTTGCAAGAATCCTCCAACCCAGAAATGGTATCCTTGAGTTCAGACATTTGATTCTGTAATTTAACAATTTCAGACTCTCCTCTAATGTTTGCCTCTTCCATCTCTTTCTTCTCTCCAGCCATGTTATTGTAATCAGCCTTTGTTTTTGTAAGCTCCAATGCAACTTCTTCAATGTGATTCTCCATTTCTCTAAGCTTCTCCTTCAGAATTAGACCATTCTGTTTTTCCTCATCCAAACCCTTCCGTGCAGCGTCCCTCTCAAGAACAGCACTCTCGAGTTCACGTTTGTAGTTGCCAACTTCACCTTCCAATGTCATAATTTTCTCTTCTTGAACCTTGGAAGAACCCTCCAACCCAGAAATGGTATCCTCGAGTTCAGACATTTGATTCTGTAATTTAACAATTTCAGACTTTCCTCTAATGTTTGCCTCTTCCATCTCCATTTTCTCAATGGCCATCCTCTCAACACACTGCTGCTTCTCATCTAGTTTCTCATTTGCTTCTACCAATTTGCTCCCAATCAAACCCTTCTCCTCAACCAAACTAGCAATCCTGCTCTCACTCTCATTCTTTGCTTCCACCAATTCGCTTATTTTACTCTCCATCTCCTTTCCCTTCTCCATACCTTCCACACACTTGTTCTCCAACTCAGCCACACTTCCTCGCAGCTTCTCCTCCACCTTATTCAAACTCGACACCTTCTCATTGAGTAAATTCACAACTTTTTCCAACTCAGATCTTTTCTTCATTTCAATGTTCCTCTCCTTGTCACTACCCTCTTTCTCCCTCACAATAACAGCAATCTTTCCATTCAATTCTTCAATCACCCTATTGGAATGATCCAAACTCCTTTCAATCATTTCCTTATCACTCATCACACTGTGGAACTTCTGTTCTTTCACTTCATTTTCCTTGGATAGAGCATTGTATTGAACCCTTAACTTCTCCACCTCATTGTTTACTTTTCCCTCTCTCTTCTCCATTTCAATGAGTTTCTTTCTCAATCCATTGGTTTCCGCGATTTGAACATCCAGTTTTGACGCCAATTCATCCCTCTCGCGATGAGCGTTGTTTGAAATGCTCCTCTCTTTAGAGATTTGAGCATTGAGGTCATTCAGTTTCTGCTTCAATGACTCAAACTCGCTCTCTCCCTCTCTCAGCACCTTCTGAATCTCACTCTTCTCTTTCACAACAAGAGCAATCTCTCTCTCTAAACCCTTCACTCTTTCCCCGACATCGTCTCTCTCCCTCCTCAGGCCATCCCTCTCCTCCACCATAGCTTTCATCTGATGGCCCATCTGAACCCAGAGAAAATCGGCGGACACCGTTCTCTCGAGCTCCAATCGCGCGGCCACATCACCCAGGTGAGTCAAATCGGCGCTCAAGGCCAATCTCTGGGATTCAGTCCGAGCCAGGTCCGATTGCAGAGAGCCCTTGGCCTTCTGGAGTGAGTCGACCAGTTGGCGCTTCTCCACCGTCTCCTTGAGAAGCATGGCGTTGAGATTCTTGAGGCTCTCCAGCTTCTCAGATGCGTCGTCCATGGCGGTGGTGTGGTGAGGCTCGACGGGCTCCTCGTCTTCGCGGTGGGCGACCTTCTTCTTAGCCATGGGGGTGGGCGGTTGGATTTTAGGTATAAGAAAATGAAAGGATAGAAGATTAAAGGTCTAGGGTTTGCTGGGGATTGTGTATGGCTGAGAGAGAGGGTGGGGTTATTATTTGAATTCAAATTTGGGAGGGCTCGAATATCGATGAATTTTAATCTGCTTCGCGTTGCGAAATGCGAACGCTATTATGCCACATTGACATCGCCGCCCACGTCATAATCCCACTCCAACCACTCACCCTTTCTCTTTATTTATTTGTTTTAGGTGAAACCGTATGATAAAATAAAATGAATATAGTACCTGCCTACCTTCGTCTCATTTTATATGTCTGATTCAGTTAATGAGACTTGACTAGAGCCATTTTTCATTCATAAAATTAAGTTTAGTATTAATATACAAAATTTATATATTTAGAAACTACATTAAAAACACTAGGATTATGTGGTCTAATGATACCTAGGTTGGACTTTCATTTGGAAGGTTGTGAGTTCGAGCCTTAGTGGAGGCGTTACATACTATAATGTCTTAGAACCAGTATTTTTCAAATAAAATGGGACAGAGGGAGTATTTATGTACTTTTTAAAAATGATAATCTAAAAACATAATAAGTATCAATCAAAATTATATCCCTCATTTATGTTCATGTTTTTAATGCTAATCATTTTGTATATTTTGCTTTTAGAGTTGTACTATATAATTTTTTGAATAAAAATACCTCAACTGTTATAACTTCCGTTATCTTTTTCATTATCGTTACCATGCACATGTATCTACCATATATTTTCTTATATTCTTTAATGGTAATAATATTTATAAACATTATATATTGAATTATTATAATAAATAAATTTGATTTTATATAATTTTAATTAGTATGAATTTGTTAGTTATTTTAAAAAATATAAATATTTGGCATATGTTTTTATGTATCATGCATAGAAAATACTAGTCATATTCATGAGTGAGAATAAAATAGCGTGAATTTAATATTTTGCCCAACTTTAAAAGGTTCTATTCACCTTGGTGTGATAAATAATAATAGTAATAAAAACCACAATGGTATCTCTTACATGTTACCAACACACCACGTACATGACATCCTAACTAAATAGATAATGTTTTTCCAAAAAAAAAAAAAAAAAAAAAAAAACACTAACAAACAAACTAACTAAATAGATAATGTTAGGCTATTTTATCAGATTATAAAAGTAATAGATTAAGAGTTTTTTGTGATAAGAAAAATTCATAACCATTATTTGAGTGTGTGACATTAATCGACAAAGTATTATAATGAATAAACCAGTCAAACTAGTTTAGATTGTTCATATTTAACCAATTAAATCCAAAAATACTAAAAAGCCACTTCTATTAGAAATTGAACTTGAAACTTTGTATCTCCAAGCATAATTTCTTTTTTTCTCCTTTCACGCAAGTGTCATTATACTTTTTTTTTTTTTTTTGGAATACACTACATGTATATATTTATACACACGTTTGATTAAAAATAAATAAAATTATCATTGCAAGGGGTTGAAACATTGTTTAATGGTAATTATGGTGATAGCAGTGACTCCAATTCTCCAAATCAAGCAACACATTCATTGGGATTTCTCTTTCCCTACATGTATACCACACAAGCACTTTTGTTGGCAATTTATATCATGGACCAGAATTCACATAACATTATTGATCCTGAATCGAAACGATGAAACACAAAATTTATACTTGTAAGGTACAAAATTTTATAACACAAGACACAAAACACATAAACGTGTTACATATCTACTTATTTTCAAGTCTGATTTAGATGCATAACTTGTGTTTATAAGAATAAAATTTCACAACCCAAGACACAAAAATTCATAAACATAATTACTATTTTTTTTCAAGTACATAATTAATACTTTCAAAATACATAATTTAATAACACAAGACGCAAAAACTCACAATATAAGATACATACACATGCACCAGGGTCCACAATGTATTGTGAATCCTGGTCCATAGTATAAGGATAGACTTTTTTTATATTTGGCATTCGGAGTAACTTAAGGCAAATTATGCTGTGGAACCGTGTCCACCTTGCAAGGTGGACACTGTTCCAAAACGGCGTCATTTTGGTAGAAAATGATGCTATGTCAATTTTTTTTAAAAAAATTTTTATTTCCTTTCACCATTAACGACATTTGTCTTCAAGAAGTCTATGTTCATAATTACTGAACTCTATGTCCATAATTACTGAACTTTATGTTCATAATTTTTGAACTCTATATTCACAATTACAGAACTCTATGTTCATAATTATAAAACTTTATGTTTATAATTTTTAAACTCTATATTCACAACTGTAGAACTCTATATTCACAGTTACGTAACAGTATATTCACAATTTTTTATGTCGTTGAGTTATTTTGACAATTTTTTTTTTAAAAAAAATTCTGATTGATCGAGGAAAACGGTGCCACAAACGGCACCGTTACTCTAAAATTGTCAAACAACGTCGTATTGGAACTGAATCCACCTTGCAAGGTGAACATGGTTCCACGGCATAACAATTGCTAGCTTAATTAATTGGTGAATCAATTTGTATATATGAGTGATGATGAAATATATGAAGCTGGCCGAACTGACTCATTAAGGCCCAACTCATCACCTAATATAAATCTCCATTATATTCTTCTCTCCCAAAACTCATTATGCAGCTTAGTGCATAATCACTTCAATCCATGTCAACAAATTTCTTCTTAACTTACACATCATTCATTAAATATCATATTTCTCATTGGCGAATAAGATTACCTTCTTAATACTTCTTCTTTATGATTAATTTGGTAATTTCTACATCCCTGGATGCATCTAATACTTATTCTATACAAGTCATGATGAATTTATAAGTTACATGGAACCATCAAATTGGCAAATTTTGAATACCATAGACTTCAAATGTAAAGAAGTAAAAACACAGCAAGTACGGGCAATCATTCTCCCTCACACTGGAATCCGCACCACAATTACCTTCTAATAATAATAATAATAATAAAAATAAAAAATAAAAAGTACACAGCATAGACATACCTGTGCACTCCAAGCTTTTGCATCATTAACTTTAATATACACAGACCTGTACAAGATAATTAGACAAGGATAAACCAGGCGTTCAGTGCTGGTAAAAAATAATGGAATACATGCATATCACATTTTCCCCTTTCTTCAAACCCCCATTAATCACGCATTGCACACACTTGAACTCTACCAAAGCTTATACAACGCCAAAACAATGAACAATAACTGTCATAGAGTTAGGATCATCAAGTCAAGTGCCAACCTGCAAGGAAACAACAAACTTACATGATTGTGCCGAGATTCAAAGTTTTCATTAACATTCCAAAATTTTATAACGGTTTGTTTTAAAGTATATTATTTTGTATCATACCCACCAAGTTCACACGCCTCCTTCAGAACAGTCAAATACACCTCCGAGCAAGTCATCTTCGGCTTTCTCTTTCTCACAGGCACAATTATTGCTGCTATCAATATCAGTAATCACTTCTGCTAATTTAAGAGATTTGTTATCAGTTGCAGCTTTAAAGTACCCCTCTTGAAAATACTGCCCAAAATCAATGCAGTCGCACATATCTTCATGACCTGGCCCTTCATCAATAATGTTCATACTTGTATCAGAACGATTAGAACTTGAGTTGGAACCTTCACTAGTGACAGCACTGCTTGAAGACTGAGAATCCCTAGCACACGTTCCTCCACTATCCGGGAAAGTTGGACTATTTACAGCATAACTTTCCTCAAGGGAAGACATAATATTTGTGGATAACTCGGGAGTAGAGGAAATCTGGTTTTGCATCATTGGGGTTAAAATAGAACCTGATACCCTCACTCCATCATCCTCATCCAACAGGTCATTTTGCAGATATGACATGGACTTTATATCCACTTTATCTACATCAGATGTTTGCTGAGAGCCTGGCAGTAGATCCAAATACATAGAGAGCTGTAAGGATTTTTTTAATTTTAATTTTTTTTTTTAAACAAACATTATGGCATTACAGATCAAAATCAAACCAAAAAATCTTACCGGTATGGGACTTTTGGAGTGAACAAGCTGAGACTACATTAGCATTAAAAGCAGCATCTTCTGACATCCCCATACCAATAGAAGAGGCATATTGTGTAGCAGAAATTCTATCATCAAAGGAACTCCTATACAATAGTACAAATTAACTCATTGTAATTCATGCAAATTATAGTATAAATACTTCCTCATTTATGAGGAGAGAGAAGGTGACTTTAACTTTCCAAAGCCAGTAAGGGGGGATCGTTACTATGTCTAGATACAAAGCAAACAACAAATCTTTAGTCAAAGATAGTGAGGAGGCAATATACTCAGTTACGTATTGACAATTCCGTGATGATTTTTTTTTTTTTTTGGCATACTAAAAAAAACTTACTATATATCTATTTAATTAGATTGAAATGTCACAATGCTTAGAAGGATTTCCATGATTTCCATCTACTACTATGAATAAAAATATGTGATGACCTTTTTGTAAATAGAATAAAGGTTATTTACAAAGGTGTTAGTAACTCTTTCTATTTAAGTTATAGTAAACATGGAGTGTGTTTGATCAGTATTGTACAAATTTTCTTAATTAGATGATCAATTGTATTATTATATCTATTGGTGTATCAATTTGGAATATAATATTTGAGTTGAATGCAATGCAATTGAGGCAACATATATAGATAGAATAAAATGAAGTTGAAAATGACCACATGGATACGATAGATAAGATCTGAACAAGCAACCGAAGCTTAAATGAAATGCTCGTGGACCGGTAAACCGTAGTCGCTTATGGGTGGCGCTGAGATTCGAACCCATGACCTTTGGTTCAGCTCTGATACTAAATTAAAGCATGTGCTCCATCTCAACTAAAAGCTTAAGCTGATAGTTGGATACACATTAATGGTTATATGCTCACAAGTATAAATAATACCAACATATTTAGTTAAAATGTATATAAGAAAACTACAAGATTATTCAAAAACAATTTAGGGTTTAATAAATTTATTTTGGAAAGATTTCTATATTTTAAGAGTTTCTTCCCAATTCATGTTACGTTATTATTAAACAAATTAATCGCAAAATTAACAAATTGGTATTCTAGTAGAATTAATAAAAGTTTTAAATTATTATTTAAATGGTCAAAGTTCGCTTCTTATTAATAGCATTTTAAAATATATATATATGTGTGTGTGTGTGTGACATGGCAAAATGTGCGGTGTGGTGATGACAACTCAGATAAGGCATGTCAAAGCGTTGACATGAAAAAAAGTACCCTAGTTTGGAAAATAAGTTTAAAACTACCATATTTTGGTAAATAAGATTTGAAAGTACCCTAGTTTGGGAAAAAAAACTCATTTAATAATTATTATGCCCACTAAGCAAATGGCTGCGTATTTTTGGAAAAACATGTTAGTGGAGCAATATCATGTTGACTTAGTCATCCAATAACTTCAAGCATGCAAAGCTAGTCCACCAAGAGCAGAAACACAGTATTGTAAAAGAGTTTACTTCATATATTAACCAAAAACAGACCTAGAGAATGAGTAATACCTTTCATCATTCCAATTTGTGCAAATCCTATGAAAATGGTTAAACACAGGCAGCAAATCATTGCGTCTTGTTTCCACCTCATTGACAGGAAACCTCTCAATTTCAATCTCTTCACAGCCATAACTTTGACTAAGATACTGCTCTTCAAACCCTTTGGGGAGACTCATAGTATAGAAGTATATCTAAACCAAATATTAATACATAGTCAACACAAAAATAAACACAGGGAAGGACAACTTAAAGAAGGTAAGCAGTACCTTTGACTTCTGCCAAAGAGGTACCCTCCCAGACCTCAACTGCACCTCTGCATTGGAAAGGTACCAGTGAGAATGATCATGTAGCTTGACAAACTCCTTGCCTTCCATATAAGCATCTTCACTAGCAGAAGTACCCATTACTGCATCAACAGCTGCTCGGGTACTAAGCTTAATCCCCTGAACATGCTCCTCTCTTTCAGGCCAATATGCTCTTCGGCAAACATCCCACCATTGAACATGCTCAACCTTCACACCCAGTTCATCCTCATGCATTTGCATTGAGGAACCTGTCCAAGTTCTAAAAGAAGAATCACCCTGATCTCCACCAAGGGAAGTCCTCAGTGCATATTGAATTAGATGACCACTACGAGTGAAGGCTAATAGATGCTCTAAAGCATTACAACTTAGTGAAGCAGGGTGCACATCATGGCTTATGCAGTTATGAAAAACAGCAGCAACAATACCAGAAGGCACTGGAGCCTTTCCTGCTGTAGATGTGGCATTGCTCACAGTATTCATCCAAGCAGATGAATTTTTTATCCTGCTAATAACAGACAGTGTAATAGCTGCAGGTGGAGTAGAAGACTGATGGGTTGTCAAGAAAGATGAAGTAAACCACCATGGCAGAGATAGAATAGGTACTAGACTTGGACCATCAACTGGAGAATTTTGTAATTGCAGTCCAGTCTCACCACCAAAAGGGGATAGAACAAATATATGGCATGTGCCCCTGGATGAAATAATAGCTACCCACTGACTATAGGAACTAAAACAGATGTCTTGTATCACCTGTACACATCACATTAAGTAAAATTTAGAACATATTACATTTTGACATTTCATATTCATACACACACACACACACAGACATATATATAAGAATAAATGTACACACAGCTGGAGTCACGCCTCGATGGAGCTTGTACAAGTGGACATAAGAACAACTCCAATTGTTGCCCTGTGTGCCCGATCCAATTTGAGAGCAAGGTATTATCCGGAATACATTTATATTGTTCCCACATGTGGAGGCAGTAACAAGAAGAGTGCCACTAGGGTCAAAACATAGAGCAGATATGGGGCTTGTATGGGCCCTAAATTGTGAAATAACAGCTTGGGATACAAAATCCTTAATCATAACCTGCAATAGACGAATTGAAAGAAAAAGCCTTTTAGGTCAGTAATTTTGGCTACCTTCAAAGCTTTAAACAATTTCTTGCTTATTTAAGAAAGCATTTCACTGATTAGATTATCAGAAAAGTCAAACCTCACTGTCAGTTCCACGTTTTCCATAACACTTTCTTGAGAAACTACTATCTGAGACTGAAACTATAGTCTCAAGAAAATGGAAATGAGCATATTAGCTCACATTGAAACAGCAGCACTCTTTTCACTACTTGAGAACAAACAAAATTCAACTAAATGAGCAGCATAATGATATGGTACTGGGACAAGAAAAATAAAGCTTTTTCCCAATATTATAGGAATTAAAAAAATTATAATTTATCAATAAATCAAATATTGATTAGAAAAGTTTCTTTTTGGCTCAAGCTTTTAATAAAACTAACCACCCCAGCAGCATCTATGTCAGTCAAATGAATGGCACCACCCCTTCCACCTTTCCAGCTAGTACTTGATGACACAGGTGAACTAGAACCATCAGGAAGAATCTCATGACAATACTTTGACAAAGTCTTGTAGCCCATGTCTCCAAGATTGATCAATCCAGCAGCTAGCTGTTTACTCGACTCCATGGCATATCTAGCAACCATATTTCCATTACCAGGAGATGTAGAGGGGCTAACACCTGGAGAAGGACTAAGACTTTGTGGGCTTAATCGTCCTGTGTTTGATAGTATTGGATTATTTGAAGCATAGGCTAACCATCTTGGACCTACAGCCATGGGACCATATCCAATATTAACCCCAGTGAACCCCTGGCCACCCAACTGAGGCATGGGATATGTTAGTACACTGAACTTAGTCTCTAGTGTAACAGCATCAAAGCAATAGATCTGCCAGAAAAATGTAGGCCATTAAGAACTACTTTAATTGATCAGCATACAAAACAAAATACTGAACTTCAATATAGTGCATGCATACCCTGTAGAATAAAATATAACAACTCAGAAGGCTAGCATGCACGTTAACACAGAAGAATACTCTATGGTATACAAAAACCCTACAAGTCGTGAGTGAAAAATAAAGATGCTTACTTGTGCTACAAGTCCAACAGCCAGTATTTGTGGACTGGACCTAATCATATATACAGTAGACCGGAATCGCAGACTGTGAACATAATTATGGGAGCGCAGAGAATAAAAGCGAACAGTAGAAGGTGGGTTAAGAATGTTTCCTGTCTGAGGCTCAATAAAGCCATCTCTCCAGCGTTCTGCTGGAATGGAATCAATTGCTTCATCACATGCCACAACCAAGAGCATGGGATGTGAGTTTCTAAATCCTTCAGGACCATCGGACATTGCAGGTATGGGCTGCATCTGTAGAAATGTTACTGGATCATCCCTCCTTGAAACCAGTTCACAAACATTAGATGCATCTTCAACATCTAGAACTTGAAAACCATTAGAATAACCGACAAGCAGGACTCGCCTGAAGGATGAAGGACCTAATTCTAGTTTGTCAAAGCAAGCCCAGAGAACCTGTTTTGGCCAAAAAATCCCAAATGAAACAAGTTAAAATCATTAAAAAGATCACCTATAAGACTTCAGCAGAAATAACAAAAGTATAAGGAGTAACATAATGAAGCCAACAGAAATATAGTGAGTCTGGAAACGAAAGACCAAAAAAAAAAAAAAAAAAAAAAAAAAAAAAAGAAGGTAATCCAGAGAAAAGTAAAACATGTAATGACCCATCAGCAATATTGTAGACTAATACTACATTCAAAAATGCCCCATTTCAGCTATGTAAAGGAGAAAAAAGAAGAAAGTAGAAGAAAAAAGGCTCCAATCAAAGTAAACAGCATTTTATCAAATTAGTTAATTATGTAACCAGCATGTGGTTAAAACTATCAAAGGAACTCGCCAATTTATACATGTATTATAGCTGCCCTTCTCTAATAAACAATGCAGTACGTCATGGGGGAAGCTTTGTTTTCTATTTTCAGTTTCTATAAGTAGATTACGAGGGAAGCAATTGAAAAAAGCAGAGCATATTCAGTTCATAGCTACTAATACAAAAGTAGATGTGCAGGTTGGTTTTTGCATTTGCTGATTTGCACCTAACTTACAGATTGCATAACTTGTGCTGAAAAAAGAGATTTGAGATGGATACAGATCGCCTTGCTAAAAGTATACGTCTTCTGAATGTCTACACCAAAATTTCAAAAGTAAAGCAAAAATAATTTCTATTCAATGATACTTTATGTAAGAAGACTTATAAGACTTTCTAATTATGATTGTTGTTGAAACAGAAAATAGATACTATTTTAGAATAATTATAAACTAACTACGCATTCAACAAAAATTATTGCTACTACTATATGTTCCACTAGTTAAGTTTTTGGCTTTTAATGTCCCTTGCCCACCCCAAGATCAAAACCAACCTCCTGAAAAGAGATCCTTATTTTTAATCTGTTGCCATAGCTATGATCACTTCTCTTGAATCCAAAATAATGAAGTCCATTAAAAATGAAATGTATAAGTTCCTAAAATTTTTAGTTCTTTTCCCAACAATATCTCTTTAAGTACTCTTTCTTTATATAGAAAAACTCAAAAAGGAAGGGCAAAGAGGACAATAAAACAGCAGAGACAATTAGGTAACAACTGAAAACACTAAATAAATGCTAAATTATCATGTGGGAGGTATTGTGGTCTAATGGCACCAAGGTTGGACTCCCATGTGGGAGGTTGTAGGTTCGAGCCTTATTTGAGGTGGTATTGACTCTTTTGTGCTTCAGTAGGTTGAGAAAGAGTTAGTGAAGATTGAATACAAACTTTGAAAAACGCGCTTCATTTGGGAGAATCCAGAAAAGCTTCGTTTTTTTATTCCTAAGTTTCTAACCCTGTGACGCGATCCTAGATATCCTGGCCTATAACATTATAGTTGTCTGTCTTAATTATATTGGGCAAATACGACCACCTTTATTGACCACAGGTGTGACAATCCAAAAACAACACCCTCTTAATTTTATAGTGCATGAATACTCAACAAGTAAAACCACAAATTATCCGAACCAAGTAGATGGATAAAAATGGTCGAAAAGATCCTATATTGCAAACGTCACTAGCTCAAACTATCACAAAAATGGTCGACCACGTCATTTCCAACTTCCAGTGAGAAAACCACAATGAAAGTGGCAATCAATCATCCAAACAAAAGGCAAGCTCAAAATTACCCAGCAACTTATGAAAAAAAGTACTTCGATCATGGTGGTGAGAAAAATGGTAAAATCCTAAGAAGACCTGATCCTTGCGATGATCATCTGAATCGGAAGCAGCTGCGGAGATGGAGCTGGCTACGGAGGCTCCTGCGGAGCGCACATTAGATGAAACCGTCTTGACGCAAGAGGATATGAACTTGAGGGAATTCGGAAGAAATCCATTTGTCCCATTCTTAGCCTTGCGATTCGTGCTACTACTGTTACCGATGCTTTGGCTTTTCTTCATAATAATATTCACTACAGTGGGGTAAAACTCTCGAAAATCTCACCGGTCGTCGCCGGAGAAAATGAAGGAAAATTTAGGAACTAGTTGTCGTTCTGCAGCTTCTGCTGATGATGTCAGCAATGGCTCTTCATCGCAACCGCCGCCGCCGTCCTCTGCAGAGCGATGCTGCTGACGCGAATTGACGATCAGATGATAAAGCATTAAAATCAAACGGACAACGGGAACAAGAATGGCGCGTATAACGCCGGCGAGTATTTTTTGGCTGTGTGTTAATTTTGCTGTCTTTTGTCTTTGACCTTTAACACTGTGGTTTCTCTCCCTCTCTCATTGATCTCGGAGACTCTCCAGTGTAAGCGAATCAAGTTTTCCAGAAATATAAACTGACCTCTAATGTCATGTAAAATGATAATTTCAACCCCAAACAATTATAAACAAATCATACCGATATTTACACGTATCTAAATATTCTTAACATATTATAATCTTAATAATAAGAATTAGGGGGTCAAATAGGTACATATCTAATTTAATCTAAATAAATAAAAATATAATAAGTGTAAATGAAAGTTATACTCCTCACTTATTTTCGTTTTTTCGTTAAGTGTTTTTTTTTACATTATACTTTAAAGGTTGTACATTAAAATATTTTGGACAAACATACTACTACCATTATAACTTTCATTATCTTTTCTACTATTGTTACCATGCACATGCCTCCACCATATATTTTCTTATATTTTTCATTAATAATAATATATACACATTATATATTTGAGTTATATGTTACTTATTACCTAAAATATAAATATTAAATTTATAAACATGATTTACATTATTATTATTATTATTTAGAATATTTAAATATCTAAAATCTAAATAAATTTAAAATTTTAATATAATGTATTAATATTGGACACCTATTTTTTTCGCATCGCGCATAAAAAAATACTAATATTACTCATAAGTACTCAATCAACTCTTATATATAAATTTTATAAGAGCTAGTTTTATATATAAATTTTCAAAAAGTCTTAAACTTACTATTTTATCTAGGTTCCAACTTCCATATAGTTTGGATGACATGACATTCCATTTAGCTAAGCTGATAAGGCTGACAAATTTTTATTTTTTTTTTAACATGGTATCCAACAAAATAATATTTTGCTTCAATTCACCGAAAGGTGGAATTATAATATCACCTTCTGGTGGAGTTGCTTCAAACCACCGAAAAGTAAATTTCTCACTTTTTAGTGGTTCCAATTCTACCTTCATGTGGAACAATTCGAAGGTGGAATTCCTTCAATCCACCGAAAAAGAAGATTATATAATTTTCAGTGGTATGACATCACTCCAATTTCACTTGAGGTGATGAAAACCAAAACTTCCATTCCAAATGCACCATTCTCATTTTGTTATCTAGCAATGTTCTTGATGTAAATACTTTTATGTGGACCCACATGATGAAAATAACACATCTTTAGTTGACATCTCAGGGAGTAGAAGTAAGGGAATATGCATGGTAGAACTCTAATTGTATACTTGAAAGCACAAAGTTGTGCACTTGAAGACACGTAAATGTACACTCGAATGCCAAATTTGTATACTCAAAGGCACAAAGATGTACACTTAAAGTCAGTGGCGGATCCAGGAAATAATGTGGGTGGGGGCATACTTAACTCAATATCTCACTTAGTTTCTAAGAACAAATTGCATCTTCCACAATTTTGTCTGAAGAATTCACCGCAGCTTCAGAATTGTCAATGATAAAATATCAAACATCTATAATATGGTTCAAATACATTATAAATTATAATACAATATTTATGATAGACTATAAGATAGTTAAGGGCGAAGCCAAAACTATACTTGTGTAGGGTGAAATTTTAAAACACTTTAAAATGTTATAAAAATATTTATGACAAAATATAAAACATAATCGATTAGATAAAATAGTTTGAATAGAAAAGACATTATATTCATAAATACTTATTTTAATTTTCTTTGACCCCACTGTCCCCATTGTGGGTCCGCCACTGCTTAAATGGAAAACTATATTCTGAGACAAAACACATGCACTTGAAAAAGAGAAATTGTGCACTCGAAGAAAAAAACGTGCATTCAAATAAGGAAAAGACATAATATATGTAGTTGAAGAAGAAAAAGTATATACTCAAAGACAAAGACCATTTGAACTAACTTCGAGTTATTTACCATAATGTTACAACGTATTTTTTTTTTAATTATCTTTATTTGTTGTTTTTTTTTTTTTTTTTTGAATTTGATAAACAAATGTGATCAAACCTTATTTTTTACTTAAACAATGTTTTTGTATTTTATATTTGCCCCTTCCACTTTCTCTATATATATATATATATATATATATATATATATATATATATATATATATATATATATATATATATATATATATATATATTTTTTTTTTTTTTTTTTTTTTGAATCCGGTGCACACCCCCTAATTAGCCGAGTCTGTGAGCACACTCCCTAGTCGTTGATGGTGTTTTATTTAACGGTGAGATGGTGTGATGAAGAAACACACGTGCGCTGGACTTAGTGGTTCTCTTGTAATTTATCTTTGGCCTTTATTATGTCTAGTCATATCAATGGCGGTGATTTTGCGTGTGTGAGGAGATAAAATATGAGTATTGTTTCTTCTCTTCGCTGGCACTCGATCTTTTCAGATTCTTCGCTTAGGCTCTTCCTTTTCGCACCCCCTTCGTCTTCAGGTCTCCTCATCCCTCCGGTGTTCACGAAGCCCGCGTTTCCTTCATGTCTGGTTCCAGCAGGAGGCAGTCCAAGCGGCTTAGGGGCATCTCTTCTGCTTCCAATACCAGTATTATTTTCACCGATTCCTTGTTTTTTTGGTTCCATTTTTTGCGTTTTTTTTTTTTTTTTGGAGGGGGGGGGGGGGGGGGGGGAGGTTGGGTTTGCTTCTGTTCCGGCGGGTTTTGGGTTTTTCACTTGAATCTTCTTCTAATCTGCTAACATATTGTACTTCTGGTGGTGATATGATCTCCTTTCTACTTTTTCTATGCTAATTCATGCTTTGATCTCTTTGTTGAACTTTATATTACGCGCTCTGGTGTTAATTTTTGCAATTTCGCTTAATTTGGAATGAAATTAAGTTCGAGATCTGAGAACTATTTCAGTACTTTCCATTCGCTTGATGGTTTTTATGTTTGGAAACGATTGTTTTTCTTGTTTATTTTTAGTTTTATTCTATGTTAATGATCTTTTGCCGCTTGACTCTTCTTCCTTTCTTTCTCTTTCATGAGCTCTGTATTAGTTGTGATAGGGTTTCTATTAAACTAATGTAGTTTTATTCTAGGTATGTTTTTTTATTTTTTATTCTAGTATGAGTGTAGGTGTGGTGGTTGTTGCGTTCTAGTTTGTTACCTTGTGCATGTTAGGGTAAAGTGTTGCTGGTATTTGTTACTGCTGATTTTGTTATCGATTTTGCATTTATGTTGGTGCGCCACTGGTATTTGGTCGGTGCGTGTTTATTGTTTTTTTTTTTTAAAGAATTTTTTGGGGTTGGGTAGTTAGGTGTGGTGGTTTGTGCGCAGTAGTATGTTACCTTGTGCAAGTTAGGGTGAAATTTAGTTGCTAATTGACACTAGTTTTTTTTTTTTACATTTAGGTTGGTGCGCTACTGGTATTGGGTTGGTGCGTGTTCATTCATTTATTAACCCCATTCAAAGACACAGAGGGGGTGTTTATTTGCACTAACAAATTGCATGTAGTGGGGCCACAATGGTTAGAAGATTGTTTTGAGAAAAACCAGAAGTTGCCTAGGGTAGTTATAGTCTGAAGCCCAAAGAATTTTGAAGCATCTTCCATTAAAGAGAGGTAATTGTAGTTAAAATATTATCATTCATTTCTTTTTACTTCTTGATATTTGGCTTCTGTGATGAACCAGAATGCGAAAAATGGGTCATTGTTCCTACTTCCTATACCAAAATTTTCATTTTGCTTTTCAAGCTTGGTGATCATGTATGTGAAGAGTTAAATCATAGTGTTGCAGTCTTTAGGTTTATTTAAGCACCTTGCCTCATCTTTATTTATTTACCTATACATGATTTATAGTGTTATTTCCTATTACATTGCTTGAAATGTCAAATATAGGAGACTTTTTCTTTTTCAAATCATAGTTGTAGGCATCAATGGTTTTGCAGGCTTAGGAGAGTTTCAGTAGAATGTGTAGCTTTGAAATCCTTTGATCAAGTCGAGGGGGTAAATCTTTGGTTTACCGTTGTTCACCAATTCACTAATGTGTGTGTGCACTCCATATTTCTTTATTGCATGTTTCTTTAACTTAATCCATTTACTTACTCAAGTGAAGTATTATAATTTAAGGAGGTGGAGGTCTCAAATTCCTTAACTTCTCATTCACTTCATTGTATGCTAAGGATGAAATTGGGGAATCATTGAGATTAAGTTGCCGGCCAATATATGATTTTGTTGACATGGCGTGTGTGCATAGTCGTTGCACATATTTATTTATGCATGTTCGTAATGTAATCCTTCCACGTAATATATACATTTAACTCTAGCATCTATTTACTTTGTTTACTTGTTATCTTCCTTTAGTTTAATTTTTCTTTGGATTCTTTCAGCATAACGCACATATCTAACACCGAGAATGCACACACACGGTCATTACACTCTTTCGCTCAGTGAAATGCACAATCCGTAACCGCTTATGCACACACGGATATGTTCGGACAAATTAATAATAGCTAATGAATGTGGTTTAATAGGGGGGTTTACCTAACGCATAAAACACACTCTGCACCCGTTTACCTACAGCGAAACACACACTACTATGCTTATGCACACACCCCACGTCAGGCACGCAAACACCTACACAACATAAACCAAAATTAAAATACAATCAATATTTGCACACGACAAACGTCATAAACGCACACACCGGCGCACCATAAACCAAAATTAAAATTACTAATGAACTTAAAAGCGACGTGAACTCTTAGACTTTTCACACGCTCACATTCATAAGTGCAACCACCATCGCATAAAAAAAAAAAAACAAAAAAAAAAACAACATGATGCAAAGTTCCATTGCCAGAAATTTTCACATGTCATCCCACACAAATGCACAAACCATTGTAAACAAAAATTGGAATAAAATAACATGACGAAAAGTTCTGTTTTAAAAATTTGCACACATCATAGTACACAAATGCACACACCACCCTACAGTGGTGTGCCAAGAGTTATTAATTGTTACACTTGATTCATTAATGATTTCTCAGCCCTACAGTGGTGTGCACATGCCAAGATGAAGTAATACACCCATCCCCAAGCTTTGCACACACTGGAGTACATATTCGCACACCTCCGTAAGTTCATATCCGGTGTCCAAAAAAACTACACGTACTACTCTTACAATCTTCTTCTTTAAAACCAACCCATATACATGAATTCAGGCACATACATATAAACTATTTTTGTAAAATTACCAAAAAGAAAAACAAAAAAACTCATCCATACGATTTGCACACGCCATACTACATACACGCACACACCGTCGTACATAATCAACTAAAAATATCAGCTCTCAATACAAATTATTACTAGTTATTACCTTTAATATTCTACCTAATATTATGCTCAAGATTATAATTTAATACTAACCAAAAATAAACTCAATACTAGAATTACTTTTTAATCCTCTTGTTTTAAAAATGTTCATAATTAGTTTAAAAGAATCTTTCAATCTCAACCATCCATGAAAAATGAATCAATGGATATCATGAGATCTCATATATCATAGGGGTTGCACTGGATTCGAAGCCTCTCTCTCTCTATCTATATATATATATATATATATATATATATATATATATATATATATATATATATATATATATATATATATATATATAGAGAGAGAGAGAGAGAGAGAGAGAGATATGATCTCATGAGAATCCCTCCTCAAATCTCCATAAGTCCATGAAAATTAATTTCAGATTAATGAATGTAATTAATTGAAAATTAGAAACGTACTTGTGCGTGTATTATACATTATGTTGTGTGTCTAATATGTACATTTTTAATTATCTCAATTTATTCTTTTTAATGAATAAGATTAATATACTTGTAGAAAATTAGTTCTCATGTCTTATATTTTCTGTTTCTTATTTTTTATTTGAGTTAATACCCAAAATCGTCCTCGACTATAGTGGTTTTTCTCAATTTCGTCCTAAACGACTTTGGTGACCTAATATCGTCCCAGACTTTTGTGTTTTGCTCAATTTAGTCCCAGACTTTTGTGTTTTTGCTCAATTTAGTCCCTCATTTGTTATTCTGTCCATTTGGTGTTAAATAAATAGACAATTCCGTAATTTTAATGTTGGCATCTCTTTACTCATAGACATGTGAACTGCAAAATCTTTTTTTTTTTACGAATTACTCCCAGAATTACTCCTAAAACTGCGAATATAAAATTTGATTTGCAGGTCCGGGAGTAATTCTGGGTGTAATTCGTACAAGAAAGATGAATTTCGCACTTCACAAGTTGAAAGTAAAGAGAGATCAATATTGACATTACTGAATTGTCCCTTTATTTAACACCAATTTGACGGAATAACAAATGGAGGACTAAATTGAGCGAAACACAAAAGTCTGGGACGATATTAGGTCACCAAAGTCGTTTAGGACGAAATTGAGAAAAACCACTATAGTCGAGGACGATTTTGGGTATTAACTCTTTTTTATTTTTTGAAAACAAATTTTCTCTTTCTTGTATTTAAACAGGGTTGTGTTTATTTTTTTGGACATCTAACGCAAAATTCTACGCATTATCATTTTCAATACAAAGTCACTGGTTGCGGTCCATATTGGCCGGCGCTCCGTCAACGCGGTTGCTTACCTCGCTTCTCGCCGGCTTCTATTTCCTTCTTCCCAAAGCCTTCTATTTCCTTGCCAAGACAAGAGAAATTCATTTATGCTCCAGTAGATTATTGCTCCAAATTCCGATCCATCTGTGAAAATCTGAAATGTCGGTCAGTATATTTCTCCGCTCTGCTCATCTGCTCTGTACAACCAGTTATATTCATCTATTCACCTTCTGTTCGTTTTTTAAGTTACTGCGATTAGTGTTCTAATCTTTCATTCTGGTTCTTATGAGAATATACAGATTTCTGCTGGGTTCGTTGCATACGTGCATTTCTTAATTTATTGAGATTTCGATTAGCTTGTTCCTAATTATCATTTGATCTCTTTGGTATTGATTTGGAATGTTCTTCTGTATATTTAAATAGTTTAAAAAATCAGACTGGTGCAAGGATATATAATACTCCCTAAGAGTTTACATCAAGTCACAAGTTGTATCTTAACAAGCCTTTGCAGTCTCTGGTTGTGGTTAAACATATGCAATCTAACAATTAGTTTGAATGTAATGAATGCGAAGACCAGTACTAGTTCACGAACAAATTGAAAATCCACCTCCCAGTGTTTTGTTCATCTATGATAAATAGGATTTTGCATTAATCTAGTAGATTGCACTGAGATTATTATAGAAGTAATCAGTAGAAGGCAAATGAATCTGCTAATCCCCATAAGAGATGCAGGACCCAAACCACATTAAGATAATTCCCTCACAATTTATCTTCTTTGGCGTTACTTGCAATCTTACCCGAATGTATTTGTCTTGCATTCACAGAACGGTGAGCACACGAAAACCAAATGTGACGATTGTTAAATGATCTAATGACCTATAATCAATAGCAACCATGAAGATCAACATCTGGAAATAGATAATGCAATATGTGTTTGATGATTGACGATATTAATGTAAATATTGTGTATTCTTGGTATCACTTTGTATTTTAGTTGGAAAAGATGCAATGGTGTCTAATTGGCCAAAAAAAAAAAGTCTACTAACCATTGTGAATTTGTGATGCCTCCTCTTTTTGTAAGATATTGTCATGATGATAGTTAAGCTTGTGGTAGAATTTATTTTGAAGTGTAAAATATGCGCATCTGATTAGAATAGCATACATTTGTTTTTCATAAATGTTAGACATTTTGCAATATTTTTGGATATGGTGCCTGATTTTAAATACAGAACATAACCTGGTATCACTCTCTGAAATGGTTACTTGCATTTCCTATGCAGGTAAGAACTGTTAAAGTTAGTAATATCTCGCTTCGGGCATGTGAGCGAGACATCAAGGAGTTCTTTTCTTTCTCTGGTGATATTGAATATGTTGAAATGCGGAGGTTAGTCCTAGAATGGTTTTACTATATGCTCAAATCTAAATTGTCATTAACAACAAGTGCCCGCATGCGTATTAACACCGTTTGTCTTATTCTTTGGTAGTGATACTGAACAATCTCAAGTTGCATATGTTACCTTTAAGGATTCACAGGGAGCAGAAACAGCTGTTCTTCTTTCAGTTAATGCCTTTTTCTTTTACTATTCCAATTTCAGCATTGTCTATTGTGGCTTCCAATTGATTGCCTGACTTAACTTCTATAAATGGACAATGAACATTTCAATCAAGACTAAAGCTTGAAGAGACATGAATATTGTTTTTTTTTGTTTTTTTTTTTTTTTTTTGTTGTTGTTGTTGTTGTTGTTGTTGTTATTATTTACTTGCGTCTATGTACTATAAGTAACAAAATCTAAAATTGTTGTGATTGGTGATTTAGGAATTTTATAGCCTCTAATGATTCCAATTTATCATCTGTGCCTTTTTTTCTTTTTTTCTTTTGTTTTGTTTGTTTTTTTTGTTTTTGTCTTTTTTAATATATATATATATATATATATATATATATATATATATATATATATATATATATATATATATAATGACATATTTGACATCTCATTTACCAAAAAAGCATTGTCCTAGTTTCTGAAAATCATTGCCATTTGTAATCTTTCATTTGAATGCTTGAAGCATTATAAGCTTATTCAGTTCTGAAACTGAAATGCTGTTTACCAATCATATGCTCATCCTATTGAAACAGTTCATCAGTGTACTATGGACAGAGTTCATTTTGTGTTTCTTTCTGTTAAGAGTCCCACATTGAAAAAATAAGAGAAAATATATGGGTTTATAAGGTCATGGGTTAGACTAGCTAATTGGTTGGATTTGATCTTTTAGTGTAGCTTGGCCCATGTGCATTATAGCCCAATTGAGTACTTTATAACACTTTATAATCTCTCAACATGAGAAATTATTGGCTGGTCTGGTGGAGTTAGACCCACAAGAATTTCTCCTCAGAACATTGTCTCGACTTTCTTGCACAAAGCACTGAATTGTGTAATCCATGGAGTTTCAGTCCTGAGAGAGTATTATATATTACTCCTAAAAAGATTTTCTGGCAAAAATTCTTGTCTATTACTGCTTAGAAATGAGTCATTTGATGGTTAAATAGGTATGCAAACTCAACAGCCCTTTACTCCTTCACTTGTGGTAGGATTTTGTTAGGCATGAGATGCTCAGGAGTTTCTAGTATTATGAAGTCTTAACTGAGGGTGCCTTTTTTCTTCCAATAATGTTAATGGAAAATTTGATCATTTATTCAAATTAACCATGAAAAGTTTACCTTTTCTTTAATTAACAACAAATATTTTTGTGCCAAACTAATTTAAAAAAGAGATTTTATTTTTTTTTGAAAAAAAGAAAAAAGAAATTGATCTTTACATTTACATGGATCCTTAAATCGGATTCATATTTTCAGAGTTATCCTTTATGTTTGATCATTGTCTGGGTTTAAAAATGTTGAATGTGACATATTGTTCAAAGTTCAAACAGATAAGTGAATGTCTGAATTTATGTGTTTGACATCATACTAGGATGGTAAATACATTTTAAAATTTCAGCACGACGTAGTGTGGATTCAGGGCAACATTGGAAGCAGAGGGCAGTCTCCTTCTGGGATCTTTACTTTTCCTTTATTTTGCCTGGCTTCTTTTGAACAGCACAATGTTTTACTCCACAAAACAGTTCTTTGTTGTTTTAATGTATTGTATGTGTGCACAGTACTTTCAAAAGGTTGAAACACTGCTCCAAGCTTCCACAACTTGGCTTTTGCTTCATGTGGCATGCACTAGATGTTAATGTGTATATGATGATAGAAGGGTGCTGACTAGTCTCTTTGAATTTATTTAGGGGGCAACAATTGTAGATATGTCAGTCACTGTGACGTATGACCCAGATTACCAACTTCCTCCTTCTGCCTTCACGACACCTGAGGTAAAGGAATTACTTTATTGTACTCTCATCTGGGCATTTGGAAAAAGCTTTTCTTACTTGATAACTACTACATTTTTTTTAATTTTTTTTTTTGGATTTGTAGTCAGCTGGAAAGACAACTGCACCAGAATCTGCTCTCCGGAAAGCTGAGGATGTGGTTACCAGCATGCTTGCAAAGGGCTTTGTCCTAGGTAAAGATGCTGTAGGCAAAGCCAAGTCTTTTGATGAGAAGCACCAGCTGACATCCACAGCGAGTGCTAAAGTTGCCTCTTTTGACAAAAAAATTGGGCTAAGCGAGAAGTTTAGTGCTGGTACTTCGATTGTGAACAACAAAGTCAAGGAAGTGGATCAGAAACTCCATGTTTCTGACAAAGCAAAATCAGCATTTGGAGTTGCTGAGCAAACAGTGAGTAATGCTGGATCAGCCATTATGAAGAACCGGTATGTGCTCACAGGCACAACATGGGTGACAGGTGCTTTTAGTAAGGTAGCTAAAGCTGCTGGTGAGGTTGGGCAGAAGACAAAAGAGAAAGTGGGAAAAGCAGAGGATGAGAACCGTCAAAAGATAGTGAGTGATTTCGCGCAAGTTCACTTATCCGAATCTCCTACTAAAGCATCTGAGTTAAGTGACCATCAACCCTCCAAACCTTCAGCATCACCACAGGGTTTGATCCTTTGACTCTATTTCTCTGCTGCTGTCTGTTATAGTTTGTTGTTGTTGTTCAGAGTGCAAATTCACTATATTGAAATGAGTTGGTACATTAAAGAAGTATTTGTTTTCTGAAGATGGTTGTGTTTACAGGATTGTATTCATCTCAGTATGAAACTAGCAATCAACTCTTTTTATTTTTTCTTGTCATGGTTGCTCAAATTTTGACTTCATTTAAAAAGTGTTGAAATGTGTAAACATTTGGAATTTTTAGTTAGTTATGAGGCATGTGCATAGAAAGGTTTTTAGGGGGCGTTTGGTTCAGGTTATATAAGATAACCAATGTTATATTTGCTTGGTAATATTAGATTCTCATGTTTGGTTCAGGTTATGTAATTTTCCTAGGGAATGTGAGATAACCTCCGCGTTAAGTTTTTAGCTATTGGAAGAGAATGTGAGATACCCTTCAATTTCTTAGGTAATCTCACATTCTCTTGTCTTATTACTAATGTTGGGCTTTGGACATTTTAATCAATTTATCTTATTACCGTTGTCTTATTTACATATCTTAGTTTTAAACCAAACACAGGAGTCTAACACTCCCAGTAATCTAACATTTTCAGCAATCTTACATTCCCTAAGATGATCTAACATTCCCTAAGGTATCTAACATTCCGTGAACCAAACGCCCCCCCTAGGGTGAAGAGTGGAGAGAATAGTTGTTCTATTTGTGCAAAATCTGATCGGAATGATTCACTGCTGGCCAGCCTATTTAATCAACATGATAGGGACCTTATAAAGAGCATTCCTGTTGTGGAAATCACAAAGGAGGACAAAATTATCTGGACAGAGAATGAGAAAGGAGAATATACTGGCAAAAGTTGTTACAAAATTGGTATTCGGCAACCTGATAATCAGTTCTTCTGGACAAGAATGTGGAAGCTGCATCTACCACCAAAGATAAATCCTTCTTGTGGCAGGCTTGTTCTGGCTCTCTCCCTACTCAGGAAGTTCTTAGCCCCAGTTTGGAGTCAGTTCACCATATCTTGGTTACTTGTCAGTTAGCAAGACACTGTTGGGACTATTGGAAACACAACCTATCAAACAGCTGGCTCTTTCTTGGAAATTGGAATGGTTGGAACGGAATTTTAATGATCTTGAGGACTCTGATCTATGCAGACTTATTTCAACCTGTTGGAAAATTTGGGTAGCAAGAAATGAGAAAATATGGAACAACATGGTTATCCCTTCTGAAACAATTGTCAATGGTGCTCTCACCTATCTCTTTGAATGGCAGACTGTTAATACTACTTCACAACCCCAAGGTGGCAGCAGTGCTCATGAGGAAAAATGGATTAAACCACAAACAGGTTGGAAGAAATTGAATATTGATGCTGCCCTAGATATTACAAACAAGAAAAATGGATTCGGGTTGGTCTTGAGAGATGAATTTGGATTGTTTATTGCTGCAAAGATGATTCCAAGATTTGGTTTGTTCAAACCTGATGAAGCGGAAGCTATGGGAATGAAGGAAGCTAGCTCTCAAATGGCTTAAAAGATATCAATGTTGATGATGTGCAGATTGATACAGACTGCTTGAAGACTATCAGCAGTTTGGAGAACAGAGATTGCTTATCTTATTTTGATCTTATTATCAATGATATTACGGAATTAGCTAAAGGTTTTTTAAAACTTAGCTTTTCTTTTGCTAAACGGTCTGCGAACAAAGTCGCCCATCTACTAGCTATGGACGCTTTGTCTAAGTCTGACTGTGTGAACTATTTTGGAGTCCCTTTTTCTTATATTTTTCATGCTTTGGATGTAGACTTTTATTAATTTAATAATTAAGTTTTTTCTTTTCAAAAAAATTTGTGCTTTTGGGCCTAAATCCCACCCACAAAAAAGTATAAACATTCATTTTTAATGTATGGAAGGTCTATTTTAGGTATATTTAAAAATGAATTTTCAATACACTAAAATGAACTTTTTCAATAAAAATAAAAATGCATAATAATATTGAACCACAAATATGTACTTAGAGAGTGTTTGGTAGCCAAGAAAGTTTTATTTGAATTTAAAAGGTGAGAAAATTATTCTCAGACTTACAATGTGGTCAATGAGAATCTAATCCCAACTAGGGGATGTATGATTCTTATTCAATTACATATTTATTATTTTTGGCGTTAAATTACTTATAAATATATAAAAAAAATTGTCTCTTCACCATTACGAAGGACAATAACATTATTTATTGAAAGACAATTTGTATCTCTCAACATTTTATTATATACGTACTGTTTTGAATTTTGAATATTATTGTTGCATACTAGAATCTTTTGGCAAATGGTTCACTAATTTACAAGTAATTTATTAAACTCTCAATAATTCGTTATGTTTTTTCTTTTTCAAAAATTTAATATTCGTTTAGAGATTTACACAAAAAGAAAATCACAGGAAAGTTTAAATGAACCAAATATCTTAATTAATTTATGTTTCTAAAATAACACCATGATAATTGATTTTCCCTGCAAAATTATTCTTATCAAATACCTTTCTTGAAAATATTTTTTTTCCAAAAATTTAATTGATGGGAAAAATATTAAAAGCCCTCTTAAAAGTCTTTTTCTGATCGATTTGTGCTTTCATGTAGTACTATTTATGATGTCAACATAATACATTAATACACAGATTTAAAAATATCTACATTACATCATACAGATTCAGATAACGATTTGAATGCTATATATATGCATTGTTTTTCCCCACAAACCTACACCACACAATTCTAAGGCAAAAAATTGTGTCGACCATAGTCCACATAGTGCTTTCTGAATCATAATAAAAAGTACATTATTCGTGTAATAAATGTATATTATACAAAATAATATATATTTTCAGTACTCAAACAATGTATTTTTTCTGAATATAATGTAAATTTTTAATATATTAAAAGTACATTATTTGTGTACTGAATATACATTATTTGATACTATGATCCACATAGCTGTGTGGACCATAATAATTGTAAATGTAATCAATTTATTTTACACGCAAAAACTCATGTTAATACAATTAGCTAATTGTATAAATATGAAATAAGTCTCATTCAATAGTAAATCATATGGTTAACTTTTAACATCATATATTCATATTACCACCGAAATTGAAACAACATATAAAATAAGGTTCATATTTAAAATCTATATCCAAATAAAGATTTCAAACGCTAGCTCAATTTATTGATAAAATGGTGCAGGTGCTTTGAGTACGTTTATGGGTATTGATTAGCGATAAAAGTTATTAGTAATACATATTATAAGAAATTAATATAATGTTTTATTTTTAAGAACACCAAATTTGGTTACTTGAAAGGAAAAAGGGGTGATGGGGTTATACATCATGACTAGTTGACTACCATGGCATGGTTATTATACCACAAACCCAAGTTGAATTATTATACCATAGTAGTCAACTAGTCATGATGTATAACCCCATCACCCCTTTTTCCTTTCAAGTTGAGTTAGTATCTAACACACTTTATGATCGACTTGAGCTATCAGCTATATGTTATCATGTTATTCGTGTCGATAATGAGATTTCAATGTTATACTCCTTGTTAGAGGTGGCCAAAGTTTGGCAAAGGAGAAGGCATACCAATCGGTTGTCTCTTCCAAATGTGATCGGCGATCGTTCGACTGCTGGTCGTCAGTGATTGTGACTGAAAAATGATGGAAGGGTCGCCGAAACTTAGATAACCTGTAATTACATGTTACCAATCGATTTTTGACTTCAAAATAACATGTTTATGGATTCAATTGTAATTTTTAAAAGTTTAAAAGTCTAATTGACTTTTTGAATAAAGTGACTCCCTGATTGATGTTTTACACTTTCATACATTTTTGTTTACCTAATTTTATCAATCATTATTGCGTGGACCATATTTTTTATACTGTAAAATAATGTATATTCAGTACAAAAATAATATACATTATATATTATTTTTATACTGAGTGTATATTATATTGTATAATGTACATTCAGTACAAAAATAATGTATATTCAATATATTAAAAATGTACTTTTTATTATGGTTCATATAACATTGTGTGGACCATGGTCCATACAATAATTTGCCTGACTTTATACCGGAAGGCTTTTAATAAGTTATGGGAAATAGAGGGACATCTACTGCTAGTTTGGAAGAATCATTGTCTTTCTCTCTCTCTCCCTTTTCTTTTATTTTTAACCAAGAAAGATATAAGTATAAAACATGTAGAGTGAATACAAAATAAAATGGTATAAAATAGAAAATGAAAATTAAATTTTATTTATCGCAGAAAAAAAGACTTATTTACTGAAATATGTGGCGTATGGTATCAAAAGAAAAGTTGGAATGTCGTGTTAACTTCTGTTTGTTTAATTAATTAATTTCTGTTATGTTAGCCCCAAGAACAGTATAAAAAAAAGTCTCCCCCACTCAGACTCTAAGCAAGAATCAATCAATTTTCAAAAAAAAAAAAAAAAAAAAGCAAGAACCAATCAATTAACTTTTGTCATTCATTATTGTATTTTGTATTTGTATACTCTCTCCCTTTCTATCTATCTCTTCGTCAGAGTTTCTCTTTCCTCTGTAAAAGATTGCATCTTCACACAACAATATTGGAGCTATCTATTCAATCAGGTTCATCATGTTGCTTACTGCTCTACTTTCATTATCTCAATAATCTTGTTGGATACATGCAAGTGGGTTCTTCAAGTTGTTAACTTTGTGCTATTTCTGAGTAGATTGCTTATATTTGCTCAGTAACTTCTAACTCAACTGTCATGGGGTGTTAAAGAGGTAGAGGTTGTTACTGGCTTAGAGGCTCTGAGGCTGAGCTAAAGGGTTTGATTCAGACTCATGTTGTTCATTTTTATTTTATTTTTTCAAATACTGATCTTTGGCTTTCTGGAATTATTCTTTTCTCAGTATTTGAACTGTCAACGAATTCTTGGACACTTTCTTTTTTGGAGATTTAATTCCTGGCTTAAATGCTCTGAGCTCTTTAGTTTTGAGTTCTGCCTTTCTGGTTGAGTAAAAAAGTTTTGTTTCTTCCTTATAGATGAAGGTTGATAGTTGTACTTCAATATGGATCTGGCCTTCATTGTCACTGCTTGATGGCTAATTGAGGGTACACTTAAATGCAGAGCAGTTCCTTTAGCATACACTCAACCTCATGGTCAACTAGTTAACTTTTAGCCTTAATGGTTGCTATACTGTTCATTACAATACTTTTAACTGCTGAACATAGCTTGTTGGTTTTGGTCATTCATTCATTTCTCTAGTACTTTACTTGTCATGAGTAGCTGCAGAAAATTGATATCCTCTGAGAAATTTCTTGTTTTGTATCACTGTGGTGGAAATCCTAAAACTCAAGATAGAAAAACATACTCTGTATTTTTTGTCAGACCACGAGGTGTTCTGAGCAGGTCCTAACTGTAGGAGGCACCTTTAAGCCCGTACCATACTCAGACTAATCCCCGTTCGCACCGAGTCGACCCAATTAAGGGGGCCAGATTGGTTTTTCCATACGAGAGGGGTTCGAACTCCCGTAAGAGACGAGAGTGCACGGCCACTCACACTAACCAAGCTGGTTACATACTCTGTATTATTATGTAGCACCTATACAATACTTTAGATTTTGACAGGGAATGTTGTTTTTTCTATAATGGACATAACCATGTATCAGTTTATTAACTTCCGTACAATACTATAAATATGCACATTCATTATTCTAATATTTTCTTTCTGCTTCCATTTTCATTTTTTTGTGCCATCCCAACAGAGATGCAAGAAAGAGAGGGCGTGGAAGAAGGCTTGCTAGATGGAAACAATGGTGAAAGTGCAGCAGAGATAACATTTGTTGTTGTCCTATGTACCATTGTTGCTGCCAGTGGTTCTTTAGCTTATGGTTTCTCTGTAAGTATACTTACTTTGTGGAATGGATTGATGATGCCTGCATTCAAGAATGGGATATCAATATTATTTTCTTTACATACTTATATCGATATGCATATATACATATTTTTGCAATAACTATTGAATTAAAGATGACAGTTTATACCAAGCACCTTGTGCTCAGATGACACCTTTGTGGCTCTCCTTGAGAAAAGGTCATAGGATCGAACCCCGGTGGTGGGATATTGACTCTTTGGTCTGCAATAGTTAGAGAAAGTATAGAACAGATACTACCTTGTAATAGAGTCAATAGTACTCAAAAAAAAAAAAAAAAAGATGACAGTTTATCTGCACCCATATTGTTCCTGGCTTCAAAAGAGCATGCTAGGATTCACTAGACTAGCTTCATCTCTACTCAAAATTATCATTTTATTTTAACTTCTTCACCCTCCAGACAACAATGATTTCTTGGAAGAATAATGCCGTGTTAAATCGTTATTACTAACTATACATCTATACTATCTCTTGTGAAATATGATTATTTAACTACCATTGGGTGATTCTTTAACTAACCAATAGTTGCAAACTTTTTGCAGGTTGGATATTCATCTCCTGCTGAATTTGGCATCATGGATGACCTAAGCCTGTCTATTGCAGAAGTATGTAACCCTTAGGTTTCTATATTGCATATTTTGAATGGATATTTGGCGACCTCTTGAATTTCAAGAGATCACATATAACAAGAGTTTATATTCAATCATAAAGTGGTGTAATTATTTCAATCAATAAGCATGTGCACCAGTATGTAATTTGGAATATGAAAATTTTGACATTTCTACCATTTTGGTAGGTTCTGTTTTGATCCAACTATTCAATTTTTGGAGTTATACGTATTTAATACAATGCTTTTGAGAATATAATGTTCTTCTTTCTTTAAGGAAGACTCCTATTTTTCTCTTTCTTGATTTAGAACTATAATTGCCTTCTTCGTCCTTTTCTCCTCACTGATGTTGTCCTTCTTTGGCTTTATTGAATAGTACTCAGCTTTTGGTTCAATATTGACATTTGGAGGAATGATTGGGGCTCTAATAAGTGGCAGAATAGCAGAAACCATTGGTCGAAGACTTGTACGTTTTTGAAGTTCCCCCTTCTTATAGTTGTATGCTTTATGCTTGTTTGTTATTGCTGTCCCTCTTGCTGAGAATTAGCAATCTGATTTATGGTTGAAAACAGACAATGTGGTTCTTGGAAATATTCTTCATCGTTGGATGGGTTTTAATTATATTTGCAAAGGTATGGTGAAATTTCCCTTATTATGGTTTTACCAAGCACTCTTGAAATTCATTGTTATTTGAATTTTTTGTCTGAAGAATATTTGGTGGCTTAATATTGGAAGACTATTGATGGGAATTGGAGCTGGACTTCATTGTTATGTGGTAAAGATTGTTAGCCCGATGATACATGTGTTCGTTTTTATCTAGACGATGGTACATGATATGACACAATTGGTTTTACAAGCAGGCACCTATATACATTGCAGAAATTACACCGAAGAATAATCGAGGGGGATTTACAGCTGCTATTACGGTAAGTAAATGCCATTTCCCATTATATCAGTGAATGCATCCCTTTTTGAGTTCAAACTGCACTGACAATATAATTCTACTACAGTTTTCAGTATCCATTGGCTTTTCACTGATGTTCTTCTTTGGGAATTTCTTCGCCTGGCGAAACCTGGCTCTAGTTGGTAATAAATACACTTTGATGCTTTACATAACACTTCTTTTATTGTTTGAGTTGACAAACTTTGATGTCTTGAAATTTGTCCCCGCCCTTTTAGGAACTATACCTAGTTTCATACAGGTGCTAGGCACATTCTTCATACCAGAATCCCCAAGGTGGTTGGTGAGTTTGATTATTATAATTTGCACAACTTATTTACTACGTTAGAAAGGACATTGTGGGCAGGGCCGGTAAAGGGGCTATGTCTAGTACCCGGTGGCTGGGGGATTGTTGGGCGTAGGCCGGTAAATCCCCTAAGGGCCAAGTCCAGCGCCCAGCCTGTCTCGAACAATGTGATGGCGGTCTATAAGTTGCGCCTTCGCTACTAGCTATAGCTTTTGGCGTGAGTGGTAAGCGCTTGATCCTAACAGACATCGTACTCAACAGACAATGAAAGGATCTAAAACTGCTAGATCAATAGGCATCTTCAGTTCAAACTATTGGGCATTCATTGTCTTGATTATCATTAAGAAATCTACTAGTGAAGATCTCTTTTGGCTCTACCTAAGTTATCTGCCACTTTCAGCTGTTCATCTTGTTGTTTTAGGCAAAGACTGGTAGATGGAAAGAGGTAGAAGCGGCTCTACAAAGGCTAAGAGGGAAGAACTCTGATGTTTCTTCAGAAGCTGCGGAGATTAAAGTAATGGCTGGCTCGACTCTACTGATCAAGTCATAATATTTTTTTTTTTGTTGTGGATGTTGCTACACAAATTTACTTGGTTGTTTTTGGTCAGGAGCACATGGAAACCCTTCAGAAACTCCCGCAATCCAGATTTTTGGACTTGTTCAACCGGAGATATGCCCATTCACTTATTGTAAGCAGATGGAAGCTTACTAACTGGACTAACTCCTAAGCAAGGAATTTGACATTTGAACATCACATATTTGTAATTTTGTGTTGTTATTAGGTTGGAGTTGGGCTTATGGTTCTGGTACAATTTGGAGGTACAGATGCGATCTCTTCTTATACTAGCTCAATTTTTGAAGCAGCTGGTAAGTCTATCACTATCAGTATTAAATTATGCAGTTCATCACTTATACTGTGGCTTTTAGGGGAAAATCTTAAAGGTTTTTGACTATCACTACCAATCAAAAAGGTTTTTCGAGTGGCATTGCATCTACAGTGATGGCTGGCCTCCAGGTTTGTGATTCTGCCTTCCTTCCTTCCTTGTACGGTCACTCTAACAAAAAGAAAAAGAAAAAACAAAAATGTTGCAGCAGAAAGTGTGTTTTTGAAATGGCAGGCAGGCATGCATGCATAAATAAATAACTTTTGTTTCTTCAGCTTCCTGCTGCAGCTGTAAGTGTGGCATTGATGGACAAAATTGGTCGACGTCTAATTCTGATGGTAAGGATAGGAGGCGATAGAATAATGGAAGTAATAGATGGAGAAACCTCCAGCTTGGTTGGCGTGAGTGGCCGTGCACTCTCGTATGGAAAAACTAATCTGGCCAGCACTTTGCCCCTTAATTGGGCCGTGACCAAAAAGTAGTAGATGGAAATGGAGGGACGATATACAATACATACATACTACATTGCAATAATGTTTTTGTTTTTGCAGGTTACTGCCACGGGAACCTGCCTAGGATGTTTGATTGCAGGGTTGGGATTTGCTTTTAAGGTGTGTAATGAATGAATTATTAGATTAATGTGATTTGTAAGTGTTATTGAAAAATTTGAGAAAATTAATGATAAGTAGCAACTTAACAGGGGGGGTATGAAGAGCTGGAACAACTTTCGCCTGCATTAGTATTAACTGGCATACTGGTGAGTGTTTGTTTTTGTTTGAGTTAGTTAAGTTAAATAGTGGGCATGTATGAAGAAAGAAGCTAGTAGCTGTGATGGATGGATTTACTGATATACATTGATGAATTCATTCCCATCGCAGGTGTTTTCAGTGTGTTTTTCTGCTGGCATGGGTGGTACACCCTGGGTTATCATGTCAGAGGTAAGTAGTATTTGGATTTTGAATTTTGAATTTAGATTGGTTGTTGCAAAAACTAATATAATGGTGTGTTTAGTGGTTTATGGGTTAGACACAAGAAAGAAATGAGAATGAAAGTTATACACATTGTTACCTAATTAAAATCAACCATTCCATTAATTCAGCCTTATCACTCCTCACTGCATTGCCTACTCACCTCATCGCGATCAATTGCCTTGATTTTTGTTTTTGTATTTGTAAATTCTTTATTCTAATTATAGGGTCAATTAAACATCAATATTGGTAATCATTCTAATTCCACCTTACTACCAAACATGCAAAATACTTTCACCAAAACTCATTATAATTACCAAATATTTGATTCATCCGTTAAATTTGTTTGTTGCAGATATTTCCAGTAAACATCAAGGGAACAGGTGGAAGTCTTGTAACATTGAGCAACTGGTTTAGTTCATGGATTGTAACCTATGCCTTTAACTTCCTATTTCAGTGGAGCTCAGCAGGTACCTCTCTCTTTCTCTCTTTCCTATAGATCAGATGTATATATACAGAAAAAAGTACAGTGAGTGAGAAGTTAAGTTGGGGAAATGCAGGTGTGTTTTTTGTATTTGCTTGTGTGTCTGCAAGTATCGTCATATTTGTGGCGAAGTTGGTGCCAGAGACCAAGGGACGAACACTGGAACAAATTCAAGCTTCAATGACGTTGCTACAATAATCACCACCCATCATTGCATTCTTATATATATATGCTATATAGCTGCTTTTCTTGGAACAACACAACGTCCACATTCCAAACTATGCTACAATAATCACCAATCATTGCATTCTTACATATATGTATAATATAGTCTCTCTCATGCTAATATGCTATATTGCTGCTTAGATGGAATAACACAACATCCACATTCCAAACTAAAAAGAATTCAATCATGTTGTATATCTAGAGTTGCCAAATAGATTCATAAATCATGTTCCATGTTCATAATGGCATAAGCATTTAAGTTAAGTTGTACACATTTTTGGTTAAAAACCCATACAAGGAGGGAGAGATGTATATTTTATATGGGAGGGGAGGGAATTCAAAACAAATATTCAACTCAAAAATGAAATTGGGAAAACTGGCAAAGCTGATTTTGATTTTGCGAGTCTGTCAGCCAGCGGCAAGGCAAGGCAATCATGGAGCGATCCTTTGCGGATCTCGTGGGAAGAGTGATGTTTTACGGATGTTGTTAAGTGCGCAGAAAAGCATCACCACACGCTCCAATCCCACTCCAAATCCACCATGTGGAGGTGCACCGTACCTTTCACACAACAAACAAATAAATCATCAACTCTCTTACTCTTTTTTTTTTTTTTTTTAAATTTAAATAAACATTTTCAGTTCAAACCAACAATTTTGGTAAATAACCCTTGGTAAAAAGCTATACTAGTATATTATTTGTGTTACCTGAATGAATCAATATATGTTGATATTGTTTTAACATCAATTCCACATTCCTCTGCACGCTTAGTCAATAATTCAGGTACATGGACACGTTGAGCTCCTGAAATAATTTCTTCCCCTGAAAATAACACATCAAACAAATTTCAACACTTTTTTTAACATAAAAGAGCGTGCAAGTCCAGAGTTTTTTTTTTTTTTTTTACCTCGAATAAAGACATCAAAAGAATTACTGTAAGCAGAATTATCGTAACAAGGCATGGTATAGAATGGCCGAACAGCCAAGGGATAACGATGAAGTATATAGAATTCTGTTCCATACCTACACAAGGACAACAGTGCATAACAAATTCATCATATAATCATGACTTGAAATAAAACACACGCGTCAAAATAAAATTAAGGGGTGTCAGTACTTCTCCAAAACAAGCTGCCCCAGCTTTCTCTCTGATTCAGTATTTAGGTCTCCAAGTGGATCAACATCAATGCCAGCTTCCTGACAAATCAGATTTTCATCATTAAGTAGAATAATAAGGTTTAGTTCATAACATAATAACTCAGGATGTCCTTAAAACATTGGCAACTTGCCCTCAAAGAGAAGTGCAACCATGAAAGGAACCTACATGAGATATCCACATTTTATAAATCTTTTACTTCCTTTTACCAAAAGAAAGCAAAATTGGTTTGCAAAAAACAGAAATGTTCCCTATATCTTCAGCAGGTTATCCTTTCTCTGCATTTGAGCATATTGAAGTCTCACTCAACAAGTATTTAATCAGGAATTCTCACCTTAAGCATTTGAATCCCTTCTTCAAATGTAAGCCGCAAAGTCTTTCGCAAATACTGCAGTGTCATTCACTTCTATAATTAGTCCGCACAAAATAAAATATGAAAATTTCAGTAGCAGTCGAAGTTACTCAAGTATATGAGTCATTCTACAACTCCATGGTGCTAATATATTTAGTTCGCAACCCATATCAGCTCCTTATTTTTCAAGGATAGCCACAGATGTTGTGTAGGAAAAATTCATATACAGAAGACCATTAAGGTCAAAGGACTAATCAGATATTACCTTTAAAGGTTCAAAGGGATACTGCCTCCCAATCGCTTCAAGTTCCTTCTGGCAATTTTCATTCAAACTATCAAACATAGCTACAAATAGGCGGTCAACAACATCCATCACCTGCACAATGAGCTCAATGCATCAATTTTTTTCTATATATCTTGCAGATTTAGGAAGGCTAAGGTTTTAGCTGTTCATATAATAGTAATTACTTTGGTACTCTTTCATTAAAAACACTGATAGAAGTTAGACGATTGCAAATTATACCTCAGAGTAGTGTTCATTGATCTCCATTTCAACATCAAGCCCAGTAAACTCACATAGATGTCTGTGTGTAAAAGAATCTTCAGCTCTAAAAACAGGCCCAATTTCAAATACACGGTTAAAATCACCACAAATAGCCATTTGTTTGTGTAGCTGAGGTGACTGCGCCAAACAAGCAGGTTGACCCTTGTACTCCAATCTAAAAACAGCCGAACCGCCTTCACTAGAGCCTGCAATCAACTTTGGAGTGTGGATTTCGAAAAAACTTTCTGACAGCAAAAACTGCCTGAATGCCTGTATCATAACAGAAGAGTTTTACCATAAGTGAACTAGCAGCTGAGGTTGTAATCAATTTATATTTTTCATTTTTCACTAATAGGGATAATTTTACTGAGAAAATACTAACAGGATATCCTTGGACATTTCCAATCAGAATTTGTCCAATATAAATCAAGTTTGTTTTGTGTGTGAGCAGACAGAAAATCACACAGCACACAATAAGGGGTGGAACTCCAAAAACTGATAGATAAACTTGTACATTGGAGTTAATATGTGTGTGTGTAGGAATCAACGTAGTGGTACCAAAGTCTATCTTCCTGAAAAAAGTTTTTTTTTGCTGCAGAACTTTAATCTCAAGGCTCCTTGAGAAGTTAAAAAGGGTCACTATTCTAATGTTTGATGAAGAGTTACAGGTCACTATTGTGCAATAAGTTTAAATTAAGGCATCAAATAAGCTTGAACAACGAATTGATGAACAAATTTTGAAAGAACAGCATAAAATGATATGCAAGACAGAGAGATTAGGACAAACATTTGCAACTTGGGATTGAACACGAAATATGCCTTGGTTAGCAGCAGTACGGATATCAAGAACTCTGTGGTTCAAGCGAGTGTCCTGATTTACACGAACAAGCTGCTCTCCCTCCTGCACATGAAAACCATTGCATACATAAATGCATGAATAGCTGTGAAATAAATTCATCGAAGTAAATGTCGAAAGCTTATTCTAGAGGGAAGACATATCAAACAAACCTGTTAATGTAGTTTTGCAAATCAAATTTAGAGTAGCCTACACTTCATGGAAATAGGGATTCACCTGCAAGGCTTTTTCTATTTCAGCTTCACTTCTTGATGCATCTTCAATACTAATAGGAAGTGTTGGTGCAGCCTTGCTGACGCAATAAAGTTTCCGTATTTGGACTTCCACCTGCAGTTAAGGTAATCATAATAATCTTGAGAACTTCCACAAAGACAAATCATGCATCTTGAGAGGTTCAGGTTGCCACTAGAAAAATAAAAAATAAAAAATCAGAGTTTGCACTCTAGTGAGAAAATATGTGCTCTCAATTTGTACCTGCTGAGTAGCGCCCTTGATTTGAACATTGGGAACAGAGACTACTCCTTCGACATCAACAATGGACTCTTTGCTCAAGCTGGTGGCATATTTGACCATCTGCCCACTGACGAGATCAGGTGCGACAGTCAACACGCATTGCACGGTGAATCCGCGCTTTCTCACCACAATAAACGCTATCTTCTTCCCGACGGCCCGGATAGTCTGCGCCCTGCCGCGGATGAGGACCTCCTTGTCCTTCAGCTCGGCGGTCAGCGCGCCAATATCCGACCACTTGCGGCCGGAGACTGCCTTGGACTTGAGATCGTCGAGCGGAATGTCGCCGTAGTTAGCAGCAAGGGGGTCGGGGGAGTCATCGATGGAGACGGCGGATACCGCAGCCGACGCAGCGGCTGCCTCCTGGCGGCGGCGCTGGCGCTCCAGCTTCGCAGCCTCTTTCTTCGACAGTTTCTTGCCGACATCGCCTTCATTTGGAGGGTTTGAGGGCTCAGAAGCCATAGTCTGTAGGTAGGGTTTTAGAGAAGACGAGAAGAGAATTACTTCTGTGAACCGGTAACTGCGGTAAGGGAAAGGGGGAAGTCACACAACCTTATGACTCTGTTTTGGCAGCATATATTCTTATTCTTAAACCACGTACTAAATTTATACCGTGTGCTTGGTTAGTATTGGATTCAAATTTTGTACAATTTATATATGCTATATTCTAAATTTTTATCAATCAATTCTTAACTTTTTAAATCTAGACTAAGTTTTTTATTCTAATCTATTTGTTAAATTCTACTTGAATGGGTAGTATTACACATGTGCAACCTTTTTTTTTTCTTCATGTTAAATAATTCTTTTATAACTCAAGCTTCCGATTTTATAAGACTATATATCATATATTTCATGAACTTGTCCTCAAATTTATAAAAAAATAAATTGAACAAATTTAGTTTCGATATTTAACACTAAATTATCCATCGAAATTAATGACACTTATAATACCACTCAAAATAAATGGTGAAATTTTTAAATTTGTTATGGGTATAAAATTAATATTACCCCACACTTTGAAGTTTGTACAAAATATCAACATGTATCCTTTATCTCTCACACATATATTATTAATTATTAAAAACAAATCATTTTTGTTATAAATTATATTATTTATATTTATTTGGACATTAGTATAACAGTTGCCTGCTCTCATAAATATACATGCAATTTACATTGGTAAATTATGAATGTTTTCATATGCTGTTATATATAAATATTTTCTGTATGCATTCAGTTCGTATAAATACAGTATCATTTATATAAAATATATTATTCAAAATATACATTTCTTTTCGAAAAAAAGAAACGGTATGAATATATATATGATTTCGGAAAGGATTTTTTTTACATTCTCTGTATATGTATGTGAATAAATATATATACGATACCTTATGAAATTATTGTGTATGGAGCTGTTTTCCGGCCACGAGGGTAGGCTACCCGGCTCCACTTCCGGTGACGATGGACGACGGCGATACTCCTCCGGTCTCCGGCTTAGCTCGGTGTGATGAGTTGTATCTGTTTCTCTCTGCCTCTTTCGCACGTTGTTTCTCTCTTCCTCTTTCGCACGTTTTCTCTGTTTTATTAAGCTGCTAGAGTTGAGGAAACTAGGCTTAATCCATAACAAGGAATATGGCCTTGGGCCGGGTCTGGCCCAATTCGGCCAGCCCTGAGCTTATTAATACAAATGATTTGAGCTTATTGTTGTTGGGCTCATTTTGTGTTCATAAGTTATTGAACGAAGATGATGGATTATGTTGAGCCATGACAGGCCTAATTCGATTATTTTTTGGGCTTCTTTGGTTTGTTTTTTATTTATTTATAGGAAGGAAATATCCTATTAAATCTAGGGATGTCAACGGGGCGGGGTGGGGGCGGGGGACATACCCCCCATCCCCGTCCCCGACTTTCTTCCCATTTCCCGTCCCCATCCCCATCTCCGTCGGGGAATGAAAAATTCCTCCCATCCCCATCCCCACGGGAATTATTCGGGGACGGGGAATCCCCACCCCGTTAACAAGTTATAAAAAAAATAAAAATTAAACATTAAAAAACATTTAAATAAATAACGCATATATATTCATCCCCAACTCAAAGTTGTATTCAATATTTTACAATTAAACATTTTATTTAAAAATATGCATGACATACAATGACAAGAATACTTCTAAAATTATATATATTGTATACAAAGTACTACATTTGTGTGTGTTGTGTGACAATATATATATATATATATATATATATATATATATATATATATATATATATGGGGACGGGACGGGGGGACGGGACGGGGAGAGTACTCCCCATCCCCGCCCCCGTCCCCGGCGGGGAATTTAAAATTGCCCCCATCCCCATCCCCTATTTCTGTCCCCATCCCCGTCCCCGTAGGGGCGGGGAATCGGGTTCCCCGTCGGGTGCGGGTTCAATTGACATCCCTAATTAAATCAAATGAAATGTCTCCATTGAAGCTCGAACCTATTATTTCTCACATAAAAAAGCAACGTGATACCATTGGATTACAAAGTCTTTGATTGGTTTGTTTAAAGTATTAGGAATCGTTTTAAATTCTGGACTCATTTAATTTAAGATTTGGGCTTAATTTTCTTATGTTTTTTGTTAACCCAATTTCTTAAAAATCATCTTCCATCATTTGTTATTTGTGTCTATATTTATTTATTTAAGGTATTTGGACTAGCCTTAAATCTATGCATGCTCATACACTTAATTGCTATTATTTTTGTAATTTATTTGCTTTATATGAGTTCATATGCATATTATATTAGCATAATATATAATTTTATTATTATGCGAATGACAAATTATTCTTTAGAGGTGGACCCTCGTTTTTAGCCAGCCTTAGTATATATAGATTTTTTTTTTTGAAAAATCTCGATCTTGGCTGCTATAACCAAGTGTGAATTCACCGAGCTTGGTTTCAACGGGAGCAATTACTCAGATGTCCACGAGTGATGAGGCCAGTTGTTATATTATAGACCGCGGTGCATAATCGATTATGCACCGCAGCCCATATACGGCGCCGTTTCTTTAAGTAAAGAAACGGTCCGCCGTTAGAGTTAACGGAGTCCGTTCGTTTGGTGTATTAAACACCAACTGACACTACAGTATATCCAAACCGACACTGTAGTTATATCAAAATGATACTGTAGTTATAGTGAAATGAAACTGCAGTGTATATAAACTGAAACTGAATAACATTTCACATATTTGAGTGTATATTGTACAATGAAGCTGTAATTATATCAAAATGATCATGTAGTTGTGTTTTAATAAAACTATAGTGTATATAAAATAAAATTAAATAACATTTTCACATATTTGAGTCTATAAATATCGAATAAAACTATAGTTATATCGAAATGAAACTGTAGTTGTGTTCAACTGAAACTGCAGTGTATACAAAATGACACTGAATAACAGAGTTACTTTTTGCAAAAGGGTGCGAGACGGCGGAAATAAACACTGTTAATTTTCATTTAAAAAAAAAGACGCGCGGTGCATAATATAATTTGCCGATGAGGCTTTGAAAGCTAAAAGCCCTAATTTTTCCTTGCCACCATCTGAACCATGACCTGAAAAATGAATACCTTTCTGAAAAAAGGACCCCTATGCCTTGGAAATCCCTGAAGGATAGTTTTAACTAGTAAATATTCCTAGACATTCCTTAGACACAATTTGACTGACTTAACTTGAGATTTCAAAATTTTAAAGTCATTATAATTTGGCTTTACACAAAATTGTGTCCCAATTTAACTCTACACCAGTGTCCGAAGCACGCAATGTTGCTCAGTCATGCAACGCCAAGAGGGACCGGGGAAGAGGTTACGATAGGAATCAAGGCAAAGGTGGCAACAATAACTCCCGAAACCATAATACATAGCAAAATGATCCAACTCGTCGAGGATAACCATTTTCATACAATTAGAACTCTGGCCAGAAGCAAGTATGCTTCAAGTGTGGGTGTAAAAGGTAGGGATGCCAATGTGCCCTGCCCCCGACGGAAATCCCCGATCCCCGCCCCGAAGAAGATGGGGGTGAAGAAAATTTTCGAAAAACGAGGATGAGGATGGGGATACCCCGCCCTGCTCCGTCCCGTCCAGTCCCCGAATAATTATATATATATATATATATATATATATATATATATATATATATATATATATATATATATATGTTTATTTATTTATATACTTAGTATTTTAAAATTTGAAACTAGGAATTAGATTTCAATTTTTTTTTATTATTAAAAATTACAATTATTTAACATTTTGACTAGAAGTTAATGGGAAATGGGAAATTTCTGTCCCCACTTAATTTTCCGTGGGGACGGGGAGTATTTTCAATCCTCCGACGGGGACGAGGATGGGTACAGGGTTGCGGGGACGGGGACGGGGAGCCTGTTGAGTTTGGATTTAGAACAACCTAAATGTGGCATAGCACCCCGGTTGAGTTTAGTTTAGCTTCCGCATTTTGAGAAATTTCACATATTATTGTGAATAATTGTATTTAGAATTTGGGGGTGTTACATACGCACTCCTGAATTCTTAAATAGTTTGAGATTGTCGGGTCTTCATAATCATTCATTGATATGTGTATGTTATGTTATTGCGGAACATAGACCACTCTCTTGGTCTTTGTAACGGGACGCAGGTCATCATCACAAGATTGACAGATCACATTGTCGAAGTAATAATAGTTAATGAGACACATGAAGGAACCAAAGTTCTTATCCCCCGAATGTCTGTCACTCCTTCTGATACGAGATTGCCCTTCAAGTTCCAGCGTAAACAATTCTTATTGATGCTTGCATATGTCATGCCTATCAACAAAAGTCAAGATCAAACACTAACCCACGTTGGGTTATTGCTAAAAAAAACTGGTCTTTAATCACGGACAATTGTACGTGGCTTTCTCCCGAGTCACCCATCCTGATGGCCTGAAGGTGTTAGCTCTATACGAGGATGGACAAGATTGTGTTGCGGGGTCGTCTATAAAGAGGTTTTCAATAATGTGTAAATACAATCGATGATATTTTTTTTTTATCCAAAATAACAAAATTGCTATATATCTAGATAAAAATATATTATTTATACAAATGAATTAGGATAACAATTGATTACTATAACTAAGTTGATAGAGAACGAACACATTTGTCAATTTATAAAAATCCTAAACAATAATATATAAAATCTCTAAAGTTACCGCCTCGCATGCGTATCTACACATTAGTTATTTATTTGAATAATTATTTGCTCAAGTTCGAGCAATAATAACATCAACAAACATAAATTATCTAAACTATATATTGAATTACAGCATATAATATTTGATGTTATAATTTAAATAATTGTATATCGGTTCAAATATTTTTAATATATTATAACAAATATATTCAGTGCATCGCAGAAATGAAAATACTAATATTTATTTAAAAATATAAACATTGGTATTATCCCATAAGTTTGAACGTAATCTGTTACCATATTGGATAATATAATACGGCCCTCATCTTATTATATGCTTATGGTAAGAATTCAAAAAAATCATACTCCGCAGACCGTAGTATTTAACACGTTTTCCCTCCTTCAAAGTAAAACACTTCCTAATTCCTATGCCATGCGCGTGGGAACAAGAAAGCCGCTGTTCAAATTTCAAACGCTATTGATATATATATATATATATATATATATATATATATATATATATATATATATATATATATATACGGTATATCTTTTGAAACTAGCGAGCCGTCTCTATCCCCCCAATCCAATCCCATTTCTCTTCATCTTTCCCAAATTTCAGCGAAGAATGTTGACTGCCGGTGATACTGGGCAACTCCATCAGAATCACCAAAAGCTTCTCCCTAAACGCATAATCTTAGTGCGCCACGGCGAGAGCCAAGGCAACAAGGACGACGCCGCCTACACCGTAACCCCTGACTACAAGATACCATTGACGCCTCATGGGATCGAGCAGGCCAACCGGGCCGGCTCCAACATCCAGCTCGTTGTCTCCGATCATGGCGCCTCCAGGAACTGGAAGGTCTACTTTTACGTCTCACCTTACGAGCGCACGCGCTCCACTCTCCGTGAGATCGGTCGGGCTTTTCCCAGGAATCGGATAATCGGGGTTAGGGAGGAGTGCCGGGTCCGGGAGCAGGACTTCGGCAACTTCCAGGTGGCCGAGCGGATGAAGATCATTAAGGAGACTCGGGAGCGGTTTGGACGTTTCTTCTACCGCTTCCCCGAAGGTGAATCGGCCGCCGATGTTTTCGATCGCGTTTCAAGTGAGTTTCTATTTTCTCTTAGTTTTTTAAATTTTTGCTTTCTTAGCATTCGTCTCTGCGCGCTGTAATGTTGTGGATTTGAGCCTGTTGACTGTTCTCAACACTTCAACTGCGTATCGATCATTGACAGGTTTTGTTGGATGAAACATGAATATTGCGTGTAGATAGCTGTTCTCTACTCTCTAGGTTTTTTTCCTTATTTAAGAATTTGTTTATATATATATATATATATATATATATATATTTTAAACAAAGCCAGAGGATTAAAGTAGTTAGATCATATCAAGATGATGAAATTATTTCAGTCTGTGTTTAGGTGGAAAATAGGTATCTGCTATGCTTTTTCTTTTAGCATGTTCCATTTATTTTCCTTTTTCTTTGCTGATTGGAATTTCGAAAGGATCATTATTCTATTCTCATTGAAATTCCCTCATATGTAAACTGTAAATATGCTCAATTTTCATTAAATTACGGAGAAGTAGAAATTGCCCATAAAAATTGGATTATCCTGCGCTTCAGAAATTGTGATTTGTTGATATCAGCTAACAATCTCCTCCAAAGACAACTTAGAAAGAAAAGAAAGAGTTTTCTTCTTTCCATTTAGTCATGCATTTTTCTATAACTAGCATTTTAAGTACAATGGATGTTCCCTTCATATCATCATAGGGAAAAATGGGAAATATGATTGGTAGATGGACTGTTCTGTCATGGAGTATTTTTACGTGCTATGGTGAATCATAGGTTAGACTACATAATTTGTTATTTTTCTTGAAATGCTGCGATAGCAACCCATATGATCTTACCAAGTTTGGATGAAGTTCCTTTTTTTTTTTTTTTTTTTCGTCTATTCTGCATAGAAATGAGCTATTTGCTTCTCTACTATAGCGAATTCCTCAAAGTTAGTCATTAATTTCAAAATTGCAGTTGCTTCTAGACTTTTATTGTAGTATCAAATTTATAGGTATTGTTTTAAGTTTTGGGTTAAAATGGATGCAAGCTGGTGTGTTTGAATGGTATTTTTCTAATCTTCATTAGTCCTCTAATTGTTATAGTGTAACAGGGGGCTTAGTTCCTGTATTGTAGGCATCACCCCTTTTAGGGTGTGTTTGGTTGGGGACTTTTGCATTCTACTATAGGTTTTGATATGCATTACCATGTTTGTTTGCCTACTTTTGTTATCCTACTATTGGAATCAAATCTTTTAGTAATTACAAAGCTTTTTACCTTTTTTACTCTACTTGTGAACAATGGAATACAAAAATAAGGAAGAAAAAATTAAAAAAATAAAAAGGCAATTGTCTATGTATTAAATATGGAATTTTAATAATATACACACATATATGTATGCATATATATCTGTATTATATTTTTATTTTTTATTTTAATTAATTAATTATTTATTTGTTATTATTTCAATTCCTATTTACCACCAAACAAAGTGACTCATTATACTTAAACTCATTACCATTACCAAGTATTTGATCCCATTACCATTTGTTTGAACCAAACACACCCTTAGTTGTTAGGTCCTTATGTTAATGAGTTCGTCAAAATTTACCGTTATTCTTTAGAAATCCTAGTTGATTAGGGTTACTAATTGAAATTTTACTTGCTATTTTTCTTTTTATCCCCAAATTGCACTCTAGCATAGTGGCCAAATGGAGGTCATTTGTCTACATTTTTGCATTTTTGAATCTCTGGCCACTAAGTTGTGAAGTTTGGGTGCAATTTGGGAGAAGAAGAGAAATGAAGTGTGAAATTTCATTACTAGTCTTGATTAACTAGAGTTTCCAAAGATTTAAGAGTAAATTTTAACAACCGTAATAAAGGAACCAAAAACACCACTTCGTTGACAACTCAAGGATTAAAAGTAGTAAAATGCATAACATAGTGATTGTGTGTGCTATTATCCTATATTTGAGGGACACAAAGTGCTATTTTCTATTCTATTTATTTATTTCCAAACTATTCCTTATTTCCCCCAATTTCAAGCCCTAATTGCCAATATCATCTCATTTTAATGTTGATTTATGGTTTGAAATGAGAAGAGGTTAGATATAAATTGGAGTAGAAGAGAAATGGCTAATGAAATTACATAAACACCATCTTAACCAGCCTACTTTCTAACAACCCAAAGTGTCTTCTCTTGCTCATTCTTGAATTAAATTGTGGAGATAAGCTCAGAAAACTTTTAAAAGCTGTAAGCTCTTTTCATAAACCTATCCAAACAACAAAATGAACAAATATTAGTGTAACTACTTATTAGTAATGGATAAGCATAAATAAGTTGAAAATAAGCTAATCCAAGTTGTGCCGTAGTGTTGAAAATTTTATGTCTTAATGATCTCAGAGTTAAGTTGGATTAATATTTTGTTTCTTGGAGCTTTGAACTCTTCCTTGTTTCTTGAAAAGCTAAAGTGAATACAAGCAGAACTTGCACTTATGCTTGTAGTGGCACTTCATCTTATAAAAATAGGGAATGCAGAGATCCTTACATCACTTCTGAACTACGCTCTTTAACTGTAAAAAATGTAACTTAATATCAGGTCCTTGTGATAACACCAAAGTTAAAGATTGTGCATGAATGATTTAAGTAACAGCTATGGTGTAAAATTTGAAACAGAACAGATTCTTTTTAAGGTCAGTTTGAGACAAGGAGTCAAGGAACTGTACTTTATTATAATGCTGACATGTTGGCATGACCACAGTTCAGTATTCTGCTCTATATTTTGATAAAGTTTTTGCCAATGACATTTATTTTTTTGTTACTCGAGTACAAATTTAAAATGATAACAAATAAATGATCTACTTAATATAGTAATTGAAGTGTGGTCAGATGTGTTTGACTGAACTTTTTAGTGTATAAGAATTCTTTGACATCTTTTAAGCATGTAGTTGCATCAGTTACATTACTGTTGGAATGGAACTTTGATTGATCAGATAGCTTGTCTTTTCGTGATCTTGATTTCATTTTAAAACTAAACAGATCGTTTAAGAGTTTGCAATTTAGCCATCTTCAAGTGATTAATAGCCTCTTTTTTTATATTATTTTATTTTATTTTATTTTATTTTTTTCTTTCAGGGCCATATTAGCTTATTTATTTGATATTTCATCTGTGTCATTTGTTGACAAGACTATAAGATTTTCCATTAGTTCATGTGAATATATGAAGTGCTGATTAGACCTTTATAACTGTCTCAACTAATTGTGTTCATATGGAAGTGTTTTTTAAGTGTGTTGGGAAGTAAGAGACTAGTATTGAAGTAATTCTAGGCAGGCAGAAAAGCCTCTTAAGAGGATTAAGCTATATGATTAAATAGCCACTTACAAAGGGGCTGCTACCAAATGTTATGGAACATAAACGAAAATTGATTACTTGATATACTCCAAACTCCATGCTTTGTACTTTTTATCTTCATTGTACCTCGAAGCGAAATGTTAATAAATTGTCTATTATATACATGTTGTGAATGAAGCTGCAAAAGGGGTTTGGGTCTTGGCTTCTGTTTGATGATATTGCTGCTGCACCCGTTAATTTACAACATACATTACACTGCAGGTTTCCTTGAATCTCTATGGAGGGACGTAGATATGCACAGATTCCACTGTCAACCATCGGAAGAACTGAATCTTGTAATTGTATCCCATGGACTAGCTATACGTGTGTTTCTCATGAAGTGGTTCAAGTGGACAGTGGAGCAATTTGAGCGTCTAAATAATCTAGGGAACTGCGAGTTTCGTGTTATGCAGATGGGACGTGGTGGAGAGTACAGCCTAGCAGTCCATCATTCTGATGAAGAGATGCAAGCTTGGGGGTTAACCCCCGAAATGATTGAAGACCAAAAGTGGCGAGCTAATGCCCCAAGAGGCGCTTGGAATGAAAATTGTCCATGGTACCTTGATGCTTTTTTTGACAGTTATGCTGTGCAGTCAGATGATTGTGGTGCTGAAGATGAAAAATGAAATTTAAAAGCTGGTAGGCAATAGATGATTCTGATTCCCATTTGTTCTTGCTTGGTATGCAATGCTAGTCATGCCTAAACTAGTTTATGAACCATTAATTCACCTCTGCTGAAGAGATGGAGGTTCCTTATAATCAAGCATTATATTCTTTGTAAATTTAAATTCTAAATGTAGCTGTTGTAATGAATTGGCTAACATTTTCAGGAAAATAATGAAATTCAGCATTACCTTACCATTGTGCATTTTGTAGATGTAGTATTTAATTTTCCAGGCATTTAAACATTTTCTTCCCCAGTCTCTTAGATGCATGCATTGATGCATTCATGAACTTTACATGAGAGGGTCCTAAAAGCCCATTAGATTCATAAATTCATCACTTTAGTTAAATTTTTGTGTGGAGAAAACGATATTTAAACCTCAAATATACTAATAAGTTTGTGTTCAAACTTATACCAAGGGTTAATATGGACCAAGACAAACATGGCTTGATGAAGTTACTTGGACAATACAACGACAATAACATCTTTGTTTGTATTTAATTTTCCACACATTTAAACATTTTCTTCCCCGATCTCATAGATGCATTCAAATGATGAACTTTGCATTAATCACTTTAGTTGGGTTTTTGTGGAGGAAATGATATTTAAACCTCAAATATACTAAGTTACGTGTTGCAAAAATCTCGCCTAGACACTGGTCGGCTGCCTAGCGTATCACCATAATCGGTAGTCTAGGCGACCGACTAGGCTGCCTTGGCCGCTTAGGCCTCCTAGGCACTGACTAGGCCGCCTAGTCGGCCGATATGATTAGCCATTCTTCATTTTTTTTTAAAAAAAAAATGGGTTATTTCACTCAAAACAACATCGTTTTGAACAAAATAACCCTAAATTGTTCAAGCTCTAGATGTTTTTTAAGTTAATATTTAATATTTTTGTATTAACTATTAAAGTATTAAATACTTTATAATTATCAAGTTTTAAAAAATTTAAAAATTTTAAACATATTTTAAAAAAATAAAAATTAAACTAAAAAATACACGGATGCCTAAGCGCCGATTAATCTCCGCCTAGGCGCCCCTCGAGTGCCTAACAATTTTTTCAACCACGACTAAGTTTGTGTTCAAACTTATACCAAGAGATTGAATATGGACGATGAGAACTGATTGTATTATATTTTTTGAACTTGATTACAATGAGATCAGATGATGTGAATATATAGAATAGAGAGTCACAGTGTGACAATGATAAGAAGTAGAGAGTCACAGTGTGACAAGGATACGAAGTTCTAAACAGACTCATATACATAGAGTCCTAATACTCCCCCTCAAGCACAATGTATACTAGTAACTTGTAGCTTGTCCCTTAAGGAAGAAAATCTAGGTCCAGGCAGAGCTTTGGTGAAGATATCAGCAAGTTGATCCTTTGTGGAGATGAAGTTGACTTGGATATCGCCCGAAGCTACTCGATCACGAACAAAATGATAATCAATCTCCATATGCTTGGTGCACGCATGAAAGATTGGATTGGCACTCATATATGTAGCTCCTAGATTATCACACCATAATTTTGGAATGGAAATACCCGGAATCTGTATCTCATGCAATAATGACATAATCCATAGAACCTCAGCACAAACATCTGCAAGAGCTTTGTATTCAGCCTCAGTGGATGACCTGGCAACAGTTCTCTGTTTCTTGCAAACCCATGATATAAGATTACTCCCCAAGAAAACAGCAAAACCACTCATGGATTTTCGATCATCAGGACAACCAGCCCAATCAGAATCAGAGAAAGCATGAATGTCTCTAGATGAGCATCGTCGTATGCGTAAACCATGATCAACTATTCCCTTAACATACCTGAGTACCCGTTTGAGCTGCTCCCAGTGTGATATGGTGGGAGCATGCACATGCTGGCATAACTGATTAACTGCAAAGGATAGGTCAGGTCGTGTGACAGTGAGGTATTGCAATGCTCCAGCTAGACTCCTGTACTGTGTGGGATCATCATATAGATCTGAATTGAAGGTGACACTTTTCGAGACAGAGATAGGTGTAGAAAGGGGTTTGCATTCAGACATTCCAGCCCGTTTTAAAATATCATTCATATACCATTGTTGAGATAAAATAATCCCATTGTCACTCTTAACTGTTTCAATACCCAGAAAAAAAATTTGGTTCACCAAGATCTCTGATTTTGAATGTAGCAGACAGTTTGGATAAGAGCTGAGACATAATACTCTGATCACTTCCCATTACAAGAATGTCATCCACGTACACCAATAGATAAACCAAAGCAGAGTCTTTAGAGTAATAGAACAGAGAGACATCTGTCTTGGATGCTTGAAAGCCAACCGATAGTAAGAACGTATGTAGTCGATTAAACCAAGCTCTGGGAGCTTGTTTTAACCCATATAGAGATTTTTTTAACAAACAAACATGATTCGGGAAGTTAGCATCAATATAACCAGGGGGTTGCTTCATATAAACTGTTTAAGCCAGATTACCATTCAGAAAAGCATTATGAACATCTAGCTGTTTGATAGACCACCCAGATGATAAAGCTAGAGATAGAAGGAGTCTTACAGTCGTAGGCTTTACCACTGGACTAAAAGTGTCGAAGAAGTCCTGACCTGGAACCTGATTAAAACCTTTCGCAACCAGCCTGACTTTATGCCTTTCAATAGCACCATCAGCCTTTCTCTTCGTATGAAACACCCATTTACAGCCAATAATATTCATACCTGCAGTGGGTGGAACTAGAGACCATGTGTGGTTATGCAGGAGAGCATTGAATTCTTGGTCCATGGCTTCACGCCACTCAGGATATTTAACAGCTTGAGAGTGACATGTGGGTTCCGTGGGATGCACCTGAGCTGCTAGAGCAAAAAGAGGAGCATCTGCGTTGCTGTGAGTGGCCATAGAGTGAGTACGGACATTGGGCCTGATGGACCGCCCACGTGGACGGCCTCGCCGGCGAGCAACAGGCTCCACAAGATCACCCGACGAGGCAGCCTGTCCGGGATCCATGGTTGGTTTGAATGAAGCAGGTAGCGGCGGTTCTGGCAGGTCATCATTGGACATGGTAGGAATAGGTGTGCTGTGACTGAGAACAGATTCCGCCCAAGGTCCAGAAAACGGAGTAGATAGATCCTGCAAAGAAGTTTTAGTAGCAAAGGGGAAAACTTCTTCATCAAATCTGACATGCCTGCATGTGTAAATCTTATTAGTATGTAAGTCCATGCATCTGTACCCCCTAAAGGACTTAGGATAACCTAGGAAGACACATGGAGAAGACCTGTATGACATCTTATGACGATTATATGGTCGAAGATGAGGGTAACATAAACACCCAAAGACACGAAGAAAAAGATAGGAAGGTGGGGATTTATGTAACAGGAGATGAGGACTGGAGTTATTTAATACAGAAGATGGCATTCTGTTAATTAAATAGACAGCAGTCTCAAAGGCAAAATCCCAAAATTTCAAAGGAACAGAGGCATGAGCTAGAAGAGCCAGACCAGTTTCAACAATGTGACGATGTTTTCGTTCAACACGACCATTCTGTTCATGTGTATAGGCACAGGATTGTCTATGTTGAATTCCTAATTGAACAAACAAAGAATGCAACTTTTTGTACTCAGCACCTAAATCAGACTGAATGGCCTTTATTTTGCAATTAAAGGACCGTTCAACGAGAGTACGAAATTTATCAAAGATGACATAAAGACCAGACTTTAATTTCATAGGGAAGAACCATGTATAACGGGAATAGTCATCCACAAAGATCACAAAATAACGGAAGCCAGAAGTAGATAAAGTGGGCGCAGGACCCCAAATGTCTGTGTAAATAAGATCTAGGACTTGAGAACTAGAGGAAGCAACACGGTGGAGGGGAAAGCGGGCAGATTTGCCTAATTGACACACATTGCATAAAGAATTATGACAACGAATATTATCACGAGACCCACTAACCAAACAAGAACGAAGTATATGGCTAAGAACACGGTTATGAGGATGACCCAGACGATTGTGCCAAGTGGAAACCGAGGCACGAGCGGAAATAAACGCTGACGGAGACGAACTAGGTAATGAAAGTGTGTATAGTCCCCCCGAACTATTGTCCCGAAGAAGTATTTCCTTGGTATTGATATCTTTCACAACAAAAAAGGAGGGGTGAAACTCAAAAAAGACTTTATTATCGGATGCAAACTTCTGAACAGATAATAAAGAATTAGACAAACGCGGAACGTGAAGTATATCAGACAATGTAAATGATCTAGAAGGGGTATTAAAAGAGGCATGGCCAACATGACTAATAGATAAACCCATACCGTCACCGACATGTAAAGTGTCATTACCAGTGTACTTCTCCGATGTAGAAAGAGCAGCGATGTTTGGAGTTGCATGATTTGTGGCTCCAGTGTCCGGAACCCAAGTATGAGAATTTGACGAGGTTTTAGCAACTAAACCATTCTGAAACACCAAATTAGCCTGAGAACCCGGAGCCCCTGAATATCGCCAAAAACAGTTGACTCCCGTGTGACCGAAACTTTTGCAAATTTGACACGGATCATTATAGCGCCAAAAACAATTGGCTCCCGTGTGACCAAAACGTTTACAAATTTGACACAGATCATCATAGCGCCAAAAACAATTGGCTCCCGTGTGACCAAAACGTTTACAAATTTGACACGGATCATCATAGCGCCAAAAACAATTGACTCCTGTGTAGCCGAAACCTTTACAGATTTGACACGGATCATCAAAGCCACATTGCTGACCTCCACGGTAATTAAGGTTGCCATCGCAGCGCTGCATCTTCTTGATTTTATGAATCACAAAACCCTAGCTAACTGATACCAGATGAGAACTGATTGTATTATATTTTCTGAACTTGATTACAATGAGACCAGATGATGTGAATATATAGAATAGAGAGTCACAGTGTGACAATGATAAGAAGTAGAGAGTCACAGTGTGACAAGGATAAGAAGTTCTAAATAGACTCATATACAAAGAGTCCTAATATGGACCAGCGTTGTTTGATACTCATCCTTACCTAATATGGTATTGAATTTTGACAAACGTGGCTTGATGAAATTACTTGGACACGGCAACGACAATAACATTTTTGCTTGTATTAAATTACTCGTATTTTATATACGTGATTCACAAAAAATATATGCGCACTAGTAATATTCATAGTTGCAGTATATAATAATAGTATATAATTTTTTAAAAATTTATAGTTGTAAAATTTATATTATATAAAAAGTATAGTTGTGATAATTTGAGTAATAATTATATACGGTTAATATTATTAAAGTAAGAATTTTAGATATATATGGTAAATTAATAAATATAATTATGATAACATTATATATATATATATATATATATATATATATATATATATATATATATATATATATGTTGGAAAATATAGCTTAAAATGACATAAAATGGCATGTTAAGTGGCTATTTTGTGGTACAATTATCAGTGGGTCCACTTCCGATTTGGGTCGGGTCAAAGTGGATTCAGATTCTTCGTAGTGAGACGAAGAGATTGATATATTGTACGCTCAAAACGGATAATGGGTGAATGAGATATTGATTCTCAAAGTAGACCCATTTGAGTTGGAAAATGAAGGGAAAAAGTGAGCTTTTGTCCCACATTGCTTTGGAATGAAGATTTTCCCCCCTTATATACAAGAGCTCTTTTGAAGCTTGTAGAATTGTATAACATAGAGGCTCTCTCGCGCGGGGGGGGGGGGGGGGGGGGTGCAAATCAAATTCCAACTAGCAGAGATTGAAAAAGGCTTGATTCAAGCCCGAGCTCGTGTGCGCCGGCACCTGGGGGCACGAATGTCGTCCGGAAATTCGCGCATAAGTTATGCCAAACTTCGGTATCAGAACCGAACCGAGAGGTTGTGGTGCACCCTACTCTCGTGCTACAAGAGAGCACGAGAGGGAGGTTGTGGTGCACCCTACTCTCGTGCTACAAGAGAGCACGAGAGGTTGTGGTGCACCGTGAGCACAACTCTCGTGCAACAGAGTCCACGAGAGGTGCAAGGGCCGAAACTGGATAAGGTCGAAAGTTGAGACCGAACCCTGTACGCTAACGGTCTGGAACCCGAAAGTTCTGACTGTTGAGGGGATTGAATCATCAGTTACGGAATTAATTGTCTATTAATTCCAATTTTGAATTCTGTATTCAATTCCCAGGTAGTGGCCTGCTGTTATAGCTGTTGGAAGGCAGCTTTAATGTCATTTTTAATTGCCATAATAAAGGCTATTGGCTCCTTTCAACCCTATATAAGAGAGGGTAGAGGCAGTAGAGTTTTACACACAGTATTACACAACACGAAAGTATAATTTTTCCAGCTTCAAAAATCTCTGCTTCTACTCCTTCTTAGCCATACTGTGTTCATAGCTTGTTTTGCTCGCCGGATTCCTTGTTTGAGTGCTCAAACATTGAATCACTAGCAAGTTTTATCCTGGGAAGCCTAGGCCACAACGCTCCTAGCATCTTTGGGAGGTGGCAAATAAGGTTTTAAGGAAAGAGTGCTCACTTGACTCTTGCAAAAACCCAACACCAAACACTAGCAAAATTTGTTCATCTTTTCTTCCTCTCTTTCCAGAAAATAATAGTCATTTTTATTTGATTATTATTTGTTTTTCTACCAACGGTTCCTACAATCTTAAAACCTTATACCTTGTTTTCCCGTTGGTTGTTTTCTCGAATTTCCTTGAAGAAATGGAGAACCCCGAGTTGCCTATCGTGAACAATGGGGAAGAAAATGTTGTTGAGAACAACAATGGAGGAAACGGCAACAATGTTGCTAATTCCCAAGCTACACCAGTGAACGTTGGTTCACAAGATGGTGGGAGTACTGAGGGATATATTCCCATGTCTCGAGTACCTTCGGTACCGAGTGGTTCGGCTGAAAAGCCGGAGAAGTTCACCGGTGTTGGTTCGAACTTCAAGAGGTGGCAACAGAAAATTTTGTTCTACCTAGCAACTCTCGGCTTGGCAAGGTTCTTGTCCGAGAAGGTTCCCGAGTTGAAGGAACAAGATGCACAATCCGTGATGGCAGTTGGCTATTGGAAGGATTCGGACTTCCTTTGCTGAAACTACATCCTGAATGGATTGTGTGACATGCTATACGATGTATATCGAAAGATAAGCACATCAAAAGCGTTGTGGGAAGCTTTGGATCATAAATACCGAAGTGAGGATGCTGGCTCAAAGAAATTTGTGGTTGGCCGATTCCTCGACTTCAAAATGGTTGATTCAAAAACTGTGCTAAGTCAGGTAGAAGATTTGCAATTAATCTTTGATGAGATTCGTGACGAGGGCATGGTGCTAAGTGAAGCCTTCCAAGTGGGATCTGTGATCCATTTGTTGCCTCGAGGTTGGAAGGACTTCAAGAACTACCTTAAGCATAAGCGAAAGGAGATGAATCTGGAGGACCTGATCCAGCGACTCAGGATTGAGGAGGGGAACAGGACGAATGATAGGAAAGTTCCTATCGTTGTTGGCGCTAAGGCCAATGTTGTGGAGCACGGTAAGAGCTCCAAGAGGAACAAGAAGGACACGCGAAAGCTAGGTCCGAAAGGTGGCGTTGCCAAGAACAAGTTTCCTGGTGAATGCTACAATTGTGGCAAGCATGGCCACAGAGCATCTGAATGCAAGGCTCCAAGGAAAAAGAACAAGAGTTCTGAAGCCAATGTTGTTGGAGATAGCAGTCAGAAGGAGGTCGAGATTAGCCTTTCGGCTATGGTGACCGAAGTGAACCTCGTGGGCTCAAACCCTCGTGAATGGTTCATTGATACCGGTGCAACCAGGCACTTGTGTGAGACCGTTGAGGGTGAAAAGGTGTGGATGGGAAACTCTGCTCTGTCTGCTGTGGAAGGCATGGGCAAGGTGGTTCTGAAGATGACTTCCAGGAAGGAACTAACGTTGAACAACGTGCTGTATGTTCCTGAGCTGAGGAAGAATCTTGTGTCTGGCTCTCTGTTGAACAAGCATGGCTTTCGCATGGTGTTCGAGTCCGACAAAGTAGTTTTGTCCAAGTTAGGGATGTTTGTTGGTAAAGGATATGTAACTGATGGGCGCTTTAAGCTCAGTGTAATTCCTGTTATCAATAAAAGCAAAGTTAATTCTGTTTACTTGCTTGAGTCTTCCAATTTATGGCATGGTAGACTAGGTCATGTTAATTTTAATTCTATGCGTAGATTAATTAGCATGGACCATATTCCTAACTTTAATATTGACACAAATAACAAGTGTGAAATTTGTGTTGAGGCAAAACTAACGAAAGTACCTTTCAAATCGGTTGAAAGGGAAACTGAACCACTAGAATTAATCCATAGTGATTTGTGCGATTTTAGATCGATACAAACGAGAGGTGGTAATAAGTATTTTATCACATTTATCGACGATAGCACACGATACTGCTATGTGTATTTGCTTAAAAGCAAAGATGAAGCCGTTGATAAATTCATTCATTATAAGAATGAAGTAGAAAACCAACTTAATCGGAGGATTAAGAAGGTTAGAAGCCCGAGGTGGTGAGTACGAAGCACCTATTGGTGACTTCTGTGCAAGTGTAGGCATAATACATGAACGTACGGCACCTTACTCACCTCAATCGAACGGTATTGCCGAACGAAAGAATCGTACATTGAAAGATATGATGAATGCGATGCTTATAAGTTCGGGCCTACCTCAAGATGCGTGGGGTGAGGCGATTTTGACAAGTAATTACCTTTTGAATAAGGTACCTCAAAAGAAGCTCGTTAAGACTCCTTATGAGCTGTGGAACGGTAGGAAACCTTCCTACCAGTACCTGAAAGTGTGGGGGTGTCTTGCCAAAGTTTTGGTGCCAACACCTAAGAAAGTAAAGATAGGTCCTAAGACGGTGGACTGTATCTTTATTGGCTATGCACATAATAGTAGTGCTTATCGGTTCTTAGTACACGAGTCCCATAATCCGGATGTACACGAGAACACGATAATAGAATCAAGGAATGCATATTTCTTTGAAAATATATTTCCTTGTAAGTCCAACGAGGGACCAAGTACGTCAAAATGAACGTTTGATGAAACTATGGATAATGATAGTGGGGAATCCGAGAGAGAACCCGAGCTCGAGCCGAGACGCAGTAAGCGGGCGAGAGTTGAAAAATCATTCGGTCATGATTTTCTTACTTACTTGTTAGAGTATGATTCGGGTACTCTAACTTGTTTATTGGAAAACGAACCTGATTTTCTATCTTGTTTGATAGAAAACGAGCCTCGAACGTATGTAGAATCCGTGACTTCTACGGAAGGACCAATGTGGAAAGAGGCTATAAAAAGTGAAGTGGATTCTATCCTACAGAATCACACTTGGGAACTTGTTGATCTTCCTCCGGGTAGTAAACCCTTAGGATCCAAGTGGGTCTTTAAAAGGAAGATGAAACCGGACGGTTCCATCGAGAAGTATAAGGCTAGGCTTGTAATCAAGGGTTACAGGCAACGCGAGGGCCTCGATTACTTCGACACGTATTCTCCTGTGACGAGAATAAACTCCATTCGGATGATTCTTGCCATAGCCGCGCTGCGGAACTTGGAAGTTCATCAAATGGATGTGAAAACCGCTTTCCTAAATGGCGAATTAGATGAGGAAATCTATATGGAACAACCCGAAGGGTTCATGGTTCCGGGCCAAGAAAGGAAAGTGTGTAAGTTAGTTAAATCGCTCTATGGTTTAAAACAAGCGCCTAAGCAGTGGCACGAGAAGTTTGACCATGCGATGTTAACTAACGGGTTTAAAATAAACGAAAGTGACAAATGTGTCTACGTTAAGGAAACGATAGACGGCTACGTCATTCTTTGTTTATATGTCGATGATATTCTCATCGTTGGTAGTAATGATCGGATGATCAAGTCTACCAAGAACATGTTAAATGCGAGATTTGACATGAAAGATATGGGTTTGGCTGATTTAATCCTCGGGATTAGAATCATTAGAAGACCTGATGGTCTCGTGTTGAGCTAATCACATTATATTGACAAAATCCTTGAGAAATTTAACAAGGATGATAGTCAAGTGGCTAGGACACCATTTGATACAAATATTCATCTAACCAAGAACCACGAAGAAGGTATTTCACAAGTGGAATATGCTCGGGTTATTGGTAGCTTGATGTATCTTATGAGTTGTACTAGGCCGGATATTGCCTATGCGGTTAGTAAACTCAGTAGATATACGAGTAACCCCGGTGCTATGCACTGGAAGGCAATAGTAAAGGTTATGAGATACTTGAGGTATACTCGTGATCTTGGACTGCACTACGGGAGATATCCCGCTGTACTTGAAGGGTATAGCGACGCGAATTGGATATCCGATATTAAGGACTCTAAGTCCACGAGTGGCTACGTGTTTACACTAGCCGGTGCAGCCGTTGCATGGAAATCCTCTAAGCAAACTGTGATAGCTAGATCCACGATGGAATCTGAGCTGATAGCCTTGGACAAAGGTTGTGAAGAGGCTGAATGGCTACACCATTTTATAGAGGATATTCCTAATTGGGAAAGACCGGTACCTCCAATATGTGTGCATTGCGATAGTCAAGCCACAATCGGGAGAGTACAGAGTCATATGTATAATTGTAAGTCTAGACATGTGAGTCGTAGACATAATACCATTAGACAACTACTCACAACTGGTGTTGTCTCGATTGACTACGTTAAGTCAAAAGACAATATAGCGGATCCGCTAACCAAAGGGTTAGGAAGAGAAGTTGTGGAGAAGTTGACACGAGGAATGGGTCTAATGCCCTTGGACTAAAAAAGTTCTATAGTGGATACCCAACCTAGCTGGCACCTAGGTTCAATGGGACAACTAAATTATGGAACGGAGCGCGTCACTGTGGGGGTCTCGGACTCCTTACCACTCCTCGTTAAAACAGTGACTCCCGCAAGAGGCTAGCATGTTAATGCTTTAATGATTCTTGAGTATGCGGGATACTCGAGAAAGAATCACCTATGTTAGAGAGAAGTGAGGGTCGCTTCAAAGGAGAATTGTTGGGCACAATTCTTTAGAAACTCTCGCAGAACCAGGAACGGTGACCCACGACCAAAATGGGCACACTCATGAGAGCAAGAGCATGGTTGGGAGATTTCTTTGTGAGATATGTCATTGTCTACACAAACGGCAGTCGGTTCAAAGACATCGCGTTCTACCGTACAGCCAGTAGAGTAAACATGTCTTCACGAGGGAAGGTTCAAAGGGTATAGTGACTCCCTACCTTATCCTATGCAGGGATCGACCGTTTGAACACAGTTGTTTCCGATTTCAAAAATACATCGAAAATCAATTTTTCATTCATGTGGGGGATTGTTGGAAAAAATAGCTTAAAATGGCATGTTAAGTGGCTATTTTGTGGTACAATTATCAGTGGGGTCCACTTCCGATTTGGGTCGGGTCAAAGTGGATTCGGATTCTTCGTAGTGAGACGAAGAGATCGATATATTGTACGCTCAAAACGGATAATGGGTGAATGAGATATTGATTCTCAAAGTAGACCTATTTGAGTTGGAAAATGAAGGGAAAAAGTGAGCTTTTGTCCCACATTGCTTTGGAATGAAGATTTTCCCCCCTTATATACAAGAGCTCTTTTGAAGCTTGTAGAATTGTATAGCATAGAGGCTCTCTCGCGCGCGGGGAGGGGGGGGGGGGTGCAAATCAAATTCCAACTTTCAGAGATTGAAAAAGGCTTGATTCAAGCCCGAGCTCGTGTGCGCCGGCACCTGGGGGCACGAAATTGGCTGGCCTTGCGGACATAAGTTATGCCAAACTTCGGTATCATTTTCCAACTGGTATAGCCACTTGGTTCGGGCAGAACCGAACCGAGAGCACAACTCTCGTGCAACAGAGTCCACGAGAGGTGCAAGGGCCGAAACTGGACAAGGTCGAAAGTTGAGACCGAACCCTGTACGCTAACGGTCTGGAACCCGAAAGTTCTGACTGTTGAGGCGATTGAATTCATCTGTTACGGAATTAATTGTCTATTAATTCCAATTTTGAATTCTGAATTCAATTCCCAGGTAGTGGCCTGCTGTTATAGCTGTTGGAAGGCAGCTTTAATGTCATTTTTAATTGCCATAATAAAGGCTATTGGCTCCTTCAACCCTATATAAGAGATGGTAGAGGCAGTAGAGTTTTACACACAGTATTACACAACACGAAAGTATAATTTTTCCAGCTTCAAAAATCTCTGCTTCTACTCCTTCTTAGCCATACTGTGTTCATAGCTTGTCTTGCTCGCCGGATTCCTTGTTTGAGTGCTCAAACATTGAATCACTAGCAAGTTTTATCCTGGGAAGCCTAGGCCACAACGCTCCTAGCATCTTTGGGAGGTGGCAAATAAGGTTTTAAGGAAAGAGTGCTCACTTGACTCTTGCAAAAACCCAACACCAAACACTAGCCAAATTTGTTCATCTTTTCTTCCTCTCTTTCCAAAAAATAATAGTCAGTTTTATTTGATTATTATTTGTTTTTCTACCAACGGTTCCTACAATATATACACACAAACTGAAGTTTAATGATGTAGCTTGTCAGATAATTTTGTTTGATGAGAATGATAATATAATACTTATAGCACAATATTTATACTAAGGGTTTGAATATGGACCAGCGTTGGTTTGATACTCATTCTTACCTAATATGAGATCAGATTTTGATAAACGTGGGTTGATGAAATTACTTGGACACAGTGCAACGATAATAATATTTTTGTTTGTACTAAATTAGAAATAGCAGTGGGATGAATAAGTGAATACTAGAAATCTAAGGAATAATGGAAATTGATGTTGTATTGTATTGGTTGGATCGATGGTGATTGGCGAATAGATTCTTCATTAATTCCTATATATATTCAACTGGGAGGCTTCCACACGTTAGTGGGTGGACCAGTAGGTGGGAACATTATATTTTGCAATTTGCATGCACACTTTAAATAATTGGACGCATTTAATTTGTCGGATATATAGGATGGTTTAATTTCGCTACGTTGGCAGCGACACTACTCACAAGTAGCATCCAGAAAACAAAAGAGTAGTGCGTACTTTACTGTTTTCAATCATGTCGTGTGGTCTAGATATTTGAGTTGACTTGGTTTAAGTTTGGTCTTTTGATCTTTGTTTTGTTGATTGATACCGCGAAATCACAGCTCAATATGTTCTTCAGATCATATCGCTCTGTCCCTTGGAAGATGCATGCTACTTCCATTCCTCATTTGCATAATTGCATTTCCAGTTTAATTAAAAGTTTTGCACCACGTCCTTTTCTTTTTTTTTTTTTTTTTTTTTTTTTTTCTGTAAATTACGTAGTGCAATATATATACTCAATATTTTTTCTTCGAGTAGTAGGTAATGTGCTTAAAATGTAGAGTTTTTACTTGCAGGATTTTTATTTTTATTTTTTTGGAAAAAAGGAAGGGTGAAATTTCAAGAAACACAAAATAGATCAGTCACCACCGACATAAGGAACCTCAATACAATCTTTATGGACACACGTCGCAAGTTTGGCGTTTGGACAAAAATACGTACAACAAGGCCAAGTTAAACTCTAAACCATAATTCTTCACCAGCTAGTCTGTCACTTAATTTTGTTCATGCAAAACGTGACAACATTTGACATTCCAATCTATTTTGATCTAGATTTTGCACTCAAAAATAATATTGTTCAGAATTCCACCATCCTTAACGTAAAAAAGAGGGCCATTGATCCGGCTAACCACATTGACAGAGTCACTTTGAATAACAGTATTGGTAAAGGCCATTTGCCACGCAACTTTGAGCCCATTAAAACAGCCCAAGCCTTAGCACGCAATCCCCAAGGTTGAGCTGGAAACCAACGATCCATTCTCCACAATGGTTCCTCAAAACACCATCACAACCAGCAGTGTGGTCCTTGTCTTTGCTACTCTCGTCGATGTTAACCGCGATCCAGTCATCTTCCGGTCTGTTCCAGCCAAGGAGAGTCCTCCTTTACAACCTTAAGGTTCTTGTGAATATTGTAGGTTTATTCTACTAGGATGTGATTGATTTTTTTGGGGTGTACTCAAAACCGTTCAACACAGTAATTAATCTCAATTGTAGACATTTTTAATGAGTGGATCATTTGACTTGGAAATTTAAAACGGCTCGTCTGCTCCATACTCAAAATCAATAATTGAGCCATTAACGTTTGGACAGTTTGATTAAAGATAAACAATTCTCTTCCACTCAATCTCATTTACATGTTATTGGGTTGTGAATAGTTGATTTAATTTAAGAGTAAATACCAACGGAGGTCCTCTGACTTTGGTGGCACTGCCACTTTTAGTCCTCAACTTTTAAATCAACCACTTTTAGTCCTCTTACCTTTTGTTTCTAGCCATCTATGGTCCTTCCGTTAAACTTGACCATCTAATGCCGTTTTCTCAAGGATAATTCAGTCCTTTCATAATTAATTTATTAATTATTATGTTTGCCGAGTCATACCGAGATATTCCAACGTCGTTTTGGCACAACCTTCGTACTAGCTTTTGTACGCCATTTTGATTCACGAGCTGGTTTTGTACACGTTCATAGCTGGGAAACCATTGTTTGACTATTCTGATGAGGAAATTAAACACAATAATTAATAAATTAATTATGAAAGGACTTAATTATTTTTTAGAAAACAGCATTAGAGGGTCAAGTTTAACGAAAGGACCATAGATGGCTAGAAACAAAAAGTAAGAGGACTAAAAGTGGTCGATTTAAAAGTTGAGGACTAAAAGTGGCAGTGCCACCAAAGTCAGAGGACTTCCGCTGGTATTTACTCTTAATTTAAAGTCTGTATATATGTGGTTGTGTTCACACGTACCAGCTTTTTGAGTATGGTCTATGTTGAGTGAGAGTGTAGTGGACGTAGCAATCTCTTTGATATTTTGTCCCCTTGGGATATGATTAAAGCAAAAAAGGAAAGGAAATTCATTTGTCATTCCAAGGAAATTTCATAACCCCTTTGACGGGTAATGCTTTCTCTATCGCAGTCTTTGTACTGGTCGTGCTTTTGAATTATTGACATCTAGAGCGCACGTAGTAAACGGACTTTTTTGAAAAGCAGAAAATTAAATATACATGGAGTACGTCTAATTAGCCATACTAGCATAATTCATTCACTTGAAAATATGAACAATATTTAACCTAATAACGTAAAACAATTGATAAACGGTGCGGATTACTAATATAATTCTAAGATCAAATTTAATGATTAACTAACTTTGGTATTAATAGACTATGTTAAATAAGAGCTTTGCACTTGCATGACTTGACTTGGATTTAGATTAGTTTCGCCCACACCCTGACCCGACGCCGTTGGTACGTGAGATTCAATCACTAATCATTCTTTTCAAGTTTGAGCCCTATGACCAACTGAGGTGTCCATGCGAGCTAAATTAATTTCACAGTGATAAGACTATTGGATGTTGTACAAACATATGGAGGCATTGCATTTGATTTTTGTCATTTATAAATAACTATTCCATACATTTCATTTTATGTGTCTTGTTTGGTTAATGAGGTCGACTTGACATAAGTTATTTTAAATTCAATTTTTTCATAACATGAAATTTAGTATTAGTATATAAATTTAATTTAATTTATATATTTAGAAATTACATTACAAGTACTATAAAACACAAAAATTTAAATTTAAAAATAATTAATTAACACTAATAAAAAATAAGAAAAGAAGAAATAGTTAATTTGATAAATGAATAGTAAACATGATAGGTAAAATATGACAGGTGGAGTACTTATTTGATAGTGCTGTATACTAACTATTTTGACTCTGTTTGGAGCATAAAAAAAGTTTTTAATATAATATTCACTAGCATTGTTGTTAACATCGTCGTCAATTGTATAGTAGATGGACCAGGACTATGTGGTCTAATGGTATCAGGGTTGGACTTCCATTTGGAAGATTATGAGTTCAAGCCTCAGTGGAGGCGTTATTGGTTCTTTGTGTTTCAGTAGGTTGAGAAAGTATATGAAAGTATATGAACAGATACTACAATGTAATAGAGCCAGTAACTTTCAAAAAAAAAAAAAAAGTATAGTAGATGGAATCAATTCTATATTATAGTCTTCTCCGGCCGTATGTATAGTATATATTGTTAAACGTACTAATTTAACCCCCGGTGCACGGCACGGCATGATGGAGTTGTATATATAGAGCTCCAAGTTAGGCAATTAAGGATACATAAAACACAACACATAAAGCAAGCTAGCTAGCGAGGTAGCGAATTGAAATTAATAATAATTATTTGAAATATAATTAATATGATGAGGAGCAACGGGAAGCATGAAAATGGCAGAGTGAAAAGCGAGGATCGAATTGGAAGCAGGAAATGGGTTCCGAAGCGCATAATTCTGGTGCGCCACGGGGAGAGCTTTGCGAACGCGGATGTAAAGGTGTTCAGCACCACCCCCAACCACATGATCAAGTTAAGCCCAAAGGGCATCGCCCAGGCCCGCAACTGCGGCCATTTGATCAAGCAATTGGTCTCCCAGGAGGATGATGAGGATTGGAAGGTGTTCTTTTACGTGTCCCCCACTGCCCGAACTGTGGAGAGTCTGAGAGAGATGGGGCTCGCATTCCCCAAGCGTCGGGTGGTGGGCGTCAAGGAGGAGCACGCCCTCAGAGAGCAGCATTTTGGCAACTATAATGACCCCCCAGCTATATACCGGATTAAAGATGAAAGAACCACCTATGGGAGGTTCTTTTACAGGGTTCCCGGAGGTGAAGCAGGCTGCGAGGTTTATGATCGAATTTCAAGTAAGTATAGTATTATATATTTTAAGCCCTGTCAAACAGAGCTTAGCTCCACTTTACTTTAATTTATAGCTAGAGGATCATATATATTAATTACTTCAATTCAATTGATCGAATTATATATATATATATATATATATATACATACATACGTATACAGGTTTTGTTGAAGGTTTGAAGAGGGATATAGACGCAAACAAGTTCGGGCGGGGGGTGGATGATGATGATGATCCGGCAATTCCAAGTGAATCGTCGCTGAACCTGGTAATCGTATCCCACGGATTCACGGCCCGCGTGTTTCTGATGAAGTGGTTCAACTGGACGGTGGAGCAATTTGAGAAGCTGAACAGAATGAAATCGTCAGAGTTTCAAGTGCTGCAGCTGGGGAAAGGAGGAGGAGAGTACAGCCTGGCTATTCACCACGACGATGCCAAACTCATGGAGTGGGGACTTTCAGCTGAGATGATTGAGGACCAAAAGCGGAGAGCCGCAGGGGGGGAATTGGAACACAAATATTGCCAATGGGACACCCACCGTTTTCTGCACCTCTTCAGAGATTCATCAGATTCCGAGGATGATGATGATGAGCAAAACGCCCGCAGTTGATCGAAATCCAGGCAGGAATTTACGTTGATTGTTGATGTGGTATTGTGGTGTCCGTGTCCCTATACCTATTAGCTAATAGCTGCTAGCTTCTAATAATAAATTTACCTGCTGCACTCTGCTGTTGTATCTTCCTTCAATTCACCCCTATTATTCAATAAACTTGCATCTTCAATTCATTTTATTTTAGAGCACCCCTATTATTCAATAAACTTGCATCTTCAATTCATTTTATTTTAGAGCACCCCTATTATTCAATAAACTTGCATCTTCAATTCATTTTATTTTAGAGCAATCCCAATGTCGTAAAGTAATGTAATGGTTACATGGATAATATATACTCCGTATTATTTATCAATACAATGTATTTCTTTTCTTTGCTTTTTTTTTTTTTAAAGAGATTTAGAAATTTTTTGAACCAAAAGAACAAATATCAATTACCTTCCCATGAGGATGGGTGATTCATGAGTTCCATGATACAGATCAACATGCGTTATAAAATATAATTAGACCTTCAGCCTTTAAAAAATTTCAATTAAACACATGAACTTAGTACAATTGTCCATCTAAGTCTTATTTACTATTATTTACTTCTTAACTCTGTCACCTACCACTAGGAGAGTGCAGCGGAGGAATCTAATCGGTTTGGATGAGTAGAAGCTCAAACTGTTCGGATTTCATATTTTATTATTTAATTAAACCCAATTATGTTTTTAAATGTATACTAACCTTTCGATTTTATGTTCCTTCAATTCGGCCGGATATCCGAATAGAATTCAAGCAGTATTCATCAGAAAAAGAATTAATAAATTTTAACAAAAGTCTTGAAAATTGAAACATATATCATATTTAATATTTTGTTTTCATATTTTCAAAATTCTAATAAAGTGTATACTCCCATACTTGTATAATCATGTACTAAATTATTAATATATAAGTATATTAGCAACTTATTAATTATTATACAAAACTGAAAATTTGAAATACAAAATTACTATGTAGTTTAATGGTATCCGGGTTGGACTTTCATTTGGAAGATTATAAGTTCGAGCCTCAGTGGAGGCCTTATTGGTTCTTTGTGTTTCAGTAGGTTGAGAAAGTATATGAACAGATACTACAATGTAATAGAGCCAGTAACTTTCAAAAAAGAAATACAAAATTACTATGAATAAAATCTACATATTTACAATTTTCACATTACAAAAAATTTAGAAGCCAACTACTAAGTACTAAGTAATAATAGTATCAAATTATCCAAATTTCAAATCATGATTTACAGATTCAACATTCATGATTCATCCACAAAATATCAAGCCATCAAGCTATTATCTATATATCCATTTCCTATTACATTCCAAAATCCAAAACCTACTCTTCTTCTTTGAAAAGTTGAAAAAATTAGTAAAGTAAATAAGCAAGTAACATGAAATAATTAAACACTAGATAATTATAAAGTTCGCTCAGTAAATTTCTTGTCCATATCAATATTTGGATTAAGGGCAAATCGCTACAACAATTCTGGGTGTAGCTAAAAAAAATGCAACATCATCATGAACATTGAGCAACATATCAGCTTAATCATTCTTTTAGATCATAGGTGGAAGCTTCATTATTGCCAAAGGGACAAACATACTAAATTTTTTCAAATAGAAACATTACCAAATTTACAAAAGTGCACAAGGAGCTTAAGGCAACAACTTACAAAGTTACCAAGCCTCAAAATAGGAAGTAGTGGGCAACATTACCATTTACCAGTGCAAGGGCAGCAACTAACAAGTTAACAAGTCTCAAAAACTGAGGCAGAAATTAGTTGCATTTGACAAGACAATAATAATTAATTAATTTGAGACACATGTAATATAAAGAATAAAATTACAGGAATTGTAGGCAGTGTAGAACCACTAGTCTTCCCACTTTCACCATCAGCACTTGACTCTGCAAAATAAGAATTACAAGAATGTGTAAAAAAAAAAATTTACAGGAAAGTGTAGGAAATGTTACTTTGTTCAAATCTCTCAAATTCTTCCAGATTTTCCTCACTACATAATGGGGTATTTTGGTAGCCTAAGCCAATCCTGAATACAAACCAAAGCTTCCACAATTTTTGGAGTTGATGAACTCCTAAAATGATCTAAAACCCTCAGCTCCTAGGTGTACTGAAAGCAAGATTCTGAATAAATATTTGAGATTGGTATAGGCGTATAGCTAGGACATCCCTAGCAAGTTTAGAAAGAATAGGAAAACTTTTATACTTAATCTTCCACCACCTAAATATATCAAAAGAGTTTTTCTCTTCAACTATTACTTCACTCAAGTAAATATCAAATTCAATCTTTTTCTTACCCCTACTTTCTAATCTTTGGTTTTTATTTTTATTGTTATTTTGGACTTCAACTTGGTCGCCTTCCCAGGCGAAGGAGAAGGCAAACCAGTTGATCGCCTTCTCCAAATGCGACCGACGACTGTCTAGTCGCCGGTGATTATTATCGAAAAGTGTAAGAAATTTCTTCAAAATCTTAGATAACATGTAATTATAGATTGCCAATTGATTTCTGAACTTGCATGCTTGATGTTTCAAAATAATAAATTTATGAATTTAATTGTAATTTTTGAAAGTTTAAAAATAACTTTTTGAATAAAATTCAAAGACTTATTTAACTCTTTTTTCTTTAATCAAAATTATAATTATTTAGTGAATTTCAAATAGTGACTAAAATAAGGCAACAAACCACCACTTTATATCCCAAGGCATTTTTTTTTGAACCAAACGACGGAACTCTTTTGGGTCTTGCCCAGCCCAACGCAGAATGCATTTTATCTCCAACTGGCTTCTCCTTTAGGAATCCATCATTCATCAATGGCAAACAACGAAGAAGAAGAGAGAACTCTGGAGGAGCAGTTGGAGCTTCAGCTACAAGAACAGAACGACTCTCTCCGCGACCTCACCGAAGCCCTCTCTTCCGATCCTTCCAATATCGAACTCCTATCGGTTCGCTTCCTTTTACCTTTTAGCCCCCTAACCTAACTAGGGTTTCATTTTCTATATTTCTCTCTGCTATGCCTATGCCTATTCTTGTAAATAATGTTCCATGACTTTTGTTTTTCATTGTTTACATGAACACCCACCCCCCCATTTAATCTTTCCCAACTTCTTTCAATTAATTAATTGATCTAGGCTGACTAAATTTTCAAGTTGCAACTTCTACTAATTTTGGAACAAATACAATAAGTTATTATCTCCTAAAACAGTTGAATTTAGGTGGAACAACCACTTTTCTCCTCATAATACCCTCACCCTTTTAATTGCCTAAAATGCTAGGATTTGGTATCTTTGTTCAACATTTTGATCTTGAGTAGAAAGACCTTTTTCTCATTTTCATTGAGAATTGAGGAATATGGTAGAATGCATACAAACCAAACCCAGGACTATACATCTGGAAGACATGGCACCAATGAATTTGTTAACTCTTGTATTCTTGTTAGGTGCAGCAACCTGAATGAAGTGGCTTAATGCAAGATAGAACCTTAACAAATATGGACACTATTTACTATTTCATATGGTGTTTACTTTTATGAACGTACGTATTATGCTGAATATAATTGTGTTGTATAGAAACGTAAACAGAACTCTGAAACAATTATATACTATAATGTTATGCATGCATTGTATGCCTGGCAGTTCACTGAACTGCATTGAGGTCATGTGCTGAAGGTCAGATTCAGACAACTTTAAGTTGCCCTTTTCCTTTTATCTTTTTTCTCCTAAATGTACCTTAATGTTTTTATTTATTTATTTTTTTTTAAATTTTTTTATAAGAACAATGTCACTTATTCTGATGCTATTAGGCGTAGAGTTGATATCATTGATGTTAAAATAGTAACACTGCATTATTGCTTCTGCTAGTTTTGCACACTGTTTATTCTTGATTTTTGATAATATTAAATCAGGTTCAAGAAGAGATTATACAGTCTATCAAAGAAGTGGAGGAAGCGCTACTTCACCTGAAACGCGCAAGATTACTAAGAGAAGTTGATAATGCTATACAAGGGTCCAAACATTTTTCTAAGGATGCCGAGGTTGAGCCTCTTGATTCAAAAGTTGTTGAAGTACATCCCTTTCTGGATCAAAATTATTCAGATGTTGAAGCAGAACCACATGCACTTGTGGATCCAAATTATTCCGTTGGATCAAAATGTAGGTTCCGCTCTACTGATGGACGATGGTATAATGGATTGATTTTGCAGCTGGAGGGTTCTAATTCTGCACTGGTTTCATTCCTGACTCCCACATCTGAAAGCATGCTGGTGGGTACAATTTCCTTTTTGTCATGTTTCTATGCTGCCATTTTTCTTAGCTTCATAAACATTTGTGGAAGGTGAACCTCTAAATTAATCAAGTCAATGATATGCCGGGTTTTAGTGGCTTTTTTTTTTTTTTTTTTTTTTTTTTTTTTTTTTCTCATTATTTAAAGGTGTGCCATAATATTAAGCTTGGTGGATCTCAATACTGTATATTGATCAAATAGATGCACTTGCTTAATAATTTGGCATGCATTGCCTCAAGTTGGTTCTTATATGTTATTTAAGGCCCGCCATTGTGATTGCCATACATGAAAATGATCACATAGAATATGAGTTGTGGTTGGTGTTAAGTTTGGAAGATTCTCATTGTAGAAAATAAAGTGATTACTGATTACATAATGAAATGTTACCCATTCCAAATAATGAATTCTAGATAATATATTGCATGGAATTTTGGTGTGTTTTCTGCCCCCAATCCCTACCACTCACCCAGTCAACCTTGTTTGTTTGCACCATATGTTGCTTTGATCAATTGCCCAAATTCCATCATATGTTCTACTTGTATGAAACATTCTTAAAAGTTTTGTTAAAGCAATAAAACATTTTAGGATGAGTTATTCTCAACATTGAATATCTTAGTAAACTATGTGACCTTTTGTGAATTCTAGCTTATGATGAGCTTTTACAAGCTCACCCTTTTCTACATTTGTTGGAATCATACAAGTCAACCCACTTGAAGTCTACACTTTTTACTTAGTATGCCTGTTTGAAGAGTGCCATTTTTCATGGCCTTAGAGGGCAGGCATACAAGAATTTTCCTCTCAGTTTACTATGTAAACAGCACTTCTATGTTAGTCACGCCTTCTTTTGTATTTTTAATTTTTTAATTTTTTGTTAGGTTTCATTTAGATATTGATGTGTTCATTTATCTTTTCAGTTTTTGACCTTTTTCTTGTCCATCTTTAAGTTTCTTTATGTTAATCATATCATTTTGATCCTGTAAAGTTCCACTTGAAGCTTCTTGAAAATACTCATTGCCTATCCTATGATGTTCTTTCTGTATATATGCTATACAGTTCTACTGGAATATGTTATCATATCTTTTGCTCCGCACTATATTATATACTTCGTCTTCATGGAGGTATTTATCTTTTCTTCTCTGTGACTTGTACTCTTAACCTTATTGAAGGATGGCATCCCCTTGCCATGGGACAATGGGCAATCAGGTTGGTCAAAAAGCATGTCCATTCTAAAAGTATAAAACTATATATAGCTTAAGTTATGCATATTAGACATCTTTTAACATCTTATTGTTTTACTGTATAGAATACTTAAAATTTAGTAGCATCATCATACTAATGATAGATCACCCAAGTGCAGATGTGCAAGTTCTTTCTAAAGCAGCGTTGTCGGTTTGGTAGTAGTTGCCGCTTATCGCATGGTATGTTGAAATGCAGAAGTAACCCTGACAAGTGGATCTTAAAAAATTTGGTTTAAGAGACGATGACTACACAGAATTGTGTTTCCATTTACTTGGAAAAGAAAAATATAGTAGGTCATGAAGTAAGCAGCAAAACAAAAAGGAAATTTGGTTTATTCAGAACTAAAATGGGTAGTGTAGAACTGTAGACTTTCTTCATGCAAACAGGGAATATGCTGAAGTTTCTAAAAGGTTCTAAACTCATGTCTCTGATACCACTAAAGTGGTGAGGAATGGTAGCATACTTTTAGACTGAGTAATAGAAATTTTTTTTGGAGCTTGCTGCAAACTATAATGTTATGAATAGAGGGATTTTTTTTTACTTCTAGTGTTTTCTTTTCTACAACAGATTTCGGAGTCTGGCACACTTAAATGTGTGGAATAAAATCATGCTTTATTTATAAGTTATTGGTGTAGAAACTTATAATTATTGGAATGTTGAATTGTTGATACTCAACATTGAACTGGTTTCAAATGCTTATATTAATGCAGCTCTGCTGATAATTGAATTTTTTGCTGTTATGATCCATAAAGTGTATAAGCTTACTGATAGCAAGTTGTTATCTCAGGTATTCATGTCCCAATATCTTCCCTAAAGAAGTTTGTCCCTACTGTATGGGGTCCATCAATGGTAGGGTCCAGTATTTGGGCTCTGGCAGATAGCAAGGTTGGCCTTTGGAGAGAAGCTGAACTGGAATCTTGGGACGAGAATCTCAAACTGGGGCATGTCGTATTCCGGGATAATGGAAGCTTTGTAAAACTTGGGGTGGAGTCTATTTCTCTTTCTGAGTATGCAGAGGTGAGTGATGAAGAGGAGAGTTGTGCAGGTTCTGAGCAGTGTGATTCTAGTGACTATGAGGAGGAGGATAGTCCACAAGGATTGGGATTTGTAGGAAGTACAAACCTGCAAAGTGGTGTCCAGACAGAGACTACACTTTTTGCTAAGTGGGAGAATCACACCCGAGGCATAGCTTCCAAGATGATGGCAAATATGGGGTACCATGAAGGAATGGGGTTAGGTGCTACTGGACAGGGGATGTTGGATCCTATTTCTGTAAGAGTTCTACCATCAAAACAATCTCTTGACCATGCTGTTGAAGGTCAGAAAAATGAAGAAGCAAAAGAGCATCATGGAAAGAAACGGAGTAGGGGAGGAAAGAGGAAACGCGAGAAAAGGTTTGCAGAAGCAGCACGGGCTGCAAAAGAGGAAGAGGAATCAAAACCAGATGTGTTCACTCTTATTAATTCCCAGCTTGCAGTTCATGCTGAAAGTTTAAATGGGAGGTGGTCTTCTTCGAAGAAGCATGAGAATAGAGGAAACGGAGGAGGAGAGGCAAAGAAAGAAGGAGGTAGGCGGGGTCTACTTGCTTATGAAGATGAGATAAAAGAGTTGAGGATGCGTGTGGAGAAACTGGAAGAGATGGCGAATAGGAACAGGAGAGAGAAAGTAGTTTTTGAAGCAGCTATGAGGAAACTGAATGAGACTCGGAAAGCTCTGGGTGATGCTGAAGCTGCTCATGCATCTGCTTCGAGCCAAGTTGTGAATAAGGAAAAGGAGAAGAGATGGCTCAAGTTTTGAAAGAATTGCTTGCTTTGCTTGCATGTGTGGTGCGGCTTATTTTGATATGGTATATGCAAGTGTAACTGTGTAAGCAAAGCCAGCCACGGCGAATTAGTTAGTAGGTTTAAGATTAAGTTTGATAGTTCACATTATTATTGTTATTGTTGGTGAGAATTGAATTTGATGGATAGGATAGGATAGGGATAGGGATAGGGATAGGGATAGGGAATGTAATGAAAACAGAGAATAAAGAGGAGATGCTTTACCCTCCATGGAAGTCAGGCAGGTATGAGATATGCCTATATTCAGACTAACGCAAAGCAATACTTTTCTTGATGGAGAGATGAGAATTGAAGAATCCCTCCTTGTCCCTGTGTAGTATAACTAAACTACACTTGTTATTGTTCAGATAGATCAGATCAGAGAGCACAAGAGAGACAGAGATAGGCGTGGATAATATCTAATAACAAGTCACAACAATGATAGACTGGGCTCCGGAGCTACTGGGATTGATTCTGTTTATCCTACTCTCCCCGGGAGTGGTTTTTCAGTTACCGGGAAACCACCGACACGTGGAGTTCGGCAGTTTCACCACCAACGGAAAAGCCGTCATCGTTCACACTTTGATTTTCTTCGTCGTCTTCACCATACTCATTTTGGCTCTTCGAGTGCGAATTTTCTTTGGCATGTGATGTCAATCTTTTTCTTTTTACTATATTCCCATTCCCATTTCTTTTTCTTTTTTAATTATTATTCAATTCAATACGTCGGGTTTTTATATAACAATTATATTCTGTAATATAATGGCAAATTTAATTTGTTAGTTGCCACACGTACTAGGATTCGTATTTTACTTGGAATTGAATAATGATTATTAATTGATTAGTACACTCACTGCCAGTGCCATGCATTTTTTTACTATCTCCGATCCGTCCGCACAAAACAACTAGGAAATAAGGGGTGTATTTATATATGCATGCACCTTGTTTTGAAAAAGTATGCGCCTTAAGTTTCGAACTGATACAGATATATCTTAAGTACTGAACTAATGCACCTTAAGTTTCAAACTTATGGACATTAAGTATTGAACTAATGCATCTTAAGTTTCAAACTTATGCACCTTAATAAATAGCTTGCCTGAGTGCATGACATTATTTACACATGTTTTGGTACCGGGGAAATTAAGAGAGATGTGATAATTATAGTGATTAGTGAAAGAGGTGGGCAGGCATTTATATACACGTACATTTCCATGAACAGAATCTCATGTGCTGATTCTTGTACCACAGAAATTTTGTAATGTAACAAATTGTATCTATCATTCTATCTATCTATACTGTGAGTCTGATTGCGATATCAAAAAGATGCGATGCGATGCTATGCTATGCTATGCTTCAATCAACTATATCGTGAGCAAATTGGAAACAAGTTGTAGCTTTATAGGTGTGTCACAGAGGCCGCAACAGCGGGTAATCTTCCAGAAGTTGTCGCTCTGATAATGTGTCATTTTCATTTTGTGGAGTCCATAACACCTCAACTGCCTGCAAAGAGGTTGGTTAGTCACAAAATGAGGTACAGGGAGAAAAATAGGCCACCCATCAGTTCTCAATAATGTCTTTTACTTTGCTTACCAGTGTTCTACTTGAGGGAATAGAGGCAATATTTTGCAATGCTTCCTTCAAATCTCCACTGCCATTAATGGTAGGCAGCTTATAAGCACCTTCAGCAGCCACCAAGATAGTTACCTGAACAATAAAAATAGTAAGAACAAATTGATATTGAGAACAGGAGAATTGCATAGCAATGAAAACAGGATTATTATGCAGCATAGCAGTTGATGTAAAAATAGATCATACAACACAATCACGGGGGCTGGATGCCTGAAGCCAAAGCAGATATGATGCTTTTCTTTTTGTATCTTAATGGGAAGGTGCAGCAGTGCAATTCTTAAGATTCCTCTTCAGTCTTTACTGATTGCTTAATTTTAGAGGCCTATTCACCCACTTTATTTATTTTTATTTTATTTAATTTTCCTTCTAGTAACCCTTCTCTACAATTAAAAAGTATATTAAGAATTTTAATCCTTACCACAATATATTCATTGCTGAATGCATTTGCTCTCTGGCTCATCGAACTTTGCCTTTTAATGTTATTCACATTGACAAGTGTTTCTTCATCAAATTTACCACGCTCCTCAATTGAGAGCTGATTGAACCGTTTCTCACCTGCTTCCATGCTCTTTTTAACATCAACCTATATACAAGGTAGAATAAAGTATAAGGTTTAATACGCTCAAAAAGGGGAGAGAGGGGTTCCTAATGCATTGTTTTTAAAAGATGAGCTGTGAAAATTTAAGTGCAACCACTAAAATTTCAACAAGATAACACAACAAAGGGAAGAACAAAACAGTGATAGCCAAGCTAACAGGGCCTTATTGAACCCAAACTTAGAATAGAAAGTAAACACAGTTGGAGCTATGTACTTTTTTCATTATTCCACAGACCATTAATAAAATATGTTTTAGCAATGTCAATAAGGAATTAGATGGCTTACAAAAAAGAGTGTAATGTTGTTCAATTTGAACCACTGATCTTCAAGGATAGTAGTTCTTTTGTTTGCCTTATGTCCCAGGGAAGCTAAATGATCTACACATCTATCTGTTCCCTTCCCAGAAAGTATGTTGAATGTCAGGCTTCTTAAGAAGGTTCACCAACTCTATCGGTGCTGTCATTTTTAATTGCTCTTATGAGAGCTATTGCATCAATTTCTACATCAATATTGGAGATTTGTCTTTCTTTGAATAAACAGATCCCCTCACAAGCCCCCATAACTCAGCTAAGTCACTCTCTGTTCTGCTAATATTTACACCAACTCAATCGTGATCTCTAATCAATCCACCTGCACTAGCTTTGTGAGGGCATCCACGAACCTAACCATCTGGATTTAGTTTCAAGTGCCCATGACATGGAGAATTACATTTAATATGCTTAGGAGTACTGAACAGCTTCATGGAAATTTTTATCAAACCGGCTTTGAGCATGCATGCATGTGCAAATGTTGGGTGTGCCCTGTACAAGGTGTAGGCATGAGCGTGTTCTGTCATGTGTGTGCACGTAATTAAAGACCATACTTGACACTGTAGTATCTTTTTTGAGTTTTGGTGCCTTAAAATTTTTAATTCTTTCAGCCCCAACAAAAGAAAAAGAGAAAAATGATCACACCCCCACCAATAGCAGAACATCCCCCCCCCCCCCCCCCACCCACCCCCAAATAATAAAATAATAAGAATAATAAAGAAACAGTTCTAAAGTTTGAAAATATAATTTTGGGCCATCTTTGTCCTGGCTGGCTGGTGAGTGCCAAATCCCACAAATTTTTAGGGGCATTTTGTGGCAAATTTGGGATTGGATTTGTTCTTATTGTGTGCAAAATGCCTTGAATTGTAAATTGTGACAAAGGACCGACTTTGAGACATTTTTATGTTTCGTAGGGAAATAGGGCTAAAGCAAGGGTAAAATGGACAAAATGGAGCAAAAATGGAAAGGAAGCAAAAGTATGCTATTACAAGCTTTATTACGCACATAACAAGTCTCGTAATGCCCATGATCAGAAGCCCAGTTCTGCTATTACGAGCTCTATTACGCTCGTAAAGAGGGTCGTAACAAGGAGCATTAGAAAGTCAGTTCTGCTAATAGCCCTCATAGCGGAGAGCATCAGAAACCCATCTTTGCCACTATGAGCGGTGTTACACTCGTAATGGGTCGCGTAACAACCAACATCAGAATCTTGTTCCTGCTGTTACGAGGCACGTTAGGCACGTAACGAGCCTCGTAACACACTAACACAGGGGAATCCGGAACCTATAAAAGGGAGAAGTTAGAATTTTCAAAGGAGTTTTTACTTTTTCTAGGTTTTCCTTAGACTAGCTTTAGACCTCTTAAAACACTTTTAGCTTTTAATACTTGTCAATTTCACTTTACAATTACAAGATTTACTTTCAATTGCACATTTGGATCAAGGATTGAAGAATTTCCAATTCAATAGATAAGTTTCCCTCCATTTACATTTCTTGCAATTTTGTCTTGTGCTTTGATTAGTGCTTTATTATCTTGTGTTTATGATGGATTGTGCTTTCATTATTGAATTCCTTGTTATTTCATCCTCTATGATGTGTGAGTAGATTCCTTTGGAGGGTGATACGGATGTAGACTAGGGTTTTAGGCATTGTGGTCTTGAATTGGTTGACTAGGGGGGATGAGACTTGATGTGATGATGTTGATCAACATGATTGGGTCCCGATTAGGAAGTGACAATCTAATCTATGCTCGAGGGATTGATCAACCATGCTTGGCCTTTGATAAAATGCCTCTTAGCCATTTATGAGGCATTAGAATGTCCTTAAGTGCTCTAAGGGTGTAGAATGACCTTGAGAAATGCTTCCTTCTAGTTCATATGGCATCCTTCATCTAATCAATTAAATCTCTCCCTTATTCCCGATTCAATCACGGTATTTAATCCTAGTTGGATTTCCTATTCCCTGCCACCTTTCTTTTATTGTGTTATCCTATCTCTTTCTTTATTGCATTCATTATTGCACTCTTCAAACTCTTTGCTTGGGGTAGATATCCCATAGTAGGACTAGTACCTTGTGCTTGAGAAACAAGCCACTCAATTCCTACCGGTGGTCCTTCGAGAACGATACCCGTGTGAAGATACCCTCAACACAATCACACCCCCACTATACCACTTCCATCACTAGCCATGAATAATCAGACCCAAGGAATGGTGGGATACAAACCCTGGGTATTTACACCTGGGTCATTTTGTTATTTTAAACTAAGTATTTTTATTCTTAGTCCACCTCTAATGCCCCATTTTGTGAGTCAAGTTCTCAATCCCATCACTGTTTATTTTACACCAAACATAGGATTGCTAATCAGATCCTACCTAATCCCATCAAATCTTTACTGGAAACCATGATAACCCTTAAGAAGTAGAATAAAAACTTGTTCTCTCGCATATTCTTCCAATTTTATTTCACTATAGAAGTATGAGAAATACATTAGAAAATCACCAGTCCAAGATGAAACAAGGAAGTCACTTGTCAAAAAAAAAAAAAAAAAGAGTGAAAAGAAGTTACTTGCTCTGTTCACATTTCACAACAATAACACTTTATAAACCTAAATCACACATCACAATAGGCAAAAGATAAGGAACGAAAAGGAAGTAGTGCCACGACTTACAGATGAATAAGCTGAGATGCAATATTCAGGATGGCGAAGCAAGGCTAAAGTTGTCTCTGCGGCCAGAATGAAAAAGGTGCAAGTAATTAGTTATGCCACATACTACTGAATACAAAGTTATACCAAAATGAATATATAGCCAAAACAGGTAAAGAATAAAACTAGAAGGAAAACAGTATTTTGTACAGGGAACAACTAAGGAACTGAAAACAAACTTGAAATGCTCAATGAATACAATTACCTGTCAATACATAGCTTAATCCCTCTGGTGTGGATGTATCAGCTACTTCTGCAATCCGGTTCAAGTCCCTCTGAAGTGATCTACCCAAGCCCAATAAGCCAACCTGAAGAAAATAATGAACAAAAGCATTGTAAGAAAATGTGTCAATATTTGTGAAGGAGCGATTGGAGAAATGTGCAATGAAAATGCAGCCAACAACTCCACATTAGAGCAGGTTAGACCTATAGCATTTTGTTAGGCTCACATCTCTATTTGTCATTTCAATAAAAACACAAATGTTTCTTAGTCCTTAGCAAGCACATTATAAATTATAGGCATGAAGGCAATATTTTTGTATATATTACGGTAAAACTGTTTGCTTTTTCACATGATTCTACTCTGGCATTTTAGCTGGAACAGATAATATATGCATGCCTAAGAGAGAAAAGCCTCTAAAAATGTCCCAGCAGAGATGCAACAAGAAGTAGAAACAACAAGACTATCCCCTTTTCTTCTTCTTGTGTTCTGAGCAACCATGGAATTGAAGACAAGGCAATTCAATACAAATAAATGCAAAAAAGTTAAAACTATTAACAGCAAAAAAAAAAAAAAAAAAAATGTAGAAAAGAAAAGAGTATTTGATATAGCATACCTGCAGCTTAAGGACAGTTGTTTTGTCAGTAGCTGTGAGCACACTGCCCTCAGACCTGTCGGATAGGAAGCCAGAGACGAGAATGAAAGCAGCGAAGCTCATCAATATGAGAAAGAAACTGGAACCAACCCCAACAGCAGGACCTACGTAAACCCCACCTCCTCCTCCAAATCCAAAAGGGGAGGGGGCATAGTAGGGCGCGGAATACGAAAAGCTGGGGCCCGCAATCCGGGTGGAGTAACTCCTGGATGAGGATGAGGAGGAGGAGGAGGAAAAAGAGCGTCCGCCGACTCTGCCGCCGGATGCGGCCAACGCCGAGTTAGGATCGTACATTAAAAACAAACCGACAAGCAGGGCGGCCACCGCGGGCTTACGCAAAGCCTTGAGGGCATTCACAATACCTCTTGCCACAACCTCAAACGGGTGTCCATTATTATTATTATTATTATTGATTGGGCGCACCACTTTATTGAGAAGCTTAAGCTTAGCAGAATTGTGATCCTCCTGGGTGGAAGATTTAGAGTTGGCGAAGAGGCATTTGAGATTGAATTTCGAATAGGGTCTATGAAGCCTCCTAATGGTAGAGGGGGAATGTGACAAGGAGGGGCCCCCGTAAAGAAATCGAATTGGACTTGGGGGCTGCACTAAATGGTGGTTCCATTTGAGGTTTGATTCTAGCAAAAATGGAGCAATCGCCATCGCCATAAGCACCGAAGCAGAGGAGATACTGAAAATGGGTTGAAGAACAGAACAGATATTTTTGGAGGAGAGAGAGAGAGAAGAGTAGTAGAAAGAAAGAAGACCACTCTTCTCCAGAACCAGAAGGAGGGAAACCAAAGCTGTGGCCTCCGGGGGTGGGTGGCTCAAACCAAATTGGAGCCGAACGTGTGGGTAGATTTGAACCTCATCCAGTCACCCTTTAGATTTTTTTATTTTATTTTTTTTCTAATAATACTTCATTACTTATTAAAGAGTAAATACCCAAAATGGTCCCTCGACTATAGCTAAATTCACAAATTGGTCCTCAACTTTCAATTGTAACCAATTAAGTCCTTAACTTTGCAATTTTGACACGATTTGATCCTCCATCTATTTGACCATTTGTTGACCGTGATCGACGATCTCCAGAAGAACCTTCAGCTTCGTCGGAGCACGTGGAGGCCTCCAGGATGACGTTGCACCGGTTCGGAAACACGTCGTCTTCTTCGCTCTGGTACAAACTCAACTACATTGAATCCAAAGGGAGGATGAAGAAAGGCGACCGAATTTGGTAGATTGCTTTCGGCAGTGGATTCGAATGTAACAGTGCGGTCTGAAAATGCAACCAGAACCTTAAAAAACCGATGATGGACCATGAAAGTACATATATATCCTCAAAAATCACAGTCAACAAACGGTCAAATAGACAGAGGACCAAATTGTGTTAAAATTACAAAGTTAAGGACTTAATTGGTTGAAATTGAAAGTTGAGGTCCAATTTGTGAATTTAGCTATAGTTGAGGGACCATTTTAGGTATTTACTCCTTATTTAATACCCAATTTAATTCTTGACTATAATGATTTTTCTCAATTTAGTCCTAAATAAATTTTTGTGTTTAATTAAGTTCTCGACTTTGATGATTTTCTCAATTAAGTCCTTGTTAAAATAACTTGTTAATTTCACCTCTATTAATACCCAATTTAGTATTTACATATAATAGTTTTTACTCAAGTTAGTCTTCGACTATAGTGATTTTTATTCAATTTAGTCATTAAACATACTGATTTTTCTCAATTTAGTCCTTGATTCCAACAACGAGGACTCAAGGGTAAAATCATCAAGGTCGATAACCTAATTAAGCACAAAAAAGCGTTTAGGACTAAATCAAGAAAAATCACATATAGTCAATGACTAAATTGGGTATTAACTTTTACTTATGCTTAAATTAATTCCTGTGAAGGGTCATATAGTAAGTGAGTGGGAGTGGCTAATCCATTCTTAACCAAAGGTGAAGGATTTGATTATTGACTTCGGGTATGAAGTAACTTTAAATCTCCTGATCAACTGTCACATCCAAAAGAGGTATAAATCTTGAGTATACCCTATATATATATATATATATATATATATATATATATATATATATATATATATATATATATATATATATATATAGAGAGAGAGAGAGAGAGAGGGTAGTTCACGTGCGGCAGGGGCTTTAGGTGCGGCAGTGCGGTCAATTTCATGTCATTAGATTAGATAAATTCAATGAATCACATTCATCAAAGCTTCTCCGATATTTTCGCGCACGTTCTCACTCTACGCAAACTGCAAGGCTAAAGTCGTCATTGAGCACCAGAAGAGGGCAAATTATAGTGTTGTGTGTTTTATGTTCGTTATTGGTGCATTATTAACCTTACTCTGGTGTATTTGTGGATTCGTGTTGGTGTCTTCCCGTGCGGTCAATGCGGCCGCACTAATAGTTATACCAATAATACCATCCATGTTAGAAAAAGCACACCCAAAAAACATTCACAAATTAGATACGCATCACCAGGACGCATCATTAGGTATGAATAAAAACACCACAAAGTGTTCAGAAATACACCATTGGGGTGGTGAGTTATATGGTATATTTTTTGGGTGTGTTGTGTGTTTTTTTGGTGTATTTGTGCATTTCATTGTTGTGCTTTTCCTAACACTATTGGTGTCTTTTGTTAACACTGTTGGTCAATCAACTGATATAAATGACCACTATAATTACCATAAACTAACCGCTGCCGTTAAATTAAGCAGAATGGACGATGCTAATATGACCGCACCGTCGCACCTAAAGCCCCTGCCGCATTTGAACTTATATATATATATATATATATATATATATATATATATATATACACACACACACACACACTCATAGCCCCTTCCTTATACACACACAAGAAAGACCCTACCTCCACATTATCTCTAAGGTTATTTGATCAAATCAACTAAGCTAATTTGATTTTCAAGTAACATGTCCTTTTCACTACCGAAATACGCACATACATGCTTGAGTTTGGCTTAGCAATCCCCTTCAACTATTTAAACAAAATATAAACAAAACATTCTCTTTAAAATAAAAAATCAAATAATATTTACAAACTTTCAAAATATGAAAATTACAAACATTATTAATATATACTTTTTTTTTGCTAACTACCATGTAGTGTGATTGAATCCCAATTACCATCCTGAATGATAGTCATAGATTTGAAGCCATTACTACCTTATAAAGAATCATAAATATTTCAAATATATATATATATATATATATATATATATATATATATATATATATATATATATATATATATATATATATATATATATATATATATATAAAAGATCATATGAGAACACCTGTTTAGGTGAGAACAAATCATGTGCATCCATCTAATATTTTTTAATGTTGTAGATTAAATTAAGTGTGTGCGAACGCGCATTAAATGTGTGCAAACGCGATTAAGTGTGTTTGCACACATTTAATGCGCGTTCGCATACACTTAATCTAATCTATACCATTAAAAAATATTAGATTGATGGACATGATGTGTTCTCATGTTCTCACCTAAGCACATGTTCTCACTGAAACCCTGCCATGTATATATATATATATATATATATATATATATATATATATATATATATATATATATATATATATACACACACACACACATTACAAAAAAAAATAAATAAAAACATTTGCAAAAATTGTATACTTTTTACATTTTAATAATAAATTTAAATAATAATAATAATAATAAAATTATTATTATTATTATTATGATGAGTGAATTGATTCACATTAACTCAGTACTGATCGTTACAGGAGATAGATAAGAGATAGAAAACTAATCTAACTAACCCTGTACAATAGCTAATAGTTACAAGACTAAATCAAATACAATAAGACTAAGTCTAGTGTAACATAAATTGTACTAACAACATAATATGACTAACACACCCCCTCAAGCTGAAGGTGGTGAAGCAACAACATTCAGCTTGTCCCTCAAAGCAGTAAAGCGTGTAGTAGCCAGAGGTTTGGTGAAGACGTCGGCCAGCTGATCCCTCGTAGATACAAAACTGACTATAAACTCTATAGTCGACACCTTATCCCGTACAAAGTGATAATCAATCTCCACGTGTTTAGTCCGAGCATGAAACACTGGGTTCGCGCACATGTAAGTAGCACCTAAATTGTCGCACCACAGAGTTGCGGGTGTACTGGATTGTAGACCCAGTTCCCGAAGAAGCGACATGACCCATGTTACCTCGGCTGCGACATCGGCCAGCCCCTTATACTCGGCTTCAGTAGATGACCTAGCGACCGTACGTTGTTTGCGTGACACCCATGAAACAAGATTCGTGCCAAGGAAAACAGCATATCCACTAGTAGACTTCCTGTCTATAGGACACCCGGCCCAGTCAGAGTCCGAATAAGCGTGAACATCCGCTGACGGAGAAGCTGTTAAACGTAACCCATAGGTGAGAGTACCCTTCACATATCGTAGAACCCGCTTGAGCATGGCCCAGTGCTCGTCAGTAGGAGCATGCATAAACTGACATAACCTGTTGACAGCATAAGATAGGTCCGGCCGAGTGATGGTAAGATACTGCAGGGCCCCGGCCAGCCTTCGATACTGTGTTGGGTTTTCATACGGATCTGTAGACGGAGAAACGGCTTTAGTAATTGCCGCTGGAGTGGAAAGAGGCTTACAGTTAACCATGCCGGCACGGGTAAGAATGTCATCCATGTACCGGCGCTGTGACAACAACAAGCCACCGTCTACTGATACTGTCTCAATGCCAAGGAAAAAGGTCGGAGTCCCCAAGTCCCGAATCTTAAAAGCCACTGATAACCGCTCAAGCACAGTAGTCAACAAAGCGGTGTCGTTGCCCATCATTATGATACCATCTACGTATACCAGTAGATAGATGCGTGAGTCCCCTGACCTGTAGTAGAACAAAGACACATCAGTCTTAGACGCCACAAAGCCTGTAGATAGAAGAAACTCATGTAAACGATGGAACCAAGCCCTCGGGGCTTGCTTGAGGCCGTATAGTGACCGCTGTAGGTGACAAACATAGTCTGGGTGCACCGGATCTTCATAACCAGGAGGTTGACGCATGTAGACAGTCTCGGTTAGACGCCCGTTTAGAAAGGCGTTGTGGACATCTAGCTGCCGTAGAGTCCACCCACGTGAGACAGCAAGAGAAAGCAAGATACGCACCGTAGTCGGCTTGACTACGGGACTGAAAGTCTAAAAAAAGTCCTCACCGGCTATCTGATTGAACCCCTTGGCAACCAAGCGGGCCTTGTACCGGTCTATCGTCCCGTCAGCCTTACGTTTGGTGCGATAGACCCATTTACACCCAACTATATTCATGCCAGGTTTGGCCGGGTGAGACTCCAGGTGCTGTTGTGTAGAAGAGCATTGAACTCTGCATCCATGGCATCCCGCCAGTGTGGATGTCCAACTGCTTGACTGTAACACGTCGGGTCTACGGTGGCCGTGAGGGCCTGAAAAGTCTCATCCGTGCCCCGCGTCTGATGACGAAGACGCATGACGTGTCCCCTTTCTTGGGGTTGCGCCCGAACACGTGCCCGAGCCCGGGGCGCACGAACCGGAACTGTGGCAGCCCCTTGGTGATCCTGGATAGCCATTGGTGGCACATGCACCGCTATGGGCGGTTCATCTAGCGGGACCGGTGGTGATATATGAGGTACCAGGGGCCCCGAGCCCCAAGGCGTGGTCCCATGCAAGTCAGCCGACCCCACCTCGCTTTGTGCACCTGTTGCATAGGGAAAAACACTTTCATCAAACCGAACATGGCGACAGATGAAGGTCTTTCCAGATATTTGGTCCATGCATCGATAACCCCTATAGGACGTTGGGTAACCTAGGAAGACACAGGGTGCAGAGCGATACTCTATCTTGTGGCGATTATATGGCCGTAGATAGGGATAACACTTGCACCCGAAGACCCGTAGGAAAGTGTATGGTGGTGTTTTGTTATAGACAGACTCGTAGGGACTGACATTTTTAAGTGCAGAAGATGGGAGACAATTAATCAGAAAAGAAGCAGTTTCAAAAGCAGAAGCCCAGTGTTGTAAAGGTACCGAGCTTTCTGCGAGTAGAGCCAGCCCGGTCTCGACAACATGTCTGTTCCGGCGCTCTACACGACCGTTCTGCTCATGCGTATAGGCACAAGATTGCCTATGCACAATTCCCAGTGTTTGGAACGTTGTATGCAGACGGCGATATTCGCCACCTAAATCTAACTGAATAGACTTGATAGAACGCGTGAATTGGCGTTCTACCATGACTCTAAACGACTCGAATATTTTATAAATATCTGATTTTAACCGCATAGGGTAAAACCAGCAAAAACGCGTACAGTCATCAACAAATAAAACGAAATAACGAAATCCCTCGGCTGAAACAACGGGCGCCGGTCCCCAAATGTCAGTATACAGAAGATCAAGTATATTATTACTACGAGAATAAACTCTATCTAACGGGAATCGAGAGGATTTCCCGAATTGACACGATGAACACAATTTTGCACTACTTGATCTTGACGGAGTGACCGGACACGAGAAGAACATGATGTTGAGCACGCTCATGCGGATGACCAAGCCTACGATGCCATATATCCGGCGTGGCACGGGCAATTATTAACGCAACTGGTGACCGAGACTGAGACAGACGATAGAGACCACTCGTGGTAGGACCCCTAAGGAGCACCGCCCTGGTTCGGCAATCCTTCACAACAAAGTGATCATAGTGAAATTCAAAATATACGTTATTGTCAATGGTAAACCGATTAACTGACAATAAAGGTAATGACAGATTAGGCACATGTAAAACATTATTTAATTTTAATGGCCTAGACACAGATTTTAACGATGCACAGCCAATATCAGAAATACCCAAATCTGAACCGTTTCCAACCCGGAGCACGTCATTGCCATTGTACGGCTCGGAGTGGGTATTCATGAAATATTCTAATCAAGCAAAGAAACATAGGATTTCTTCAAAGATTTTTTTTTTTATCACCAAAACACATTTACTCTTGATTAGTATTACATTTTTCAGTATAAATATTACATTTTCAATTTTTCATATTGACCCGACCCGTCTCACGGATAAGAATCCGTAAGACAGTCTTACACAAGTGTGACCCAAGACTACAAGACTTTTAAACATTTTACCAACTCTCAACAGACATCTGATCATCTTTTTAATACAGCTCAAAGAGTCCATTTTCATTTGTAGGTTTTGCTCAATGCGTAAGGCATAAATTGATAATCACTGTTAAAACTTAAAACATACCAAAAAGAATGTATACTTGTTTTTTTTTTTTTTTTTTCCCTACACAGTACACCTAACCAACTTTACAAGGATGAATGTGTGTTCCAACCTTTTATCATCCTTTCTCTTTTGTTCGTTAATGTACTGGAAAGTTGTACAAGGGTTGTTGTAATGGATTTTCTCCCTCCGGGATCTTGATCTACAATTGGCTGGCTGGCTCCAATCAGGTAAAATGCTGCTGGAGCTCCTCCCTCCCTCCCTCCCTCCATCTTCAAATCTGAACATACATTCTTTACTAGATAGATACTCTTCTACATACTGTTACAGGGACACATATTCTGATCCCGCATAAGGAAAAACTGTAATATAAACTGTAAATAAGGAAAAACAATGAAGCAAGCAAGCAAACATCACTGTCCTGATCCCGCATCAGGCAGAGTCTGGGCTGGGCGGTTTTTGACCTGATAAACCATCTTAACTTGCTTCTCATGCCCTGCTGCTGCTTTTGAGTTCTCTTGCTGCTTTGAGGAGTACATCCCTCCGCTTGATACTGATACAGGTTTAGTGATCCACCTAGGAGGCGGTGATGGAAGTGGACCAACATTAACATTGTTCACAAATGGAGGGGCCGGGGGCTGAATGTTAGACAATTGTACTGAATTTGGTACTCTGGGAGAGGGAGAAATTGCTGTATTTTGCTGCCTTGTTCTACCACCACCTTCAATTGTCAAGGCAGACATTCCACCCCTGATGGTGTGGGACTGATCTTGATGTACAAATCTATCTTGCCCCTTGAAATTTTGCCGATTACCCTGAAACTCATAGGGGGAGGAGGGTGCATATCTTGGAATGCCCATTGCAGTGCGAGGTGTATAATTATTATTGCCATATGAGTAAGAAGGATCATCATGAAAACGCCCAGATTGTACTGCTGGTCGTGGCCTGTAACCAACATGATTAGCTGCTGAGTTTCGATAACTAGTTTGATCATAAAACCCCCCTTCTCGCCCAAATGCTCCACAAGCTCTTGGCTTAATTAGCACATTGCTGCCGGTGAAATTTCTGGAGTCCGATGCTCCGGAATTTCCTCCATGCCCAATATTCAACGTGTTCTTGAGCAAGCGATGTGCAGCTTCTCCCAACGAAGGGCCAGCTATTGCCCCAGCTACAGGGGGCCTGCAGAGCCAAACATATCAAAATGAACTGCAGATCCTAGCACTGTAGAAATACACATGAAAAGGCCATAGCACGGAAAGGAACCAAAGTTTACCTATCTTTGCCAAGCTGGCGCCTGTAGCCGTGATCTTCATGCCATAGTGCAGGGAAGGGTTTTACATCAATATGTCTCAAAATCTGTAGCAGAAAAGTAAGGCTGTTTTCAAGTTCATACACTAAGCAAACAATTTACGCACAAGTGAAAAATACACTTTTTGTGCCTCATCTCATTTTCAATGTCCACTATATTTGGGGATGCCCCAAAATAAGACACTCCTCTCCCCCAACCCCACTTGCTCCCTCTCTTTGACAAAAACAATAAACATTTCAATCAGCAACCACTCAAATCAACTGGAGAACATTGGAATTTAACCTCGATCCAATTTTTCTTTCATACAGTCGGTACAAATCAATCCTGCCTTAATAATTTAATAAATACAGTATCTTACAAAATCAGAAGGGTTAATCAAAATGCAAGCAAAAGCAAGTCAACCATAAATTTGTCTCAAAATACAAACAGCTTCATAAACAGAATCTTAAGTAATTGAAGAGTAATACACTAAGATGTAACTTTCCTACATACATAGATACACAGACAAATACATCCAATCAAAAACATATTCATTTAACACCCCCTTGGACTGCCTAAGCAGTATAAAAGAGATTCATATCAGCAATGATAACAAACAATCAAACTCCCATGTTAAAATTATGTCACTTGATCTATTGTACTCAATCTTGACCTTTGAAAGGAAAAAGTAGCAAAGCGGATCCTGTCACATACCTTCTTAGGCATAATCACTCCATAAGGAGGCTTTGGAATATGCTTATGAGGAGGAGGATTCAGGAAGGTAATATTCCTAGGAAACAGATATTACATCCTATAAGTTAAGGGGATAAAACTAAAATTATTATATGGGAGGATTTAGAATGTGATATTAGGAACTTACAGAATTTTATTGTTAACAATGTCATCCAATCCATGGATTGGGGAAGGAACCACATTTCTCAGTCCATTTCTTTCAGATAACCAAAGGAATCCATTCATTCCACCGCTGCACACAACACCACCACCAAAAAGAGAGAGAGAAGGTGAACATAGAACCAGCAAATACATTAAATGACATAAATCAGATCTTTAAATTGTTAGCAACATTCAAGATGTCAAACCTTGTACTTGCATCAATTAGCCATGGCACTTGCTCCTTTGGAGGCGTGGAACCATTGTGCCGAAAGTAAGCCAGGATATATGGTGCCAAAGCATGTATAGGGTGGACATATAGCAAATCAAACATCATACTGTTCCTTAGTTGCTCTTCTTGCTGAAAATGATCAAATGAGGGATGAATAAAAAGCATAAAAGTATGTGATATTAATTGTATTCTCTTGCAGGCAACTATTCATACCTACCTAACTGCTTCAAACAGTTTAGAAAGGTTTCAATTCTCCATGCTCAATTTCAACATAAATGAGAATCAGAAGTGTATAATATTAAAACTAGTTACTTCATAATATCACAGATTCACAGGTTAAACAACAGAAACAAGGTTGGGACTGGATATTATTTATTGGAAAATGTATATCTAAAAAATACATGACCTGACGAGATAAACAAAATACCTACAATTTAGCTCTAAAAGATTACAATAACACAATATCTAGGCTGTTTTGCACTAGATATTTAAAGATGTTAACGAAAACAATGCTTAAAATGTAGAAAAAGCATCATTAACTGCACCCACTTTGCTGCCTCAACCACCAATGGAACACTCAATGGTCAAATCTTACAATTGATGCTATACAAAACCACCACGATAATACAAGGCTAATAAGAGAAAAGGATACATACTCAACTTAACCAAGCATTGATACAAAATCTAGTTGCCAGGGATTCTAGTTCTCCATTTAATGCCAAATTCATCTTAATCCATTGGACTAACATACCGTTTTAGTAACACTACTAAAACAAGTTCTGACTTAACTCTGCCTCTCCTTTCTCCTATATCTACCACATTACCACTCTTTTTAAACAAGGCATAAACAGGCCTCCATTTATGGCCGAACCACCTGAATCTATCTCTCTTTCAATTGTATTCTATTGGAGACACATATGCTTCACTTCAATAAGTAATTTCTAGTGGCTCCATGTATTTCATACATCCTTATTTACAAGTATCCTAATTTTAGTTACAACCTACTGATAATAAATTTGAAGAATGTATATACAATTATCTAACCATAACGTAGAATCCCAAATGCATTTGTTCCCTTCATCTAGATAGATAGACTACCTTAGTTCTAATCACATCATCATCTTCTCCATTAAATTTAATTACACAAATCCGGTTTTAGTATAGGTCTAATGTAAAAGGTTCAGGACTCGTGATGTATATTGCCCAGGAAGTTGATTCTGATATATCAATCAATCTTTAGAACCAAAAAATGTCCGGTGCCTATTTGTATAACTGTCACATTGAGTACATCCTCCAATAGTTGTCCACTTGTGGGTCTGGACACACTTACAAGAGCAACACAAATCAAAACCACATGACCAGAGAGAATTGTAATGTTCAATATGAAAGTATAGTAGGAGGAAATGCCATGAATTGGCTAGAAGTGTCTAGTTCAGAAAGCTTTAAGTCTAAAATCAATTAGACAATGTAGCAATAGAAAAGAGGAGCTTATGGAATAGATCAAACTTTCATACCGTCAAAGTATCCTCAAGCTTTTTTGTTTCAGCAAGCAACTTCTTCTCATCAATGAATGGCAACTTCACAACAGCCTAATTTTAAAGAACCTCATAGTGAATAACTGCTATAAAAAAGTGACTTGGGGAGAGAATGAAAAATCAATGAGAATTTAGGGACCAAATATGGTATTAAGTTCAGCAAAAACTACAAGGAGTATCTTAGTATAGTGAAATACCTGCCATGCGAAGCGCTTCCCATTCATATCTAATTCAAAGTCTATCAACATAAAAAACCAAAAGGGAAACGTTACTTCTGAATCAAGAGGTAGGGGGAAAAGTTCAGTCAAATGACAGTACCAGTTGGATAAAAGTCAATTATTGGGGATGATGGATCAGTCATTAATCTCCTGTATTTTTCAGGAAGAGCACTTGAACTGCAGGCACAGGAAAAACAAAATAACTAATAATGACTTGAACAAAAAAAAAAAAAACAAAAAAAAACAAAACAAAACAAAACAAAACCAAAACCAAAAAAAAAAACAAAAGAGAGATAAAAAAGACTGCAAATAACAAAGTTTGCTAGTGTATATATTCAAGAACTGAAATGTATAAAGGGAAAAAAGTACCAAACCTCGCAGCAGGCAAGACACCCATCAGCTGATCAAAAGGTTTAAATGGTTCACCACGGAAGAATGTAATTTCCAAGTCTGCTAGCCCTTTAAGATCGGAAGCAAATGGAGCGTAATGATATGGGTAAAACCTGAAAAGAGAGTCAGATATTGTAAGTTCTCAATTCCACTTACAACTGAGTGACAGTGACTGACAAAAAGAAAATGAAGGAAAAAGAAAATAATGTGTCGTAAAATAACACATTAAAGCACCTAAAAAGAAAAGAATGGTTACATAACCTAGAACAAATGTTAGATGTTGGTAGAAAGATGTACATAGGGGAATAAAAATAACTGGGATAAGACTAACCATTGCCAAGAGCATACACCTTGGTAATAATACCGGCAAACCCAGCATAGTCCTTCAACAAACTTCTGAACCTGCAAAACACACTCTCATCATTAACACCAGTAAATGTATAAACTGGATGGTTCAACATAATGTGAATGTTTGGTCTAGACTCCTACCTAAGATATGTCAAAAGTCACACCTTAAAGATAATGCTCTAAGAAATCAAAAAGGCATTTTCCACAGAATAGACTTGTAGGGAAAGTGGGGAAAAAAAGAGTGTTGATTGTTTAATCGAAAGGAATTGATGTATAGTCTATGTTGGCTCCCATGCAGAAGTTCTCACACTACCAACTAGCTCTCACATTCTGCAATCAAAATGTGCTCACATCATAGATTTTGATCACTTCAAGATTTTAGATTTCATTATTGATCCTTCTAAAATTGATGCATAATGATTTCATCACATGCCAATATGGAGTATAAGAAGTAGCACTGCGGCAAGGAAAGGGAGTAGCAAAGTACACAGATTGCACTTTTGGTAAGTACAATTCCCCTGAGAAAACAACCCATAATCCATATTTCTAATTACACGAGTTTCCTTAGAGTATCAAGCATTACAATGTCCAATTTAAGATTTACAGCAGCCACCAGAAATTGAATTCAATTATGTGTTACAAAAGAAGTTTGATAACCAAATATTTCAAAATAATCCATACATTAGTTCGGAGAGCAACCAATCATCAGTGAGATATTGGTCTTTTAATCAAACAGAGAATTTCAGCATAAAAGTATTACAGGTTGTTGGAAGTTGGAAGTTGGAAGTTGTGCATATAATATCGTGCATCAGTAGTAGTATAGACCAAAGGAATGATTAGGAATCTTTGTATGGCAGTAGGAGAGGAGCAATATATTATGAATGTTGAAAACCAAAAGGGTTATGTCTGTCTACAGGTTGTGTCTGTTTATAAGTAGGTGTCTGGTTATGAATAGGTGTTTAAATTTTAAATTAACAGTTATATATATATATATATATATATATATATATATATATATATATATATATATATATATATATATATATATATATATATATATATATATATATGTACCATGTTTCTTCATTAGAAACATAGAATCATACTAATATATTGTAACCTTTCAATCTTATATACATTTTCCCATTCCTTGATTTTTCATCTCTGCTTCCGCCTAACTGGCGGGTGGTTGTTATTCTCCACCCGCCAGGCCTTATTCTTTCAAATTCAACAATGAATATTACAAATACAGACAGACAAGTCCTGAAAGCCACAGCCTAGTGTCAAACTGTCAATTGCAGCTAGGACAGGCATGTAATCAACCATATACTAATAGCCTTATATGAATACTCAGCCTAGAAAGCAATAGTGTTCCTCCTAAATGTTTAAGGAGCATATCTATTGAAGTCTGATAATGATAATAAAATATTACCAAAAAAAAGATACAAAACTGTATACAAGTAGTGCACTTACAACATCTTGTCTAACTTCATTAATTTCCACTGGACTTGACAAACCAAATTTCTCAGAATAATAACGTTCCTTGTATCCAGGTTCCCCAAGCCTCACCTGGAAACAGAAAACACACATAATTATTGTACATGTATATATATTTTATGAAGTTACAGAATGAAACAGATAGAAAAATAGTCAGAGAAGTATATTTCACCTGCAAGAATTAGATGAATGAGTATTAAACACACAAGCCACAGTAGATATGTTTATGTGTGTACATGTTTATTTCTCAAAGCTGGGAACAAACTTGCTAGAGTTAGAATTTGACTCTATTATTGCTTAGAGATTAACAGATGTGGAGATTCCATTCTTATTAGATTTATAATCTCTATTCGTGTTTCTGATATTCAACATACTACTAGAAATCACACTACTAAAGTCCTAGTCTCTGTCCAGAAAAGAGTTCAGAAATAGTTCTTTATATCTAATTTGTTTAATGCTGAAACATACTTCTTTATGGGATTTAAGACGCCCGTGCTGAGATTACATGTCATGAATTCTGGTAATTCAGAGGGTATGATTTAGATTATTATTCTGGATATGTTGAAATTGAGGGATTGCATGCTTGGATTTTGGAAGATGGTAAATAGCCACCAGTTGCAAGTTAGGCAAAAACTAATATATATGAAAACCCAAGAAAAAGGATGTATATTAATTATACTAATAATATTATAAATTTACTAACACTCATTTTTTCAAATTTACTTTTTTATACTAACGTTATAAAATTAACACAAGTTTAATTTTGAGTTATTTTAAAACCTTGTATCTAAAATATTTTTGGATATGTTTGGTTTAAATTGAATAAATATAATTTTTTCTTTTAAGTCTAATATATGTAAGATTTTTACATTAGATATCCGAACCAAATTCATATCTGTATATAACATAACTAAAAACATATATGAACCAATAACCTATTAAGTTCACCTAAAATTAGTTTAGATAATATTAATATTTTTTGAACTAATATTTAAAATATTTTTAGATATATTCATTTGAATGATTTGTATACATATAATTTTTACTTTGATGTCTAATATATGTGAAATTTCAATATCCAACATAGTTATCACGGCGTCGCCTAGGCGACGCCTTGGCGTCCTGTCGGTGGAGACAGGACGCCTGGGGGGCTCAACTCGCCTGAAAGGGGCGAGTCGAGATATGGCGTCGCCATGGCGTCCCATGCGACGCCATGGACGCAAATCCGACGCCGAACCCGGAAACCCGGCCCATTTTTGGTTTTTTTTTTTTAATTTTTTTTTAAAGTTAAGTAACAAAAGGAAAAAACCCTAAGATAAGAAATAGAAAGTGCGAGACTTTCAGACTTAGTCAAAAACGAAGAAACTGCTGCGACTCTGCGACCTTCAGTGCGACTCCGACGCCGGCCCTCCCTCCCTCCACTGTCGTCGCTCACGGACCACCGCCGTCGCCGGACCACCGTTTCCCTATGAGTTGCTTCCTGATTTCTTCTTTCTTCTTCGCTGTTCACTGACTCACTTCGTCGATTTTTTTTCGTCTTTTTTTGTTTGTTTTCTCTTTGTTTTGCATTTGTAGTGGCTTTATATACCAAAGAAATGAGTCAAATGACTTTGTTTGGTATTTAAGCCATTAATGGCCTTATGGCCACGTGGGGGCAGTGAGCAGAGGCAGTGCTCACTGCCTGCCACTTGGTCATTACTTTATTTTTTTTTTTAATTTTTTTTTTAAATTGTACATTGTTTCATGGTTGGACAGTAGGAGTGCACTCAATTATGGCTGCAAATTCGGAAAATGAAAGCTATGATCCATCTACCGACCCTGAGAGGAAAGCTAAATCAAATGATCCGGGATGGAAGTATGGTTTTTGGCCGGACTTGGCAAACAAAGATTTAGTCGAATGTTCACTTTGCCACAAACAAATGCATTCGGGAATCAAAAGACTAAAACAACACTTGGCGGCGGGTTACGGAGATGTTGCTAAATGCCCCAAAACAACTACGGAGATTATGAGGGAAATGCAACAATATATGCAAGGCACATCAAGAATGAAGAGATCAAGGGTGGTCTTGGATGATAATGTGGATGATGATGTGCAAGAATCGGCAAGGGAAGAAACACAACCATCATCTAACGATTCCGTTACTTATCCAAGTTCCGGGACGGCTAGTAAGAGAAAACAAACCATGTTGAGATTTGCCGAACCGCAACCGAGAGTAGGAAAACAAACTCAATCCGTTGCATCACTACTTAGAAAGACCCCTGAAGAAGTAGTTGATGAGAGGCATTCCAAGGGTCCTACTCAAAGAACAATTGAGGCTTGTACGAAGAGTAAGGAAGAAACAAAGAGGACAATGCTACATATAGCAGATTTTTTTTATGAGAATGGCATACCATTTAATGCAGCTAATTCAAGAAGCTTTGAAGTAATGGTTGAATCAATTGGACAATGGGGGCCGGGATTGAAGCCTCCTAGCTTTCATGAGTTACGAGTACCCCTCCTTTTGGACTCAAAGCAAGCGATTGATAAGTTGAAAGAAAGACATAGACTTGCTTGGAAGCAATACGGGTGCACACTCATGTCTGATGGGTGGACCGATAGGAGAGGTAGACATTTGATTAATTTTCTTGTGAATAGTCCTGAGGGGACTTTTTTCTTGGAGTCGGTTGATGCATCAAGTGAGTCACACGATGCAAGAATGTTAGCTGGATTGTTGGAGCAAAAAGTTGTAGAAGTTGGGAAAGAAAATGTCGTTCAAATAGTGACCGACAATGGAGCAAACTATAAAGCCGCGGGCAAACTTTTGGAGGAGAGGATTCGGACATTATTTTGGACTCCTTGTGCAGCACACTGTCTTGACCTCATGCTAGAAGACATTGGGAAGATGACGGAGTTCAAGTCCAAGATTGCAAGTGGTAGAAATACGGGTGCCATGAGAGAGCATACGGGTGGGCAAGATCTTGTAAGAGCTGGAGCTACTCGATTCACCACAGCATTCCTCACTTTACAGAGTTTGTATAAGCACAAAAATGCTTTGAGAGCTCTATTTGTTAGTGAGGATTGGGTTCGCTCAAAATTATCCAACACCAAAGCGGGTAAAAAGGTGTGTGAGACCGTGTTGTCGTATAGATTTTGGACTGCGGTTGAGGATTGCTTGAGGGCATCACATCCCATTCTGATTGTGTTGAGGATCGTTGATGCTGATAGTACTCCAGCTATGCCCGAGCTTACGATGGCTATGTTGGCTTCTAAGAAAAAGCTCAATGAATCATTTGCAAGCAAGCCAAGGCTATTGGGAAATTTGATGGCTATTGTAGAACGAAGATGGGATGATCAGATGGGAGTGGATTTATATGGAGCCGCCTTATTTTTAAATCCTTCTAAATACTTTGACCTTAAGGCGACGGATAGTACATGTGCTCGTAAGCAACGAGCCATGTTCAATACAATACTCCATAAGATGATTGACGATGATGACTTGCAAGTGAAGATCAGCAATCAAGCAGATAACTACGATAATATGAGGAATGACTTTGGAATGCCACTAGCAGTCAAGCAACAAAAAGCAAAGACTCCTCGTAAGTAATACTATCATACTAAGTAAATAACTACTAAGACACTAAGTACAAAGTATATTAAATCTTAAACTTATTTTGTAGTTGATTGGTGGAATGCTTTTGGTGGACTTAGCATTGAGCTTCAAACACTAGCAATGCGCATCACAAGCCTTTGTTGTTCATCTTCCGGTTGTGAGCGCAATTGGAGCACATTTGAATTTGTAAGTATAGTTTTCCTAATTAGTAAATAGTATTATAGAAATTATAATTTATCTCAAATTTTAATACAAGAATTTTAAACTTGTTTATGTTTCTACTTTGACTTTTTTAGATCCATACAAAGAAAAGAAACCGCTTAGAGCATAAAAGATTGAACGACTTGGTCTATGTTCAATACAATCGCAAAATTGCAAGTAGGTTTCAAAAGATGCGTGAACAAGGCTCCAACTTTAATCCATTGGTCTTAGAAGAGTTCCAATGGGACAATGAATGGATTAATGGTGGTGAATCTAGTGATGATGTTCATCCCGGGGGTGATCTTTCATGGAGGCATGTTGATGAAGCAATTGGTGCATCATACAACCTTGAGGGCTCTCATCTTTCTACAAGAGCTCACGCGGGGGAAGGTTCACGTGCACAAATGTTGAGCTATTCACGACGCCGCAATGTTTCTACTAGTACTCCTTCTAGTTCTAGGATAGATGAGGAAGAACAAAATGAAGAACAATCGCAAAATTGCAAGTAGGTTTCAAAAGATGCGTGAACAAGGCTCCAACTTTAATCCATTGGTCTTAGAAGAGTTCCAATGGGACAATGAATGGATTAATGGTGGTGAATCTAGTGATGATGTTCATCCCGGGGGTGATCTTTCATGGAGGCATGTTGATGAAGCAATTGGTGCATCATACAACCTTGAGGGCTCTCATCTTTCTACAAGAGCTCACGCGGGGGAAGGTTCACGTGCACAAATGTTGAGCTATTCACGACGCCGCAATGTTTCTACTAGTACTCCTTCTAGTTCTAGGATAGATGAGGAAGAACAAAATGAAGAAGAGCATTTTCCTAATGATGATGAAGACATTGAAGATGAGGATGATGTTCAAGATGATGATGAAGTGGGAAATGAAGATAGTAATGATGGCAATGAGAGAGAAACAAATATTGATGACTTCTTGATGGACCTTTGAGACTTTGAACTTGGATATTGTTGTCTTGTTGATTATTCTAGTATTCTACTTGTGTAGTTGTGTTACTTGTGTGTTATGTAGTTGGTAACTTGGTACCTTAATATGTTGAATGCTTGAATACTTGAATATGTTTAATTGTTTAGATTTTAGACTTTAGCATGTTTAAACTTTAGAATTTTAGATATATATTAATATATATATATATATATATATATATATATATATATATATAATTATATATAATATATATAATTATATATATATTGTTCTTCCTAACTTGTCGCCTAGGCGACAAGTCGGTCGGGGGGCGCCGCGACTTAACAGGGCGCCGTGATAACTATGATATCCAATATCCGAACCAAACTTGTATTACGATATAACATAACTAAAAATACCCAAACCAATAATCTATTGAGTTCAATCAACGCTATTAACGTGAAAGCCGACAACCCTCGCTTCCTCATTCTAGTCGGCTAGTCGGCAGCGCCTGCAAATGCGACCACACATTCTGGAGAAATTTTGACTTCGTGATACTCTCCGGCACACCGGCCAACTTTTTCTTTTTTATTTTAAATTATAGAAATGCAAGTACGACTTGCGTCTCTTATGAACGCGTGAATTACGAGAAACGCAAGTCGTGTCCAGAGCTTTCATTTCAGGGGAGGTCCAATCCAATTTCAAGTGGTCAACCGGTTAGATTCAACCCGATTGTCTACTTGAGGTCATGGGTTAGACTAACTAAATGATTGAATGCAGTCTTTTAGTGTGGTTTGGCTCATATGCATTATAACCCAATTTAGTGACCTTAACCCAATCTTACATTATTATGTGCAATATACAAAATCAGTGTACAGTGCTCCATCAAGAAAATGTGAATAGTAAAAGCATCAGATGAGGTAAAAACCTTGTCCACCTCAGGAGGCTGTGGCTCATCATTACTGTCATTTCTTGCTCTTAGCCTTGCCCCTTCACTATTTTCTATTGCCTGAGTGAATTTCCAAAACATTAAAATAAAAAATTTAATCGAAATAATGAATGACAAAAAGGTTCATATTATTAAATGCTATGGATGGTTAAAAGTTAAAACCATACTACATGTTGAAAACATGTAAGATAACATGACTGAACATCACAAAAATGAAATTTAAAACTAAGTGATTGGAACTTCAAAATTTAACTCATTAATATAAGAAATCAATTATTTAATTGAATGAAAATTACCATTAGTTGCAAAGTGGATGACGACTGGATATATCTTTAGTATATCAATTTTATTATTTTAGCATCTATGGTGAATAGATATATCTATTGATTGTTGTGTCCAGCTCTATTGGTTTCCTACGTTTTCTTAAATTCACATGTCGTTGCATCCACATAAATTAATTTGCAACTATGCTCTTCTGAAGATGAACTTGTAAGAAAGAATGTAAGAAAAAGTAAGAAACTAAGAAATACAGCAAAACCAACTTAAATGATAGCAATTACGAATACTATGCCAACTTAGAGATTAATATTAACAAAATGGAGAATAGCAATATAAGCGGCCAACCCAAACTAGATTAGGACTAGGGTTTAGTTGACTAGACTTGTGTGGTTCAATGTTTTCAAAATAATCTTTTTACTAGAGGTAAATAATTGAATTGTAAAATAGCAAATTCATATAAATACAATCTCCATTATTTATGTATATAACTATTAAATCATATGTTAGTGCCAAGCACCTTGTGCTTAGATGGCATCTTTGTGGCTCTCCTTGAGGGAAGGTCACAGGATCGAACTCCGGTGGTGGGGTATTGACTCTTTGAGCTATAACAGATAGAGAAAGTATAGAACAGATACTACCTTGTAATAGAGTCAATAGTACTAAAAAAAATCATATGTTAGTGAAGGAATTGGAAAGTAGACTGCTTGTAGAGACTGCAGTCTACACTCCACATAAATATTGGATGAGATAGTTTCATGCCACCAACAGATAAATCCAGAACAACAAAACTTTGATATATAGTTTCCAATTTCATATCAAATCCTAGATTTAATTTCTTTCAATCCTTCATAGTGAACAGGAGAGATCACCTGATGTATACGAGCTCGTTTCCGAAAAATTTGGTCTTCATGAACTGCAACGGCCTGAATAAAATGTTCCACTCTATCCAGAAAAACCTGCAATTATCAACAATTCAACTGAATTTGGGGATAGGAGGTTAAGAAAAGCAAATAACTCTGAGAATTCTGGTAAATTAAATACAACAATGGGTTACAACTTCCTAGATAGCAGGTTGGAAAAGACAGGCGCGTTTTGACTTTTGAGTGGAAAATTTCCACTTTTTCCAGAAAATGGGAAAAATGAAAATTGTGTTAAAGGCAAAGTCTGCCATGCCTTCGGCTAAAGCACAGGTCCAATGAACTCTCAATATGACGCCCTATTAGTGCATAAGTAGTACCACACTACTACTGCTCCTAATAAAAGCTCATACCAGTATTTCATCCAGGGCCCTAGATGATTTGGACCAAAAGTCAGCTAAAAATCCTAACAAGGGGGTGTTTAGTTCGTAGAACGTGAGATTACTTTAGGTAATAGGATTATCTTCAGAAATGTAATGTAAGATTATGGGGAATGTAAGATTGGCTTGTGTGTTTAGTTGGGATTGTAGGAATGTAAATTAACATGTTTAGTTGAGAGTGTTGTATAATACTATAATTTACTTAAATGCCCTTAATACAAATAAGTAAATAAATAAAAAAGTTTATGAGGGTGTTTGGCAAATAGTTGTTAGCTGATAACGAATTAACTTAGCTGATAGCTGTTAGGGATTGGGTTAGCGGGTTTGACTAGCTGATAGCATTAGCTGGTTGTAGAAAGATGTTTGGTAAATTAGCTGTTAGCTGATTATATGCAAAATGACCTGTAAGGGGCATAATTTATTTTCTCAAAAAGCTAAACGAAAAAGTTGCTTTGAGCAGCTTTTTGAATTTTAGCGTTTTGGAGCAATAAGTTGTATGGTTTTCTTGCTCCATCGAAAAATATGATATCCCAACAGACAAGCAACATTTACTGGATTTGGTAGTAGTGACCACATCAACAAAAGGGTTTCTGCAAGACTGCTCTTATAGATGGTTTTGGCACTTCAATAACATTTGAAGGTCAGAGTAGTAAAGGAGCATTTAGGTAGTAAACTAGGGCTTCAGGGGTTTGGACCACTATGAAGTATGAATCATAGTTTTAATATATTTCCCTTTTGACTTCAATTTGTAAATCTCTTAAACCATCATTCAGAATTCTAATGTTGAGGGGGAAAAAACCCCACCTAGACTAATAAAGATTTAATCCTTTTTATATACAAGTAATAAAGATTTAATATTTATCTTTTCTATTGCATTTTGGTTGTTGCACAATTGCTATTTTGTGTGTTCTATCACATAGGATTAAAAAGTCTCATCCTGGAATACCACCTTGGTTTAAAATCCCACTTTTCGTAATTTCTTTTTGTGTGGCAATAAAAATTTATCTATCACCCTTGATTAGAGTGGTGAGTTTCAATTTAAAACAAGAATAATAATTTTTTAAAAATGAAACAATTTAATTTATTTATTAAAAAAAAGGTCATTGGACAGATAAGTTTACTTAAAACATAAATCTATATTTTATTCACCATTTACATGCATCCGAGCAAAAATTTTGGACACCTTAGTATCCTAAATCTGCAAATTTCACTAGTCTCACACATGGATGGTCAAATATATGCTCATAACAGACACTCGACCACCGTGTAAGATAGGAATAAAATAATTAACCCACAATATAGTACACAATATGTAGATGATAACAAATTCATCCAGATTATCCTAATAAGTAAAAAGATAGTGTAGCATTGCCAACATAGACAAACTGCCAGTTCTGATGAACAGTGTTAACAGAAGATAAAGTATGTGTTATATAGGATCTATACCGTGTCAATTTGGCTTCAATAAATGTTGCAAATACACAATGAAACTGCAAGAAGTGTAGATTACCTCACCCGCATCTGTGAGATAACCACCCATTGCTGTAAACTCACTTCTATAAATGGACATCAGCAAATTGATTGCACCCTAGAGTTGTAAAAATTCATCAACAATATATATTAAAAATGGTAGGAGAAATCGATGTAAAAACATGATAAATTGATAATGTGTGGAGAATGCTAGTTGAACAATTGGGCAATGAAAGAAATATTACCCACTAGATAGTTTCAGTAACTCAGAGAATAGTAATAAAATTTCTTAGCAAATCAATAACCAAAAAAGGAGCAAATAGAATCAGCAAATAACAATCTACAAAAATAGAGTCCCTGCATTTCCATTACAGATAAGATACCTCTCGAATCTCCAGTGTGGGCATATGGGGCAGAAAGTCATTGCCAACAAAGAAACATAAGAACACAAAGTCATCCACCAGCCTCTCAAAGTCTATTTGAAATGGGGGGTTTGAAATTCCCAAATCATGTTGCAAATATTCTCGCAACACCCAGATATTGAGGAACTGCCAATGAGACAAATAACAAAAGCAACAATGAGAACCATACATGACCAATAAATGAAAGAACAGACTTGAATTAAGATTGTAGAGAGTAGAGAGCATTCAACATTTCTATGACCTGATACTTTTTCTTGTAAATAGGAATGTCATTTAAAGCTTTCCCATTTGCATCTACAGATTGATTTCCATCTACGCCACGACAGTCAGCTGCAAAATGACCAGGTTGTCCACAAGCAAAACACTTATCCTGCTGTCCAGGTGGAGTAATCACCTAAAAGGAAAGATCTTAAATTTATAAAATTAAAAAAAAAAAAAAAAAAAAAAATTGAATGTGCACAATTCAAGAATTAGCAAGTACTAACCTCCCTCAATATAGAAAAATGCACCTCATGAGTAGCTAGAGACAACATTATTAGATCTGCATCCTAATTAGGAAAAAAAATTAAATAACACATTGCATTTGTAAATAAGACATCAAATAAAGAGTTAAAGGTTGTAACTCACCAGACCATATAGACAATGCTGAGTGTTTGGATCAAACCCTGGAAGGTTACGCTGCAAGCGAATGTAGGACATGATTTTGTGCTCCCCTTCACCAGGAACATTTGCATCAGAGAGAATTACCTTCAAATAATCACCAATGCAGCCCCATAAATAAATTAAGAGACAAAAGCATCCTGAAAACCAGAAATATAATGAAAATTGCCATAAAGGATTACTCCACAGATGGGAATCATCCACTCCTAAAACAATCCTTTTAAGTAAAGGGAGAGGGAAAACATTCTTTAGCTAACGTGAGACACACCTTGGTAAACCGCCAGCCAGCATTACTATTCAACCTTGACTGTATGTAATATTGAAGCGCCACTGAGAGCACTGCCATAAATGGAGTCCCAGGGGTAATAACATTGGAATCAGATGTCTCTGGCTTTTCTAGGGACAATAAGTTGGCCTCCATCTCAAATTCTTTCCTCAATCTTTCTTCTTCAGCTTCCTATGTAGACATCAAAATCCAATAGATTTTACATTTTATTACTTTCTAGAAAAATTTGCACTCTTGGCCCTCAATTATTACCCGTTCTGTCCTAAACGTGAACCTTCAATTTCAAGTTGAACAAATGTGACCCCTCAACCTTCTTGCAAGTTGTCAATGTGGTCCCTCCTGTCGCAAAGTTGACTATCGGGCTATTGGCATTAACACCTAGCCACCTAGGGTTTCCAATGGGCTTTTTTTGTAGTTCTGCATATTCCCCTTCACTACTCAGGCTCTGCATACTTCCTTTAACCAAACTATTGAACGTGTTTGAGTTCTATGCAAAAGTAGCTTAAGTACAACTTCAGGATATACAAGCCCACCTTTGGAAAACCGAGAAGCTGATCCACTGATAATGAAGCCCACCGCTTTGCAGACTTCAACATATTTTCTTTCTTACTTGTGCTGTTGTAGCCCATCACAGGGTTGGAAGTCAATTTTTTCAAGCAATAAACTCCTGCAAGAAATTTCTCAGTAGCAAAGGCACAACACCTGACAATTTTTCGACAAGTTATCGGTGAACTTTTCTATCAAAAAATTGGGGCACCCACCACTAGCATCGATGCAAATTCAGGCTCCAAGGGTGTCCTTCTTCAAAGCTTGCCATCCTGATACCACTGCTCTAGTTCCTTCATTTCCTATCTTGCCATTGCCATTGCTATTGCTTTTGAGTTTCACCCAAAGATTCGTCTTTTGCCATTAGAGTTGTCACTGCTGCAATTTCAGCCACTGCTCCCAATCTGTAGACATCACTGTCATAGATTGCTGCTTCTTCAACTTCCATCCATTGTTAATGGCAATTTCAAACTTCAACCAACATCCTCATTTTCCTCTTCCCATCAACTAGACAACCTCTCCCCGTCCTTCTCACTGGCAGCTAGGTTTCTAGCGTGAGGAACAATTGCAGCAAAAAGGAAGAAAGCAACCTAGAACCAGGTCAGGACTGATCAAGTAGGGAGAGGGGGATATATGAAGAAAAAAAAAAAAAACCTAGGTTGCAACACCTTTAGTCAGCTCCATGATCAGCGGGGCCAAATTGACAACTCATGAAAAATTTGAGGGACCATATTTGTTCAACTTGGAATTGAGGATTCACATTTCAGAATGGGTAATAATTGTGGGGTCAAGAGTGCAATTTTCCATACTTTCTATAAACCATGTAACACATTGTCCTTACAGCCTCAGTAGCATCTTTAGCAGCTCTGAAACGCCTAGTACGTTGTTGATTCATTTTAGCTCTAGGAGCCACTCCATCTAAAAAGGTCTAGAGTTAGTGAAGATAAGCCTTGATGAAAAGTTTAGAGGAGATGACAAAGTGTAAATATAATAGCTATTTTTAGTTTTTAGTCAGAAGACAGGGTAAATTAAATGCTTGATGCTTACCGATTGCCATATAAAGTAGCTTTCTAGGACGAACTAATGAGAAAAGATGGTCAATGTACTCAAAAATTGATTTGAATACATCATCATAAGTGGCAGGTGCAGGCTGCAAATAGAAGAATAGTCATTTAAATTCACAAAAATACTACAAGCATAGAAGTTGATGCAGCAAAATTGTAAGCAAGCTATCCTACAAACAAACAAACAAACAAAAACCAACCAACAGAATATTAATTTTGGTTTTATTGGTCAAGAAGAAGAACCAAGAAAACACTAATGCATGTTGTTACATAACATTACTCACAGTAACACATCTACACATTTTGCCACTAAATATTAGTTTCACTTGCAGGGCATATCTTTGATAAATTTATTTCATTTATATGTAAAGTCTTAACATTTATTTCTTGCTTCAGTTGAAAGGGTTTTTATGCATCTTTCCTTAGGTGTGTAGTACACTTACCCCATAGTTTCATTTTCTCAAGATCCTTTTATTTTTCTTTTTGTTTGTGGCATTAGTATTGTTCTCGTTTTCATTCAGATGCCAAACCTCATAATATGACTTGTAAAAGAATATATGGAGAAAGACATTGGCCCTGTTTGGTAAAAAATTGGCTTATAGGCCAAAATTGGTTAAAAAAGCTAATTGAAAAAATTGTTTGATTTGGTAAAAATATCAATATAAATGTTTGGTTAATTAGCTTTTTGCAACTCCAAAAGGCTAAAATTCAAAAAGCTACTCCAAGCAACTTTTTCAATTAGCTTTTTGAGAAAAGAAATTACAACAGCTATCAGCTAACAGCTAATTTACCAAACACTTTTCTACAATCAGCTAATGTTATCAACTATTTATACCCTCTAATTAACACAATCAGCTAACAGCTAACAGCCATCAGACCAAACAGGGCCATTATTAGCTACCCAAGTCACTTTAAGATATAACTTCAACTCAAAATAGTGAGATGGGCTGAAAATAACCTGCTAACTTAATGGTTAAAATTTGTTATAATGTTACAGCAGGGCAATATGATGCCTTATCTACTTCAGTACTTAAATATCAAGTTATACATAGAATTACTATTATTCTCTAGACACTAGGTAATATATATATATATATATACACACACACACACACACACACACACACACACACACACACACTCACGCAGACGCGCACACACACACTAATACAATAATCTATAAAGTAGACTTCTGTGCCATTAGGATAGAATAGCAGCTTCTATCAAACGATGACCATTGCAAAGGAAATACAAGTAGGAAGAATAAAAAGGATTTAATTTGTTATTAATTGATTTCCCACTAAACAAGACCTTACATCTTTCATAATAGGTTTAACAAGATATCTGTAGAGAAAATTAGAAAATAGTATGCTAGTCAATTGATATCATTGGATAAGTTCATCTGTAGCTTTTGAACTAGGTTTGGAATAATCCAATATGAATTCATCAATTATGTTCATCTTAACCCTTGACAATCCAGAGTACCAACATGAATTTCACCAATTGAACTTAAAATGTTTTTGCAAACCACAAGGGCACCTCTTTTTCAACTGTCATGTAATAACAATGCAATGAACAGGACAAAATCTGGAATGTAAAATTAAACCCTCCCTAAAGAATGATTTAGTTCAAGTCATCCCTTAAACCAGCTCTTATCCCACAACACAGCTACATCCACTGACAATAAGTCTTTCTTGACAACCCATTACCATATAAGTTATTTTTTCCTAAATGGTTGCTGGTTACTTATATCAAACTGCTTATTTAGGCTATTAGTTGATTAGAAACATCAGGAGATTTAATTGCTTGAAAACCGCTTTTGGTGTTGTAAAGAGGAATTAGTTTTGCCAAGTTTAGGATAGATCGAACCATTACAGAGAGATGGTCCAGATATAGTTTTGGCATTTATGATTTATCCTATATTAATTAACATATCTATTTGCATCTGAAACCCAGATCTATGGAGCAAGAAATAGGTACTAATTCACAGTTTGACATGGATGAGCCTTCTGTAGGAACTTTGAGTTCAATTACATTTACAGTGCAACATTTCCCATCTAACAAATAGCAGAGTTCACTAGATTCCATCACATTTGCTCTATTTACAAAAAGTCAACTGAGCAAACTACATTTACAGCCTTTGTTCACTGCAATTGAAGTAAACAAAGATTTAGCCAAAACTATATCTCTGCAAGTACTGTAACAGATGTATCCAGCCATTTTTTACTCGTTTGCCTTAAAAATATCCAGTAGTATCAAAGCAATAAAATTGGGATAAACTGCAATTTCACAATTTCAAGCTAGGTTTATTTCTTTTTCTTGCCATAACTATAGGCTTCCGGGAAACAAAAAGATTTAAGTTATTAAAGCATTAGATGGTATGAAGTAAATTCTCAAGCTGAAATTCAAAGAAGCAGATCCATACCTTGCCTTCTGGGTGAAAACAAGGGTGAATAATCCCATTCATGTCCAGATACAAGTTATCAAACTCCATACCATTAGGGTTCGGCCTAGACACATCTATTGACGAAGGCACCCGGTTCTCACCCTCCCTTGGCTCTTCCTCCACCACGTCAGCAATCGACAGCGGGTACCGATCTGCCAGCCATCTATAAAATGCAGGCACTCCCATTTCTCCTCCTTAACCACCGATGGCTTTAGCAGAACCCCACCTCTCTCTGTATGAATACCCAGATCGAAAAGCAGAGTTTGATTCAAAAGTTGGCTTCAAGAAATCATAAATTATATTGCACCGTGTACTGTATGTTATATCTCTATGCGTTTGTATAGAAAGGTTTCAGAGACCGAAGAAAAAAGAGGGTTGAGGAGTAGTTGAAGAAGAGAGAGAATGGTCAATTCGGCGGAGTGTAAACAAGCAAAACACGACCCTGGAAATTCTGGAGTTGTACGGAGCACTGATGGGCTGCGATGTACAAGCGTACAGCTGCGAAGGGTGTGAAGAAATTGATTAAAATGGACAATTTTTCATAGCATTGGAAAAAATGGAAAACTTAAGGGTCCGTTTGGAAAGCAGGAAAATGACTTCTGAAAAATGATTTCTGGAAAATGAGTTATTTTTTGAAAAATATTTTCCTTTTCCAGTGTTTGGTTGCATTTGGAAAACTGTTTTGGTGTGTTTGGTTCATTTTCTGAAAAATGAGTAGAATAGTATAATTAAATATTTTAATTATTTTATTCTGAATTAAAAATTCATTTTAAATCTTTAAAACAAATATATATATATATATATATATATATATATATATATATATATATATATATATATATATTATGGCTTCCGGCGAAACTGGGTTCCGTCAGAAACCATAGGCATGGTTTCCGGCGGAACCCAGTTCCGTCAGAATTTTAAAAAAAAAAAATGAAAGAGAAGAGGCGGAAAATGACTTCCGTCCAAATTTGGCGGAAGTCATTTTTCGCCAAATTGGGCTCATTTTCCCCAGTCAACGGAAAATGTTTTCCGTTGACTGGATTTTTCAGGTGTAGTCAAACACCAAAAACCCAGAAAATGACTTCCAGAAGTCATTTTCCGGGTTTCCAAACACAGCCTAAGCTTATTTAAAACTACTAATAAGCTATAAACTCTGTTTGGTAATGTTTCTAAAATAAGCTTATAGTTTAAAATAAGAGTTTATTTTGGAATGCTACTTTAAGTAGCGTTTCAAAATAAACTATGAGGTTTCTAACTTTTTTTTCATCTTCATCCTTATTATTTTAACTAGTTTTTTTACGCACTTTGCGCGAATAGGATAATGCCCAATACTTATTTTTAAATAAGTATTTCAAAGTATATCAATGCAATATTATATAGAATATGTTCATGCATAGGTAAATAAATGTTGAATTTTTTTTATTTAAATCGATAATTTAAAGTATATAAATGCAAGATAATATATGAGAGATTGATTATATATAACTATCACAAAAATAAATGTTTGCAACTTTGTAATAACGCTAATCTAAGTACTAAGTCTAAAAGCGATAGTCTAAATAAATACCCCCTCCGTCACTAACTGATTGTCTTACTTGCATTTTGCACAGTTTTTAATACAACATAACAAATGTTACTAACTTTCCAATTTTGTCCCTCAAAAGTAGGTGTTGTTTGTACAAAGTACAATTGTACTTACCTCTAGAAATTTGAAAAGTCAAACGGTAAATTGGGAAATGTAGAGTGATAGTTATGTTCAATTTTAGAAATATGACACTATTTTGGGACAAACCAAAAATGAAAGTAAGACAGGTAAAATGTGACGGAGGGAGTACTGTTTTTTGTTTAAGTTTTTCTAATTCTCTTTTGCGTAGCATTGTTATTGTTTTCATCTTCCGTACGTGTCTTCTTCTTTTTTTTGTTATTGGTAGTGTGCTATGTGCAATTGGGTTATTATTGGTGGTATCATAGAGGGATTCATCATGCAATGAGATTATGGTGTATGAAGTTTTAGATTTGTCTTGTTGTGTATATGACTGAGATCTTAGTTGTGTTATGAACTCTTTATCTTACAAGCACATGTTGATATTTGGTAGTGATAGTTTTCCCCTAAATGTTTCATGTGTTGTGAGACATCTAATTCTAAATTAATTAAATGCATATGTATTATTTTTTGTTGTAGCTACTAATTTATTTTTTAATTTAAGTAATAAGAGCAATAAAGTGGGAAAATTATGTTGTGGAACCGTGTTAACCTTGCAAGGTGGACACAGTTTCAAAACTGTTCATAATTATGAATATATAGTTCAAAATTTATGAACATATAGTTCTATAATTATGAACATACAGTTGTGAACATAATTATGAATATATAGTTTTGTAATTATGAATATAGAGATTCAATAATTGTGAATATGAAATTAAAAAATTATGAAGATATAGCTTTATAATTATGAACATATAGTTCAACAATTATGAACATAGAGTTCTGTAATTGTGAATATAGAGTTCAATAATTATGAATATGAAGTTCAAAAATTATGAATATATAGCTTTATAATTATGAACATATAGTTCAGTAATTATGAACATAGAACTCTGCCCACATTGCAAGGCGGACACAGTTCCACAGCATAACAATTGAATAAAGTAGCATACAGTAGGGTATATCCCGACCGACATGGCTTCACCACGACCGAGGTACCTTCGTCTTTTTCTCTTTGTCTTTGCAGATAGCAGGTCGGGCTCCTTATAAAGAACCCGGTCGGGGTCCGACCGGGAGTTGCCCGAGCGGTAGCCCTTCGGCGAGAGAGCTGATAAAAGACACGTGTCGGTTCTCTACGACGACAGACAGGGCACCCGGGAGGATGACACGTGGAGGCTACGTGGAGAGCATGCCGAACGACCGGATTCTTGTCTCCGGCATAGCGGCTATAAATGCCCACAGTAGCCACAGTGTAGGGGACTTTTGGACGATCGATAGGTTGTTGTTAGAGAATCCCGACCGCAGTCAGTCGGTACTCAGAGCAACCAAGTAGATTGTGCTTAGGGCCTCTATTGTGATCAATAAAGACATTTATTTGCTTTAATTGGTCTCGAGTTATTTCATATCGCTTAAGTATAATTAGCAGTATCATTTTGGCGCCGTCTGTGGGGACCGTGCAACAAAGCTACGTTTTGACGAGCACTCGGTCTCTTCGCAACAATGTATCCGTGGGCATACAACAACTTCGCCGACGACCAAGCAGATGCGGCGAGCTCGTCTGACCATCACGCTACCCAACAGCAAGGCCAGACGGTCAATCTAAACCTCAACCTCTCGCCACCGCACCCATCAAACACATACCCGGCCGCCCAACAGCCGGTGAACTACATACAACCGGGATTCCAGACGCCCGGTCAACAGTACCCGCAACCGATGATGTATCCCGGTCAGTATCCGTACCCGGTCCCACCTCAACCGTATGGGTATTGGCCAGGCCAACCGATGTACTATACTCCTCCGGTTGGCTACCCACCGTTCACGCCTGCGTACACGGCTCCAGCCGCCGCCCCTCTAGTATACCCGGCCGCTCAGGTAGAGCCGCAGCATCAGCCCACTTCCCGGGCTCGACGCTCGGCTCGTTCGCGGTTGGGGTCGGGGGGTGCTGTTGCGATGGAGGCACCACGGCAGGCCCAGCAGGAAGAAGAGGTTCCCGCCCGGGCGGAGGATCCTGAAGAAGTTGCCCGAGCGGTAGCTTTTGACCGTCTTCGACCGGAAATGCGGCAAAGATTGGGACCCCAAGATCCGAATCGCCACTCGGAAGATGTGCACATGCAGGACGCCAGCCAGGAGGCTTCATCCGGGCATAGCGGGTCGAGATCACACCGACGGCGACGCACTCGGGAAACAGCCTAAGCCGTCCAAACCGCCGAGCTCAACGAAACCCGAGGATTGCTCTATAACCTCCAGGCGGAAGTTGCGCAGCTCAGAAATGCGTACCCTGCGACACCCCCGGTCGACCAATCGACCCTGCACCAGACGCCTTTCACAGCAGCGGTAATGGCCCAGCCTTACCCGCTCGACTTAAAGGTTTCTGGAGAGAAGAGTTATGATGGACGGGCAGACCCTGAAGCCCACGTGAATGATTTTTACAACAACATGATGCTGGAGGGCGTGTCAGACGCCGTAATGTGTAGGGCTTTCTATTCTATGCTCACCGGTCGAGCAGCAGAGTGGTTCCGAACCTTGCAACCGGGGTCGATCGACAAATTCGACACCTTGGCGATCAAGTTCGTGAGGAAGTTCATCACTTCCAAAGTGGTGAGGAAGCCCTATATGTATTTGGAGAAGGCCAAGCAGCTCGAAGGGGAGAGCTTAACTGACTTCCTCGTCAAATGGAAGGCGGCGGTCGGGGAGGTCGAGCCTATGGACGATGCGACCGCCACCCATATGCTTCACATATCTCTCCGGGCGGGACATTTGTATCAAGATTTCATCCTACACCCCCCGACCACTTATGAAGAGGCCCTTCGGAGGGTCACAGATTATGCCAACGCCGGCGAGGCGAATGCCGTAAAGCGCTTGCAGGAGGTCGGCTCTTCGTCCCGTAAACCGGCCGGCCGGGCGGAACATCGGTCGGGAGATGACAATCCCCGATCCCGCACCAGGCCTGGCGAGTTTACGGCCTTGAACCGATCCGCAGCGGAGGCCATGCAGTACGCCCAGTCCTGCAATCTCATCAAACTCCCCCATCCTGATCGAGACGGCCCTGACAAGAGTAAGCACTGCGCTTACCATCGATGCGCCGGGCATGACACCGAGGAGTGTACCCACTTGCGTCAGTTGTTGGAAGATCTGCTTAACTTGGGAAAATTGGACAAGTGTGTGGGGAAGAGAGAGGATAACAAGAGGAATACCGATTGGAGAGATTACAGACGCTCTCATCACCGCTCCGATCGGTCAGGTCAGGACCGAAGAGATGATCGAAGGGACGATCGTCATGATGACCGACGGGACCCTGACCCTCCGTCTGGCAGCCGCCCATCCGGAAAGCCCACCATACACGTCATTTTCGGCGGGCTGGAAGATGCTTCCCGACCGAGGACAAATTGCCCGGTCGCAATAGTGGATTCCCGAGAGACTGGGAAGAGGCAAAAGATGGAACCCATAACCTTCACCCTTGAAGACCAACCTACCAGCAGTGACCACGGCATGGAGGCGCTCGTGGTCACGATTGACGTTAAGGGGACGGACGTCCAGAGGGTTATGGTTGATACGGGCAGCAGTGTGAACGTCCTATATTTGGACGTTTTTGAGAAGCTTGGCCTCGACAGGAAGGAGCTGACTCCGGTCGGTGTACCACTGTCAGGATTTACCGGGGCTCTTATTTACCCCGAGGGAAAAATAACGCTCCCGGTCGAGATCGGCGCACCTCCAAAGTCGATCAAAACGGAGCTGGAATTTGTTGTGGTCAACCTCCATTGCGTCCACAACATTATCTTGGGCCGACCCGCCATTATGAAGATCGGTGGGATAATTTCTATGCCCCACCTGTGCATGAAATTCCCCACCCCCAATGGGGTCGGTGTGGTCCGTGGCGATGTCCAATCCGCCCGGAAATGTTACACCCGAGCGGTCAACAGACGCGATTCCGGTCCGTCTTCCCGGGTGAACACCATAGCCAAAGAGGAGGCTAAGGACCGGAAGGAACAACCTGAGCCTTCCGAAGAAATAGAAGAAGTTCCCCTATCCGAGGACCGCCCGGATAGGAAGATCAAGATTGGTCGAGCCCTCACCCCCGAGCTTCGAGCGGAAGTTTTGGCCATACTCCGGGAGTACGCTGACATCTTTGCGTGGGGGCCCGAAGATATGCCCGGGATTGATCGATCGGTCATTTGTCACAAATTGGCCGTCGACCCCGCAGCCAAGCCGATCGTGCAGAAAACACGACACCTGTCATCCGATCGCCGCGAGTTTGTGAGAGAAGAAGTCAAAAAGATGGCGGCGATCGAGCACATCCGTCCGGTAGTGTACCCCGAGTGGGTGGCAAACATCGTTCTTGTTCCTAAGCCCCCAGCTTGGAGGATGTGCATCGATTTTACCGACCTCAACAAGGCCTGTCCGCTCGACCCGTATCCTCTACCGAGCATTCACCAGATGGTCGACGAGACGGCCGGGGCCGAGTTAATGAGCTTCATGGATGCCTTCAAGGGGTATCATCAGATCATGATGCACCATGAAGACGAGAGCAAGACAGCCTTCGTGACCCCGGACGGGCTGTATTGCTACCGAGTGATGCCGTTCGGCCTCCGGAACGCGGGAGCGACCTACCAGAGGATGGTCAACATGCTCTTTGCCGATCTATTGGGCCGAACGATGGAAGCTTACATCGATGATATGCTGGTCAAGAGTCGGGACCGATCCGACCACACTCGGGACCTCCGGGAGTGCTTCCAGATCATGAGGAAGTACCAGTTGCGGCTGAACCCGACCAAATGCACATTCGCGGTTCAGACCGGCAAGTTCCTCGGCTATATGATGACCAAGAGGGGAATTGAGCCCAACCCGGCCAAAGTAAAAGCGATTCTGGACATGCAACCACCTTCCACCGTTCGGGAAGTCCAGCAATTGACCGGTCGGTTGGCAGCCCTCAGCCGGTTCCTCTCTAAGTTAGCCGAGCGCGCTCTACCTTTTTTCAAGGTATTGCGGAAGGTTAATGGATTCGTCTGGGACGAAGAGTGCCGAGCGGCTTTTGATGAGCTGAAGGAATATCTCATGTCGTCGATCGTGCTCTCAAAGCCCGAGCTCGGAGAAGAGCTAGACGTGTACCTCGCCGTTTCCGATCGTGCAGTAAGCGCAGTGTTGTGCCGAACCGATCCGGAAGGGGTCCAGCGACCGGTGTACTATGTAAGCCACGCACTACATGGTCCCGAGCTCCGGTACTCCCGGCTAGAGAAGGTCGTCTACGCCTTATACATTGCCGCGAAGAAGTTGGCTCCCTATTTCCAAGGTCGAGCAATTCGCGTGTTGACCGATCAGCCGATCGGGCCAGTCCTCCGAACTGCTTCAGCATCCGGACGTTTAGTCAAATGGGCGTTAATGCTGACCCAGTACGCGATCGAATACCGACCGAGACCCGCAATCAAAGGTCAAGCCCTTGCTGATTTCGTGGTCGAGTGCACCGCCCAGGATACCCGACCTCCCGAGGTTGCGGATCCCGAGGCTGAGTGGTGGTCGTTGGCTACTGACGGGTCGAGTAGCAAGAAAGGAGCAGGGGGAGGAGTGGTGGTCACGAGCCCGGAAGGATTCAAGGTTTATTTTGCTCTCATGTATCAGTTCCACCCGACCAATAATGAAGCCGAATACGAAGCATTTGTTAATGGCTTACAGTGCGCTCGGGACTTGGGGGCTGAATATGTCCGAGCTCAAACAGATTCCGCACTTGTGGTCAGGCAAGTCCTCGGGGATTATGAAGTCAATGGAGAGCGTTTGCAACTGTACCGAGACCTTGCCATGGAGAAGCTTGCTCAGTTCCGGGGGTATACCGTCCGACACATACCCCGATTGGATAATGCCGACGCAGATATCTTATCTAAATTGGCTCAAGACGCCCCGGAACACATGTCGAAGATAGCTCGGATTTTGGTGATCCCGAGACACAGCATTCATCGTCTACCGGTCAATCCAATCCAACCGGTAGAAGACGATTGGATCACCGATCTGAAGGAGTTCCTCGAGCACGGTCGACTTCCAGACGACCCCCAGCGTGCTCAAAAAGCCAAACTGAGAGCCCCGAGGTTCCAAGTTTTGGACGGACGCCTCTATAGGCGATCGTATGGAGGCCCTCTTATGCGATGCTTGACCGCATTTGAGGCCGATTTAGTCATGAAGGAACTCCACTCGGGAATTTGCTCCTCACATCAAGGAGGCCGATCCCTGGCCCGTCGTATCATGTTAATCGGGTACTACTGGCCGTCCCTCCAGCTAGACTGTGAAAAGTTAGCTCGGGAATGTGAGACGTGCCAACTGTTCGCCCGGATGCTTGGACGACCGGCAACCTTCTATCAGCCAGTCACGACCGCAATTCCTTTCGCTAGGTGGGGGGTGGACATCTTGGGCCCCTTCCCTCAGCTCTCCGGTCGGAGAAAGTTCGTGATTGTCGCCATTGATTATTTCTCCAAGTGGATAGAAGTCGAGCCCTTAGCCACGATCACCTCTCAGCAATGTGCTCGTTTTCTTTGGCGTAATGTGATTTCCCGCTTTGGCGTGCCCGTACATCTCATCAGCGACAATGGCCGCCAATTCGTAAGCCAATGTTTCCAGAATTTCTTGGCCACGATCGGGACGACTCACGTCCGGTCGTCGGTGGCTTACCCGCAGGGAAACGGTCAAGTGGAAAATGCCAACCGGACGATTTTGGAAGGTCTAAAAAAGAAGCTGCATTCGGCTGGTCGTAGTTGGGCCGATGAGTTACCATATGTCTTATGGACTTATCGGACGACCCCGAGGGAAGCTACTCTGGAGACCCCTTTCGCCCTGGTTTATGGAGCTGAAGCCCGACTCCCGATCGAGGCTTGGATCCCGACCGATCGAGAGAGAACCTATAATGCGGAGGAGAATGAACATGCGATGGCCGTGGATCTCGATGCGGTCGAAGAAAAAAGAGAGCTAGCCGCTCGGCGTATGGCCGAGTACCAGAAGCGTGTTAAGAGTTCGAAAGACGTTCGGGTCAACCCTCGTTATTTTCAAGTTGGAGATTACGTTCTACGACGAAGGGAGGCCAGTCAACCTTCAGAGGGCGGAAAGCTAGCTCAGAATTGGGAAAGGCCGTATATCATTAGCGCAATTATACGCCCGGGTACATACCGGCTGGAAACGACAACCGGTCGGGCAATATAGGGGACTTGGAATTCCGAGCACCTCGTTATGTTTAGGCATTAAGCCTATTTTTTGTAATCCTTGGACGAAAAGGGGGCTTGACCTGCGTGTAGGTCTCGGTCGTCGTTTGTAATTAAATTTTTATGGTTGTAAATATTTACTTAACCGCCTGTGAGCGGAAAGGTTTAATGTGTATACGATCGGTGATTGCTCGACCGCTTGCACGCGGTGGCCCGATCGGTTATTTTCTATACCTTCAGTGCATGCAGATCAATTCATCTTCAAGCTACACTGGCCAGGCGAATCTATCGACCGGTCAAATGCGCTCCACATCGGCGGACATTCGAGTCACGCCACTGATCGGGGAAGCCAGGAGCTCTCAGCATAATTCCCCGATCCGTTCAACTTCTTTCCATGATTGCACCCACTCGTGCCTCGAGCGCACAATAGTGTGGGGGCTGGGGATGTAGGAAAGTATTTACAGGCCCGTCGTTCGGAAGTATCCCGACCGTAGAGGCTTACTTATTTTCAAAAATTTCGTCAAGGCCTAGAGCTCGGGTAAACCCGATCGGGTCGGCCATTTTACGACGAAACGTCAGACGTGCGACCAAGCCGTAAGGCCCTAAGGTCGAGCGTCAGCAGGGTCGAGTATTGCGAGACCGGGCCTGAAGGCCGGGCGGTCAAGCGACTATGATCGGTGTGCGGTTATGATCAGTGTGTGCCAATTAAAAGCAAAGGTGTAAAAACAAAAAACGAAAGGCACAACTTGCACAAAAAGGGTTATTTATTGAATCCGAACGTGCCCGGTACAAAATCGGGACCGGGCTCCCGATCAGTGTCATTTACAAAGAAGTGAAGCTCAAACCTACTCTACTTCTTCGCCTCGGCATCGCCCTTCCTCGGCGCTTCCTCCCCGATCGGGGCGGCTTCAGCTCCGCTCGCCGTAGCCCGATCCTTCGGATCAAAAGGTGCTGGCCCCGGGTCGGCTACGTCGTCGGGGAGTGTGGTCAAGACCAACTGAAGATCATCCCCTTCAAGGGCCTGCTCCATGATCTTCTTGGTTTGATCACGCATTTTTCGTTGACCGGCTTTGTACGCCCACCGGCCAAACGTCCATATCAGCTTTTCCCCGACCTCTGTGCCCCGAACGGACTGGAGAAAGCGAGCGCCCAATTTGGTATCTTGGAAGAGATGTTGGGCGAGCTTATCCGGGTCGTTTTGACGAGCCTTGAGCTCGGCTGCCTCCTCGATCGCCTGTTGGGCGACCTGCTCGGAGAGATCCCGTTCAGCTTTGACCTTCTTCAGCTGAGCCTCCAGGTCCCGGATCTCCTGTAGTCGCCGGTTGGCGACTTTCTTCAAGGCCTCAGCTTCGTTGGCCTGAAGGGCCCGTTGTTGAAGAAACTGGGCCGCTCGGGAGATCTGCATACGCGAACAATCAAGTTAGCCTAACGGCAATACTTCAAAAAATTCAAGAAAAGAAAATACGCTTACCTCAGCCAAGTCATGGCCGATTTTCTCGGCTACCTGGCTCGGGGTCAGCTTGGAGAGGTCCTCCTTGGCCGACCCGGCATTCCCGATCCGAGCGAGGATCGAGGATCCGCCTTTGTTGCCCCCGCCCGAGGGTGTCGGGCTGTGCTGTTCCCGGCGCCGTTTCAAGGCCCCGGCCTCTGAGGTGGTCTTTTTCGCCACCTTCTCTTTCCCCTTCCCGACCGCCACTCGGGTGACCAGGACCTCCGAGGCGTCCACCACGAAGCCTTCGGTCGTGGTGATGGTCGATGCCCCTACGGGTCGGGCAACCGGTATCTCTTTCTCCCCGGCCGGCTTAGCTTGGCCCTTCTTCTTGCCAAGAGAAATCTTGGCCACTGGGCGCAGAGGGATGTCCTCGTCTCCGAAACCGGCCATTTCTGCAAACAAAACAAAGTAGGTTAGATCGAGCTAAAGGCCCATTCGGGCCGTTGAAGTAAGAGACAAGGGCTAATGTAGCACCTTTGCCTTTTCGTTTGCCCCGGGCGGGCATCCTTGCGATCGTAACACCCCGAGGCTCGGGCTTATACTTATGAGGTATATTATATACGGGCTCGGGCAAGTCAGCCGCTTCGAGGGACTCGGGCGTCTTGAAGATTTGGTACTCGTAGATCTCGCCCGAGATTTTGGTGACGGCGTCTATAAGGGCCTGGGTCTCGGTTGGGATGACTTGTCTTCGGAAACGCTGACTCCAGACCCTCTCGACCAGGAGGATCCACGGATCGTACTTCACTGAGAAGATCCGGTTTTTCCACCCCCAGTTGTTCCCGGGCAGCCCTTCGATCGAGCATTTGTCCGTTCGGGATTGTATCATCAGAAATCCACCCCCATATGCAGCCGCCAGCACCTTCACTTGGTAGACGAAGTTGAAGAGCTCCATCGTGTAGGCTACGTCGTGCCGACTGCAGATCTGGGGAAAGCACGCGATGATCCGATGCGCGTTCGGGCAAATCTGCCCGGGCATAACCTGGTAGTAGCCCAGGAATGCAGTGAGGAGGCTGGAAAAGGGGAACGTAATCGGGGCCAGTAGCGAATCGTAGTGCATCCCAATCCATTTCCCCTGGTGCCGCTCGATGATATTTCCGAGCTGCCTGCTGGTGTCGAACTCGACCCGACCAGCGATAGTTGCCGCGATCCTGCTTGCTTCTCCCTTTGTCAGCAAGCTCCTCTGGCCTTCGACGTTCTCGCTGTTAAGGAACTCAAACCCGTCCCCGCCCGGCGGCGCCGGCCCGGTCGGGTCCTCTTCATCCGCTTCGGCTTCGTTGGCCCGGTCTCCGCCCTCAGGCTCGGCTCGAGGGTAATCCCCTATTACCCTCGTAGGCGTTTCCCTAACGCCTTCGTCCGGGAGGTTTCGTCCGCTCGTGGACGTTGCCTCGCTCCCCGACCCTCCGGAGCTCGACCCCGAAGTCCCTGACGAGCTTGATGGCCTTGCTGGCTCGGGGGTTCGGTCGGGAGTGGGCTGTGGTCGTTGTTCGACCTCTGGGGAATAGGACATGATGTCCACCTCCTCGCTGCTGTGCTCGATTGCGTTGTCGTAGTCTGCGATCGAGGCGTTCTGGCTATCCGAATCCGACATGTTTTCTACCTAAAGGTCGGTCGGGGTTAGTACAGGGTCGGGAGGTTAGTTCAAAGTTAGTCCTATCCTACTCCTACGCAAAGCTAAAAACAAAGTAAAAAGCTAAGGGATCACGAGCTTACCGATTGCTGGTACTTTGAAGAGAACTTGAAGCTTGGCTTTGCTCGACTGGTTCGCTGAACTGCTGCTCGGGACTCTCTGAGGGTACCGACTGCTTCAGTGGATTGAGGAAAGTTCAAATGAGGGCCTCAAGGGCCTATTTATAGGAGAGCATTTAGGCGGGAAACGAGCCCACTTGCTTGACGCGACCCGCGCTGATTCCGAGGCAACTGTTGCAGTCGCAGAGGCCGGCAGCGGCCGACACGTGGCGAGGAGAGGAATGACAGCTGGCGGGTCGGTTTGATGGCCGACGGTTGGGCTTCTTCATCCCGTCCCGTTTTTTCTCGGACGGTCAAAAAGGCCCGGGATGGGGGGTCTTGGTAGGGTATATCCCGACCGACATGGCTTCACCACGACCGAGGTACCTTCGTCTTTTTCTCTTTGTCTTTGCAGATAGCAGGTCGGGCTCCTTATAAAGAACCCGGTCGGGGTCCGACCGGGAGTTGCCCGAGCGGCATTGTCGACCACCGAGCGGTAGCCCTTCGGCGAGAGAGCTGATAAAAGACACGTGGCGGTTCTCTACGACGACAGACAGGGTACCCGGGAGGATGACACGTGGAGGCTACGTGGAGAGCATGCCGAACGACCGGATTCTTGTCTCCGGCATAGCGGCTATAAATACCCACAGTAGCCACAGTGTAGGGGACTTTTGGACGATCGATAGGTTGTTGTTAGAGAATCCCGACCGCAGTCAGTCGGTACTCAGAGCAACCAAGTAGATTGTGCTTAGGGCCTCTATTGTGATCAATAAAGACATTTATTTGCTTTAATTGGTCTCGAGTTATTTCATATCGCTTAAGTATAATTAGCAGTATCAATACTTTTCATCCACAATAATGAAATCATTGATTTTTTAAAATTTTCATTCGTTGTTGAGACAAATTGTTTTGAGAGTTTGTCAATGACAATTATTGTCAATAGATGATGATAATAAATAATTCAAAATATAAGGTTACAATAGATATTATTATAATAATATAGTAAAAATTAACTTATAAATTTATTTAGAAGTTTTCATGCATGGATAAAAGCATAATTGAAATATATAAAATTTTGTTCTCAATAATCAAAAGAAAATTAATTAAACGAAAAAAAAAAAAACTGAACTTAAATTTATTATTTTTTTAAATGAAAGAAAAACAAATGATTTTTAAAGTTCCTGATTTATAATTATTGAATGCTATATATTTAGTCGGGCTAATTATTTGATCAAATTTTATGTTAAATTTTATATTATATTTTTTTAATACATTTTAACATATTCGTAGTATATGTTTAACAATTATGCTAACTTTAATTGGGATGAGGTTCGAATCTAAGACCTTTCTTATATAAATTAATGAGTAAGCTAACGGAATTTAAGGTTATTTAAAGAAAGAAAATAATATAATAAAGGGTAAATAAGGAAAATCATTAAAAATACTAAAATCAAAATAATATGAACCATTCATTTTAAGAAACAATTAGTACCGACATTTTTTTTATTCCAGTTAAGGGCTTAACATTATTGGCTCTTATCAGAATTGTAGATGTAGATAAAGAAATGACATCTTTTACCATTCCTAATTAAAATTCTTTTTTCTTCTCCTTTATCCGCAACTTTTATCGAAATTATTATTATTATTATTATTATTATTATTATTATTATTATTATTATTATTATTATTATTATTATTATTATTATTATTATTATTATTATTATTATTATTATTATTATTATTTTGAGATGAAGGAGATTCGCAACACTATTGCTACTTCATTATGAGATGTTAGATCATGATTATGCTAATAATTTTATTTCAAAATGTTAGTTTTTTTTTAAAGACAAAATGTTAAATTTTAATATGTAAACAAACTAATTTAAATTTTATGAAGATGTCTTTTTTTGTCTTTTTACATTTATCAGCTTATTAAAAAACTAATTTTACCAAACACTTTCAAGCATTATAGCTAGCTTATCAGCTCTTCAATTTTCAGCTCATAGCTTATAGCTTTTTAACTTTCAGCTCCTTTTAAGCTTTCAGCTACCTTTTCAGTTAGGTTGGCGAAATGGCCTATCTTTATTATTTATTGCTATGCTTGAAGGATGAGATAGACTAGGACTAGTTGGTTGCTACTAATGGTAGTTGTCCCTGCAAACTGTAGTAATAATTAATGTGTAGATGAATTTAAAAAATAATAATACTAAACGCATTTGCCACATACATTTGATGTACGGAATTGGCTTGTGGGAGTTTTCACTTTCCCAAGCTTTTATAGGGAAGAATTCGGTGGATGGCATTGATCACCGAAGACTTTTTCCAAACGGGTCTAGATTGGACATGGTGAAATCTAATAATCTGGTTAAGTAGGCTACGCCAACAGAAGTCATAAAGGTCGTCTTCATGATGAAACGATTTTGGAGCCGGGACCTGATGGGATCCAGGTTGCGTTCTACCAGGAATATTGGGGTGTGGTTAGTGTTGCAGTCACTGAAACCTTTATCCTTGACAACCGGTGTTGGGACTTGCCAAGGCTTAGTAATTTCCTTCCTAATGATACCATGGAGAACATTCGGGCTACCCCGATTCCTGAAAACCATTGGATGGTTGGTAGGATTTGCTGGCAATCGTCTACCTCATGTAAGTTATCGGTTCGTTATGCGTTTTCTTTGGTTGCAGGTGGCCTAAAAGGAGAGGATGAGTATGCATGGATCTGGAAGATTAGTTGCAAGGAGAATGTGAAGCTATTTCTTTGGCTTGTGTGCAATGAGAAAATCCTTACTAACGTTGAGCGCCGCAACAAACACCTGACGAGCTATGCAAGTTGCTCGACCTGTGGGGAGGAAGACGAGAGTCTCGAGCACCTTTTTCGGGGATGTGAGACTGCACGTTCCTATTGGCGGGGAACTCTCAGTTCAATGCACTTCAATACTAACATAATCACTCTGTGTTTGGCTTGGATTAAGGACAATTGTTCTTGTTAAGAGTGGCTCAATAATGGGACCGTTTGGGAGACCAAGTTCACGTATTCATTATGGAAGGTGTGTAACAACAAAGTCTTTACCGGGAACCACACTAATATCAAGGGGATTATTATGAAGGTGGGGGATCTTGCGAGAGAATAGGTGAGATTTTTACAGCTCGTTTGGTTCGCTGGAAAATATTTGAAGAGAAATGGAATTGAAATTCCATGGAAAATAAATTCCAAGAAAACAGATTCCATTGTTTGGTTGGTGGAAAAGAAATTACTGGGAATATGAATTCCATTGTTTGGTTGAGTTTGGAAGGGTAAGGAATAATGAGTATAATGACAAATGTAACCCTACACAATAATAATAATAATAATAATAATAAGAGTAATTAATAAAGAATGATGAGGGTAAAATTGTCATATTAGTTTTCCATGAAAAACAAAATACCTAGCATAAGCTAGGAATTTGTTTTCCTTGTTCTTAAGGAATGGAAAAAGTTTTCCATCCAACCAAACAACATAAAACATCATTTTCCTTCACTTTTAGGAAAACATTTTCCATGGAAAATGTTTTTCATCCAACCAAACACCCCTAGTGAAAAGAAGTACAAGACATGGGGGTAGAACCTTGTGGGTTTGCTGGATTCCCCCTATTGAGGGATTGGTTAAGCTCAACACTACAGATGGGTTCAAAAAAACAAACGACGAATTTACAAGTGCAGGTGGGTTGTTCCGGGATTACAAAGGTAACTGGATAATGGGGTTCGTGGTCAATATTGGTGTGACTGATAGTTTCTTTGCCAAGCTGTGGGGCCTAAGGGAGGGTTTACGACTCAGTAAAAAAAGTGATTTCGGAAATTGGTTTTTTAATTAGATTCTGAAGCGGTGGTTAAAGTTATGAATGAAAATTATGACAGCAATGACTTTATCATTACGCTCATCTTGGATTGTAAACATCTTGTCCTAGCATTTGAAGAGGTTATTTTATGCACGTCATAAGGAAAGGTAACATGTGTGTCGATTTCCTGGGCAATAATGGCCATACAAGGGATTGTGGTATGACGATTCTTGAAGTTCCTCCGGATGGCTTGCCAGATCTCTTGGTCGCTGATGCCTGCGGTGCCAGAGTTAGAAGAGTCAGTTAATTTCCGCTTTTGGCGGGGTCACTTTTCCAAAAAAAAAAAAAAAGGGTTTTCTTGATTATCAAAACCAATAAGGTATTTCTGGATACTAAATCAACTTAGCTATAGTTGCACGCAATCATTACCTTTAAATATTAGTTTGATAATTTTTGTTATATTATTTGTATTATTTTTCTAACTTGCAAAATTAATTTTATCAAGGAAGAAAATACTCAAATTTTTTTTAAAATTTTAACTTTGAAAAGTTAACATGGTAAAACATCAAATTTAATATTTTTATTCTTAATAATGGGATAAATCTAAAGAAATTAATTTTTGTTTTCACAAAAATTCTTCATAATCTAAAGTAGTAATAAAAACTTGTTTAATTAATAGATTATTACAAATTAAAAATTTTCACAAAAACCATTCATCATCATATTGGATAGTAATAAAACATTTTCTTATTCATCATTTACCACGAATTGACGATTAAATAATTTTGCTTATTAGTCAATTAAGAGTCCTAGTTTTAAACTTACTAGTATTTTCACTCGTGCGATGCACGGAATGAATTTGTTATATTTTTTAAAAAATATTTGGATCGATATACAATTATATAAATTATAACATCGAATATTATATAATGCAATTGAAGAATTGAGTTGTATCGACTGTATTTTCTGATGTTATCATTGCTTAAATTCAAGCAAATAATTGCCTAATTAACCGTCAATGTGTATGTGTATGCATCAAGTGCTGAAACTTTAGATATTTTATATACCATTGTTTATGATTTGTATTAAGTGGCAAATTTGCTCGTTGTCTAGCAACCCAGTTATATAAATCATTTACTATCCTACTTTATTTGTATGGAAGATATATTTCTGTGTAGATATATATCAATTTTCTCATCTTTGCATAAAAAGAAAACATAATATCACTTGTTGGAATTACACATTATTGAAAACCTTTTTATAGACGACATTGGTAGTAGCAATATAATCTTGTCCACCCTCATCTAGAGCTAACACCTTCAGGCCATCAGGATGGGTGGCTCGAAAAAATTCACATAAAATTGACTATTGCCCATTGCATTACTATTTTCTCTGAAAAATCAATGAGCTCGGATCCATATGTATCTCATATAATACATATACTATAGTTAATCCGTTTTCTTTTTGAAATAGTTAATTGGGGATCATTTAGAATTTTGAGCCAAATAGTAATATTCAATTGGCATAATTTTCGTGCCATTTTTTTAATCTCAGCCAATTATACTTTGTTACTACATATCAATTAATTAATTATTAATGATATATTTTTTTTAATATTTCCAGTCAATTATTAATAACAGATTCATTTTCCAATTTATCTATACTATTGTTTGGGCGGTTTGGCCATTTCCTTTTTCATTTGAATCAATTTGTGATCATTTTTTAATTTTTAATCAAGTATTAATATTCATTTCATTTTTCAATTGACCTAATTTCTATGTCATTTTTATTATCAGTTAATTATTCATTTTTAATACATATTAATTAGTTAATTATTAATAACAAATTTATTTTTAATATTTTTAGTCAATTATTAAGAATGAATTCCATTTTTGGTCCTACTGTTATAGGGGCGTTTCCAATTTCAGTCCACTTTATTTTTTTTGCCACTTTACAACCACTGTTATTGAATGTGTTCCACTTTTAGTCCACCGTTAATATTTCCGTCAAGAGACCATATAATCAAAGGGTATTTTGGTCTTTTTATGTTTGTCTCTTCTCTTTTAATCCAGGCACTTCGTCCTCCTCCTCCAATATTCGAAGATGGCTCTTCGAACAACGAGAATGGGAAGCCAAAGCTACATCGTTTCGTTCATTCCAACATGGGCTGGCGAGGTTCATTAGGTTTTAGGTTTAATGTTCTCATTTCTTTAGTCAAACATAGTCTTGGATGCGAAGAAAGGTCAAAATACCCCTAGATTACACGGCCTCTTGATGGAAATACTAACGGTGAGACTAAAAGTGGAACACATTCAATAATAGTGGTTATAAAGTGGCAAAAAAAAATAAGGTGCACTAAAATTGGAAACGCCCCTATAACAGTAAGACCAAAAATGAAATTCATTCAATTATTAATAACAGATACTTTTTCCAATTTACCTATACTATAGTTAATCCGTTTCTTTTTGGAAATAGTTTATATGGGGATCATTTTTAATTTCCAGATAATTATTAATATTCATTTAATTTTTCAATTGGCCTAATTTTTGTGTCATTTATATTCTCAATCAATTTTTTAATACATATTAATTAGTTGACTATTAATAACATATTCTTTATATATATATATATATATATATATATATATATATATATATATATATATATATATATATATATATATATATATATATATTCAGTCAAATATTAATAATAGATTTCTTTTCCAATTTACATATAATATTGTTTGGGCGGTTTGACCATTTCCTTTTTCATTTTGATTAATTTGATTATTTTTAACTTTTAGTCAATTATTAATATTCACTTCATCTTTCAATTGAGCTAATTTTTGTGCAATTTTTATTCTAATCAGTCAATTATTCTTTTTAAATGCATATCAATTTAATCATCAATTAGTTAATTATTAATAACAAATTTAAAAAAAAAAATACTTCTAGTAAATTATTAATAACAAAATATTTTACCAATTTACATATACTATTGTTTGGGCGGTCTGATCATTTTGTTTTTTGTTTTTTGTTTTTTGTTTTTTGTTTTTTTTTTTTGTTTTTGCATTTGAGTCAGTTTGGAATCATTATTAATTTTCAGTGAATTATTATTTATTAATATCCATTTTCTATTTCAATGGACCTAAATTCCGGTGTCGTTTTTATTCTCAAGTAATAATTATATTTTTGTAATATTCTTTTTTAAAACTATAATTTCACATCTGAACATGGTGTGAATAAACAAATAAAACAAATGCATATTCAAAGTAATGTAAAACCATGAAATCTTACAATTTAAATAAAATACACAAATTTAAAATTATAAATATAAAATATAACAAAAATATTGAAATGACCAGGGACAAATGCCTGTAAAATGTCAACCATCAATCATAGGAACAATGTTTAATGTCCGCCCGCATGGGTAGCTCAACTGGTCATAGAGGTGAAACTTTGGAATAATGACCAGGGAGCAACCTCTCAAAGTGAGGGGGGCTTCTTGTGCGCAGTGAGCACCGGTCTAGCCTCTATGGTTCATGTTCAGTTGAGTCACCATGATTTACATCCTCCCAAATGCTTTGTCGGGCCGGGGTGTGGGGGGCCCTTAGGGTTGGGGTTCAACCTTTTGGAATAATGTAACTTCTTAACATTCACAACTCTTAACATATCCACCATCCTTTGCATTACATTGCTTGTTTCGCTCAGAAGTTTCAATAGAACTTTCAACCACCTCTCCATCCAGAAAGTCTTAAAAGGCAAGAAAACTCAAATAACTAAATAAAGTTACACAAAAAAAAAATGTTTTGACAAATAAGTAATCACAAATGTAAACAATACTGCATCTCATCAAAGAAATCATCATCTTCTTTGTCACAAATATGCATAGGAAAATCTGCATCCTTGAATCTCTCACAACTGTGTTAAAATAGAACTTCAAAAATTAGCAATCATAAAAAAAAAAAAAAATTATACAAAAAACTTGGCCTTCTTTAAATCTTTTCGAATAATTTTAAACATAATCTTTAGGAATATGTGCATGAAGAAAAGTTCCCTGAAATTAAAGTGTTACAAAAGAAAAATATAGTAAAAAACAATATGCATAAACAAAACATTTTGAATTAAAAAATATTCAAGCGATAGTACAAAAATACAATGCCTCTTCATCAAGGAACACACACTCTATAGACTTCACTGTTTCATCACCTCTACTCTCTGAATCTTATAGGTACACAACACTCTAACCTTTATTGCATTCCTCTAATCCTCTGTTCTTAGGAGAAATTTCAGGCCCAACAATGTCAATTGAAGTTGAAGACATGCGTATTTGGTGTAATAAGATTTCTATGCTTATTTGTATTCTGTTAAGATTCAAATGTTTATAACCGAGAGGAAGTTTACAGCTATACAATTAGCATAATGAAGTGTATAAATAGGACTCTACAGCTATACATTTTGTAAAATCTTCCATTTTGCCAACAATATTGTCACTTAACCTGCAGATTTATAACACAAAAATAGGCAGGAAAAATCAAGAAGAGTGGCGAAACAAACTATTTGCTAGCATATATAAGCTAACGGCAATGCCAATATTTAAAGCAATTTAAAGCATAACAGAATAAACCGTATGTTAAGCATTTAGTCCACTTAAACAAAGAAAAACAAAATCACTGTCTAATGGTGCGAAAATATGAAATTTAATTGCCCGGAACACAAATATACATTTTTTGTCGTCAATCAAAAACCAACCGGTTAAAACTCTCATGTATTGGGTTCCATCTTAGGATTCTTCAAAACCTTTGAAGACGATGAACATCCCACGTTTAGTCTCTTTAAAGACTGCTGCTAGGAGTGCTTTCATCAACCAAAATGACTTCTGGACTTGACGAAGATGTAGCTTCCAGTGGTGCTATGCCCTGGATGAAACTAACTATATATTAAGAAAAACATGGTGGAAAAATATTATTGCAAGAGGAAGAAACATGTTTAATGAGAACTAACTTGTTCAACATTGTCCTGTGGAGTATTGATATTCCCTAGACAAATAACAATGCATCAAGCAGAGCCTTATAAAACTTTTCTTCGATTGTCTTAGGGGATAGGTCGGAGGTAAAGACGAAAATAGACTCCATTAGTTAACAATAAGGAGAAATAGCAAAAATACAAGAGAAGAACATAAAATAATCGATGGAAGAATTGTTCACGATTAAGAGAGTATTTATAGTACAATTTCAATATTATTATTTGTAGAAATAAGAATGCATGTCTCATTTAGGGTTGGGGTTCAGCCTTTGGAAGAAGAATGCATGTCTCATGTACAATTGTATTAAGGTTAGGAAAGTATTTATAGTGTAATTTCAATCAGTATTATTATTTGGAGATTCTGTAAAATAATAAGTAGCTAGAATTGTATTACGGATAGGAAAGTATTTATATTGTAATTTTAATCTAAATTATTGTAATTTCAATATTACTATTTGTAGAAATATTGATGCATGTTTCATGTACAATTGTATTAAGGTTAGAAAAATATTTATAGTGTAATTTCAATCAATATTATTTGGAGATTCTGTAAAATAATAAGTAAAATTGTATTACGGATAGGAAAGATGTACAATTTTATTACGATTAAAAAAATATTTATAGTGTAATTTTAGTCAATATCATTATTTGGAGATTTTGTAAAATAATAAGTAGAATTGTATTACGGGTAGAATATTTTTTTTTACCAGTTCTTTTCCATTATTCCTAATTATTATTATTAAGTGTTTGGACAAAAAGTTGCAAAAGTAAGATTTTATTTTTATTAGTAGTATAGATTATGTTGTAGGGAAGTATATGTAATTGCATTATTACGATTAGTAATTTTAATCTAGAATTGTATTACGAATAGAAAAGTAGGAAAGAATATATTGTATTAGGAATTATATTACCATATTTTAATGTACAATTGTAGTACGAATATGAATTGTATTTCCATATTTTACAATATTACACAAACCTTAATAGTATAGGAGTGTTTTGGACGGGAAGTTAAAATGAAAGATTTAATTTTTATATATAGTATATATTTAGTATAACAAAAATAAATAAGAACACATCCAGTATAGGACGAAATTTTAAGAAGAATTTACCAATTAGTTGATTGCTATCTACTCCTCCAGGAGCCTTCCACGATCCAAAATCATTGAGTTTGAACATGTGTTTGGGAAACTCAGATTCATCCTTGAGTTTGAACATGTAATTATTAGGTAATTATACTAATATAACTACGTAAATTATGTATTGTCAATGATTAATTGTTTATGCTGACGATGTTATTATTTTTAGTACTGGGAGGCAGGGGGCAATCTGCAAAGTCATACGCGTTTTAAAAGATTATGTGGAGATTTCTGGCCAAATGGCCAGTTTCCCTAAGAGTGTTTTTTATATGCATCCTGACACTTCGGATCGGGTTATTCGTAGGATTGGGGATATCACTAGATGCATTCATAGGTCCTTCCCTTTCACTTATCTTGGGTGTCCTATTTATGTGGGGAGGAAGAATATTTTTCATCTGTGATGGACAAGGTTAAGGCCAAATGTCTTGGGTAGCAACGTCGGTTGCTATCCAGGGGGGGGGGGGGGGGGGGGAGCGGTTATTATTACTTCTATTTTGCAGGCTATCTCTTTACATCTCTTTGCAGCTTGTGCTCCTCCTAAACAGGTTATCCGTGATCTTGAGCGGTGCTTCGCGAACTTCTTTTGGCGGCAGTCGGGAGGTGCACGCTACAATTGGGCGTCATGGAAAACGCTCTCCCTCCTTAAAAAGGAGGGTGGTGTGGGCTTCCTTGACCTGGACGTAATGGTACGTGCATCGAGTGCAAAGGTTTAATGGAATTTTTGCAAGGTGCATTCACTATGGGGAAGTTTCATGATTGCTAAGTACTGCCGCCGAGTTCACCTGGTGGCGAAATTGGTGCGAAGTTCTGACTCGCACACTTGGAAGCGGATGCTCAGCGTCAGGAATGAGGTGGAGGCAGTCTTCGGATGGCGCCTGACTCACGGTGATGTTAACCTTTAGTGGGATAACTGGTCTGGACTTGGCCCGCTAGGGCGCCTTTACCCCTTCCCGAGGGTTGAGTACTCTGGTGATTTGCTGTCTGACTTCATCCAGGACGGAGAATTAGACTTGTCGGCTTATGATGACTTTCTGCCGGCTGGGTTGGAGGCTGACCTGTCTTGGTTGGGTCAAAGAGTGGCTGACATCCCTATTTGGCGGGTAGCTACGGACGGTTTGTTTTCTTTCTCTTCTGCAAAATCATTATTAAGACCTGAACCGGTGAATTCTGATCCACTTTTGAGGGCATGTTGGCATAAACACCTGCCCTTTAAGGTTTCCTTTCTCGTTTGGCGTGTGTTACGGGGCCGTTTGCCCACCGATGATGCCATAGCTCGATTTGGGCACCTTATTGTTTCCAGATGCTGGTGTTGTAGTAACCCAGCTAGGGAGACCATTGTTCACATCTTTTATGCGGGGGACAATGCCCGGGCTGTATGGGGATTTTTTATGGGATCACTTGGCTTGCGGTTCAGTCATCTGGGTCTACGGACGCTGTTGACTGGGTGGAAGCGGGTGGTTTCACATAATCGTCTTGTTGCTTTTGTTATTTGCAGGTTGCCTTATCTCATCCTTTGGGAGTTATGGAAACACAGGAACGCATGCTTGCATGGCAGAGGACCACCAAGTGTGCCTCGAGTGGTGTATGGCGTGGCCAAAGGGGTGGCAGAGTGCCTCTTTAGGCGGTGGCCGAGGGAGCACATTCTGCCGCCAAACTGGTCTGTTATCGTATCCTACCTAGATTCCACTATCCCGCGAAGTGTAGTTTGGACTATTAGGTGGGACCCCCTCCGGACGGTTCCGTGAAGCTCAATCTCTCATACTCTGAGTCTATGGGTGGGGCTACTGCTTTGGTTCGTAATGGGGGGGGGGGGGTGGTTTCTGCTATGGCTTCGCCATTCCGGCAGTGGACGGGTTTCGGGATGTATTCCGTGTTATCTTCCGCTGTCTTGAATGGTGTTTGGCAGGGGGTTTTAGGTCTGTGGTCCTGGAGTCTGTATTGCCTGAGCTTAAGGGTTATGTTGACCCCTCCGTCCTAGCTCCATGGGTTTTTGACTCTGAATTGTCACGCCTCCGCTTTCTTTGCTCCTGTGCATCTATTTATGTTTTTCAGTGTTTGTAACAAGGTAATCTCCATGGGGCCACATAGGCAGATTGGGTTGGGGATAAAGACGGGGAGTTTATTTTTCTAAACTTGTTTGACTTACCTCCGAGGGTGCATGCGTTGCTTGTTCATGATGATGTCCCCTCGGTGTTCTTTGACGATTATAACCAACCCTGAACTATTGTTCTCTTTTCTTGATGTTTTGCTTTTGATGAAAATGTAACAGAATTGAAAAAATAAGAGAAAAAATAAAAGAAAAACAAAAAGAAGGAAAAAGAGGAATTGGGAAAAGGGAAAAACAACAAAAAGGAAAAGAGATGATGAAAGAATTGAAAAAAAAAAGAGGAAAAAGAGAAAAAAAAAAGAAGAGAAAAGGAAAAAAGGAAAAAGGGAAATGAAGGAAAAGTACTCTACTTGGAGGCAATGATGACTTGACTTTATGTCGGGTCTAGCCTCAACAACGCAGGTGTCAGCGGTACAAGAGGCACCTTAGTACGGGCTAAACGGTGGCCGAGCAGGATATATCAAATTCGTTGACCTAGTCAGGCTTGCTGCTGGCCAATAGTAGCCGAGATATATGATGGGGATTGCCTTTGTTCGCATCTGCCTGTTATTCCCTTATACACTACCTTTCAGATCATGATTTTGTGTTGTATTGGATTAGGAAATGTGGCGTTTGCTTGTCATGTCACGTTTTCATTTTACAGGTCTTCTTTGGCTTCTGAGGTATTGCTGGTCTTAAACTTATTTGGTTTCGCCCTTGTGGGTTTCTTAAAATAAACAACGCCTCAACGTTGGTGTAAGCGGTAAGAAATTGCATCCTGGCCCGAGCTGAACGGTGGCCGGGTAGGGGTTTATCAAATCCGTTGGCGGTAGTCCAGGCTTGCTGCTGGCCCATAGTAGCTAATCCCGTTAGGGTTCTGGTTATTTTTCGTTGCTGGTGCCGTTCAGGAGGATTGTTGCTAATTGGCTGGCATGTGATTTTTTGGCCTGCGAGCTCTTATTCGTTAACGGAGATGTTTTAGGCCTGCGTGCTCGTATGTTTTGCCCAGCGTGCCATTTATCTTTTTTAGGCCTTTGTGCTGATAGTTGGACAGCTGTTGTTGTATATATCTGTCCTTGTGAGATAGCCTTGCAGCACCGTTACGCTGCCGGATATCTTACAAAATGGCCTAACCTGGAGCCAGCCAATAGCACTAGACGAGACGTGGACGTGAAGCGTTGCGGCCGTGTTGGCACTGTTGCATCGTTGCATTGTGGTGCAGAGTCGTGACATTGCAACTTTGTGGTGGTGCGGCATGGTGGCACAATAGTGCATGGTAGCACAATAGTACATGGCAGCACGCAGGTATAGACTGCTATCATTGAAACAGCCATTATGCTGTTGGATTTTGTAAAAATTGGTGGTGCCGATAGGGGGATTCTGCGCCTCCATTTCAGCATCCTCTTTTATTTATTTCTTCCCTCCATTTATTATTCTTTTGAGCATTATAGGCCCAAATGGGCTTAGTATGTTTTCTGGTCACTTTTGGACCGTTAATTCTAAGACTCTTTCTCCATTGTTTAATAAAGATTTTATCTTGAAAAAAAAAAATACCACTCTAACGAATTGGACAATTTTTCTTATTCGTTGTAATTGTATTATTATTTGCAAGTCTTTTTCTTACCCTTGCAAATAAAGGCTTGTCTGATAAAGAAAAACGTGAGAATATAAATTTTACCTAATTGAAAAGTCAAGGTCCCAATTACTCTTCCTCAATCTTCTGTTTTTTTGGTGATGGAGTGCTGGATTTTGAGTTATATTTATAGGTGATTTAGGAGTGTTTGAGTACGAATAGAAATATGAATTTTAATATTGTTGTATTGTATTACGAATAGGAATTTTAATGTAGAATTGTAGTACAAAAAAGTATAAAACAATATATTCTATTAGGAATTATATTACACTATTTTATAATATTAGAATTTAAATTTTACTGAGAGAAGAAAATTTAAATTTTAATGTAGAATTGTAGTACGAATAGGAAAGTAGGAAAACAATATATTTTATTAGAAAGTGAATTTTTTTAGGAATTGGGCGGAAAGTTAAAGTTTAGGATTTCTTCCCTATACTTATAATTGTGAGTTGCCAATTGCCCCTTAAAAATGACACCTCTACTAGCCATTGATCTTAAATTGTATGGCTGAAACTTTTTGATATAACATTTGGATTTATTTTTTCTTTCAATTGCCCTCAAACTTAAAACAAATTACAACTTTGCCATATACAAAGTTTGTGGCAGTATGTCAGAGCACTTTTCTAGATAGCTATTTTGACTTTTCTAAAATAAACTCACCTTCTAATCTGCTATGATAGAGAAAACTGGCAAGAGTAAAGAAGATATACCTTTACTGTCTGTTCTTCTTCCATTTCCAACTTACATTTGCCGCAACTTCTCCAGCTCCATTATATCATCGTGAAGGTGGTGGAGGCCTCGATGGATATGTTTTAACCCGCCATGCTCGCTGTTGTAAGTGCCACCGGGTTCTTGGTTTTGCGAGGGGGTCTTCGATGAACCTTGCTGACCAACGGCGATCTTTCATGTTTTTATACGAGATTTATATTATGATCGTTTAGAGCAAGCTTAATGACCACCTTTTTGCTTCATTTTTTGGGTTTTGTGTACAATAATGTTAAAGGAGGAAGAGTAAGAATGAGAGATTTCATGGAATCAATTTCAGGTGGGCCTTGTCGGATCGGCCTTCTTCTCAGCGAGCCTTTTCTCTGTCTTGGGAGCCATGGAAATTTGTTGATCAACAATGCATGTTAGTTTTGGAAAATTTTGTTTCAGAGTTAACTGACTCAAAAAATCCTATTAAACATGGATGACAATTTAATTTAATGTTTATCTATCCCTTCTCGAGTGGTATGATAAAAACTTACTAATATATATTAAATTCCGATTTCCCTTTTGTTTTGCAATCTAAGAGATACCTTTTACATATAGAGTGAACAAAGAAAAAAAAATAATTGTATCATGCGAACGAGTGGCCTAGCCGTTGTTAAATAAAAAGTGGATCCCTTTCACTTAACCAATGTTAGCTTCATTACATATGCAACATTTGTGATACGGTGGTGGATATCCATGCTTTGATTCAAGTATCCGCAATCAATGCGGACAAGCCTCCATTCACAATATCCGAAAGCAATTCAAGGACTGCGTAAGGCAATTTTAAAAAGCTTGGTGAGTATATGTCCATTATCACTGTAATTCAAAGGAATGTAAGAATATTTTGGATTAATATGTCCACCATTATTTTCAAAAATAAAATACAATATGTCCACCATTGAATTAATTAATCCAATGTTAGTATTAGTTCAATTTTGTCATAATTTTGAAAAAATAAATGTACTAATGTATATATATATATATATATATATATATATATATATATATATATATATATATATATATATATTTGATGCACTATTAATGTTTAATTTGTCATGATCATGTTTAATTTGGAGTTATAATTATATCATGTTGTTATTACCTAAATAATATATTTATGAATGTTTTTATTTTGTATATAACAATTATTAAAATGTGTACATATTGTTAGTTAAAATTAGAACACATTAATTATTCTTTGAGCATGGCGTTTCGCGCAACGCGCGTGCCTGTGACTAGTTGTTTTTATATATAGGACTAGTTTTTTTTTTTTTTTTTTTTTCGTGCATTGCGCGAATGGGATAATGCCCAATAATTATTTTTAAATAAGTACTTCAAAGTATATCAATGCAATATTATATAGGAGATGTTCATGCATATGTAATTAAATGTTGAATTTGTTTATTTAAATCGTTATTCAAAGTATATAAATGCAAGATAATATATGATAGAATGATTTTTTTTTTTTTTGAAAACCAAAACACTTTCATCATTAAATCAAATGTTCAATACATAATGAAATAGTATCAAGCCAAATTGAAAAACCAGAATTAGAACGAGCTGCCCTTGCCAATACATGAGCGACTTTATTCACTAATCTTGAGATAAAATTAATAGACACACTTCCATAGTGTCGTTGGAGCTTTCGACATTCGTTCTGATATAATGATTATAATTGTCACTAAAAATAAATGTTTGCAACTTTGTAATAATGCTAGTCTAAATACTTAGTCTAAAAGTAATAGTTTAAATAAATATTATTTTTGGTCTAAATTTCTCTAAGTATTTTTAATTCTCTTTTGTACAACATTGTCATTGTCTTCATCTTCAGTCTATTTTTTTTATTGGTAGTGTGTCATGTGCAATTGGATTACTGGTGGTAGGATAGAGGGCATCATCATGCAATGAGATTATGGTGTATGAAGTTTTAGATTTGTCTTGTTGTGTATATGACTGAGATCTTAGTTGTACTATAAACTCTTTATCTTACAAGCGCTTATTGATATTTGATAGTGGTAATTTTTTCAACAACTTTGTAATTAGGTCGCGCATGTCTAACAATGATGTAAGAACAATTTTGTCCGATAAAAAAATAATGGTATAATATTTGTAAAATAATATACAATTATACCGCACATTATAAAAATACATACAAAAAATATTAATACCATAGTGATCTTTTTTTTTTCTTTTTTTTTTTCTTTTTTGGTAAAGAATACCATAGTGATCTAAATCATTATAATAATGCAAAAACATAATTGAAATATTGAGGGGTTGTTTACTAACTGGAAATTTCCGAAAATTGAAAAATAGAAAACAGAATACATGTTTACTAACACAGTTTTCGTTTTGAAAATTGAAAATAATTTCTGGAAATTTCTAGAAAACTGAAACACACTTAAAAGCTGTTTTCAAAATGGAAAACAGAATCATCTATCATCTATTTAGTTATATGTCACTATAACCACATTACTATGATTACATTCATTATCATCTTATTTTACTTATCACTATCTTCTATATTTTCTACTTATTTTACTTATTTAAACATAATTTATTTGCTTACACTTTAAAGTTAGACATTATTTACATTATTAAAATGAAGTAAATTCTATATAATGTTTTAGATTTTGATTGAACTCAATAGATTATTAGTTCGAATATTTTTAATTATGTTATATCATAATACAAATTCGGTCCAGATATCGGATATTGAAATCTCACATATATTAGAATTTAAAGTAAAAGTTATATATTCATATACATGTCATTCAAATGAATATATCAAAAAAAAAAATATTTTAAATATTAGCTCAAAAAATATTAATATTATCTAAACTAAATTTTAAGTGAAAACTGAAAAATTAGAAAACAGAGAATAATTTTCTGTTAGTAAACAAGTTTTCTAAACAGAAAACAGATAATGAAAACTGAAAAATTAGAAAACAAAAAACAGAGAACAATTTTCTGTTAGTAAACGGATCCTGGGCTAAATAATCAAAAGAAATTAATTAAACGAAAATAAAAAAACTTAACCTGAATTTATATTTTTTTTTAAACAAAAATGCAAGAAAATAATTTTCAAAGTTCATGATTTATAATCTTTGATGCTAAACTTTGAATGTTTGGTATTTAGTCGGGCTAATTATTTGACAAAAGTTTATGTTAAATTTTATATTGTATTTATTTTTTTAATACTCCGCATAGTTTAACATATTCGTAGTATATGTTTAACAATTATGACAACTCTGATTAGGATGGGGTTCAAACTCAAGACTTTTCTTATAGAAACTAATGTGTAAGTTAAGAATAAGGGAAAATGGCACTTTTTCCCCCTATGTTATATACTTATAGCATTTTTTCCCCCTCAATTATTTAAGTGGCTCTTTTTCCCCCTGAAATGTTAAATGGACATATTTACCTTAAAATAAATATTTCATTTATTTTTATTCTCCAATAAATTATTACTATAATTTGGTTCAAACCAGATACTATAGTAACCAAACCAAAATATTCCAATTACAATTTATAATCAAAACGCGATATTTAGAGTTTATTAAAATCGCGAACTGGAATGGCTGGTTCATGTTCCGAACTGAAAAAATAAAATACATTTATTGTTGAATTTAAACTATTTTAAAATAAAAAATAAAATTTTAAAATATAGGCAGTTCAAAATCGCGAACGGGATCCGGAACCGCCGGTTCATGATCCAATTTTTTTTATTCTTAAATTTAATAAATTGAAATCCAAATATTGGGTTCTAGATCTGAATCATAACTGAAAAGTTTTAATTCGATTGCTATAGTGTCTGGTTCAGTTCGAACCGAACCGTGGTAATAGCTACATATACGCAATAATTTGTTGGAGAAGTAAAATAAATAAAATGTTTACTTTAAGGGTAGAAATGTCAATTTAATATATTAGGGGGGAAAACCACCACTTTTAAAATAATTGAGGGGGCTAATGTGCTTACATAAATAATTGAGGGGGAAAAAGTGCTATAAGTATATAACATAGGGGGAAAAAGTGCAATTTTCCCTAAGAATAATAAATAGTTAACAGAATATTCCGTTAGTAAAGTTTATACTAACGGAATCCAGTGTTATTTAATGGAAAGAAATACTATAATAGAAGGTAAATAAGAAAAATTATTAAAACAATACTAAAATTAAAATAATATAAACCATTCATTTTAAGAAACAATTCTACCTACATTTTTTTTGTTCCAGTTAAGAGCCTAAGCTCTTATTAAATTTGTAGATAGAGTAATTATTTTCATTCATCACATCATTCAATAAATTAAAATTTGCACATCATTTTCAAAGGAGACATTACTACATATGGTAGTAGAGTTTTTTGCACTTTTGGTCCCACGACTACAGTGGCACTATCAGAATTGATCCACGACTTTCAGACCTTGCAATTTTAGTCCACGACTATTATTTTTTTGGCAAAAATGGTCCTTCCGGCCATTTTTCCGTCAAAATTCCACCGGAGTAAAATTTCTTCATTTTTAAGAGGGCTAAATTTGACATTTCTCTTAACAATTCTTCCTAGATAAAAAACAATTCTTTATTGCAAAATATGGCAGCAAACAATCAGTAATACAAGCCTCTTAAACATGTCAACTTTAACCTTCTTAAAAATGAAGAAATTTTACTCCGGTGAAATTTTGACGGAAAAGTAGTCCGAAGAACTATTTTTGCCAAAAAACAAATAGTTGTGGACTAAAATTGCAAGGTCAGAAAGTCGTGGATCAATTCTGATAGTGCTACTATAGTCGTGGGACGAAAAGTGCAAAAAAAAACTCTATGGTAGTATTTACATCGCCGAGGAAGAAACGAAAATAAGAGGAGGATATGGCGAGGCGGGGTAGCGGTGTTGTTCATGAAGAACGCAATGCCATGTCCGGGGCATTCTTCATGGCGACGCTGTTGATGTGGGCCCTTTCTGTGCTATACGAGATTGTCTTCATCCACCGGACGGAACTATTACCTATCCTCGCCGGCTTCTGCTTCTACCAATCGGCCAATTGGGTCATCCGTAGTTGCCTCAATCGGGACCCTCTCTTTGTCAATACCTCGGTGTCTCTTCTTCACTCATCCATCACCTCCGTCTCAGGTTCACCTTTGCCTTACTTTCTTAGTTTCCTTCATTCAAATTTATTGTTTTACTGCTAGAATTATAGAGCTTGAACTAGTTGGGAAATGTAATGAATCAATGATTCTCTGTTATTTGCATCTAATTTTGGATTAAAGCTTAGTTGCATTGAGTTGAAAAAAGCGGAGCTGAAAAGTCCAACTATGAAACTGCCAATATTATGTAATTTTGTCTTCCTTAATCTACGGAGCCGTGAGAGAAAATTAAGCAACTGTATATGACAGTAGGGTTTTAAGAACAAAGGTTTTGATTTGACATATTTCCACTGTGAGGCCATCAGTATATCTGATTTCCCCTTTCTTCATTGAGAACCTGAAATGGATTTGAAACATTTATACTATTGACTTTGAAACATAGACTTTCAGGGGCTCCGATCTGTAAGGGGATGTTTGGTTCATGGAATTCGAATTCCTCAAATTTGAGGAAAATAAAATCCTTGGTTGGACCAAGGATTTTGTTTTCCATGGAAGATGGGAAGAAAAAGTGATATGGATTGCCTATTTTACCTTTTTTTCTTTTTTAATTATATTACTCTTATTAATTTGTAGGGGCATATAGGTCTTTATACTCGTTATTCTTTACAATTCCAAATCTAACCAAATAATAGAATTAGTATTCTCAGTAATTCTTTTTCCACCAACCAAACAATGAAATTCATCTTCCTAGTAATTGTTTTTCCATGGAATTTCAATTCCACTTCCCTTAAAATATTTTCTGCGAACCAAACGAGCCCTAAGTGATATACACTTTAGTTTGTCCTACCTTGGTTGCCAATATTTTTGATAAGTAAAATTTACTCATGAAAGGGGTGCACCTAGATGGTGCCCAGATAGATAGTTTTACAAACAAAAGCTGTTTTGAAGGGTTTTTTACTCATGTGCATAGATTGAATTATGTTTGCTTGGGTCTCTTGATATTTTGGTGTAAAGTAGAACCTAGGTTAGTATAGAACACAGAATTTTAATGATCAGTAGACCATATTATGACAGCATTTATTAAAAAGAGCTTGTAATGTTCGGCATGCTATTGTCCATTTTTCAAAATGTATAGCATTTTGACCAACAGATACTATAGAGTAGATGAGGTACATCAAATAAGTGAACTTAACAGAATTAAAATACTAATAATGTTCCCAAACTGTTTGCTTTTTATAAGCTGTCCATGAAGCCATTAATGCAGGCAATTTCTTTTGCTAAAATTGCTCGTCTATAATTCTATTCATGCCAATTTGATAAGTTACACTTAAATATTCTAGAACCTTTCCTCTGATCTAGTCTCTAGTTGGAAGTTGTGGTGGACCAAAAGAAAGCAGTGTAGCTAAGCTAGATTTTTCTTGTGCATTCCACTGGTTTAGCATTTGGAGCAAGCAAAATGACAAATTTGTTAGCTTTAACTTCATTTTTTTTAGAGATATATATTATGTCTGACGTATAGCCACTCCATTATGTGCATTTTAAAGTCAGTCTAAATAAACATTTCAAGATCAATCTTCAATAGAAGCCAAGTGCTTGTTTTTCAATCTTTATGAATGTTCTAGTTTGTCCAGTAGCAATTCATTGGGGATCTTTTTAGTCCATCTGTTGTCAAAATGAAAGAGTCAAATGAAAACTGTCATTAATGATGAAGAAGAGAAATGTTAGAATATGTTCAGCTTGTAACTTAGCTGTTATATGATGGTGAAAGAGATGTGAAGTACATCAAATCAAAAAGAAAATAAACAATAAGCAATAAGAAATGCAAAGGATAATTTTTGTTCCATCTAAGAAATGACAACAGTGTAGTTCCTCCAAAGTGGATCTCACCTCCTTCCAACATTGTTGGAGAAGATATAGAAGCCAAAATACACATAGCCGTTGTAGACATAAGGAATCATTTACGAATATTAGAAATCCCCTAGATGATGGCTTTGAAAACCAACTTCAGTTGCATTTGTGGGTTTCAACACTCAAGGTGGTGCACCAGCTTTTGTCTGTGAGCACCAAATGTTGCAGTGTATGACATTGAAGAATTGATGGTGGTGATGAGATAGTAAATATATATTTATATACTTGGTTTATGTCTATATATATTATAAATCTCATTGCATTGATGTTAGTTGATTAAAAGTGCAAATTGAAAATTATGATGGGATGCCTGACTGCAAGTTCTACTACGTGTACTCCCTATTTCTACTCCCTCACTTTTACTCCATGATGTGGCAAAGAATGATAAGTTATCTTCATCCTATGGGTCCCAAGGAAAATGTCATCATCAAAATTTTGTGAGGGGGAGTAAAAGTTGAGAGTAGAAATAATATTCTCCTTTTGATTATAAGGAGAAGATTATGTTTATGGTGCTTAATCATAACAAACATGCAAATCTTGTGCAGTTGTTTTTGTTTTAGTGAATCAGTGGATGAGAAACAGTTTGAGTACAATGTTTGCACACTCGGAATTGGTTGAGCATTCATGGCCATGGGCATATCCAGCTTTGTGCATTTCATGTGGGTATTTTGCTTATGATCAATGGGATATGTTACTTCACCATTTATACAAAGGTTGGATTCCTTCAATACTGGTGCATCATCTAGTGCTCCTTGTTTGCTTTACCCTGGCTTTGTATCGGAATGTCACAATCAACTACCTTATTCTCACTCTTGTTTGTGAGGTAAGTTTCGATATGCATTCCATTCAAAAAATATGAGTATTGCAGCCTTCTTTTGTATTATATACGAGTCTTTTTGTGTACAGCTGCATTCCATATTTTTGCATACACGCAAAGTGCGGCGAATGGCCGGTGTCCGTGATGCCAGTAGCAGAATTGTAAAGGCGGAATGGTGTGCTAACTGGACAACGTTTGTTTTAGCGAGGTTTACATCTCATATTCTCATCACTGTGAAGTTGCTCAAAGATTCTTCCAAGTTTAACAAGGGCGTGGAGCTCCCGCTTGCTCTTTTCGGCATGGCGGGTATGAACTTACTTAATATTGGTTTGGGAATTGATCTATTTGAAGCATACCGGAGAGAGAGGAAAGAAAAAACAGATAATCACAATCATCATGAATGACCCCTCACCTTCTCACGGCCCGGTTTGTTACAGGAATTTTTAACTTAATTTGCCTGCCCAACTTGTGTATAACTGTATACTATACTTTAATGCATGTTTAAAACTTGTACCCATGCTGTATATCCAAATTAATGCTGTATATCAATTAATAATTTGAATTTTTTGCAATGGAATTATTTTCCAGCACTTGATTCTCAACTTTTATGTACGGAATATTCCACATCTTTGATACGGGAACTGTTATACAAAAATGCGCTCAGAGTTAAGTTCGCCTTTTGATGGCACGGGAAAGAATTATGATGCAGTAAATATGGAGATTCTTACAAATTCGGAAGATATGGGGGTTGGATTACTGGCTCAGTGGTTCCCGAGTTTTGAGTATGGGCATGCTAACCCTTAACCTAAAAAAGGAGCATGCTCATACCTGAAACTAGGGGCTGAGCCAGAAAATTTATGTAAGAAGGGTCAGGATCTTAGAAAAAATTTATAATACCAATTAACAACGGTACCGGTCATATCATTATATATATCATGCATAATTATATTATATATTATTGATAATAATTTATAATGATATTTATGTAATGATTGACATTGATGTTAATTGATACTTTATAATTTTTCACATAACACAAAATATATACAATAATAATGTTGCTTGTCACTCTTTTATCAAATAAGAGTTTTCAATTATTTTGTTGGCAACATTTTTTTTTTACATAATTAATTGATATTATTTTACTAATTACCAAAATTTTGAAGAATGAGGACGAAACTCAAAATCACGAATTAAAAAACCAATATTAACATTAATTTTTCCAATTTTAAAACTAATCTTGAATTAACAAATTTACATATTAAAAGTGTAAATAAATAATAAAAATACATAATAACAAACTAATTAATTATTTGATTTATTTCTTTTTATTTGGTGAATTTGAACTTCAATGTATGTTTTAGGCTTATATTTAAGGAATAACGGTCAAATTAGCCATCGAACGTAACGTGAAAATGCAATTGGACCACTCAACTAAAAAAAGTGCAATCAGACCATTAAACATTGTAAAATCATGCAATTTGTCCCAGTGACCGTTACTAAGGTAATTAGTTAAAAATTAAAAAAAAAAAAAAGGGTATGCAAATCGTCTCCATCGATCTGGAGACGAAAGACAGACGCAACGCCAACGAGAGAAACGAACGCTGACAGCCATGGTCACTGGCCGGAAGCTTTGCCACCATCAACACTCCGCCTTCTCTCCCACCCAAAACACCGCCATTAGCGTTACCACCCCGAGTCGAGCCAGAGATCGGAGTAGCACCACCGCTATGGCCGAACATCCTATTGCTGACGTCATCGCCATTCGCCTCGCGGTCACCGCCCACCGTCCGCCGTCGCAACGCCAGCCAATCAACGATTTGCAGAACACCCTCAAAACTTCGTCGTCGTGTTTCTCCGGTTAAGGTGGAAGCTTACACCCCAAAGAACATCCTTGTCACCGGAGCTTCCGGATTCTTTCATCTCATGTTGCAAACAGGCTTATCAGGAACTACCCAGATTAGAAGATTGTTGTTCTTGATAAGCTTGACTACTGCTCAAACCTCAAGAACCTTCTGCCCTTGAGCTCGTCCCCTAAATTCAAGTTTGTCAAGAGAGATATTGGGAGAGTTGATCTTGTAAACCACATTCTCGTCACCGAGTCCAAGAGAGAGAAAGCTAAGCCCAAGAGAGAACCGAAACCAACGAAACACAATGAAATGACTGAAATACCCCTACACTTAACACCTAGTTGACATAAAAGGTAATGGAGGACTAATTTGGGGTAATTTTTAAAAGTCAAGTGATCACATTGAGTGCAATTGAAAGTCAAAATGCAAAATTGAGAATGAGCGATAGTCGATAGATCATTTTGAGAAAAAACTCTTTAATAAATACATAGTAAAATTTTGTAAAAAAAAATTTGAGGGAGGTCAAAAGAGAATTTTTATTCGTAATATAATAATATATAATTAAATATTTATTAAATTTTTAGGTTAGGGTGGGGTGGGGGAGAGGCCCCCCACGTACCTTCGCCCTTGCTCGAAACCCAGAGTGAGGGAGACAAGCTAGAGCCTTTCTCTCCCGGGGTTGCCCCCCTCCCTTGCTAATAAAAGAAAAACATACATTATATTCATCATACACTATGCAAAAGATTCGCCACGGTAAAAGCTCAAGATCACACTTACTTTTATAAGTAAAATATTTTATGAAAATTTAAAAATAAAATAAAATTTTAAAAATTTATAAAAGTCTTCAAAGTTGGTGTGTTTTTAACCAAAAGAGTAATAAACAAATTAAAATAGTAAGTTCTTCTCCACACTTATTTTCAATAAGAAAATACCATGTGTATTTTCATTTTCGATTTACCCCAACTTGTACCCCACGCACAAAATCTTGATGTAGACATTTGTATTGAAACCTATGAAAAAAGTAGCTTATCAGTACTTGTCATATCAGGAAATGAAATTTAAGAAGTAAGATTTGAGAGTCTATATTGTAGAACTCTTTTCAATTTTGTCTGGCCTCAATATTGAGAAAATAAATTGGGGAGAGAAAGAATGACTTCCGTGATAAGTTATCTTCATAACTTGTGAAGCACATTCCATATATACGTTTCTTTATGTGGAATTATTTGCAAGAAAAATAAACATTACAAAGAAATGAAATCAAAGCACTTAATTAAGTCAACTTCCATGTAGTGTGATGACATCTTTATTACCATTCCAAATAGGTTGTCATATGTTCGAATTTCAGTGGTACTTAAATTCTTTGGACTGAAAATGTTTGAAAAAGTATAAACCAGACATTACCTGGTAAAGAATCATGAGTATTTAAAAAAAAATAGTTAATTAAATTTGAAGTAATTATTTTATTGAGTTAATTAAAATAGTTCCCGGCATTTTTGTACATGTAAATTAAATAATACTTTATGTAATTTATGTTAGTTTTTATTGTTTAGAAAGATGATACAATTTTTGTGGTCCTTGTCATCTTTATCCACCAATTTTGCTCTTTAATATGGTCAATCCTAATCCACTCCTATCCCAAGAGAAAAGAAAGGTTAAAAAGGAAAAACAGATTAGTTATTACCAGTCACCACATATTTGAAAACCAGAACCACCCAATTTTGTAGCCAAATGTAAGACATAAAACAACCATCCATTGGTTGCATGCATATATATAAATACGATTGCATTAGAATTGTGAACAAGATCAGAAGAAAGTAAATTGTACTACTGGCTTATATATATATATTTATATATATATTTTTATTTATATATAGTAGCAATAACATTACTAGCTAGTTAGCTAATTAAGCACAAATTGGATCAGAATGAGCCAAGAACAGCCCATGAGGCCACAAGCCGAAGAAGAGACCATCAAATCTGGGGATGTTCAAGGTGATGAGCAAGTGGTGGGACAATCTTCAGCCCAGAATGAGATTACAGATGTTAACACAGACATTTCCGGAAAACAGATGATATCAGACTCAATTGGTGGAGAGGTTCATTCAATTCTCAGCTCTCTCTCTCTCTCTCTCTCTCTCAAAATAAATATTGATCTGAAAATTAATTAAAGGTGGTCTGTGATCTGATCTTTCTGGCATACTATTTTGATTGCATGATTAAAAGGTTCTTGTAAAAGACAATCAATCTAGTTTTGTTTCACCAAAAAACAATTCAAAAAAGGTGACCATTACCATTGGCGAAGCGCTGGAAGCTACAGCCCTTACCGCAGGTGACAGGCCAGTGGATTATGGTGATGCGGCTGCAATACAAGCGGCAGAGGTGAGAGCGACTGGGCGGACCAATATAGTCCCAGGTGGTGTTGCCGCAGCTGCTCAATCGGCGGCTTCTCGCAACGCCCGTGCTACCCGCGACGAAGACAAAACCAAATTGAGCGAAATCCTCTCGGTACGTACGTTGCACGTGCACTCATCGACAATTAATTATATATCAAGGACCTCTGGAGAGAGTCAAGTAATTTAGAGTATATCGTCTCCATTTTTTTCATTCATCACGCACACAACACCAACAAAGCCAAGTTGAAATTGTCTTGGCCTAGGGGTACCTAGCATCTAGTCTACCACCTGATCGACTTTTACAACAGTGGCTCAACAGACACGATAAAATGTCAATTTTGAGCATGATCCTAGCTTCCAACATTGGACACAGTAAACAGAGTTAAATGCGCATTTTGGGGCATAATCCTTACAACACTGGACTCAGTAGACAAGATCAAATGCCCATTTTAGGGATAACCCCATACCTTCAGCTATGAGTTTGAAATCTTAATCTTTTCTCTTAAATATTGTTGTCTATTGAATTAGTGAGCTAAGCTATTTTACTCCAGATTTTTTAAATCTTACATATTTTGAAAATTTCTTAATTTATACGTCATTAATTAATAATAACGTAAAATTGTCCTTGTAATAGGAAGCAAGTGCGAAGTTACCATCTGATAAGCCGGTGACACGCAAAGACGCAGAAGGAGTGATCGGTGCTGAGCTAAGGAACGACCCAAATTTGTGCACTCGTCCAGGCGGGGTAGCTGCTTCTGTGGCGGCGGCTGCAAGGCTGAACAGCCAGAAAAGTGGCCTCAAGTAGAAAATATAATATGAATTAATCATATCCCCCTTACGTTTATTATTGATAGAAAATGATGTATTTGAGAGGGAATGTGAATAAACCTACCTACCTGCCCAGATGAGGAGAAGATAATGTGAGATAATTATTATTTAAATTTGTAATTAGTGTCCACCTCTTCCTATATACGGAACGGAGGACTAATATATACATAGTTGTTTGTACCTTAATCACCACCATTAAATATTTTAGTACTAGTGTTCTTGTGAGATAATCCAAGTTTATGTTGTTAATTAGTGTATACTAGTAATTGTTCTGTGTGATGCACGGATGAATATTTCTCAGGATTTTGTAAAATTACAAAGTGGATATCGTGATATAGGTAAAATCTTATTATATCCTTGTGGATATAGTAAAATTAAGATATTACTATATTAAAAATTAAAAATTTCAAATTATAAAGTGGATCTTTAAAAAAAAAAATGTAAAGGCAAAATAGTAAGAATAATGAAATTAGTTTAATATACAAAATATAAAAATAAGTGTCATAAAATTACAAATTATTGAAGATCTCGTAGTATAACACGTTGGTTGTTGATGTAGCATTTGTTCTTGAGTCGTTGGCAATCAATATTTTTTATTCTAAATTATAAATTATTAATTATTTCTTAATATCCATGTATTTTTTTTTTTTTGAAAATTTTCTGCGGTGCTTCATTAGAAAAATGCTGAAATAATGTCTGGTGGGTGAGTATCCCAGTACATAGTATCAGGTTGCTGATAAGCCGTAGTGGCTAAAGCATGAGCTAAATAATTGTCCGATCTAGAAATATAATTAAAAGAACATGAGTGAAAATAAACGGCAATTTGCCTGCAGCTATCAATGGCATAGCCAACGTAAGAGCGAAACGCAGTGGTTGATGATGTAAGGTAGCGTTGTAGTGTCAAACAATCCGTGTAGATCTCAATATTCTGTTCACCTCGATCCTTTAGCCATGATAAAACTTCCTTACACGCCAAAGCCTCAGCCATAAGTGGTGACGTACAGGCCGGTAGCGGCGCGGTTAGTGCCGAGATATAGGCTCCATCTCCATCTAATAAAACGGCCCCTACAGTTGCATTCCCTGTCTCGTGTAGATATCCCGCATCGACCCTGCATCTTCTCACTGGCGGCACAGAGGATCCGGCGGCGTCGGCAGCACCGCGGCCGGCGGTGGGACTCGCCTGGGCAGCGTGGCGGTTTTCTGTCGGCAGCGTAGCAGTGGCAGTGGCAGCCACGGCTGGGCGGGACTGAGTCCATGCGGTCTTGGCTGCCGCTGCGGCTCTGAGTAGGGACCCCGGGCGTGGTAAAAACGCCTCCCAAACTGCACCATTTCGAGCTTTCCAAATATTGTATAGAATTGATGCTGCATATAATATTCCATCAGAATCTAAAATATTTAGAAGTTCCCCAAACCAAACATGAAAAATATCCGTGACAATATTGGGGATTGTAAGGTTGGATTGATCCCAAATGTTTCTTGCAAAATCACACAAGACTAATGCATGCATTGTATTCTCATGTGATATCCCACACATAGCACAATATGGGTTCACCTCCACCCTCTTTAAAAGCAAGTTCGTAGTTGTAGGCAAAATATCACAAATAGCTCTCCAGAGGAACATTTTCCACTTTGGTGGAATTTTTAGTCTCCATAAAGCTAACCAATTAGTAAAGGGGCCTTGATTATTCTCATAATCTCCCACCAATCGTCTGTACCCGCTTTTCACAGAATATAATCCTCTCGGGTCCCCGTACCAATACCATGCATCATTATAATCCCGGGATACAGGTACTCTCATAATTCTCTCGACATCCATAGGTTGAAATAAATCTGATAAAATTTCATTATCCCATGTACCAGTTTGTTGATCTATTAGCCCCACTACTCTGGTCTCTCGTAACTGTATAGGCATCTCTGTTTGTATCATAGGGTCCTGGTCATCCAGTAACCATGGATGGGTCCATATAGATGTAGTTTCCCCATTCCCAATTCTTTGTCTGACCCCACTACAAATTATGCTCTTTGATGCCATTATACTCCGCCAACAAAAACTGGGATTATTTCCTACCTGCGCATAAAAGAAAGTATCCCTGGGAAAATATCGGCTTTTGTAAACACGAGCTACTAAGGAATCAGGCTTAGTGAGCATTCGCCATGCCTGTTTCCCCAACATAGCTAGATTAAATGCACGTAGGTCCTTAAAACCCAATCCACCATACTTCTTAGGAACACATAGCTTGTCCCAAGCCTTCCAGTGAACTCGGTTGTCCGTCCCAGAACCCCACCAATATCTATTCATCGTTCTTTCTATAGCCGTGCATACTGATATAGGTAGCAAAAAAACACTCATTGAGAAGGTAGGCATAGATTGTGCCACACTTTTCAACAGTATTTCTTTCCCTGCCTGAGACAATAGCCTTTTATTCCACGACCCAATTCTTTGGCGTATTTTATCCTCAATATATGCAAAAGCTGCCTTTTTATTCCTACCCACAAACGAAGGTAGACCCAAATACTTGCCAAAGTTTGGTGCCTGCTCCACCCCCAAAACTTGGGCCACACTTTCCCTATCCACATTACTCGTATTCCTGCTATAACAAATACTCGACTTGTGGTAGTTAACCACCTGTCCCGATAGATCCTCATATACAGTCAGGCATTTCTTTATCTCATTAGCCTCTTCCACATTAGCCTTAAAGAATAAAAGGCTATCGTCCGCAAAAAACAAATGAGAAATCTGAGGGGCACCTCTTGCTACCCTACATCCATGAATTAATCCCGCTCTGTTAGCCTGTTGTAGTAACAACGAGAGTCCCTCTGCACAGATAATAAACAAATATGGGGATAGCGGGTCTCCCTGTCTCAAACCACGCGTGGGTATTATTGGGTCACTCCTTGAGCCATTTATCAGAATACTATAGGAGACTGTGGTCACACATTTCATAATCAAATCAACCCATCTATCATGGAAACCCAATGCCATCATCATATTACGGAGAAAAGGCCACTCCATTCGATCATACGCCTTAGCCATATCCAGCTTAAGTGCACCCCAGCCCCTCAATCCACACTGTTTTCGATTCAGAAAGTGCCCCACTTCTGCAGCTAATAGAATATTATCTGTTATCAATCTATCTGGGATAAAAGCACTCTGTGTCTCAGATATTATTCCTTCCATCAAAGGCTTCATTCTATTAGCCATCATTTTAGCTATTATTCTGTAAATGACATTGCTAAGTGCTATAGGGCGCAAATCAGTTACTAACTCTGGATTACTCTTTTTAGGGATCAACACAATATCTGTCTCATTCAAGCCAGACGGGAGGTCACCTGATTCAAGACAGTTTAGCACAAAACTCGCAACATCCCCTCCTACCACATCCCAGAAATGCTGATAAAAACCCGGATTCATTCCATCCGGTCCCGGTGCTTTATCCGGATACATTGCAAACAATGCATCCTTTACTTCCTCCAGATTAAATGGCCGTAATAGTGAGTCATTCTGCGCCTGTGATACCCTGGGTTCTATCCCCCCAAAAAAATCATCTCCAGTTCCCGGACCCCCAGAGCTGAAAATATTCTTAAAATAGTCCAGAATGATATCTCTCATGGGATCCCCCTCCAACCAATCCCCATTGTCATTCATTAATCTAAGTAAAGTATTCTTTTTCTTTCGGTGAGAGGCATACCTGTGAAAGAATTTGGTATTGGCGTCAGCTTCCTTGAGCCAGTGCTGCTTGGCTCTCTGCCTCCAGTATGCATCCTCCTGGGCCTCAGTGCGACTCAGAAGTTGCTCTATTCGCTGAAACTCGACAAGAGAGGCCGAGTCAGTGCATCCTCTCAAACGTTGTTGATCCCGTTTCAGCTGCACAATCTGTTTCCCATACTTATGGAACCGATCCCCACCCCATCGTGTTAACCGGTTTCCACAGTATTGAACACAACCCTGTAAACCCTGCCCTCTCCCTTCCTGCCACGCCTGCTCCACCACACCCCTACATCCCTCATCATATAACCATGCCATCTCAAACCTAAAACCCCTTCTTCTAACCCCATCCCTCCCTACCTCCTCCTGAACTGTGAAAAAAATGGCTGAATGATCTGACTTCCTGGTTCTCAAATTCATAACCTTTACATGGGGAATTATATTGCGCCACTCGTTCGTTACTAGGACCTTATCAAGTCTCTCCTCAATCCAGTTTGCAGTCCCTTTCCCCTTCTCCCAGGTATATGGTAATATCCATGTATTTAATTGAACACATCTTAAAATATTTTGGCTATTTATTCATTACTGCACTGAATAGGAAAAAGAAAAAAAGCAAGCCAATAGTTCAAATAATTTTTAAAAATTACACAAAAAATCTATTATTATAACTCAATTCAAAAAAATAATAAATAAATTCTGAAAACAAAAATTACAGTAAAAATTAAACATTTAATAATAATTTATTAATCCAATATAATATCATATATTAAAAATTAAAAATTATAAAAGCCCAATCAACCCAATTATTCCATTTATATATATAGATATATAGCCCATAATATTAACCAAAATCTCAAGCCCATACCTTACCCAACCCCTGCCCATACAAAAACCAAACCCACCCTCCAAAACCCACATTTCCCTCCCGATTTGCGTCGTCTTCATCGCCCTCTGCCTTAAACCCTCGTCCAGTCGTCCCTCAACAGAAATGGAAACCAAACCAAATATTTCACCACAATACTTAATCGAAGTTATGCATGACCCAAAATAGTACAAATATGATTGCAATTCCATCACTTCTAACTCTTAAACCCAGTACACGAACCCTTCTATCACAAACAGTTCGCGACCGAGAAATAGGGTCTTCAATGGCAGCCCATGAAAGATCCTACCCTATCAAGTAATATTTTCTTTATTTTACAATCTGCAAATGTAATTTTACCTATTTTCTGAAAAACCCTAATAAATTTCTTAATCTAATTTGTAGATAAATGGACAAACTATGTATCTGCAAAAAAACGCACAAGGATTTTGAAGCTGAAAATGAATTCGAAGAGATGGCAACGAAGAAACGAAGATAAGTATTTGAGTAAATAATTTTCTATATATTTAGCTAAAATATGGAATGTGTGCCGTTAATATTTGTATGCAATATTCAGCTTTTGGGGACCTGGTAGTCTTTATGTCGTGAATGTATATTTCTCTGCAATTTAAATTGAATCATTGGTTCTATTAATTTATAGAAATATGATACCTAATTTGTTTAAGACTTAGTTTCAGTTTCGCTTTCCTCATTTATCTTTAATCTGTAACTTGCTATCTACATTACACACATGTGAAAGATACCAATTTATAAGACCTTCAAAACATTGATAATAGCAATAGAATGATTACCTATTCATAGGCTTGTACTAAAAAAGATTGCCTATTTTATTGGGAATATGAATTCTGTGCAGATTTTATTTCAATCTCAATGTGCTGTATTCATTTGGTTCTGTGATCAATACACTGCAATTTGCTCTTATATGGTTCTCTGATCAATACACTGCAATTTAAGTATAGTGTATGCAAGTTCTTACTTTACTAAATTGCCATTGAATAAATTCTTCTATGATCCAACTTGTGGATTTTATATTTGTGAGCATCTTGCCCAATAGTTTTCATGTTGAATCCATGTCTTAGTAAGGTATCATCTTCTGTAAAAAGGTAAAGTCCATACACCAAATAGTTAGAACTTCATATTTAATATACATATACATTTGTCTCTTTTTTACTCTTAATCTTCTAGTCTCCTTTACTTTTCACTATCCATTTAGTTGACCAACCATCCATATTTCTTCTTATTATATTTCAGGAAAACAATAGGTGTTGAACACAAAATGGTTGCGTCTCCGGCGTCCGAGCACGATGGCGAGACGGTGCCATAGCAAGATTCTACAGAAACAACACGGTTACGGCAAAACACGAGGAAGCTGCGCACCCTTACCCGACGCTTAAAACGAGAAAGCTAAGACCAAGCAAGAATAACAAAACAAGCACAACAAATGATAAGGAAACTCACATCTCACCGCGCGTCCTAATCGTCTTAAGTCCTAACACTTAGGTACTTAGAGGTCAACTTAGAGTCTGAAATCACACTTAGCTTCTAAAAGTTCAACTCTTAACACCCTAGGCTCAAACCTAGCATCTGATACCAACTATAACACCCTCGAATTTACCAACAATTTAAAACTTAATTTCAAAGATTAACAGTCTAAATATCAAACATAAGAAAAGCGGAAGCTAATATAATTCGGTCAAGGTGCTATGCCACACCCATAAAACTACGGGTGCATAGGCTAAGTCTACAAATCCATCATAACAAAACAAATGTCTAAGGCACACAGGCCGCAACTATCGCTCACAGGCCCAAATCTAAACAGAGGGAAGCAAAACTACGCTAACTTGGGTCCACATCTAGCGCGCTCTCCGGTATAATAAAAACCTGAAAAGACAAGGGAAATAACACCCGATCAGCGAATAAAGCTGGTAACCCACCAATACGTATTAAATAACAATATATTTACATAGTTATAGACAAAACCATTTGGAACCGAGGAATACAGTATATAGCATTTGAAAATCAAGAGGTGAGATAACAATCAATCATAACACACTCTCAACAAGGATCAAGACCCACAACTTCAATCAAAGCAATAGAGACCACAAACAACAAGCGACAACCACAACTCTAGATGCAACTTACCATTCACAAGGTAGAGTTCATCATAGACATGTTCATAAGCAAGGAAATACACAATCACATAATGACAAGTTTCACGTTCCAACCTTATCCCTTAGTACTAGGGGTGGGCGTAATTCGGATTATCCGAACCAACACCCGAAACCCGAACTGAATTTTAAATTTTGGGTGAACCCAAATAGTTATCGGTTTGGATGTTTTAAATTTTGGTATATCTGAATATAAATTCGGTTCGGATATCGGGTGTTAAAAATTTATCCACACCCGACTTGAAACCCGAACTAACCGAAATTTTATTATAAATATAATAATATAATTTATATATTTAGTTTTAAATGTATTTCATAATTAATAATACATTAATTTTTAAAGGTCTATTAGTTAATTATTAGTATTTGTCTTATTTTTAGTTTGATAGTATATGAAAAAATATAAATAATAAAATAATAAATTCATTAAAAAAAACTGAAAATTGATGAAACAATATTTTGGGTATATCCAAACTAACCCGAAGTAAACCCGAAATAATTTCGCCCTAACCGAACATATTCAAATTAGATTTGGTTCGGATATCGGGTGTCAAAAACATCACCCGAAATTTTTGGATATCACCCGAACCGAACCGACGCCCACCCCTACTTAGTACTACCCTTATGGCTGCCCCCGGTCTTATCTCAGTTCCAACCTGTACCTCCGAGTGCCACCCTGTACTTCTGAGTCCAACCTTTTTTCGGTCTGGGACCGTCCCCCGCCAAACAATATCGCAGAACTCTCAGTACACGATGGTGCCATTAAATTCATAGTAACATACCACCGATCTCGTGAGCAAAGCTCAAGTAACAAAACCACCAATCTCATTCACATTCACACATAGTCATCATCATCAAGAAGATTAAGACTCATCAATAGCCCCAATCAAGTATCAACAAAGGGTACAACGATTTGTATAAGATCACGCCATGAGAATCAGTCAAGAGATTTCAATAAAGACATGAAGCAATACTCAACAACAATGAACTACAATCCAACACCAATATGATTGGCAACATGAGTTGCCAATCCTCAACAAGAAGGAACAAACCATACATACTAGCATAACAACATCAAACTAGCATGCTCATCAAAATGGGTAAACCAAAATGGTTCCAACGAACCTTCAAGACTCATATTAGTCCAACGAATCACAAGGTTGGACCCTTAGCATGATTCAAGACACCAAATCCTAACATGGATTCCTAACACATCATTCTAGACATACGAAACATCAAGAAGACTCACAAAAGCTCAATAATCCAACAACGGGAGGTCAAAACATCAAATACCAAAAGGAAAGAACCACGGGGAAACAATTCCCCGCATTACCATACGTGTTCCCAACGGGTGGGGCCACGGGTAGTGCCCTGCCCGTGCGCCTGCCCGCGGGGTACACCTACAAATCACCTTCGTTCCCCGCGGGTGGGGCGGCGGGTAGGCCACTGCCCGCCGCTCCGCCCGCGGGGTACACCCTGTATACCAAAAATTTCCTTCCGGAAAATTCATCTCCAAGGTCAAGTTCAAGTCCAAAACACCCAAAACCTCACACACAACAAAGATATGACTTGAACCCAAGAATAACTCAAAGAAAGGCATTCAAGAACCCTAAATACAAGCTCTAAACATGCATTATCACAAGATCATGCATCAAATCACTCACAACATCAAGAATCATCAAATAGAAGTCAATAATCATTCATAGCAAGTATAAAATAGGTTTTGTAGAGCCTGTGTTACCTTTGTAGACCAAACACCACTTTCTTCTTACCCTCCTAAGCCTCTCCTTGAAGTTCTTCCCCACCAAGGGCTTCTCACCCAACCAAGTCACGAGGAAAACACCAAAATAAGATAAAGATACCTTAAAGTTAGCTAAAAACACTAAACAACTTAAGATCTTACCCTTTCCTATGCTAGAGAGGTAGAAAGGTGGAATCTTTAGGTGGAACCTTGCAAGGATAGGGAACCCTTCTTCTAGCTTGGAGAGAAAGATAAGATTTCTTGTAGAGAGAAGGTGGAGGTTTTAAGACTTGGCTAGCATGGGAAATGAATGAAATGTCTTGCTAGGGAAAGCTTGAACATCAAAACATGTGTGAAAGGTCAACTTTACCCTTACTAAAGTTAGAAAGACAAAAGGGTTGAGGTACAAAACATAAGGCAAAAGGTACACTTGGTTGACTAAGGAGACTAGTCAATTTCTAGTCCATTGACTATTAAATTTCAGGATTTTTAGAAAGAAATTATCAAAGGAAAGCTAGGATTAATTCCTCAATTAATCACAATTAGGAGTTAGATTTACGGGATGTCACAACATGCCTCCACCGACAAACCACCTTTCAACCACCAACATATCAAGATAGCGCCGCAGTGCCATTCACATGATCTGTACCTCTAGTACCAATATCAAGGGGTCAGCGCATATAGTCCCGACATTACACCGCAACACTTATAACCTGACCCGTGCTCAACGGCAAGCTAGTCGAAGGTGGGTTTGTGCCTTTAGCACAGTAACCGCTAGGCATGTACCTTTAGTACAATGACCGGGCACTCGTTGTGCCAACCGCCAACAATTTATTTCCACCAATCACAATCTCATCATCATCATCATCATGTCACACCGGCCATTGCGCAATGACCACGATACTCATCATCATTCAATCAACACGTAATCAATCAATAACAGTCAAGACATAACAACAACGACACGTACTACACATAAATTCCTAGAACAGTATTCAAAACATTAAACGGGACTCATACACGACAAACGGGGTACAACGGGACACAATGGAACACGAGGAAACAACAAATGGGAGAAAACATCACGACCCATAACAACTTTCCAGCGGGAGGGTGGCGAGTGGAGGACCACCCGCCAGCCACCCGCCTGCGGGCAGCCATCATTCCAGCGGGTGACCGGCGGGCAGGCCACCGCCTGCCGGCTGCCCGCTGGATTGGGCTCGCCGGGCAGCGGGTAGGTGGTGGGCGGTCATCCCCCCACCTACCCCCCCTCCCACTGGTACATAGACGACTTTTCAGTCTCGGGATCACTCGTGGAACCCGAAACCGTGTCTAAACACATTCCAACACATAATGACAACACCACGGATTCAATTAACGGAATTAAACCAAGAATCATTCCAAATACGTTCTAACACGATTCCTAAACATGTCAAGACTCAACATCAATCACACAATGGTTCAGGAGCATCCGAAACCATAAGAACATCAAGAAATCTATATGCAAAGTCCTAAATACAAGTCCTAGGCTAGACCCAACACCCGATCATGCATAAACCCACCCAAGTATACCAAGAACATCACAACAATGAGATTCACAATATAAACCCTAGAGACAAGCTCTAGACATAATTAAATACGAGATCACACATATAATCAATCACAAAAACATCAAGATTATCAAATAAACACAATATAAATCCTAGGCAAGGGCTCTATCAAGATTCAATCACAGAATCATACATACGATTATCAAAGGAGCCAATAAATAAGATATAGAAAGGAAAATAGGTTTTGTAAGACATGGGTTACCTCTTAGCCCTAATCAATATCCCTGGCTACTGAGGTTCTTCTCTAAGATTCTTCTCCCAATTGATCATCTTAGGCTCGTTGGTGGGGGATTTCCTTGGCTGGATTACCTGAGAGTATTTTCGAGTGAGGGAGAGGAGAGGAAAGGTTCTATCTGTTTCCTAATCCCCTATTTATATGTTTAAGGGAAACCTATTCAAAGGCTGAATAATTACCCCGTGTTTGCAAAATTTACTTGGCTTGCAGGTGTCTAATGTAACTAATCAGGGTTGGTTAGCCCCTATCTTGGCAACTATGTGCTTTGCTCAAGTGTGTGTTACACTGGACTGGGAAGGTGTAGAGGTAGGGGGGTTGGCTGTGTGAATGTGTGCCTGTGTGTTTGAATTCTGTCATGCTTGGTCCTCTGAGGTGGGAGTGTCTATGATTGCATTCGCTTGGGATGGACCTTGGGGGAGTTGGGTTATCTTGAATGGAGAATTGGAAAAAAGAAGAGAAAATGAAGAAAAGAAGAAGGTAAAGAAGAAGTTTTTTTAGAGTTAGGGGTGAGGTGTGGTTAAAATGCAAGAGGGAGTTGGAGTACCATCGCTTAGGGCTAGGAGCAAAAGGCTTCTCTTGATAAAACATAGTACACTATGCAATTGAAGTTTCCTATGCCTTAAGGGTGGGGTAGGAAATGAGAATCATTGCTCGCATGACATGTTTTCCAAGTCTATTGTTGATAAAAACGCAGAGCTCTGTGCAATGATAGGCGGTGTGTTCGTGTGAGGGTGATTGGATGGAGGCCATTGCTCAGGTTGTTGGTCATTAAGACCCCCCCCCCCCCCCCCCCCGGTGAAAATACAAAGATCTGTACGGGTGGGGTTGACTTGCAGTCTATAGGGTGGTTAGAGATAGAAGTGTTTGGTCTAGGCATCAGTCCCACCCTCTGGATGGGGCATGGCTTGCATGGCTCTTTTAAAGTTTGATTGCTTGGGTGAGTCGCTATGAGTGTTGGAGAGTCCTGCATATGGACTGTGTGATTACAAGCCTTAGGAAAGGCGGATGGTGGCCAAAGAAGGGGGCTAATGGCTCTCATTTTGACATAAGGCATCTTGCCTAGTCGTGTTACTTAGCATGAGGCATGATATAGCTTTGTTTTCTTATGTGGTCACTTTTGGGCCACTTTTGTTGAGACATATTTTAAATCATGCAATAAAATGTACAGTTTAAAAAAAAAAAACCCCTAAGTCATTATTACGATGTTTTCGCATGTGATTTCCTTAGTTAATCTCCTTTTTACACATTAGTTACACAATCTAACATAGTAAAGTCCTATTTTGGGCATTTTACAAATCACAAACTTTGTATTTCATTAAATATATATGCAGTGAGAGTGTGTATAAATACTTTAAATGCTAAAAATAGGTATTCAACACGTGTATTCTGAAATTTCTCAGACTTTGGCCGGTGTACTAAATTTGATAAAAATTGTATAATTAAGGTACTAAATTGTTACGGAGTAGTTTTTAAAATTATGAATTAAAATTAACAACACCCTAATAGTCATAGGCCTAATAGTCATAGGACCAAAAGTGTAATTTACTCCGAGAAATTATTAAAAATTGACAAAAACGGAAACTTTCAAAAATAATAGAAGGAAAAATGATGTCTCAAATGAGTTTCTATGAACTTAAAAAAAATTACAAAAGACACAAGTGATACATGTGTCTGCAGTGCTAGTCCAAATTTCAGCAGGTTGGTCTAATTCACATCCCTTAAAGGGCTACAAGAAGATGGATGCATGCTAAGTCGCTTGGAAGAGATGATGACCAGTTAGCTTTATCTCATCAATACATAATTTTCATTTGTATAGTCACACAAAATAGCAGAATGGTTTTAAGTTTAAGCTGTTCATTACATTTTGTTTTGTATGACTCATTTGACACCTACCAAATTTAAATAAATAAATAAATAAAATACGCATACATCTTCAAAAAAAAAAGCGTCCATCTCCTTGAATGAAGGAGGTTTACATATTAATGTTCACAATTCAAACAACATATGAATGCAAAAATAAACATGGAAAACAGAAATTTAAAAAATAAAAAATAAAAATCCAAGGTGTTCATCTTCAACAAACAAGTTCACCTCCGTGAATATAATTAAAATTCTCGGTGTCACATGCAACAAGGAAGATAATGCACCCTAACACCCAACCAAAAGAACAAGTACAAGATCAGCCCAGCAATACCGGAACTTGAGCTTCTATTGACTTCAGCACTTCTTCACCCATTTCCTTGCACCCGACTAATTTCTGGAAGAAACATGTCAACCTCAATCATCAATCAATGTTACAGGGAAATATAGGTAACTAAGGTCAATGAAGTCTCAGAAATCATGCTTACCCTTGGAAGTTTTTAAAAGAACATTTGTCAAATTTATACACATGGGGAATAAAGAAAACTAGCACATTCCTAATCGGTTTCTCTTGGTGTGGATGCAAGATGCAAGTTAACAGGCTATAAGGGAAGTATAAAAATTTGTGACTTCCATATCATCTACCAAGAAATTCAATCTCAAAGACGGCAAATGAAGCCATGGCATGACATACATATAGTATAAGCAGGAAAGTTTAGCACATTTGACTACCACAAAAATCTAAAGCAAAAATAGAGGTGGATAACAATCACCCAAGGGGGGGACATCTTTAAAAGAACAAAAGGTATACATACATGCCCAGCAGAATATATGTCACCAGTGCGAAATCCTTGATTTAAAGTGTCCAGAACAGCTGCCTCAATCCTCTGAGCAGCCTTCTCCTCTCCTAGGCCATATTTGAGAAGCATAGCAGCACTAAGCACTGTTGCTAAAGGATTTGCTTTATCCTACATGTTGAAACCATGTTAGACAAGAAAGATGAGGAGGCAACTACTCTTCATTGCAATGTGAAATAGCCTGTATTACTTATCATGCACCCAACCAACCTGTCCAGCAATATCAGGAGCAGAACCATGTATTGGCTCAAAGAGTCCAGGTCCCTACAGCCAACAATTCCGAGAAGAGATGTCAAGTACATAAAGAAATTCAATAGAAAACCCAGACAACATTTAAAGAGAAATGCAGATGTGGTGATTATACCGATTCTCCAACACTGGCAGATGGAAGCATACCAATACTTCCAGTAATCATTGAAGCTTCATCAGATAGAATATCACCAAATATATTGTTTGTTACAATCGTATCAAACTGCAACAGTGTAATTACAATTATAACTCTTTTTCCATAATCTATCTCAAAGAAAATGACAATCAAGATTTATATTAAAATTTGTAGAGGTTTGTGATAAAAATAAATAATAAATAAATAATAACAATAATAACAATAAAATAAACCTGTTTTGGATTGCGAACAAGCTGCATGGCAGCGTTGTCCACATACATATGTGAAAGTTCAATATCAGGGTACTCTTTGGACAACTCTGACACAATCCTTCTCCAATGCATAGAGGCCTGGCAAATATCAACAGTGAGGAGCCCATCCATTTCACATTTTGTCCTCAATTCATTTCTAGTGAAATATATTGTAAAGATACATGTGCACAGTGAAGAACCATTGGAGCAGCTCTTGCAATAGAACAGTGTTTAGTTTTATATCATCATGTTACATTTATAACATGATTATGTATGTTACAATTACAATCAAACAACTAACACATTTACAAAGTACAGTTTGGTTATAAAAGAAAAGAAATACGTAGTAGAAAGAGAGTGGCATCAAATCTCCACCTATCCAAAAGAGAAATGGTTAGCACCAGTAACTTCCACCATTTGCAAGACATGAATGATAAACTCTAACAAAGTGGACAAGAAAAGAGAAAGGAAAAACTCTGAAGGGGTGAAAGAAAAAGAGCAGAAAGGAAACAATAAATGGCACATCAGTGGAGTCTATCTTCATGCTTGTATTATATGATCTATAATATGAATTTTTCAATGTACATTGACATTTGTGACAATGCACAACTGTCCTTGATGGTACATAATCCTTTTGAACTCTTCTTTGCTTAAAGCGAAATATTGCATAAAACATTCCAGAATATGCATGTAAGCATAGTCTATGTGCAGGGAAAACAAAAGAGGGGTATACAAACAAATAAAAACTACGGGGCACTTTGTTATCAATTATCATAATATACCTCCAACACATTTGCTTTATCAACAGAACACAGTTTTCCTCGACGTTTTCGTGCAGTTTCAAATGCTACACGAGCAATACGTTCTACCTGGCAAGAGAATCTCACATCAGATTCCAAAAGATTGCAAATATTTTTTTTTTTTTTAAAGTCCGATAAGAAATATGGTGCCAAAAGTAAGTAAATATCCAAATTGTGAAGTGCAAAAAGAGTATTATTTTAATCAAATTCTCCAAAAAGTATTACACTGGTAAAGACAATGAAAACTCCTCTTCCAAACATCTACTTGCAAGTTGCAACAAATGGTAACTTATTTAAGAGGACTAAACCTATGACTCTAATGAAAGAATGAGTATTAACTTCTTTTTTTTTTTGGATTGGGAGGGGAGGCAACATGATTTTTTTTATAGATCAGAAAGTTTACCTCGTAAGTTGCATAAACTTCAGTATTGAAACCAATTTCCTCACCATTTTCATTTGTACCAAAACCCCTTGGTTTGCCAAAATAAATACCTGTCACCAGATTATAATAATCGGGTCAAGTGGGCAACAGATGTTTTCAATGAATATATGTACATAAGATATTAGAACTGTCAGGATGAAATTCAAATTATGATTGTTAAGACCACCTAAACTAACCTCCTGTAAGTTCCCTGACAACCATTAGGTCTACACCTTCTGCAACTTCTCTCTTCAATGTTGAAGCATCTACCAACTGAATTACATGGGTGTAAGATTCAGATTCAGATTAATATGAGCTACCACCTCAATTATGGAGGAAATATGACATTTATCACACTATTCACATAAAAAATTCAAAAATAAATAAATAAATGAGGGGATATATTACCATTTTACTTTGGGTAACTTCAACTTTACTCCCAGAAACTATACAATAAGGAATACTTAACCCCCTTAAATTTTTAATAAAGACACTTAATCCCTTTGACTGGTGATTCAAATTATTAAGGTCGATAAAAATACCAAAGTGAAATACATATTAGATATCTTGTAGGCTTTTTTTTTTTTTTTCTAGCAAAAGCTCCATGCTCCATACTATATACTTCTTCTAAATGTCACATATTCTCACTATTAAAGTTTCAAAAGAATTATCTGTATAAAATTATTAAAAACTACTTAAATCACAAAATAAAACTTTAAATTCATTTTTATAATTTTTGAATTAAGGAGTTTAAAAAAAAAAATCCGTCTAAAAAAATAATGATAATTGAATTGTTAAGTTATCAATAAAATTCTTGAATGTATAATATTTATATATGAGGGTTTTTTTTTTAAAGTACTTTTATATAGCCAAAAAAATAAAATCACCACTGAAAATCATAAAGGGGTTTAAAGTACTTGAATGTTTTTCTTTGCCTAGAGGTAATAGAATTAAAAGGTAAATAGATCATATGTGAATCATATTAATTCGATGGGAACTAAAGAAGTCATCAATATGCTAAGTGGACTTAGAAATCATATCTCTAAGAACCCTAAATTAAAAACTCTATTAGGACAATAAAAAAGAAAGTGTTCAAAATAACCACCAAAGAGGCATACCCTACGGGTTTTTTTTTTACTATTTCTCATCAAAGGGATAAAAAGGCAGATAACAATCACAGTACAATGCAATAGAATAAGAGCCTATCCTCAACGACTCAATATTTTAAGTCTGAACTAAATTACCTGTGGCAGGACTGACGCAGGTCTCAAGTTTGCAAAGACCTTAAGACCCTCTCGAAGCTGAAGCAATCCGGTCTCAGGCTTCAAATGCTTTTCATTGTTGTCCCATTTATACCTTTATATTATAAGAGCATGCTAGCATTCAGTGAATCAAAAAGGATAAATCATGTACAGATTTAATAGCATACAACTAAAAAAGAGTGTAAAATGCTCACCCTCCAATTGCTCCAAGAAGAACAGCATCAGATTGCTTTGCAGCTGAAAGAGTCTCCTCAGGCAAAGGTACTCCTGCCAAATCAATAGCAACCCCACCCATAGGCATCTCATTGAACCCAAACTCAATTCCTGCAACATTTCAAAATCAATATAACCATTAATTGTAATGCTACAATTGCAACCCACCCCTCCAAAATTTTCCCTTCCTATCTACCCTCATGACATAGAACTTTTTCATGGGATGATTTAGTCATTGATAACAAGTTAGTGGGTCAACCAATTCATGACACCTAATGGATAAGCCATGTTAGGAGGAATTTTAGGAGGGGGAAATTTTGGAGGGGAACAAATCATTTTCCAACCATTAATCCTCATCCCCTAAGACCTTAAAAACATTTTAAAAATAAAAAAAGGCAAAAGACCCTTTTTTTTTTGGTAGTCAGAAAAAATGCATTAGTTTTAATATTCATAATGACAAAGTGGGTTTAACTTTTGAGTATTTATTTATTATAATCAAGATTTATATGTTCTTTAAAGTGCATGTATGCAATAATGAATTTGAACCTAACGTTAACTGCACAAGAACGAAGGTGAAAATGTGAAATACTTAATCTAGTGGCTGCACTGGGAACTATCATTTGCAATTTATGTTGGGAAATTGGGTTTTCTTCTGTTTTTTTTTCAAAAAGGTTTTGTGTACCTTCGAGAGAGCCAGTGAGTTGTAGAGCATTCTTAGCGACAGAGATGACTTCAGGGCCGATACCATCACCGGGGAGGAGAGTGATGGAGTAGCATTTGCTGGGTGCAACGACAGAACAGCGAATCGTAGCCAATCTAAAAGAAGGGTGTATGTGGGGGGGCTTATAATGGAACTGGTGTGACTTGATAGGTATTCTCACACCGGTATGTAAAGAAGCCGCCATCATTGAGAATCTGCCCAATTTCATAAAGTAAGATTTACAAAGCATTGTAATAAAAGGGTATACACTGTAAGTACAAGTGAATGGAATTATTACCCGTGAAGCAAGCCTGCGCCAAACTATCAAGCTTCTCTCTCTCCTCGTGCTAAAACAATATCAATTGTCTTGTGCTGTGTCAAGGCAACAGGAGTCATTAACCATCAGCAATAGGTTCAGGAAGACAACAGTAGATGAGAAAATTGAGCACAACACCTGGTATGCAAATGACAAGAAAGTTGAATGCGCTTGTGCACAATCTATATGACTATATACATAGGGGTGGGTTCAAATGAAAACAACCCCCTCCAGTATCCATCAATGCCTCATGCTAATCTCTTTTGAACTAATAATTTTACAAATTCATCAAAACTACGTAATTTTGACTAGGCGGGAAACTGAAAATTATTTTTATTTACCAAAAGTTGTGACTTTAATACATATATAGATAGATATTATTTTCACCATTCAATTTTATATTTTTTCTTTGTTATTGCCACTTTTTTTATATTATTATTCCCATTGCTAGTTTGTTTTAAGTATTGCAATTTTTGTTTTAAGTTGAAGAAGTTTGAAGGGTTTTCAAATTTCTGCACTCAATTTCTTATTCGTTTTATTTATTTATTTATTATTTTTTTATAAAGTTCTATTTTGGATTTAGGTTTAGGGTTTATGGTTTTTTTTTTAAGAATAACACTCTGAATAGCATGAAATTACTTGTTCCTACTCTGAACTACCTTTGAGAGCAATGACTTCCATCTCCCTATACATTTTGATGCAAGCTAAGACTGCAGCTAATTTATGCAGTCTATTACATTTTTTTTTTTTCATAAATAACAAACACTTTATTCATAATTAGTATTACATTTTTTAGTATAAGTATTACATTTACATATTGACCAAACCTGTCTTACGGATAAGAGTCCGTGAAACGGCCTCATACAAGTGTGATCCTTTATCTTTTGCTTATTTCAATCAACAATTAGCATTATATCATGAGCCAAGATTTACCTTACATTATAAATCTTGTTTAAAAATTATATATTTATACTTAATCTATTTCGTAGATTTAATTAATAAACTATATACTTATAAATAAATTATGTATTTAAAATTATCATATTATGTGTTCGTAGTTAACAAGTACTTTCAATTTATGTACAAACTAGTATAACATTCGTGCAATGCACGGATAGTAACATATATTCAATAATTATATTATTTATCAAATTTAAATAATGTAAATAAATAAATAAATACTCAAAATATTATACAATATTCTAACAATATCTTATTATAATAAAGTATGTATAGTACCTAATATCAAACTTTGCTTTATAATGACTTAGTGTTGGATTAAATTAAATAAATAAATAATAATAATAATAATAATAATAATAATAATAATAATAATAATAATAATAAAAAGATCATGTAACCATCACTTGTCAAACTACAAAATTACCATGGGCATACAAAGAAGGTTATACCAAAAAAATCACAAAGATTGAACCTAATTTAAGGGTATTTATATGCAAGCTAAGGGATATCTAAAAGTTAGAGTGCAAAGTGACTTCGCTAGAGACAAATTTTGAATTTGAAAATTTTAATTAAATGTAGTCAACACAAACAAATGCCTAAAAAAAATTAATTAATAAAATTTATGTTAATTAATAAAATATAAAAATGAAATATAAATTTTAAATTTTAAATGAAACAATGTCATCATGAAACATTTATTCGTTACAAAGAAGAAGCATTAACCAATTTAATTTGAAGTAACAAATTCAAATAAATCTTGGATCCATACAATTCATATATATAAGAAAGAAAAACACAGAGAGAAACCCAAGAATTGTAGGATAATAAAGAGGTTATTATGAACTAACCAAAGATGAACGAAGGTTTCCTCTCTTGGCAAGATTAACAGCGAGCTCCAGATTATTCAACTGCAAAATATATTGAAATTTATGAATCTTACAGTAAAAGTTGCTTCATTTTCTAATAAGATGATACAAATAATGAATTCAAGGGGGTACAAAATGAAGCATACAATAAGCAAGATGTTAAATAGACCGCTTACCAACACCTAATCCACGATAAGGTGCCAAAACGCCCAAGGTCATGATGTATACACGAATAGCCCCACTTTCCTTCTTCTCAAGCCGACACGCGATTGCACCAACACAAATGTCACTATAGTATGCTGCATAAGAAGCAATAAACCATGCACATATTTTTAATATCCTAACATTTAAATGACAATTTTTTAATAGGTATAAGATTCTTAAGTAAATATTTGGAAATGGAAAATTGAGTTTTTCATGAAAAATTTACAATTTACAATAAAAAGGTAATACTTGAACCATATTTTCCTAATATCTCAAGAATTATATGTTTGACTCAAATAACTTTTTGGTTTACAATATTAATGAAAGTGTTGTGTTTTTATATGTTCTTAATCATCATTGTCGCAACAGCATAAGCTAAGAATAACTAATAAGAATAGATGATTGCAGAGGATGCAGATATGTTGCTCAATAAAATGATCGTAAAACAAAAAGAAATTAAAAACTATGGCAAACAAAGAGTAACTGGAAGCATTAGAAAGAAACTAAAGATTTTATCAAACAATCAGTAGATAGGACACCTTCAAATATTAGCAAGTAATCCATAACATTTAGGGAGGAAAAGAAAGAGCTTATTGAGGGTTACAAACAAGATGCAAGTCATAGAAACTTCTTTACTTATATCTGTTATGGTGAAAAATCCCACCATAGGCAGATCCATCAGCATGTTGTTGGGGAAAGTGGAAGGCGAGGATAACAGAAGATTTTTAATTTTAGACTTTACCCCTGGTTACTCGATAATCAATTAATTACAATTTACATGTATAGAACTGCACTTATTTTCATGTAGCAAGTCTCAGACTCTCAGGTGATCACTATAAGATTATTTTCTTGAAAAAGCACCAAGGATGGAGCAACCTTTAATACAATTACTTACTAAAAACAACCTAAAGTAAAAGCATAAAAAGACATTACAATGACCTGATTTGATAAATTGTACAAATTGACTGTCTCAACACATATCTCAAGACCAACAGTCCGTGAGACCATTCTTGCACATACCTTTTAAAAATCTAAACTAGACCATAATTCTAATTTAGTTGAGGTTAACTAGAAGAATTTTACATCTCCCTTCAGTAATAGTAGTGTATCTTTCTTAATAGCTTAGCAACAAGTAAGTTTTGGTCTTCCTGTTCCTTTTCTAATTGGTTAAAATATATGTATACAGTAAACACATCCAAACTATCTGAATTGATTAATACGAAGTAAAATTAATCTAATGTGGTCTCTTTTTGTTTTCTGGAACTTAGCACTCTCTTCTTAGTTACTTATCTTGTCCACGTCTTAACTCTGTTTAAGCTCATCTTAACAAAGCAGTCTAAAATACAATCAAATGAGGAGAGCTGTGGCAGATCACATTTCTATGAAATGAATGTGTGTGTTTATATAATTATTTCCCAAAGGGAAAAAGTTGAAAACACCCCTAATTCAAAGGGAAATCTTTCTAAGCAATAGTTGATAAAATACACTCACATTGTAGCTAGACTACTGTCATTAACTAAGAGCCACACTTTTTCTACTGAACTAATAAATAATAACCATTCATTAACTAAAGAACTCATCATCCATATTATAGAAAAGGATTCCCTGCTCATTCATACAATCTGCAATCCTAAATGCTGAGCTTCATCAAACAAAAATGCCAAACGCAAATACAGATGAGATGCTAATGCTCCAATGGGCAAGGGCAGTTTATAGTTTCTCTCGGGAGCTTGAGCAAACCAAAGGCAGTTTATAGTTTCTCATACCTTAAAACAAAAATATATTATTAAAAATTGAAAAAGAATAAAAATAAAAATAAAAAAGGAACCTGCAGGGCGGTGGCTGGGGCGGATGCGGTGACGGTGACGGTGGCTGTGGCGTCGCAGGGGAGCGACGAAGCAGATCGGCCGCGGAGATGGCGTTGGCGAGTGCAGATCGACGAAGCTGTACCGTCGGCAGCAGTGGCGTCGCGGTGGTGGATGCGGTGGCTGATCTGAACTGAAGGATGCGGTGGTGTGCGTCTGTTCTGAACTGAAGGATGCGGCGGTGGATGCGTCTGTTCTGAACTGAAGGGATGAAGGGTGCGGTGCGGTGCGGTGGATGTAACCCTGTTTGGTCACTATTAATTTTATTTTTTTTTAATGTTACTAGCTCTATTATAATGTAATATCTGTTCACATACTTTCTCGACCTACTGAAATCAGGGTTGCAAAAATTCCGCCTAGGCACCGAGTAATCGGCGCCTAGGCGCTAGGCGCCCCTAGGCTGTGGCGATTTCCCCCTAGGCTCCCGCCTAGCGCCTAATTCAGCCGCTTAGCGCCTAACTCGATCGATTACACCGAGTTTACTCATCAATTTCTGTCGAGTTAGCCGAGTTAACCCGGCTGGCTTGACCTTGCTAATTTTTTTCATTTATATGACATATATATATATATATATATATATATATATATATATATATATATATATATATATATATATATATATATATGGACGCACTCAGGTGCGAATAAGTGCCCAAGAAGGAAATGCGAACGAATCAGCGCGTGACACGTGTCCAGATCTAATAACTTAAAACAAAACGCGGTGACATTTTCGTAAATAATTGAACATCGAAGTGCAAGTAAAATCTCTTATAAGTGCACCTATTTTCACCTATAAGTGCATGTAATTTTGCCTTGTTAGCATTCACTTTCCGCAACCATTCATGCACCTGGGTGTGCTTATAACTATATGTGCAACTATTTATAACTATAAGTGCAACTACGTATAACTATATGTGCACCTACTTTCACCTATAAGTGCATGTAATTTTGTCTTGTTAACATTCATTGATCTGAGTTCAGCGGGTAGTAATACTCCTAAAAACCACTCGCAAACATTCATACACCTAGATGCAACTACTTATACCTATGTGTGCAACTACTTAGAACTATAGGTGCAACTACTTAGAACTATAAGTGCAACTAAGTATTGATGCTCAGTGTAAATTTTTACTTGCACCTATAATACATTTTACATGCACTTGTAATACATTTTACTTGCACTTCGATGTTCAATTATTTACGAAAATGCCACCGCATTTTTTTAAAAAATCAGTGTTTCTCATCCATTAGATCTGGACACGTGGACGAACAGAATCCATTCCTATTTCGCGCTTGGGCGAGCCGTTCGCACCCGAGTGCAACTCTATATATATATATATATATATATATATATATATATATATATATATATATATATATATATATATATATATATATATATATAGAATTCTAATCAGGTGAGAATAATTTGTTAGGTGAGATTGTGTGGTTGATTAGTGGCCATTGATCTTAGGCAATCTAACGGTTAATTTTTGCTGTGCAATATTAACTGACCGTTTTGCACTGCCTTATTATTTGCTGTATAGATTGACCTTTTAATTGCACAGTATTCCTAGTGTGGGTAGTATCGTAATCTCAGTATTTCATTTATTGCACGCACCAAAAGTTGAGGGGATTGACGTTTTCCTAAGTTCTCTCCGACGACTCCGTTTCAATTCTAGCCCGAAGGCGTCATGTGCTACTTCCCTCTTGCCGGACTACTAGTCATTGGTCGCTTCTTCCCATTGTGTTTTTCGTTTCCACAGCAGTTATTGCCCGTGCAAAGTGTTCTGATCTCAGATGGCGACTGGTTTGTTCTTCTTTTCTTTTCTTAATCCTTTTTGCTGTGATTTCTTTTCCAGTCAAAGGGGCCAGGGGGTGGGGGTGGACAGGCAGTAATAGATTGTGGGTTTTTTTTTTTTTTTGGTTAAATTGGAGTTCAATAAGATATTCTCATAGCTGTTCTGTTGAACCTGGGGTGCAGATGAGATTCAATGGATCAGGTTCATATATGAATGTCTAGTCTGCCCTGTTGATTTCTTTTATTTTCCTACATTTTATTGACTTCTAATTGGTAGTGCTTTGAAGAAATGATTCTTTCTCAAGTGTTTTTGGATAGAAGTGCACTCAATTTTTTTTTCCTAATTCGGTGTTTTTTTTTTCCTTAACATGGTTATGTTGAAGCTGTGCACTTTGCACGGCTGGAAGAATTGCATATGCTTGCTTCACAGTTTTTGGGGTGTAGGGCTTAAAGCTCTCTTTTCCCAGTGCTGTTGGAATTATAGATTACTATGTGTTTAGGAATACAAATTCTTAAGGGATTAGTAGCTATGTGTATTACCACTGTAGAACATGGATGCTTTAGGGTGGTGCACCAAACGTATATCAGATTAGTACGACAAGAAAGGATTACTATTTTGGTGTGATGGTTTGTTTGGTATGTCATCTTAGTTTTTTCTTTCATCTGTGTGGACAAATATATATACATTAAACGATGTGGGAATTCCAGCCTTGCGTCCAATATGCTTATGCGTTCTTGATAGCACGCATGGTTTAGGCTCAAACACCTCTTTTTTGTAGGGGTGGAGGAATTATTATAGAGCAGTAACTAAACCGGTGTAGTTGTGTCTTATTCTTTATGTTGATGGTGCAGTGCTGCTGGACGTCTACTAATATGTCCATAATTTCTTACCTCGCTAACACATTGTATCTAAATGTGCCCATTTTGGTGTTTTCCTTTTAGGTCTCTGATTTAACTAAATTTCTAACCTGACTTATTCTCATTTTAATTCATTACATTAGGATTTGGATAGTAAAGCCTTTCCCTATGAAGTCGGGGTTTAGGGTTTAGGGTTTGGGGTTTGGGGTTTTTTTTTTTTTTTTTTTTTTTTAAACAAAGTCATACTTTATTAAAAGAAAAAGAGAGGCCGAAGCCAATACAACGTTCGAAAGGACTTAGACCCCACATGGCCTAAATCCTACTAACTAATCTAAACTAAAAAGAGTAAATAAATACTACAGACGAAGGCCCCCGGGGCTATAACATGGCGGCCCCAAGTCCCATGCTAGCATAACACTAACACTAGACCAAACACTAGGCTAAGTAATAATAAATAATAAAAGAATGTTAAAGTAGTATGTAGTATGTAGACTGCACGCCTGCTCGATGAATGAGAATCAAGTATAGTATGTCAGCATCACAGCCCATCATATAAGCATGTAGATGGGTGACAAGGGGAAAAGCCACCTTGCGTGTCATGCGCCATAACACCACAACCGCAACATCTCCTGGGGTGCTATTGACTGCCCTGTTACAAAGCAATAATACACACCTCCCCATCTAAATATAAAGGCAAATATCGGCACACAGGCCTAAGTCCAGAAATAGCATAAGTAGCACAAGGCAGCTCACAGGCCAATATAACAGAGCCAATACCAGAACCAACCCTAACGGGATTAGCTACTATGGGCCAGCAGCAAGCCTGGACTACCGCCAACGGATTTGAAAAACCCCTACCCGGCCACCGTTCAGCCCGGGCCAGGATGCAATTTCTTACCGCTTGCACCAACATTGAGGCGTGGTCTATCTTAAAAGATGCCTGCAAAGGCGGAACCACAGAAGCCTATAGATCAGTCAATGCCTCGGAGGCCAAAGAAACAACAACCTCAAAGATAGAAAACAAGATAGAACAAACAAGCATCCTGTTCCCTTGACCCCAACTATTTCAATCTCCTCATAAGGTGAGTGTATAGGTATTAACAGGCTGACGCGAACAAACAGCAAACCCCCCAAATTAAGACCCGTCCCCCCCAGAGTCCAGAAGGAACTCGGCTACTATTGGCCAGCAGCAAGCCTGACCAGGTCAACGGATTTGATTAGTCCTGCCTGGTGCACCGTTCAGCCCAGACTAGGGTGCCATGTTGTACTGCCAACACCTTACGTTGAGGCTCAGTCCCGACCAGCAGAACCTCATCGCCTCCAAGTCCCGTCCCCCCCGGGGCCCGGAAGGGACTCGGCTACTATTGGCCAGCAGCAAGCCTGACCAGGTCAACGGATTTGATTAGTCCTGCCTGGTGCACCGTTCAGCCCAGACTAGGGTGCCATGTTGTACCGCCAACACCTTACGTTGAGACTCGGTCCCGACAAGCAAGACTTCATAGCCTCCAAGAACACCTCACACACTCTCTGTTTTTAGCTCACCTCAACTCTTTCTTTTCCTTTCTGTATTCCGTCATTTTACCACTCTTTCTTTCTCTCATCTTCTTTTCCCCTCATTTCTTTCATTCCTCATTTCTCTTTTTTCTCTTTTTTCTTTTTCATTTCTTTCTTTTTTCCCTAATAAAATTTTCTTTTATCTTTTTTCATTACAAAAAGTGATACAATTCATCAAAGCAAACCGTAGCTCAAAGCGGGTCGTAATCATCAAAAACCACCGATGGGATATCATCATGAAGCAGCAGCGCACGCACCCTCGGTGGTAAATCTGACAAATTACGAAAAGTAAACTCCCCATCCTTGTCCCCAACCCAATCTGCCAATGCAGCCACCGGGAGATTACCCTGCGGCAAACACTGAAGAACAGAAACAGATGCACAGGAACAAAGAAACCGGAGTCGTGACACATCAGAGTCAAAGACCCATGGACTAGGTGTAGTGGGGTCTACATAACCCTTAAGCCCAGGCAAAACAGACTCTAGGACCAGGGATCTAAAACCCTCGGCCAAACACCATTCAAGAGAGCGGTGCATAACCTGGAAAAGGTCCCGAAACCCGTCGTCTGCCGAAATGGCTAGGCCGTAGCAGAGTCCGCCCCCCCGATTACGTACCAAGGCAGCAGACCCACCCAACGCCTCAGAATATGAAAAATTGAGCTTTATAGAACCATCGGGAGGGGGATCCCATCTAATAGCGCGAACCACGCGCCGCGGTACAGTGGAATCTATGTAGGACAGAATGACCGGCCAATTAGGTGGAAGGATGTGTTCCTGCGGCCATCGCCTAAAGAGACATTCTGCCACCCCTTTGGCAACGCCATACACCACTCGAGGTACACTCGGCGACCCTCTGCCATGCAGGCATGTGTTCCTGTGCTTCCATAACTCCCATAGGATAAGATAAGGCAACCTGCAGATAACAAAAGCAACAAGACGGTTATGCGAAACCACTCGCTTCCACCCAGTCAAGAGCGTCCGTAGACCCCGATGACTGAACCGCAAGCCGAGTGATCCCATAAAAAATCCCCATACAGCCCTAGCAGTGTCCCCCGCATAAAAGATATGATCAATAGTTTCCCTAACAGGGTTATTGCAGCACCAGCATCTGGAAACAATAAGGTGCCCAAATCTAGCCATGGCATCATCAGTGGGCAGGCGACCCCTTAACACACGCCAAGCAAGAAATGACACCTTAAAGGGCAAATGCTTATGCCAACATGCACTCAAAAGTGGATCTGATTGCACCGGTTCAGGTCTCAATAAAGATTTTGCAGAGGAAAAAGAAAACAAACCGTCCGTAGCCACTCGCCAAATAGGGATGTCAGCTACTCTTTGACCCACCCGGGACATGTCAGCCTCCAGTCCAGGCGGCAGAAGATCATCATACGGCGAAAGGTCCAACTCCCCGTTCTGAATGAAGTCAGACAGTAGATCACCAGAGTACTCCACCCCCGGGAAGGGGCAAAGGCGCCCTAGTGTGCCGAGGCCGGACCAGTTATCCCACCAGAGATTAACATCCCCGTGAGTCAGGCGCCAACCTAAGACTGCCTCTACCTCATTCCTAACGCTGAGCATTCGCTTCCAAGTATGTGAATCGGAGCTTTGCACTAATTTTGCCACCGGGTGAACTCGACTGCAATACTTAGCAGTCATGAAACTCCCCCAAAGTGAATACACCCTGCGGAAATTCCACCAAAGCTTTGCACTAGATGCCCGCACCATCAGGTCAAGATCAAGGAATCCCACTCCACCCTCTTTTTTAGGTAGGGAGAGCGTTTTCCAGGAAGCCCAATTGTAGCGTGCACCTCCCGACTGCCTCCAGAAGAAGGTGGCGAAACACCGCTCCAGGTCCCGGATAACCTGTTTAGGAGGAGCACAAGCTGCAAAAAGATGTAAAGGAATAGCCTGCAAAACAGAAGTAATTAAAATTGCTTTCCCCCCCTTAGATAGCAGCCGCCGCTGCCACCCAAGGCATTTGGCCTTTACCTTGTCCACAACAGATGAAAAATAAACACACTTCTTCCTCCCCACATAAATAGGGCACCCAAGATAGGTGAAAGGGAAGGATCTATGAATGCATCTAGTGATGTCCCTAATCCTACGAATTACCCGATCCGAGGTGTCAGGATGCATATAAAAAGCACTCTTAGGGAAGCTGACCATTTGGCCAGAAATCCCCTCATAATCTTTTAACGCACGAATAACTTTGCAGATTGCCCCCTGTCTCACAGTACTAAAAATAATAACATCGTCAGCGTAAGCTAAGTGATGAATATGAGGGGTACCAGGAGGCTGAGAGAATCTAGGGACAGCCTCGTCTTGATGGACTCGAGCTAGGAATGTAGAGAGGACCTCTGCAGCAATTATGAAAAGACTAGGGGAGAGTGGGTCTCCTTGCCTCAATCCACGGGATGAGGTAAAGAAACCCTCCTTGACCCCATTGACAATGACAGAGTACCACACATTAGAAACAGCACGATAAACCAAGTCAATCCAAACTTCAGAGAAACCCATCTTACGCATCACAGAGACAAGGAAAAACCAGGATACCCGGTCATAGGCCTTAGCCATGTCTAGCTTCAGCACTACATCCTGGTTTCCTAGCGTAATACCATGACACATCTCAGAGGCGAGTAAAATATTATCTGTGATTGACCGCCCCGAGACGAAACCACTTTGATGAGGAGACAGCAATCTCGGGAGAACAGAAGCCAACCTGACTACCATTAGCTTAGTGACAATTTTACTACTAAAATTGCACAAGCTAATTGGCCTATAGTCAGCGAATGTCTCCGGACTTGCTTTTTTGGGCAATAACACAATAGAGGTGTGAGTAATAGACCTGGTGAACTCCCTACCAAGGAAGTAACTCCTGACCATATTAACCACATCCCCCTTAACAATTTCCCAACAAGATTTATAGAATGCCCCCGAAAACCCGTCAGGGCCTGCGGCACTAACAGAATTCATGGCAAACACAACATTTTTAACTTCATCCTCCTCAGGGATAGCAATAAGCATAGCATTCTCATCATCAGTAACCAGACGCCGTACACAGTCCAGTTTAGACAAATCAAAGTTACCTGCCTCTGCAGTGAACATACTTTCAAAAAAGGAGACAGCATTTTGTGCTATCCCTTGTTTATCCTCAATCCATTGTCCTGTGTCATCTTTTACCTTATGAATATAGAGTTTCCTTCTCCGCTCTTTTACCATCGAGTGAAAGAACTTAGAGTTCCTATCACCTTCCTGGACGGCCACCATGTGAGCCTTTTGCTGCCAATATTCTTCTTCAATGGAAATCTGTCTTTGCAAAAGAGCAACGCTCTCCTTGTAGTCAATGAGTGCCCTATCATCATCTGGATTCTGTTGTAACACCTCTTCTAATGCCTGCACCTTATCTTCCAATTCCTGCAACTTAGAAAAAATATTACCAAAGGTTTCCCTACTCCAAGGAGCAAGGGCGTTCTTTAACCTGGACAGCTTAGTAGCCAAGACATACATTGGAGCACCCTCAACCGGCACTTCCCAACTTTGTCTAACCACACGCTGAAAATCCTCGTGTTTGGTCCACACATTAAGAAAGCTAAAGTGTTTTGGAGTAGGTTGGACAGTTATAACTTCAGAGGTAACAAGTAACGGACAGTGGTCCGACGTGGTCCTAGACAAATGCATAACGGATGTCCTGAATATCGATTCCCATACCGAAGTGTAAAGAAATCGATCCAAGCGCATCCATATGGCAGCGTCCTTACGCCTCCCATTCCACCAAGTGTAAGGGGAGCCGTAGGCCGAAGAGTCAATCAGATCACATGCACCGACACACTCTCGAAAATCAGTGGTCTTCCTATGCGAATAAGGAAGCCCCCCTTTTTTCTCGTCCACATTAAGCAAACAGTTCGGAAGCAACACACAAGACGAAGGCTATAATGAAAGCAAAAGCAAAACACTAAGGGAAAGCCCAGCTGCTCGAAAATATATAGCAAATATAACCCAGCTGCCGTCCCGGCCATCATGTAGTCGAGGAGACAAGTGACAAGGGGAACAGCCACCTCGCCTGTCACGATCAAAAAGCGCCTCCCTGTCAACTGCAGCACAATACAGTCCAACCGGGTTGCAACTCAAACCGCAACAACTCCTGGGGTACTATTGGCTGCCCTGTTAAAAGCAGCAATACAACCCGACAACAGAACAGCAAAGCAAAATGTCGGCACACAGGCCTCAGTCAAAATACATAAAATTACAGGCAATCACAGGCCCACAGATAAAGCAATCATAGCACAGGCAGCCAATAGAATCGAACCCCGATCAGCACCAGCGCGAACCAGAACCAACCCTAACGGGATTAGCTACTATGGGCCAACAGCAAGCCTGGACTATGCCAACGGATTTGAGAAACACCTACCCGGCCACCGTTCAGCCCGGGCCAGGATGCAAATTCTTACCGCTTGCACCAACGTTGAGGCCTGGTCTATCCCAAAGAAAGCCTGCAAAGGCGAAACCAAAAAAGCCTATAGACCAGTATGCGCCTCGGAGGCCAAAGAAACAACCTGCAAAACAGAAAACAAGATAGAACAAACAAGGTCATGTTTCCTCAACCCCAGCTATTTCCATCTTTCACATCAGGTGAGTGTATGGGTATTAACAGGCAGACGCGAACAAACGGCAACCCCCCAAATGAAACCCGTCCCCCCCCGGAGTCCAGAAGGAACTCAGCTACTATTGGCCAGCAGCAAGCCTGACCAGGTCAACGGATTTGATAGTCCTACCTGGTGCACCGTTCAGCCCAGACTAGGGTGCCCTGTTGTACCGCCAACACCTTACGTTGAGACTCAGTCCCGACCAGCAAGACTTCATAGCCTCCAATCCCGTCCCCCCTGGAATCCAGAAGGGACCCGGCTACTATTGGCCAGCAGCAAGCCTGACCAGGTCAACGGATTTGATTAGTCCTGCCTGGTGCACCGTTCAGCCCAGACTAGGGTGCCATGTTGTACCGCCAACACCTTACGTTGAGACTCAGTCCCCGACCAGCAGGACCTCATAGCCTCCCAGAACACCTCACACACTCTCTGTTTTTAGCTCAACTCCGCTCTTTCTTTTCCTATCAATCTCTCATTTTACCACTCAAATCTTTTGAACTCACCAATTCTTTTCCACTCATATCTTTTCATTTCTTTTTCTCTTTTTCTTTTCTTTTTTATCCTTTTTTGATTTCTTTTCATTTTCATTTCTTTTCCTTCTTTTTCTTTCTTTTTCAAACTTTTTTCAAAACATAAAGTACAAGATACAAGCAGGCCAGAGTCACGGGGGGTCATCTATCTCAAAAAACACATAGGGTATATCATCGTGTACCAACAGCGAACGCACCCTAGGTGGCAGATCATTAAGGTCCCGAAAAATGGCCTCCCCTGGCTTATCAACAACCCAATCGGCTAGTGTCCGCGCAGGTAGATTGGCCCTAGACGGGCACAAGACAGCAGTAACTACTCCACAAGAACATAGTAACCGGAGCCTGGATACCACATCGTCCAGAAACCACGGCGGGCGAAAAGAAAGATCAACATAGCTACACAGCTCCGCCCACGTGGACTCCATAACAATCTCTGTATTGCCCCCGGCCAGGCACCATTCCAGACACGAGAACAGAACCCGGAACATGCCCCGAGCATGCTCCCCATGTCCAGACCAGGCAATCCCATAGCAGAAGCCACCCGCCTGATTGCGCACCACGGCCGCCCCCCCCCCCCCCCCCCACTGCCGCTGAAAGAGAAAGATTAATCTTTAACGCCCCAGCAGCGGGAGGTGACCACCTGACCGCCCTAACAACCCGCCTCGGCACATGTGCCTCCAAGTATGCCACAATCGTCCTCCAGTTAGAGGGTAGGATATGCTGCATAGGCCACCGCCTAAACAGACATTCCGCCACCCCCTTTGCGACCCCATGCATCACCCGCGCAATGCTAGGGGTATCCCGTCCATGCATACACCCATTACGGTGTTTCCACAGCTCCCACAAGATCAAATACGGCAACCTGCTAACAGCAAAGGAAAATAAAGGGTTACGCGCCCCTCCCCGGCCCCAACTCGCAATCAATGTCCTAAGACTCCGATGTCGCGACTGGAGGCCAAGGGACGCCAAAACATATCTCCAAACAGATCCTGCTGTTTCCCCGGAATAAAATATATGATCAATGGACTCAGGAACAGGGGTTGGACAACACCAACACCTCGAAACAATCGCATGATCGAAACGAGACAGGACGTCATCCGTGGGAAGCCGCCCTCGGAACACTCTCCAAGCCAGGAAGGACACCTTAAACGGGAGGTGTTTGCGCCAACATTTAGCCAAGAGAGGGTCCGGTGCAATGGGCATAGCAGGCCTAAGATAGGCCTTCGCAGAGGAGTAAGAAAACATACCGTCAGAGGCCACGGTCCAAAGAGGGATGTCACGCGGCCCCTGCCCCATTCGGGACAAGTCCGCATTAACCCCCGCATAAGCCAAGTCATCATGGCCAGTCAAATCAAGCTCTCCGTCCCGCACATAGTCCAGAAGCAACTCCCGGGAGTAAGAAACCCCCCGAGATGGATACAGCCGGCCAAGTGGGCCCAAACCCGACCAGTTGTCCCACCAGAAATTAACCCGGCCTTGGAACAACCGCCAAGTCAGAACCCCCTCGACCTCATCACGAACCATCAACATCCGCTTCCAGGTGTGCGAATCCGTAGTCTGGACCAACTTAGCAACCGGGTGAACCCGACTGCAATACTTGGCCCTCATAAAATCCGACCAAAGTGTATGCTCTGTGCGAAAATTCCACCACAATTTTGCACTGGCAGCTCTAACCATGAGATCCAAGTCCAGGGAACCAACTCCCCCCTCCTTTTTTGGACGGGACAGAGTTTTCCACGAACTCCAATGATACCGGGCGCCCCCCGATTGTTTCAAGAAGAAACTCGCATAACATCTCTCCAGGTCCCTAATTACCTGCTTAGGGGGCGCGCAGGCCGAGAACAGGTGCAAAGGAATGGCCTGTAGAACCGAAGAAATCAAGATCGCCTTCCCACCTTTCGAGAGCACCCGCCGTTGCCAACTTAAACATTTAGCCTTGACTTTATCCACAACGGGGGCGAAGTAAATACACTTCTTGCGACCAAGATATACAGGGCAACCTAAGTAAGTAAATGGAAACTGTTTATGCACACAACCTGTTGCCCTGCGAATGCTGTCAATCTCACCAGCCGGAGTACGAGGATGCACATAAAACGCACTCTTCTGAAAGCTCACCAACTGTCCCGAAATCTCCTCGTACTCCTTCAAAGCATTAATTACCTCCTGAATTGCCCCCAACCTGGCTGTACTAAAAATAATCACGTCATCCGCATAAGCCAGGTGGTGTATATGCGGTGTCCCCGGCGGCTGCGTGAACCGTGGCACAGCGGTTCCATCATAAACCCGAGCAAGGTAAACAGACAAGACCTCCGCTACAATCACAAACAAAGTCGGGGACAAAGGATCCCCCTGCCTGAGGCCCCGTGTAGAAGTGAAAAAACCCTCCTTAACCCCATTTACAATCACGGAGTACCAAACATTCGACACAGCCCGGAACACCATATCTATCCAAATCTCACTGAAACCCAGGCGGCGCATCACCGAAGTCAGGAAGAACCACGAGACCCGGTCATATGCCTTAGCCATATCAAGCTTCAGCACTATGTCCCGGTTCTGCAAACTCAAACCGTGGCACATCTCAGATGCAAGCAAAACATTGTCCGTGATGGACCGGCCAGCTACAAACCCACTCTGCTGCGGGGACAACACTCGGGGCAAAACCGTCGCCATCCGGACCACCATGAGCTTCGTAACCAACTTGCTACTGAAATTGCACAAACTGATAGGCCTATAATCTGCGAAGGTCTCCGGACTCGGCTTCTTCGGGAGCAGAACAATGGATGTGTGCGTGATAGCCCTGGTGAATTCCTGTCCTGCAAAGTAACTCCGAACCATACTGACTACATCATCCTGAATGATATCCCAACAGGCCTTATAAAAGGCCCCCGAGAAACCATCCGGCCCTGCTGCACTCGTAGAGTTCATCTGCATTACCACCGCTTTAATTTCACCCACCTCTGGCACAGCTGTTAACTGTTCATTATCCTCATCAGTAACCAACCGTGGGACACAATCCAATCTGGCCAAGTCAAACCCCCCAATCTCGGCGGTAAACATGTGCTCAAAGAAAGAGACTGCCTGATCAGCAATTCCCTGTCTGTCCTCCAGCCATATCCCTTCCCCATTTTTCACCCTGTGTATGTATAGCTTACGCCTGCGTTCCTTAACAATAGAGTGAAAGAAACGGGAGTTTCTATCCCCATCCTGAACCTCGGTGACACGCGCCTTTTGCTGCCAGAATTCCTCCTCTATTGCAATCTGTTTCTGCAGCAAAGCAACACCCTTCTTATATTCAAATAGAGCATTTTCATCATCTGGGTGTTGCTGCAAGGCAGCCTCAAGGGTTTGAACACTATCCTCATATTCCCGGAGCTTCACAAATATATCCCCGAATTCAGACTTGCTCCACCTGCTCAGAACCTTACTCAGTCTATTCAATTTGGTGGCCATTACAAACATAGGGCCCCCTTCCACCGGGACCTCCCAGCTATCACGCACCACCCTCTGAAAGCCCTCGTGCTTGATCCAAACATTCAAGAACACGAAGTGCTTTGGTACTACCTGCATACTCAATAACTCACAGGATATCAGCAGTGGACTGTGGTCAGACGTGGACTTTGATAAATGCCGTACAGATGTTCTGAAAACCGATTCCCATACCGAGGTAAAAAGGAACCGATCCAAACGCATCCATATGGCTGCCTTCCCACGCCGCCCATTCCACCAAGTGAAACAAGAGCCGTAGTAGGTTGCATCAATCAAGTCACACGCACTGACACACTCCTGAAAATCAGTAGTCTTCCGATGTGGGTACGGAAGCCCACCTTTTTTCTCGTCCACACTTAACAAACAATTAAAATCACCTGCAACCGACCAAGGAACCCCTCCGGGAACCAAAGAATATACATGGTTCAACTCAGCCCACAACGGGTCCCGGAGGCGTTCTTTGGTTTTGGCATAAACAAATGAGAGCCAAAACGGAGTGAGCACAGTAGAATGAATACATGAAATGGTGACGCACTGCTCCGTTTGACTCTCAAATGTTACTGCCAAGTCATTATTCCAGAAAAGCCAGATTTTATTATTAACAGAAGCAAAAACATTATCAAAATTAAAGCGAATCCTGAAAAACTCAAGCCAATCAGACGAGCTGAAAGGCTCGAGTAGACATAAAATAAAAGGCGTGTGCATTCTCAACAGCACACGGATCCTGCGAGCAGAACCCCGAGAGGACACCCCCCTCACATTCCAGGCGAGTAGCTTCATATAGAAGATAACACACCCGGCCCTTCAGGGGGGTCCCTCTCCTGTCTCATAAAGCTATACCGACGTCGCACTGAGCCAATCCCTTCCCGGAGGTCTAAATTCTCATATTCTGTGTCAGAACCCGAGGCCCATTCCTCCGGTTCCTAATCAGCCACAGGGACGTCAGTATCTGACCACGCCCTTTCCCTCCCCCTCCTCGGCCCCCACGGGGCCTCAGGGGGTGAATCGGGCGTTTGAGCCGCCAACCAGAGAGTATCACTCGGAGGTGTGCATGGCGGCGTCCCCAGCTCAAGGGGACCATAGAAAATAGGATTCGGAACAGGAGAAGGGGTAAAAGAGAACGATACCTGCTGCGGGCTTTGAATATCCGCCCGCTCTCCCGTAAAGAGGCTAGCATCCTCATTACCTTCTGGAATAGTAGACAAGCGGCCCGATGAGAGGCCACTCCCTATCCCAGAAGGCGTCATGCAATCAGATTTCCCGGTAACAACCGGGGTGGAGGCATCCACAGTAGCCTCCTCCGTAGTATCCACAATAGCCTCCTCCGAGGCGAGGCTATCATCTTGTAGCGCAGCAAACCCATTACTAACCGGAACCGGGGCACTAGGCCGGCTAGTAGTTTGGGCCCGCCACACAAGATTACCTGTACCTGCACTTGGTCCCCGACTATTATCAACAACCGGGGACTTGCCTTTCACCTGTTTTTCTTTATTTCTTTGCATTTTTCTTTGATTAGCCGTCATATCTCGATGATCCAACACGGTGGTAGTGTGACTTTGAGTGGAAAAGAATTGGAGTGTGACTTTGAGTGGTAGAATGAGGGTTTGGTAAGAAGAGAAAGAGCGGAGTTGAGCTAAAAACAGAGAGTGTGTGAGGTGTTCTCGGAGGCTATGAAGTCCGGCTAGTCGGGACTGAGTCTCAACGTAAGGTGTTGGCGGTACAACATGGCACCCTAGTCTGGGCCGAACGGTGTACCAGGCAGGACTAATCAAATCCGTTGACCTAGTCAGGCTTGCTGCTGGCCAATAGTAGCCGAGTCCCTTCTGGATCCCAGGGGGGACGGGATTGGAGGCTATGAAGTCCTGCTGGTCGGGACTGAGTCTCAACGTAAGGTGTTGGCGGTACAACAGGGCACCCTAGTCTGGGCTGAACGGTGCACCAGGCAGGACTATCAAATCCGTTGATCTGGTCAGGCTTGCTGCTGGCCAATAGTAGCCGAGTTCCTTCTGGACTCCGGGGGGGACGGGTCTCTTTGGGGGGGTTGCTGTTTGTTCGCGTCAGCCTGTTAATACCTATACACTCACCTGGTGTGAAAGATGGAAATAGCTGGGGTCGAGGAAACAGGATGTTGCTTGTTCTATCTTGTTTTCCTTTTGCAGGTTTGTTTCTTTGGCCTCCGGGGCATATACTGGTCTACAGGCTTTTTTGGTTCCGCCTTTGCAGGTGTTCTTTGAGATAGACCAGGCCTCAACGTTTGGTGCAAGCGGTAAGAAATTGCATCCTGGCCCGGGCTGAACGGTGGCCGGGTAGGTGTTTTTCAAATCCGTTGGCTTAGTCCAGGCTTGCTGCTGGCCCATAGTAGCTAATCCTGTTAGGGTTGGTTCTGGTTCGTGCTGGTGCTGATCGGGGTTTTGATGCTATTGGCTGCCTTGTTCTTTATTTCCGTATCTCTGGGCCTGTGATTGCCTGTACTTTATGTAATGTTTTGACTGAGGCCCGAGTGCCGACATTTTGCTTTGCTGTTCTGTTGTCGGGTTGGTGTGTATTGCTGCTTCTAACAGGGCAGCCAATAGTACCCCATGAGTTGTTGCGGTTTGAGTTGCAGCTCGGTTGGACTGTATTGTGCTGCAGTTGACAGGGAGGCGTTTCTGATCGTGACAGGCGAGGTGGCTGTTCCCCTTGTCGTTTGTCTCCTCGTCTACAGGATGGCCGGGAAGGCAGTTGGGTTATGCTTGCTTTACATTTTCGAGCAGCTGCGCTGTCCCTTAGTGGTTTTTGCTGTTGCTTTCATTATAGCCTTTGTCTCGTGTTAGTTTGCTAGTATGGGACTTGGGGCAAGTATGTTATAGCCCCGGGGGCCTGCCTTTGTAATCTTTATTTTCTTTTCTAGCTTAGTTTCGCTTTTTAGTTAGTGGGATTCTTGGTCGTCTGTGGCCTAATCCCTTGGACGATGTATTGGCTTCGGCCTTTTACTATTTAATAAAGTCCTATTTACTAAAAAAAAAAAAAAAAAAAAAACCCTAAACCCTAAACCCTAAACCCTAAACCCTAAACCCCAAGGAAAAAATAAACAGTATTTTTTGAGATCATAAACAACAAATTCAAAATTTATTTGAATTTCATTGTTTATGATCTCAAAAAAATATCTTTAGCTTAGCGTGTTGATCATCACTGCCGCCATGGCAACAGAATTGCAAGCCTCAATATTATTGATTGTGTTATGTGCATTACCGTGTGTATTTGGCGGCGATTCAGCGCATGGATGGTTGGATGCTCATGCCACCTTTTATGGCCCCCCTGAGGGAACCATTGGCGGGGCTTGTGGGCTTGAGCAGTTTAAGGAAACCTATTCCCCATACACTACAGCTTTGAGCGCAGCATTGTTCAACAATGCAGCAAGCTGCGGAGCCTGCTACGAAATAAAATGCGTAAATAGCACAGGGCAATGCAAGACACCCCAAAAGCCCATCATCGTTACAGCCACCGATCTTTGCCCGACGGGCGATGGAAAATGGTGCGCTCCGCCACAGGCACATTTTGACCTATCTATGCCTGCATATCTCCAAATTGCAGAGTACAAAGCCGGGGTTGTTCCGGTGTTCTATCGCAGGGTTCCATGCATGAGAAAAGGAGGAGAGCGGTTTACGATGTCAGGACATCAGTTCTTCAACCTAGTGACGGTGTCAAATGTTGGAGGAAGCGGGGATGTTTCAAAGGTGGAGGTGAATGCTGAAGGGCACAAGAACTGGGTACCTCTGAAATGCAACTGGGGTGAGAAATGGGAGACCAATGCAATGCTGTCTGGGAAATCTCTCAATTTTAGGGTCACCACAAATGATGGCAAAGTAGTCACTTCCCAGAATGTCGCCCCCAAGTCCTGGCAGTACGGCCAGACATTCGAAGGCCGAAACTGTCGATAGATAAACTTAATTAATTGCCAATATAATGCACATCACATGCATCACTTCTAAAATCTTAGGTTTCATTTCTGCATATGTAAATGCACGGCAGTGTACGTTGAAATAATTGAGATACACGCAAGCAAAATTTCCTTTCAAAAAAAAAAAAAAAAAAACCCTAAACCCTAAACCCTAAACCCTAAACCCTAAACCCATCGTCGTATGGAGGCTGTGCTACGAAGGTTGACGTCTCTGCCCGAGGTGTCGATCATCGCACGAAGGCGGAGATTGTTCTTGCGGCCGTAGATGGCGATTTGGAAAGGGCGAAGAAGCTCATTGAACCGGATGATCTCTGGGATCTTCTTAGGGCAGACATGGAGCAGTGCCATGGTGATGTGGCTGGGAACCGATCGTTGGGTGGGCGCGATGTCAATCGCGATGGCGTAAAGGATCGCGATTGCGCGGTCATGGCTGGGATATCTCGCCACCGCCCTGGTGGGGCTATGGAATCAGAAGGAAGGGGAGAAACGCCGTATGAGGGCTGCAGTTCGAAGGTGGAGTCGCGTGGCCGTGGTTGCGTCGATGCTATCGCCACGCCGTTGCCGGATGGCCTTGGATTGCGAAGACAGAAGGAGTTTCGAGGAGTGGTTTCTGCCGTCTCTTGTGCAGAATCCAAGATTGGGGTAGATGGCCATGGCCGGACCAAGGCGGAGAACTGTCTTGCAGCCTTGGGAATTTCGTTGGTGGATGGGAGAAAACACGCTTCGCCGGAAGAATTATTGGAGCTCTTGCACGCAGCCATGGATGAGGAGGACTGTCGGATTAAGGCCGGTGGTGTCTCGCTTAGGATGATGCCTAAGGTGGCTCGGCTAAAGAAATCGAAGAAGAAGGTCCGCCTTGTCACGTCGGCCTTGGGCGCTGGCGTTGCGTCTTCTCCCAGCGGCAGTGACGGGGGAAGGTCCATGAAGCTTCATGGTCCAATGGCTGCCAGGTCCACGCACCATCGTGGGCCAATGGTGGTTGCTGGGCACGCACAGGCGAGGCAAGAGGGTCGGGTGTCTCGCGTGTACCGGCGGAGAAGGTCAAGGCCACGTAACGAGCCATACGCCAATGGCCATGGTGGTGATGGTATGGCTACGCAGCACCATCCGAGACACTGCCCAGGTAAGGTTTCTTTTCCCTCTTTTCGTAGCAATTTCAGTAAGGATGGGCAAGCAACATCTTGGGTTTCTAATTGGCAAGCTCCTAATGAGCAAGCTGGTCATAGAACACTAGATGTTGCTCCTAATCGGCCAAGGCACTTTGTTAAGGCTGGTTATAGGTCCAAAGATGCCCATTCAGACATGCCTGAAATTCGTGTTTCAAATGATGGTCGAATGGATGGCCAATGCCTAGACGTTGGAGACTCTAGCTTGGTTCCCCTGCCACTCTTTGTTGATTCGAATTCTGGGAAGGAACAAGTTGTGCCTAAGACTGCTTTGAGCTCCCCTCTTGTGGGGCAAAGCAGAGAGGGTGATTTGGGGGTTGCCGTATGCAATGGTCTCTCCCAGGGTAGGCAATTGCAAGGTTTTGGGGATGGGAAAGGTTCTCGGGCTTTTGGATTAATCCCCCAAGCTGGTTGCACTACTGTGGGCACTTGTGGTGAGGCCATGGCAGCCCCAAATCCCAGTTTAATTTCAATGTGTCTTTCGCATAATCCATGCTTGTTGATTGGTGGGGAATGCCCACTATCGAAAGACAAGGAGGGGATGGAATGCTCAACACTTGGTGTTTTGGCCGAAAAGCAAAACCAGGGGCTTTCATGTACTCAAGTGGTCTCGGTTGGGGATTGTTTGAGCATGAGGCAACCGGGTTCATACCTAAACCATGAGGGGAAGCAAAAAGCTATAATGCCCATTGTTGACTCTCCTTTGGTTAGCCAAGACAAGAGGCCACATCTCGAGCATGTCCCCTCCCTTGGCAGTCTTGGCAATAGGCAAAATGGCAATGAGATATCCGGCATGGTCTATAGCACAATTGTGCACTCCGAGCCTTTGGGCAGAGAGGGTCAATCGTGTGCTATAGAGAGTGTTGGGACTGGCCGAGAGCATCAAGGAGAGGGAGCTGCATTTTATGCTATTAAAAGGGCCTCTATGCCGGAGGCTATCCATACGGCAGCAGGTAATACTCATGACCCTTTTGCTTTTGATCTTAATCTAAGTGTGGGGGATGTACGAGAAGCATCAGCTAGTCACCCTAATCGGCATGCTCATGATGGGCAAGCTGGTCATAGGGCTCATGGGGAGGTAGATCCTAATCGGCTAGTCAGTTGTGACAAAGCCGGTCATAGGTCCCATGTAGATGCTAATTCGACTACATCAACTGCACTTAGAGGGCAAGGTATGCAAAATAATGGTGGGGATTTTGTAGCAAAATCCTCTTGTGATTCTTTAACCTTGCCGAGTTTGGGAGCTGCTCCGTCTAATAATCACTCTAAGCTTATAGCTAGCAATGAGGTGATTGGGACTGGGCAACTCTCGAACACAAATACGGCTCTAAATGTTGGCAACACGACATATAAAAACCATGGGATTGGAGGTAGCACTTCAATTACGTTTGGCCATTTTGGGGACGTGGTGTCAACATTTAGTGGCTTAGGGGACAATAATGGTGTGGGTGGTTTGGAAGCTACACGAACTAATATACCCGCACCATTCGCCCCGCTTGAGGGTGTTATTAGGGGCACGCAAAACCCATTGCAAACCCCTAATAACACCCCAAACTCGAGACGTGCAACCAATGAAAATGGTATGCATGTCTCGGGTTCTACTGTGCCCAATGTTTGGGCACGGCTTGCTATGCTACATGCTAATGGTGCCGCCCCAGTGGGGGCACCAAGCTTGGATAATACGGCTCAGGTAAGTAGCTCTGCATTAGCCGTGAGCTCAGGTACGTTTCCCTCCTTTGCTAGTCTTTTTGCTTCAGCGGGTCTGCCAACGCAAAAGGTGAATGCAGGTCATAACCCCGGACTTTGCATATCCGAAAAAATTGTTGAAAATTATAAAGGGGAGGCCTGCATAACCTTTGAGGATAAGGAGGTGCAGCAGATGAATAAAATAGGGGAAACCCTTCTGATTGGAAAATTCTCCTATGGCAGACCCGTTCTTTCCGTTATAAGAGAACACTTTGCCAAGCGCTTAAAGCTGAAAGGATCTGTGACTATTGGCTTAGTGGACCCACGCCACGTGTCTCTTGCATTCTCCAATGCGGAAGATTACATTAATACGCTGGTTAAGGGTCAAATTCTCTTTAACGGAAAGTGCCCGATGCGGCTCTTTAGGTGGACAATGGACTTTGACACAAGGTACGAGCCGTCTTTGGCCCCGGTGTGGGTTCTCTTGCCTAATCTTAAAGCCAATTGCTTCTCGGAACCTTGTCTCAAACAAATTGTGAAACCTATTGGCAAGCTGTTACAGGTGGACACGCCTACGGCCAAGTTTACTCGGCCAAATGTGGCAAGAGTTAAAGTTGAGATTGATTTGCTGAAACCCCTATGCCGTAAGATGTTTATTCGGTTAGGGACTGCACGCCCGGACCGGGAGCCCGTGGGGTTTTGGCAAATGATTGAGTATGAGCGTGTCCCCCCGTACTGTTTAAATTGCAGGAAACAGGGCCATATGGCGAATAGTTGTCGTGTTTCTGGTGGCGGAGCCCGAGCCCCGCGCACTACGGCTCCGCAAGTGCCGGCATCAGTGGTTGATGTTGGTCCTAGTCCCGCGGTGGAGGCTCAGAAAGCTACCCAGAACTCGGGTGGCCAGGGCCGGGGCACTACCACCGTGTTGGATCATCGGGATATGACGGCTAATCAAAGAAAAATGCAAAGAAATAAAGAAAAACAGGTGAATGGCAAGTCCCCGGTTGTTGATAATAGTCGGGGACCAAGTGCAGGTACAGGTAATCTTGTGTGGCGGGCCCAAACTACTAGCCGGCCTAGTGCCCCGGTTCCGGTTAGTAATGGGTTTGTTGCGCTACAGGATGATAGCCTCGCCTCGGAGGAGGCTATTATGGATACTACGGAGGAGGCTACTGTGGATGCCTCCACCCCGGTTGTTACTGGGAAATCTGATTGCATGACGCCTTCTGGGATAGGGAGTGGCCTCTCATCGGGCCGCTTGTATACTATTCCAGAAGGTAATGAGGATGCTAGCCTCTTTACGGGAGAGCGGGCGGATATTCAAAGCCCGCAGCAGGTATTGTTCTCTTTTACCCCTTCTCCTGTTCCGAATCCTATTTTCTATGGTCCCCTTGAGCTGGGGACGCCGCCATGCACACCTCCGAGTGATACTCTCTGGTTGGCGGCTCAAACGCCCGATTCACCCCCTGAGGCCCCGTGGGGGCCGAGGAGGGGGAGGGAAAGGGCGTGGTCAGATACTGACGTCCCTGTGGCTGATTAGGAACCGGAGGAATGGGCCTCGGGTTCTGACACAGAATATGAGAATTTAGACCTCCGGGAAGGGATTGGCTCAGTGCGACGTCGGTATAGCTTTATGAGACAGGAGAGGGACCCCCCTGAAGGGCCGGGTGTGTTATCTTCTATATGAAGCTACTCGCCTGGAATGTGAGGGGGGTGTCCTCTCGGGGTTCTGCTCGCAGGATCCGTGTGCTGTTGAGAATGCACACGCCTTTTATTTTATGTCTACTCGAGCCTTTCAGCTCGTCTGATTGGCTTGAGTTTTTCAGGATTCGCTTTAATTTTGATAATGTTTTTGCTTCTGTTAATAATAAAATCTGGCTTTTCTGGAATAATGACTTGGCAGTAACATTTAAGAGTCAAACGGAGCAGTGCGTCACCATTTCATGTATTCATTCTACTGTCCTCACTCCGTTTTGGCTCTCATTTGTTTATGCCAAAACCAAAGAACGCCTCCGGGACCCGTTGTGGGCTGAGTTGAACCATGTATATTCTTTGGTTCCCGGAGGGGTTCCTTGGTCGGTTGCAGGTGATTTTAATTGTTTGTTAAGTGTGGACGAGAAAAAAGGTGGGCTTCCGTACCCACATCGGAAGACTACTGATTTTCAGGAGTGTGTCAGTGCGTGTGACTTGATTGATGCAACCTACTACGGCTCTTGTTTCACTTGGTGGAATGGGCGGCGTGGGAAGGCAGCCATATGGATGCGTTTGGATCGGTTCCTTTTTACCTCGGTATGGGAATCGGTTTTCAGAACATCTGTACGGCATTTATCAAAGTCCACGTCTGACCACAGTCCACTGCTGATATCCTGTGAGTTATTGAGTATGCAGGTAGTACCGAAGCACTTCGTGTTCTTGAATGTTTGGATCAAGCACGAGGGCTTTCAGAGGGTGGTGCGTGATAGCTGGGAGGTCCCGGTGGAAGGGGGCCCTATGTTTGTAATGGCCACCAAATTGAATAGACTGAGTAAGGTTCTGAGCAGGTGGAGCAAGTCTGAATTCGGGGATATATTTGTGAAGCTCCGGGAATATGAGGATAGTGTTCAGACCCTTGAGGCTGCCTTGCAGCAACACCCAGATGATGAAAATGCTCTATTTGAATATAAGAAGGGTGTTGCTTTGCTGCAGAAACAGATTGCAATAGAGGAGGAATTCTGGCAGCAAAAGGCGCGTGTCACCGAGGTTCAGGATGGGGATAGAAACTCTCGTTTCTTTCACTCTATTGTTAAGGAACGCAGGCGTAAGCTATACATACACAGGGTGAAAAATGGGGAAGGGATATGGCTGGAGGACAGACAGGGAATTGCTGATCAGGCAGTCTCTTTCTTTGAGCACATGTTTACCGCCGAGATTGGGGGGTTTGACTTGGCCAGATTGGATTGTGTCCCACGGTTGGTTACTGATGAGGATAATGAACAGTTAACAGCTGTGCCAGAGGTGGGTGAAATTAAAGCGGTGGTAATGCAGATGAACTCTACGAGTGCAGCAGGGCCGGATGGTTTCTCGGGGGCTTTTTATAAGGCCTGTTGGGATATCATTCAGGATGATGTAGTCAGTATGGTTCGGAGTTACTTTGCAGGACAGGAATTCACCAGGGCTATCACGCACACATCCATTGTTCTGCTCCCGAAGAAGCCGAGTCCGGAGACCTTCGCAGATTATAGGCCTATCAGTTTGTGCAATTTCAGTAGCAAGTTGGTTACGAAGCTCATGGTGGTCCGGATGGCGACGGTTTTGCCCCGAGTGTTGTCCCCGCAGCAGAGTGGGTTTGTAGCTGGCCGGTCCATCACGGACAATGTTTTGCTTGCATCTGAGATGTGCCACGGTTTGAGTTTGCAGAACCGGGACATAGTGCTGAAGCTTGATATGGCTAAGGCATATGACCGGGTCTCGTGGTTCTTCCTGACTTCGGTGATGCGCCGCCTAGGTTTCAGTGAGATTTGGATAGATATGGTGTTCCGGGCTGTGTCGAATGTTTGGTACTCCGTGATTGTAAATGGGGTTAAGGAGGGTTTTTTCACTTCTACACGGGGCCTCAGGCAGGGGGATCCTTTGTCCCCGACTTTGTTTGTGATTGCAGCGGAGGTCTTGTCTGTTTACCTTGCTCGGGTTTATGATGGAACCGCTGTGCCACGGTTCACGCAGCCGCCGGGGACACCGCATATATATCACCTGGCTTATGCGGATGACGTGATTATTTTTAGTACAGCCAGGTTGGGGGCAATTCAGGAGGTAATTAATGCTTTGAAGGAGTACGAGGAGATTCCGGGACAGTTGGTGAGCTTTCAGAAGAGTGCGTTTTATGTGCATCCTCGTACTCCGGCTGGTGAGATTGACAGCATTCGCAGGGCAACAGGTTGTGTGCATAAACAGTTTCCATTTACTTACTTAGGTAGCCCTGTATATCTTGGTCGCAAGAAGTGTATTTACTTCGCCCCCGTTGTGGATAAAGTCAAGGCTAAATGTTTAAGTTGGCAACGGCGGGTGCTCTCGAAAGGTGGGAAGGCGATCTTGATTTCTTCGGTTCTACAGGCCATTCCTTTGCACCTGTTCTCGGCCTGCGCGCTCCCTAAGCAGGTAATTAGGGACTTGGAGAGATGTTATGCGAGTTTCTTCTGGAAACAATCGGGGGGCGCCCGGTATCATTGGAGTTCGTGGAAAACTCTGTCCCGTCCCAAAAAGGAGGGGGGAGTTGGTTTCCTGGACTTGGATCTCATGGTTAGAGCTGCCAGTGCGAAATTGTGGTGGAATTTTCGCACAGAGCATACACTTTGGTCGGATTTTATGAGGGCCAAGTATTGCAGTCGGGTTCACCCGGTTGCTAAGTTGGTCCAGACTACGGATTCGCACACCTGGAAGCGGATGTTGATGGTTCGTGATGAGGTCGAGGGGGTTCTGACTTGGCGGTTGTTCCAAGGCCGGGTTAATTTCTGGTGGGACAACTGGTCGGGTTTGGGCCCACTTGGCCGGCTGTATCCATCTCGGGGGGTTTCTTACTCCCGGGAGTTGCTTCTGGACTATGTGTGGGACGGAGAGCTTGATTTGACTGGCCATGATGACTTGGCTTATGCGGGGGTTAATGCGGACTTGTCCCGAATGGGGCAGGGGCCGCGTGACATCCCTCTTTGGACCGTGGCTTCTGATGGTATGTTTTCTTACTCCTCTGCAAAGGCCTTTCTTAGGCCTGCTATGCCCACTGCACCGGACCCTCTCTTGGCTAAATGTTGGCGCAAACACCTCCCGTTTAAGGTGTCCTTCCTGGCTTGGAGAGTGTTCCGAGGGCGGCTTCCCACGGATGACATCTTGTCTCGTTTCGGTCATGTGATTGTTTCGAGGTGTTGGTGTTGTCCAGCCCCTGTTCCTGAGTCCATTGATCATATTTTTTATTCCGGGGAAACAGCAGGATCTGTTTGGAGATATGTTTTGGCGTCCCTTGGCCTCCAGCCGCGACATCGGAGTCTTAGGACATTGATTGCGAGTTGGGGCCGGGGAGGGGCGCGTAACCCTTTATTTTCCTTTGCTGTTAGCAGGTTGCCGTACTTGATCTTGTGGGAGCAGTGGAAACACCGTAATGGGTGTATGCATGGGCGGGATACCCCTAGCATTGCGCGAGTGATGCATGGGGTCGCAAAGGGGGTGGCGGAATGTCTGTTTAGGCGGTGGCCCATGCAGCATATCCTACCCTCTAACTGGAGGACGGTTGTGGCATACTTGGAGGCACATGTGCCGAGGCGGGTTGTTAGGACGGTCAGGTGGTCACCTCCCGCTGCTGGGGCGTTAAAGATTAATCTATCTCTATCAGCAGCAGTGGGGGGGGGGGGGGGGGGGGGGCCGCGGCCGTGGTGCGCAATCAGGCGGGTGGTTTCTGCTATGGGATTGCCTGGTCTGGACATGGGGAGCACGCTCGGGGCATGTTCCGGGTTCTGTTCTTGTGTCTGGAATGGTGCTTGGCCGGGGGCTATACAGAGATTGTTATGGAGTCCACGTGGGCGGAACTGTGTAGTTATGTGGACCTTTCATTTCGCCCGCCGTGGTTTCTGGACGACGTGGTATCCAGGCTCCGGTTCCTGTGCTCCTGTGGGGTAGTTACTGCTGTCTTGTGCCCGTCCAGGGCCAATCTACCTGCACGGACACTAGCTGATTGGGTGGTTGATAAGCCGGGGGAGGCCATCTTTCGGGACCTTAATGATCTGCCACCTAGGGTGCGCTCGCTCTTGGTACACGACGACATGCCCCATGTGTTCTTTGAGATAGATGATCCCCCGTGATTCTGGCCTACTTGTATCTTGTATTTATCTTGTTTTTTGTTTGTTTGAAAAAGAAAAGAAAAAAAAAAAAGAAAAATGGGAAAAAGAAAAAAGAGAAAAAGGAAAAGGAAAAAAGCAAAAAGAATGAAAAGAATGGAAAAAGGATAAAAAAGAAATCAAAAGATATGAGTGGAAAAGAATTAGAGTGATCAAAGAATACGAGTGGTAAAATGAGGGTTTGGGAGGAAAAGAAAGAGCGGAGTTGAGCTATAAAACAGAGAGTGTGTGAGGTGTTCTTGGGGGCTATGAGGTCCTGCTGGTCGGGACTGAGTCTCAACGTAAGGTGTTGGCGGTACAACATGGCACCCTAGTCTGGGCTGAACGGTGCACCAGGCAGGACTAATCAAATCCGTTGACCTGGTCAGGCTTGCTGCTGGCCAATAGTAGCCGAGTCCCTTCTGGACTCCGGGGGGGGGGGGGGGGACGGGTCTCATATGGGGGGTTGCTGTTTGTTCGTGTCAGCCTGTTAATACCTATACACTCACCTGATGCGAAAGATGGAAATAGTTGGGGTCGAGGAAACAGGGTCTTGTTTGTTCTTCTTGTTTTATATTTTGCAGGTATGTTTCTTTGGCCTCCGAGGCGTATACTGGTCTACAGGCTTTTTGGTTCCGCCTTTGCAGGCGTTCTTTGAAATAGACCAGGCCTCAACGTTGGTGCAAGCGGTAAGAAATTGCATCCTGGCCCTGGCTGAACGGTGGCCGGGTAGGTGTTTCTCAAATCCGTTGGCATAGTCCAGGCTTGCTGCTGGCCCATAGTAGCTAATCCCGTTAGGGTTGGTTCTGGTTCGTGCTGGTGCTGATCGGGGTTCGATGCTATTGGCTGCCTTGTTATGATTGTTTTATCTGTTGGCATGTGATTGCGTGTAATCTTATGTAATGTTTTGACTGAGGCCTGTGTGTCGACACTCTGTTTTATCATTTCACCAGGTTGGTGTGAGTTGTTCTACAGGGCAGCCAATAGCACTCCAGGAGATGGTGCGGTCATTTATGGTGACCGTGAAGGTAGCTACATTGTACTTGCATTATTTTTTGAGCAGTTGCGGTTCTTTTGCTTAGTTATAGTCTTTGGTCTGGTGTTAGTCATCTAGCATGGGACTTGGGGCATGTATGTTATAGCCCCGGGGGTCTACTTTATGTTATCTCGTTTTACTTCCTAGTTTAGTTTTACTTAGTTTTATTTAGTGGGATTTTGGTCGCCTGTGGCCTAATCCCTTGGACTTTGTACTGGCTTCGGCCTTTGTTTATTATTAATAAAGTATCTTTAAACTCAAAAAAAAAAAAAAACCCTAAACCCTAAACCCTAAACCCTAAACCCTAAACCCTAAACCCTAAACCCTAAAACCCTAAAACCCTAAAACCCTAAACCCTAAACCCTAAAACCCTAAACCCTAAACCCTAAACCCTAAACCCTAAACCCTAAACCCTAAAACCCTAAACCCTAAACCCTAAACCCTAAACCCTAAACCCTAAACCCTAAACCCTAAACCCATCGTCGTATGGAGGTCGTGCTACGAAGGTTGACGTCTCTGCCCGAGGTGTCGATCATCGCACGAAGGAGGAGATTGTTATTGCGGCCGTAGATGGCGATTTGGAAAGGGCGAAGAAGCTCATTGAACCGGATGATCTCTGGGATTTTCTTAGGGCAGACATGGAGCAGTGCCATGGTGATGTGGCTGGGAACCGATCGTTGGGTGGGCGCGATGTCAATCGCGATGGCGTAAAGGATCGCGATTGCGCGATTAGGGTTTAGGGTTTAGGGTTTAGGGTTAGGGGTTTAGGGTTAGGGGTTTAGGGTTTAGGGTTAGGGGTTTAAGGTTTAGGGTTTGGGGTTTGGGGTTTGAGGTTTGGGGTTTAGGGTTTAGGGTTTAGGGTTTAGGGTTTTAGATTTAGGGTTTTAGGGTTTTAAGGGTTTAGGGGTTTAGGGTTTAGGGTTTAGGGTTTGGGGTTTGGGGTTTTGGGTTTTGGGTTTTGGGTTTTGGGTTTTGGGTTTAGGGTTTAGGGTTTAGGGTTTAGGGTTTGGGTTGGGTTTGGGTTTGGGTTTAGGGTTTAGGGTTTAGGGTTTAGGGTTTAGGGTTTTTGGTTTTGGGTTTGGGTTTGGGTTGGGGTTTAAGGTTTAGGGTTTAGGGTTTTTGGGTTTTTGGTTTAGGGTTTAGGGTTTAGGGTTTGGGTTTTTGGGTTTTTGGGTTTTGGGTTTGGGGTTTAGGGTTTAGGGTTGTGGGGTTTTGGGGTTTTGGGTTTAGGGTTTAGGGTTTAGGGTTTAGGGTTTAGAGTTTAGGGTTTGGGGTTTGGGGTTTGGGGTTTGGGGTTTTGGGTTTTGGGTTTTGGGTTTTGGGTTTAGGGTTTGGGGTTTGGGGTTTTGAGTTTTGGGGTTTGGGGGTTTGGGGTTTGGGGGTTTGGGGTTTGGGGTTTGGGTTTTGGGGTTTGGGTTTGGGGTTTGGGGTTTGGGGTTTAGGGTTTTAGGGTTTTAGGGTTTTAGGGTTTAGGGTTTAGGGTTTAGGGTTTAGGGGTTAGGGTTTAGGGTTTAGGGGTTAGGGTTTCGGGTTTGGGGTTTAGGGTTTGGTATTTGGGGTTTGGGGTTTGGGGTTTGGGGTTTAGGGTTTAGGGTTTAGGGTTTAGGGTTTTTTTTTTTTTTTTTTTTTTTTAATATAGTAGAAATAGTAGACCACCGGGGCTATAACATACATGCCCCAAGTCCCATGCTAGAAGACTAACACCAGACCAAGGCTATATAACTAAGTAAAAGAATCGCAGCTGCTCAAAAAATAACGCAAGTATAATCTAGCTGCCTTCACGGCCACCCTGAATGACCGCTCCATCTCCCGGAGTGCTATTGGCTGCCCTATAGAAAGCAAAAACTCACACCAACATGGTAATAAAACAGAGTGTCGGCACACAGGTCTCAGTCAAAACATTACATAAGATTACAGGCAATCGCAGGCCAACAGATAGACAAACATGACAAGGCAGCCAATAGCATCGAACCCCGATCAGCACCAGCGCGAACCAGAATCAACCCTAACGGGATTAGCTACTATGGGCCAGCAGCAAGCCTGGACTATGCCAACGGATTTGAGAAACACCTACCCGGCCACCGTTCAGCCCGGGCCAGGATGCAACTTCTTACCGCTTGCACCAACGTTGAGGCCTGGTCTATTTCAAAAAACGCCTGCAAAGGCGGAACCAAAAAAAGCTTGTAGACCAGTATACGCCTCGGAGGCCAAAGAAACATACCTGCAAAATAGAAAACAAGATGAACAAACAAAACCCTGTTCCCTCGACCAACTATTTCCATCTTTCGCATCAGGTGAGTGTATAGGTATTAACAGGCTGACACGAACAAACAGCAACCCCCCATATGAGACCCGTCCCCCCCGGAGTCCAGAAGGGACTCGGCTACTATTGGCCAGCAGCAAGCCTGACCAGGTCAACGGATTTGATTAGTCCTGCCTGGTGCACCGTTCAGCCCAGACTAGGGTGCCATGTTGTACCGCCAACACCTTACGTTGAGACTCAGCCCCGACCAGCAGGACCTCATAGCCCCCAAGAACACCTCACACACTCTCTGTTTTATAGCTCAACTCCGCTCTTTCTTTTCCTCCCAACTCTCATTTTACCACTCGCATTCTTTTGATCACTCCAATTCTTTTCCACTCATATCTTTTGATTTCTTTTCTTTTCCTTTTTTGCTTATTTCTTTTCCCTCTTTTTCCTTTCTTTTTTCTTTTTTCCTTTTTTTTCTTTTTCCTTTTTCCTTTTTTCTCTTCTCTTTTCTTTTTTCTTTTTCTTCTTTTTTTCTTTTTCCTTTTTTCCTTTCTATTTATTTCCAAAACAGTACAAGATACAAGCAGGTCAGAATCACGGGGGATCATCTATCTCAAAAAACACATAGGGGATGTCATCGTGTATCAACAGCGAGCGTACCCTAGGTGGCAGATCATTAAGGTCCCGAAAAATGGCCTCCCCCGGCTTATCAACCACCCAATCGGCTAGTGTTCGTGCGGGTAGATTGGCCCTAGACGGGCACAAGACAGCAGAAACTACTCCACAAGAACACAGGAAACGGAGCCTGGACACGACGTCGTCCAGAAACCACGGCGGGCGAAAGGAAAGATCAACATAACTACACAGCTCCGCCCACGTGGACTCCATAACAACCTCTGTATAGCCCCCGGCCAGGCACCATTCCAGACACGAGAACAGAACCCGGAACATGCCCCGAGCGTGCTCCCCACGCCCAGACCATGCAACCCCATAACAGAAGCCACCCGCCTGATTGCGCACCACGGCCGCGGCCCCCCCCACTGCTGCCGAAAGAGATAGGTTAATCTTTAAAGCTCCAGCAGCGGGAGGCGACCACCTGATCGTCCTAACAACTCGCCTCGGCACATGCGCCTCCAGGTATGCCACAATCGTCCTCCAGTTAGAGGGTAGGATATGCTGCATAGGCCACCGCCTAAACAGACATTCCGCCACCCCCTTTGCGACCCCATGCATCACTCGCGCAATGCTAGGGGTATCCCGTCCATGCATACACCCGTTACGGTGTTTCCACAGCTCCCACAAGATCAAATACGGCAACCTGCTAATAGCAAAGGAAAGTAAAGGGTTACGCGCCCCTCCCCGGCCCCAGCTCGCAATCAATGTCCTAAGACTCCGATGTCGCGACTGGAGGCCGAGGGACGCCAATACATATCTCCAAACAGATCCTGCTGTCTCCCCTGAATAAAATATATGATCAATAGACTCGGGAACAGGGGCTGGACAACACCAACACCTCGAAACAATCATATGACCGAAACGAGACAGGATGTCATCCGTGGGAAGCCGCCCTCGGAACACTCTCCAAGCCAGGAAGGACACCTTAAACGGGAGGTGTTTGCGCCAACATTTAGCTAAGAGAGGGTCCGGTGCAATGGGCATAGCAGGCCTAAGGAAGGCCTTCGCAGAGGAATAAGAAAACATACCATCAGAAGCCACGGTCCAAAGAGGGATGTCACGCGGCCCCTGCCCCATTCGGGACAAGTCCGCATTAACCCCCGCATAAGCCAAGTCATCATGGCCAGTCAAATCAAGCTCACCGTCCCGCACATAGTCCAAAAGTAACTCCCGGGAGTAAGAAACCCCCCGAGATGGGTACAGTCGACCAAGTGGGCCCAAACCCGACCAGTTGTCCCACCAGAAATTAACCCGGCCTTGGAACAACCGCCAAGTCAGGACCCCCTCGACCTCATCACGAACCGTCAACATCCGCTTCCAGGTGTGCGAATCAGTAGTCTGGACCAACTTAGCAACCGGGTGCACCCGACTGCAATACTTGGCCCTCATGAAATCTGACCACAGTGTATGCGCTGTGCGGAAATTCCACCACAACTTCGCACTGGCCGCTCTAACCATGAGATCCAAGTCCAGGAAACCAACTCCCCCCTCCTTTTTGGGACGGGACAGCGTCTTCCACGAACTCCAGTGATACCGGGCGCCCCCCGACTGTTTCCAGAAGAAACTCGCATAACATCTTTCCAGGTCCCTGATTACCTGCTTAGGGGGCGCACAGGCCGAGAAGAGGTGCAAAGGAATGGCCTGTAGGACCGAAGAGATCAAGATTGCCTTCCCGCCTTTCGATAGCACCCGCCGTTGCCAACTTAAGCATTTAGCCTTGACTTTATCCACAACGGGGGCGAAATAGATACACTTCTTGCGACCAAGATACACAGGGCAACCTAAGTAAGTAAATGGAAACTGTTTATGCACACAGCCTGTTGCCCTGCGAATACTGTCAATCTCACCAGCCGGAGTACGAGGATGCACATAGAATGCACTCTTCTGAAAGCTCACCAACTGTCCCGAAATCTCCTCGTACTCCTTCAAGGCATTAATTACCTCCTGAATTGCTCCCAACCTGGCTGTACTGAAAATAATTACGTCATCCGCATAGGCCAGGTGATGTATATGCGGTGTCCCCAGCGGCTGCGTGAACCGTGGCACAGCGGTTCCATCATAAACCCGAGCAAGGTAAACAGACAAAACCTCCGCTGCAATCACAAACAAGGTCGGGGACAAAGGATCCCCCTGCCTGAGGCCCCGTGTAGAAGTGAAAAACCCCTCCTTAACCCCATTCACAATCACGGAGTACCAAACATTCGATACAGCCCGGAACACCATATCTATCCAGATCTCACTGAAACCCAGGCGGCGCATCACCGAAGTCAGGAAGAACCACGAAACCCGGTCATATGCCTTAGCCATATCAAGCTTCAGCACTATGTCCCGGTTCTGCAAACTCAACCCGTGGCACATCTCAGATGCAAGCAAAACATTGTCCGTGATGGACCGGCCTGCTACAAACCCACTTTGCTGCGGGGACAACACTCGGGGCAAAACCGTCGCCATCCGGACCACCATAAGCTTCGTTACCAACTTGCTACTGAAGTTGCACAAACTGATAGGCCTATAATCTGCAAAGGTCTCTGGACTCGGCTTCTTCGGGAGGAGGACGATGGATGTGTGCGTGATAGCCCTGGTGAATTCCTGCCCTGCAAAGTAACTCCGAACCATGCTGACTACATCATCCTGAATGATATCCCAACAGGCCTTATAAAAGGCCCCCGAGAAACCATCCTGCCCTGCTGCGCTCGTTGAGTTCATCTGCATTACCACCGCCTTAATTTCACCCACCTCTGGCACAGCTGTTAACTGTTCATTATCCTCATCAGTAACCAACCGTGGGACACAATCCAATCTGGCCAAGTCAAACCCCCCAATCTCGGCGGTAAACATGTGCTCAAAGAAGGAGACTGCCTGATCAGCAATTCCCTGTCTGTCCTCCAGCCATATCCCTTCCCCATTTTTCACCCTGTGTATGTATAGCTTACGCCTACGTTCCTTAACAATAGAGTGAAAGAAACGGGAGTTTCTATCCCCATCTTGTACCTCGGTGACACGCGCCTTTTGCTGCCAAAATTCCTCTTCTATTGCAATCTGTTTCTGCAGCAAAGCAACACCCTTTTTATATTCAATTAAAGCATTTTCATCATCTGGGTGTTGCTGCAAGGCAGCCTCAAGGGTCTGAACACTGTCCTCATATTCCCGGAGCTTCACAAATATATCCCCGAATTCAGTCTTGCTCCACCTGCTCAGAACCTTACTCAACCTATTCAATTTGGTAGCCATTACAAACATTGGGCCCCCCTCCACAGGGGCCTCCCAGCTATCACGCACCACCCTCAGAAATCCCTCGTGCTTGATCCAGACATTTAAGAACACGAAGTGCTTCGGTACTACCTGCGTACTCAAAAGATCAAAGCATATCAGCAGTGGACTGTGGTCAGACGTAGACTTTGATAAATGCCGCACAGACGATTTGAAAACCGATTCCCATACCGAAGTAAACAGAAACCGATCCAAACGCATCCATATGGCCGCTTCCCTACGTCGCCCATTCCACCAAGTGAAACAGGAGCCGTAGTAGGTCGCATCAATCAAGTCACACGTGCTGACACACTCCTGAAAATCAGTAGTCTTCCGATGTGGGTACGGAAGGCCACCTTTTTTCTCGTCCACACTTAACAAACAATTAAAATCACCTGCGACCGACCAAGGAACCCCTCCAGGAACCAGAGAATATATATGTTTCAACTCATCCCACAACGGGTCCCGGAGGCGTTCCTTGGTTTTGGCATAAACAAATGAGAGCCAAAAAGGCGTGAGCACAGTAGAATGAACACATGAAATAGTAATGCACTGCTCGGTTTGACTCTCAAATGTTACTGCCAAATCATTATTCCAGAAAAGCCAGATTTTATTATTAACAGAAGCAAAACCATTATCAAAATTAAAGCGGATCCTGAAAAACTCAAGCCAATCGGACGAGCTGAAAGGCTCGAGTAGACATAAAACAAAAGGCGCGTGCATTCTCAACAGCACGCGGATCCTGCGAGCGGAACCCCGAGAGGACACCCCCCTCACATTCCAGACGAGTAGCTTCATATAGAAGATAACACACCCGGCCCTTCAGGGGGGTCCCCTTCCTGTCTCATAAAGCTATACCGACGTCGCACTGAACCAATCCCTTCCCGAAGGTCTAGATTCTCATATTCTGTGTCAGAACCCGAGGCCCATTCCTCCGGTTCATGATCAGCCACAGGGACGTCAGTATCTGACCACGCCCTTTCCCTCCCCCTCCTTGGCCCCCACGGGGCCTCCGGGGGTGAATCGGGCGTTTGAGCCGCCAACCAGAGAGTGTCACTCGGAGGTGTGCATGGCGGCGTCCCCAGCTCAAGGGGACCATAGAAGATAGGATTCGGAACAGGAGAAGGGGTAAAAGAGAACGATACCTGTTGCGGGCTCTGAATATCCGCCCGCTCTCCCGTGAAGAGGCTATCATCCTCATTACCTTCTGGAATAGTAGACAAACGGCCCGAAGCAAGGCCACTCCCTATCCCAGAAGGCGTCGTGCAGTCAGATTTCCCGGTAACAACCGGGGTGGAGGCATCCACAGTAGCCTCCTCTGTAGTATCCGTAACAGCCTCCTCCGAGGCGAGGCTATCATCTTGTAGCGCAGCAAACCCATTACTAACCGGGACTGGGGCACTAGGCCGGCTAGTAGTTTGGGCCCGCCACACAAGATTACCTGTACCTGTGCTTGGTCCTCGACTATTATCAACAACCGGGGACTTGCCTTTCACCTGTTTTTCTTTATTTCTTTGCATTTTTCTTTGATTAGCCGTCATATCCCGGTGGTCCAACACGGTGGTAGTGCCCCGGCCCTGGCCACCCGAACTCTGGGTAGCTTTCTGAGCCTCCACCGCGGGACTAGGACCAACATCAACCACTGATGCCGGCACTTGCGGAGCCGTAGTGCGCGAGGCTCGGGCTCCGCCACCAGAAACACGACAAGTGTTCGCCATATGGCCCTGTTTCCTGCAATTTAAACAATACGGGGGGACACGCTCATACTCAATCATTTGCCAAAACCCCACGGGCTCCCGATCCGGGCGTGCAGTCCCTAACCGAATAAACATCTTACGGCATAGGGGTTTTAGCAAATCAATCTCCACTTTAACTCTCGCCACATTCGGCCGAGTAAATTTGGCCGTAGGCGTGTCCACCTGTAACAACTTGCCAATAGGTTTCACAATTTGTTTGAGGCAAGGTTCCGAGAAGCAATTGGCTTTAAGATTAGGCAGAAGAACCCACACCGGAGCCAAAGACGTCTCGTACCTTGTGTCAAAATCCATTGTCCACCTAAAGAGCCGCATCGGGCAATTTCCGTTAAAGAGAATCTGACCCTTAACCAGTGTGTTGATGCAATCTTCCGCACTAGAAAATGCAAGAGACACGTGGCGTGGGTCCACTAAGCCAATAGTCACAGTTCCTTTCAGCTTTAAGCACTTGGCAAAGTGTTCTCTTATAACGGAAAGAACGGGCCTGCCATAGGAGAATTTTCCAATCAGGAGGGTTTCCCCTATTTTGTTCATCTGCTGCACTTCCTTATCCTAAAAAGTTATGCAGGCCTCCCCTTTATAATTTTCAACAATTTTCTCGGATATGCAAAGTCCGGGAGCATGGCCTGCATTCACCTTTTGGGTTGGCAGACCCGTTGAAGCAAAAAGACTAGCAAAAGAAGGACGCGTACTTGAGCTCACGGCCAATGCAGAGCTACTTACCTGGGCCGTATTATCCAAGCTTGATGCCACCTTTGGGGTAGTATCATTAGCGTGCAATGCTGCAAGCCGTGCCCAAGCATTGGACACGGCAAGACCCGAGACATGTACACCATTCTCATTGGTGTCTTGTCTCGGGTTTGGGGGGTTATTAGGGGTTTGTAATAGTCTTTGATTACCCCTAATAACCTCCTCACGCGGAGTACACAACAATGATGCGGGCGTAGTAGTTCGTGTAGCCTCCAAACCTCCCCCACCACTTGTGTCCCCACCCGAACAGCTAAGCGCCGGCAACATGCCCACAATTTGGCCAAACTGGATCGGAGTGTTAACTTCAACCCCTTGGTTTTTAGTTGCCATGTTGCTCACACTTAGACTAGCATGTGAGGCCGGAAATTGCCCCAAGCCATACCCACCTAAGCTGCCCAGTGCCGGAGCACTAGCTACGGGATGGCTATGGCCGAAGACAATTCCCGAGCTTGGCAAGATAGAAGGTGCATCACTCAAGGTGTTAGCTACATAGACCCCGTCTCCGTGCACCATATCTCGCCCTCTAAATGCAGTAGATGTAGTCGAAAGAACACCCTCATGAGGCCTATGACCAGCCGGTTCACCTAGAACTAGCCGATTAGGACTATCCTCATGAATCCTATGACCAGCTTGCCAAATATGGTTTTGCCGATTAGGATGATTGATTGGTGTTTCTTGTACATCTTCCACACTTAGGTTAAGATCAAAGGAAGGGGGGATTAGGGGCATACCTGTTGCCGTATGGTGAACCCCCGGCAAAGAGGCCTTTTGAGAAGCATATATTATTGTTCCATCTCCGTGATGCTCTCGGCCAGCACCACCATCCTCCATAGCATCCATATTAGCCCCCTTGCTCATAGACTCAGAATGCACAATTGTGCTATAAACCATGCCGGATGTGGCTTTACCATTCTGTTTCATACCAAGGTTTTGCCGTGTTGTCTCGCCTCCTGGCCACGTTGGTTTACAAGAGACAACACTGCCTAGTGATTCCATTTTTGGCATGTTGTCTTGGTTAATCAGAAGGGGGTCAAGCAAGGCCATATTCTCCTTGTTACCCCCCTTAAGGCCTAATTGCTTCCCATCTAAACCATCCCAACCCGAGACAGTTTGAGTGGAAACAACCGACTTCTCAAGAGGTCTAGAAACCACCTCATTGTCCCTCAATAATGGGCAGTTCCCACGAATGATTAAACTGTGCGAGGGACAATTATCCAAAACAACAAACTCTTGAGGTGCATGTCCAAGTGCAAAAGCCTTGGTGCCATCCACCCCACTGTTTTGCAAAGCAACAAGCTCATGGGGATCACGGCAATAAACACTACACCCATTGCCATTCACCCCACTGTTTTGCGCAAACAAAGTAGAGAAACCACCATCACAAGATGCAGTATTAAGCCTTGTCTCATCAAGGTTTTGGTCATCTACCAACCCAGCATTCATGTCAGCCATTTCTCCACTTTGTTGCCCCCCATAGGGCATGTGAACTGCACTCCCAACACTGCCGTTCACTCCCATGCTTACCATCAAGGCGGGATTCGGAATATGCAACCCATCAACAGTAGGTGAGTGCATAAAACTGCCAAGGCAGCTTTGGCTTTTAAAGCCATCACTCACACTGGATGGTTCCACACTTCGCTTCCCCTCATCAAGCAACCTAATATTAACATTAAAACTTTGGGGGTTATGGACATTATCCAACCTATGACCGGCTTCATCCACGAGACTTCGCCGATTAGGGCCACCACCTATTGACCTATGACCAGCTTGCTCACATTGAGCTTGCCGA